>NC_134266.1:52994446-53619446 GCF_031893055.1 Leptodactylus fuscus
TCTGTTTCTCTTCTAAAGCCTGACTTACTTCAAACCTACAGTAGAAATGTATTTGTATGTAGTTTTTACTACAGTGTAATAATAGGACAGTTTACATCTGCACCACTGAATATACTCTAAAAGGAGTTGCCAGGGATCCATTGTTAGTATCCTATCCTTTAGTAAAGTGTTCACAGCAGGAAGCAGACAGCCCCATACACTGTGCAGTGGTCAAACTGGTGATATCTCATTCAACTGAAAAATAATTCTGGAGCATCTCTGCATTGTATTGTTCCTGATATTCCCCTGGAAATGTATGGAGAAATCAACAGATTGTGTTAATGGTTCCAATATCAATAACAAGCACTGATCAAATAATCTCAAATAAAGGAACACAGATAAGAAAGTACATGTCGATATGTTATCTCAAGTATCTTAGAGAACTGCCCGTGAATATAATAATAATAATAAAGTTATCAGAACACATCGGCATCTATAGTACAAGTACAAATAGCAGAGGTCAGACTAGTCCATAAATATAGGCAGAAAAAAGTAGATACATTATACCAACATTATACCGTGCCCTATACATTCTTAGAGGATCAGACTACAGTCATTTAAAACATATCAAAATATTATATAAAGATATTATAATTGGCAGCCATACATAACTAGGGCAATGAGGTGAAGATTAAACTCATTGGACTTCATAAAAGTACAAGGCTCTAGTCAAGGATTATTACTCAAATTGGCAAATAGCCAAATGAAGACAACTTGAGAATTCCCACCCAGCTAGGAGCACTTCCTCCTGCAAACAGAAGCATCAATTCTTCATCCCGGGTAGACCTATACTATTGGTAAAAAGGTGCCAAAGTAGAACATGTATATTAATCACTGTAATAATGTATAATGAAAACTTATCGTAGTCATGGTACAGAATCAAAAGGAATTAATGCTTAAAATTAGAGGATTATATTCCAGAAATTGTCACAGAGAGCTAGACTAGAGATATACTATGCGTTACTGCCTGCATACTCAGAAATCACAGCTAAAAAATAGGCTGTGGCAAAAAATGCAGAGAAAATGCAACTTATTTCATTGATTCTTTGCTTCATTTTTATCAGATTTTTTTTTTTACTTCCCCTATCCATGGTGACTCAGCGATTAGTACTGTTGCTTTGCGGCGCTGGGGTTCTAGGTTCAAATCCAGCCAAGGATTCAGACACACTCCCAGACATACTGATAGGGAATTTAGATTATGAGCTCTATATAGGAAAGTGTGAGCTGCAAAGTGCTGCAGAATGTGATGTCACTATGTAAAGAGGACCTGTCATGTCCTCGAGGCACATGCAGTTTTATATAGCGCTAGAAAGCAGAGAGTGCGCCGAATTCAGCGCACTCTCGGCTGCCCCATTATGTGCCCCATGTGACAGATTCGAAATCCCCTGGAGTGTGTCAAACAAGGTCATAAGCTTATATTCGCACACTTTCCTATCTTTTTTGGATTTGAAATTTCCCCTTAAAATCACTCCAGGAGGTTTTGAATCTGTCACATGGGTTTATGTCCTTCTACAGGAATAAACCATCACATCACTAATCAAAGCAGCCATAAAGGCCACTCATTAAACTGATAAGGGACCTTACAACTGTTGATTTGTTTACCTGTGTGTAATAATTACCCTATATTCTCCGAGCAAACATTCTATTCCTATGTGAATAGGTGGATGGATACAGTGGTGTAACTAGGAATGGCGGGGCCCATGGTAAACTTTTTACATAGCCCTCCCCCAACTGATGCCAAAGACCCCGACCGCATACACTATTATTTCCCCTAGTGGCCCCTGCACACAGTATTATTTCCTCTAGTGGCCCCCGCACACAGTATTACTCCCCATAGTGGCCCCTGCACACAGTATTACGCCCCATAGTGGCCCCTGCACACAGTATTATTTCCCCTAGTGGCCCCGGCACACAGTATTATTTCCCCTAGTGGCCCCCGCACACAGTATTATTTCCCCTAGTGGCCCCCGCACACAGTATTATTTCCCCTAGTGGCCCCCGCACACAGTATTATTTCCCCTAGTGGCCCCCGCACACAGTATTATTTCCCCTAGTGGCCCCCGCACACAGTATTATTTCCCCTAGTGGCCCCCGCACACAGTATTACGCCCCATAGTGGCCCATACAAACAGTAACAGTATGTCCCTTTTTTTTTGCATAAATATGCTTTCTTTAGAAGTTGTGTTAAACCATGCATGACGAAGGGGCCTAAGCAGCCTCGAAAGCTTGCAATCTGTCATCATTTTGGTTGAGCATTAAAAAAGGTATCAACTAATGAAGACTCAATTTTTTTTATATATATTTCATATCCACTGGCTAACACGGTACAAAGATATATTTTTCCTTAATTAATTTCTGTAATTTCTTAAAGGGTTACTCAATGCACTCAAAGTAATGAAGTGTTATATTGCTAGAATACGACATCACAGAATGGCTGTGACTCTGTACCCTTTCCTACTAATCCTATGGTTAAAGGGATCACAGCACTGCTTTTGTCCTGGGTCTCTTTCCCAGCTCTTCCCTGCGTAATGGCAATCCTTGCCCACTGCAAAGAACTGTAACACAGCTCCATTCATGTATCCATTCTGCACTTCAGTTCCTTGTATAGTCAGGGGCCGAATGCACTGTCACATATGAAAAAATTTTGTTACATCAAAAACAATCAGATTCCAGTTCTCATTTTTCAGTGACTATGGTGACTCCCGGCATATGTTCTAATATTCATTTGCATTAAAGTTGCTGCTTGTTTGAACAAAACTCTAATGCAAAGAAGAAGAATAGTTCTTTTATGCCGTCTTCCGCGCCTTAGTGGATGACTATTACCGAAGCGACTCAGATAATAAAAATATATTAGCGTACATTAATACAGGTTCACCAAAGGTTAACCTACACTTAAAAGCATTTCCCGAGGCATTGGGTGCATTTACTATTGTAGGTCAGGGAAGATTTGATTCCAATGAATAATTCCTGTATAGAATTACTGCACAGCATGATAGTGTTAAGGAAAGATAATGACAATATTAATTAAAGTATTCCAGATTGCCTAAACAACAATGATACTTTATGTCCTTCAGAGGGATAGAGAGCCCTTAGCTTGTTAGAGGCCAATCAATTCCTTAGCCTGTGCCATATGTTGTAGGGTCTGAAAGTGCAGTCATCTGAACAGAGATCAGGAGGAACTCGCTGAATTAAACACATTGCATTACAGTGTGGGAGGCATGCTCGCAACAGATGCTGACGGAAATAGACAATCTATATGCAGAATGCGCACTGAAAATTTAGCTCTGCAAAAAGCTGTTTATTGTGTTTTCAGATCCTATTCGTAACACAGCACAGGCTGACTTTCACATTCAGACATGCAGCACAAACCTTCTGCAGAAATGAACAGAGCTACTTAAAAGCTCTCAAGGGATACACTATTTTGGGTACCATTCCATTTACCAACATTAAATATAATTTCATGCAGAAACCCTTGAGAATAAATTGTGATGCAAAGTAGCAAGCCAAAATCTTCGCAATGAATCTTAGCTAAATTTGCATCTATTCAATACTTGTCCACCACATCTAGATATATATAAGCTATAGAAACTAGAGAAGTAGATGGAAGCAGGTGTTCTGGTAAGAAAGTCATCATCTGTACCTGGAGATGGAAATTAAGCCCAGAATTCCTTAAGTCAAACAATCTTAGTGAAAACAGACAACCTTAAGCAAATCTCCACAGAAGTAATATAACCTTCACGAATGAGCATCTTATCCTTCTGCAGGAAAGTCAGTACAACTCTTGTTTCTTTCTCTCTCCTTCCACACTTCCAGCTCTTTTAAAGAGGACTGTTCACTATCTCCAACAAGTCCAGCTCTTTTGCACTGATTTTGGAAAAACTGGATTTTTTTCTGTAGCTCCCACCAATCCCGAGCAATCAATGCTGTTATTTTTGGTGCCTGATATGCTATTTAGGCTCTATACTGTTAGGAGAGCGGTGTCAGGCAGGAGCAGGTAAGGGATGTGATTCTGAGCTCTGACACTGGCTGCCTCTGGAGCTCTGAATATCACCCCCTGCCTAATACTTCCCTTCTGACATCAGAGCTTAAGTAGCACATCAGGCTTGTTGCTCAGGAATGGTGGGGACTAGGGAAAAATTTCCAACTATACTGGAATCAGTGGAGCAGCAGCTATTAAAGAGGACCTTTCATTGGTTTGGGCACAGGCAGCTCTATATACTGCTGGAAAGGAGAAAGTGCGCTGAATTCAGCGCACTGTCTGCTTTCCCAATCTGTGCTCCGGGTAAAGAGCTAGCGGTGCCGATACCGTAGCTCTTTACATTCAGAAGGGCATTCCTGACAGTCTGTCAGAAACGTCCTTCTCCACAGCAGCGCCTATCACCCTGTACAGTGTGAGCGGGGAAGAACGCTCCCTCCCTCCTGATAATACTCGTCTATGGATGAGCACTGTGAGCAGAGGGAGGGGGCGTTCCTCCCCACTCACACTGTACAGCGCGATAGGCGCTGCTGGGCAGAAGGACGTTCCTGACAGACTGTGAAGAGCTACGGTATTGGGACCGATAGCGCTTTACCTGGGGCACAGATCGGGAAAGTCGACAGTGCACTCAATTCAGCACACTGTCGGCTTTCCAGCAGTATATAGAACTGCCTGTGTCCAAATCAATGAGAGGTCCTCTTTAACAAATGAAGAGTCAGATGGAAGAACGCTCAAGGTTCAAAAATGTAAATTTTAAGTAAAGTCAGTTTTAACAATTGGAGACTTATAACTCTACTTCTTATAAAAATTTCTCATTGAAACTTTTATATATTGTCACAAAACATTCAAAAATGTTGTTTTTAAAGTTTCTAGGCTTCATCCGCAGAACTGCTATCTTTAATCTTGTCACCAGAGGGAAGTTTGCTGAAGAAGTCCTGTGCAGCCTGACCACAGAATTTCTTCAAAACTTGCAAATCAGCATACTTGCCTTTGCTAATAGACAAAAGGAATTGTATTTTTGCCCCAAGCTTGTGCCTGTGCATGCAGCTGACTTTCTTCCTCTTGTAGTTTTCTCAAGGCTTGCTGTCTTTTTTTGCCAGAACAGGACTTGTTGTCCAAGGACCATTGTAGGAAGTGCGGACTCTGATCGCTTTTCCATCTTACGCTATATTTGCAAGCCTAATGTAAACATGAATTTGATCGCTTTTCCAACTTTTAACTGGCAGCCTATAGGTTCAATTGCCATACATTACGGGGCGCCATCATGTCAATTGAAAAATTTTAGGACCTTGATCACTTTTCCATATGACTCTTCAAATGCTAAGACTTAGAACTGGTAGAGACAGTGAAAGGCCTTCTTCACCCTCTACTTTCAAAAAAACTTCAAATTTCTATCTGCTTTATGAAAATATTTCATGACCATCGGGAAATAGATATTTGCCCAGAGTAAGGAAAATCATGATCTAACAATCAGCAGAACAGTCTTCTTAGCAGAGCGAGTCAGGAACGGAATCAATTATGACATCACAAAAAAGCTTAGAAGCTTTGAACACAGGACAGTCCAAAAGAACCAATGAGACTTACATCTTCCAAAGTGCCATGGCAAAACATTGGCTTGTGGTTGGGATCCTTTTGTCCTTTCCATCATTTTTACCCTCTATTCCTGTGTCGTGTGACTTTGAGACTCTCATTGGAGAAGATGCCAAGTTCTGCAGTGGAAACCTCCGAGTCATCTACCCAAACATAGGTGATGTTTCCTGCATTTACATACCAGACTGCTTTGATTACCCAAACAGTTTAATCAGTGTTTGGGGCCCTCCATGGATTAAGTTTTCTAAAGCCAAACCAGCAGAGATGTATACCCTGATTATGGTAGATCCAGATGCTCCAAGCCGATTCCAGCCAATATACAGATACAGGAGACATTGGTTGGTCAGTGACATACCAGGTCACGTTCTTCTCAAAGGAAGAGATGTAACAGGAATTATTTTATCTCCATATCATCGACCAAATCCACCAAAAATGTCAGGATATCACAGATACCAGTTTCTGCTCTACGTGCAATATTCAGGAGTCTCCCCATCTCTCCTTCCGGTTGAGGAACATCTGGATGCATGGGATGTGAATGCTTTTGTGCTGCGTTGGATACTAGGGGACCCAGTCGCTACTGTTCAGTTCATGATCCAATACCCTGAACACTCACTTGTGGATAATATTTAATGTATGGAACCATTATGTATGGTTCATAATAAATTTAACTAAAGCCTATCCTGTTTCACGTACTGACTGACTGAGCGTGCTCCGTACAATATGAATCTAGATTATCTGCACTCACACAGTTCTACAGTAATATGTTATTTGTAAAAGTACTTACTTATACTTGCATTATCATTACACATGAGTCTTACATATGAACGGCTCATTTTCAATCATTCTATTCATACAATGAATGCTCTTCAGTGTTAATAGTACATCTACATTGGTGAAAGAGTATACATCTGAACCCAAGCACAAATTATAATCATAGATCTACATGGTTAAAAGCGTAGTGTCTAACCAGTAAACACTTATTATGTGATCGTTTTTGCACCATAAGTGAAAGCAGTTCAAACAAGTACATAAACCTTAGATATTAACCTATAGAATTGCTTAAAAGGGAGCCTATCAGCAGTAAATGGGTTATAAATAGAGATGAGCGAGTAGTACTCGATCGAGTAGGTATTTGATCGAATACTACGGTATTCGAAATACTCGTACTCGATCGAGTACCACTCGCTGTTCAAATGTAAAAGTTTGATGCAGAACCAGCATTGATTGGCCGAATGCTATACAGTCAGCCAATCAACGCTGGTTCTTCTCCTACCTTTAGAAGTCTTCTCCGTGCAGCTTCCCCGTGGCGTCTTCCGACTCTTCATTCACTCTGTCAGGCATCGGGCCTGGGCAGAGCCAACTGCGCATGTCCGCTTGTAGTGCGGGCATGCGCAGTCAGCTCTGCCCAGGCCCGATGCCTGGCAGAGTGAATGAAGAGCCGGAAGACGCCGTGGGGACGCTGCAAGGAGAAGACTTCTCGGAGGATCCAGCCCGACCCTCACTCGTGGACTTGGTAAGTATAATTTGATCGAACGTTGCCTACCCCTGAAACGAGCATTTTCCCCCCATAGACTATAATAGGGTTTGATATTTGATTCGAGTAGTCGAACAAACAAAGTCTATTCCCCTTTCCATAAACAGGACATTCACAGACATTTCTGTAAACTTATGCTGGCAGATAAACCATTGGTGAACACATCTACACATTTATAAATCAGAAAAAAATTTCTTTACAATTTCTGTGACTTCCAGTCCTTGTGAGAAATCACCGGTTTGTACAATTACAGGGTATTACGCTTCTATTTTTGTCTCAATCCTAATGGATGTTACTTACAAAAAGAAACAAAAAAACAAACATACCAAAATAATACGATTCTAAGAATTTTGATGTTTTGGTAAACAACTTCAGGTATACAATTTATATCTCGAACTGAGCCAGTGCTTTTATTTCACAGCCATATAGAGTGTCATAAGTGCACGGCGTCTGGCAGCGTGCTAACAAACATATTTGTTCCGTGGGTAATTCCTGCACTGGCTGTGAAAAACTGGCCATCAAATTGTTAGGACTAAAAATTAATTTTTTTTTCAATGGAAAGAAAAAAACAAAATAAATTTAAAGTGATTCTATCATTAAAATGCAATTTTTTCTCACTAACATGTAGTGGGGGTGGAGTTGCATTGTATGTTAAAAAAGAACATATCTCCACAGAAATTACAGTTTTACAGAATGATAATCTACTGGAAATTATTTGGGTAGTAATTCAAGGGAAAAACAATGATAAGGACATCATACTAGGCGTTTATTACAGACCACCAGGACAGACAGAAGACATGGATGAGATTTTTTCACAGCAAATGACCACGCTCTCAAAGAAACATGAAATAGTGATCATGGGAGACTTCAATTACCCTGACATTCATTGGGAAACCCATACAGCCAAGAGTAAAGGCTCCATCAAATTTTTATCCTCTCTAGCAGACAACTTCATTTCCCAGCTAGTAGAAGAAAACACGAGAGGAACATCCATTTTGGACCTAGTCCTAACCAACAAAGAGCACATGGTTAAGGGACTACGGGTAGCAGGGACACTGGGATTCAGCGATCATGCTATACTTGAGTTTGGGGTTGCAAGAAGAAGAAGACTTGAGAAGACACAGACTTCAAGTCTCGACTTTAGCAGGGCAGACTTCAAGAGCCTGAAGGCAAGGGTTAGCAGAATTCCATGGTGCAAAATTCTTAAGCACAAAAATGCACATGAAGGGTGGGAAATCTTCCGTAGGGAAATCATTAAAGCACAGGAACTAACAATACCTAGAAGGAAGAAAAATGGGAAGCACCTAAAAATATCAGGATGGATGACCAAAAAATTACATAACCTGCTAAAAAGGAAAAAGGAAACATACAAAAAGTGGAAGATGGGAACTATACCTAAGGAAGAGTACACAGCAGTCTGCAGACTCTGCAAGACAAGCATCAAAGGAGCTAAGGCTGAACACGAATTGAAGCTTGCAAAAGAGGCAAAGAGTAAGGTAAAAGGATTTTGGGGATATGTTAAAAGCAAAAGAAAAGTGAAGGAGACCATTGGAGTCCTGAAGAATGACAAAGGAGAAACAGTTAACATGGTGGAACAGCAGGTGGAGCTACTAAATTCATATTTTGTATCCGTCTTCTCCCAAGAAACTAATGGAAATATCGACATTAATGGTGATGGAGATGAGGGGAAGGAGGACTCCAAGCTGACTATAAGCAAAGGTCTGGTAAGAGAGCACTTAGCCAAGTTACAGGAAACCAAGTCCCCAGGACCAGATGATTTACACCCTAGAGTCCTGAAAGAGATAGCAGAGGAAATAACAGAACCCCTTGCTATAATCTTCGGTAAGTCATGGGAAACAGGAGTGGTCCCTTTAGATTGGAAAAGGGCAAATGTTGTCCCCATCTACAAAAAGGGGAAAAGGGACGATCCAGGAAATTACAGGCCGGTAAGTCTGACCTTGATAGCAGGAAAAATCTTTGAGCAAATTGTCAAGGAACATTTACTTCGGTACCTGGATGGGAAGGCATTAATTAACCAGAGCCAGCACGGCTTTATGACCAATAAATCTTGTCAGACTAACCTGATTTCCTTCTACAACAAAATCACTGAATGGTTGGACCAAGGGAATGCCGTGGACATAGTATATCTTGACTTCAGTAAGGCATTTGATAAAGTATCACATAACCTTCTTATTGAAAAAATGATTAAGTATGGCTTTGACAAAAAATCAGTTAGGTGGATTCACAACTGGCTTAATGATCGGGCACAACGAGTAATACTAAATGGCTACACATCGAACTGGAAGAAAGTCAAAAGCGGGGTGCCGCAGGGCTCTGTTCTGGGCCCAGTACTTTTTAATATCTTTATAAATGATCTGGACGATGGAATTATTGGGGAACTCATAAAATTTGCAGATGATACGAAGATAGGAGGAATAGCCAACACTAGAGAGGAGAGAGAGTGTATTCAAAAGGACTTAGACACACTGGAACAATGGGCTGAGGCGAACAAAATGGTATTTAACAGGGACAAATGCAAAGTTCTACATCTGGGTAACAGAAATGTAAAAAACATATATAGTATGGGAGGAATAGAACTAAGTGATAGCATAGGGGAAAAGGACTTGGGCATAATAGTAGATCACAAATTCAACATGAGCCAACAGTGCGGTGCTGCTGCAAAAAAGGCGAATAAAATTCTGGGATGTATTAAGACAAGCATTGAATCTAGATCAAGAGAGGTCATTATTCCACTGTACTCTTCCCTGGTCAGACCACACCTGGAATACTGTGTACAGTTCTGCGCGCCTCAATTCAAGAAAGACATCGATATATTGGAGCAAGTCCAGAGAAGAGCAACCAAAATGGTGGAAGGTCTGCAAACCATGTCCTATGAGGAGCGGCTAAAAGAATTGGGATTGTTTAGTTTGCAGAAGAGAAGGCTGAGGGGAGATTTAATAGCAGTCTACAAATATCTGAAAGGTAGTCACAGTGCAGAGGGATCTACTCTATTCTCATTAGCACAAGGAAGTACAAGAAGCAATGGGATGAAACTAAAGGGAAAGAGATACAGATTAGACATTAGGAAAAACTTTCTGACAGTGAGGGTAGTGAGAGAGTGGAATAGGCTGCCACGGGAGGTGGTGGGCGCTCCATCAATGGAAATCTTCAAGCGGAATCTGGATAAACATATAGCTGGGATGATTTAGGAAAACCTGCACTCGCAGGGTGTTGGACCCGATGGCCCTTGAGGTCCCTTCCAACTCTACCATAAGAAGGAATAACCTTAAAGGGATCCCATCATTAAAACTCTTTTTTTTTTCTGCCTAACATGTACCTCCTACCTTTAGAGGTCTTCTCTGCGCCATTCGGTATATAATCTGTTTTTCTTTGGTATGCAAATAGTTCTCTCGCAGCACTGGGGGCGGTCCCCAGCGCTCAAACAGCACTGTTGGCATCCCCAATGCTGCGAGAGAACTCTCCAGCGCCGCCTCCATCTTGTTTAGGAATGGGTCTTCTTCGCGTCTTCTTCCAGTGGTGGCTTCAAACTTTTAGGCCTTGGGAAGCCGACTGCGCATGCCTGCTGGCCACAAGAAAATGGCCGCTTACAACACTGTGTAAGCGGCCATTCTCTTGTGGCCGGCGGGCATGCGCAGTCGGCTTTGCCCTAGGCCTAAGGACTAGAAGTTTGAAGCCTCCACCGGAAGAAGAGGCAAAGAAGACCCGTTCCTGAAGAAGATGGAGGTGGCGCTGGAGATTTCTCTCACAGCATTGGGGACACCCTCAGTGCTGTGAGAGAACTCATTTGCATACCGAAGAAAACTGGGATTTTTACCGAACGGCGGCGTGGAGAAGACCTCTAAAGGTAGGAGAATAATAGCCTTTCTTTAGGCTATTCCTATGTGTTAATGAGAAAAAATTGCATTTTAATGATAGAATCATTAAAAATGTTTTACAGTGCCATCAAAGTTAATGAGATTGTGGCTAATCCCATCCACAAAATGCAGAAAAAAAAAATAAAGCTGCATTTTCAAAAACACATATGTTGAAAATTTTAGCACGTCAATTTTACCTGCAGAGATGCGTTCTCAACAAATTCAATAGGGGAAGAAAAAACGCAGAGAAAAACGGTGCATTTTTTTCAGCAGCATATTTTAGCTGCGTGACTAAGACCCCTAATGCTGCAGAAAGGCAACACAAATAAACACTGCAGAAAAACGCTGCATTTTACAATAGCAGCAAAGTGAATGAAGTTCTGACTAATCCCATCCACATCTTGTGGGGGTAAGAAACACTGCAGAAACATGTCAATTTTACCTGCAGAAATGCCTGCATCTTCCCTATATATTTAATAAGGAAAGAAAAATTGCACGGGAAAATGCATCAAAAAATGCAATGAAAAACGCTGTGTTTTATTGTTGCAGATTTTGCTAAAGTTTTTTGAGCCAAAGGCAAGGATAGAATCAATAGGAATGTGAGATATATAGGAAGTACTTATAAATCTCCTTACTACCAAATTCACCCCAGACTTGGACACAGAAAAATCTGTGACAAAAAATAAATAAATACTTTTCTGCAATGTGGGACCTTAGCCTTACAAAGGAATCATCCTATGATGCTGATTTATTATGGCTTTGTCTGTGGCTTGAACTCTAGAACAGACTCCATAGTCCTAATTATTGCAAAAAAAGAGAGACTTTTTAAGTTTTGCACTTCACACAACGTGGCGTTATAGGGACATGGTGGGAGTGGGAGCCCTGTTAAATTTATCATCATTTACACTGGTTTTCTGGTGTAAATTATTCCATAAATCTATGCTAGTGATCAACTGACATAGAATAATCTTCACAGAATGTGCCTAATTTATGGCATGCACCTCATTATGACTTAGATATAAACTCCAGCAGGGCAGAGATGATCAAGACCGATGAGGAAGATGTCTTGAGATATTAAAGGGTTATTCCCACGTCGCATACTCACCAGTCTTCGTTGCTGTAAAATCTTCTGTCTTCCGGCTTTGTTGCGTCATTGGTGGGTGGGGTCACATATGCAAAGCCGAGCGGCGAGATGCCGCTGGCCCTGCGTGCACGCTCATAGACCAGTCTAGCCTTCACAATACGAATACAGACCCGGCATCCGCCTCTCTCTATTACAGCGGATGCCGGGTCTGTATTTGCATTGTGAAGGCTAGACTGGTCTCACCATCTATGAGCGCGCACACAGGGCCAGCGGCATCTCGCCGCTTGGCTTTGCATATGTGAATACAGACCCGGCATCCGCTGTAATAGAGAGGCGGATGCCGGGGAGTGTAGACGCCGGCACAGATGCACAGACGCCGGCACAGATGCCAGCAACATCGCTATGCTTCTGCCCTGCATGAAGCCAGCAGAAGCGATGCTGTTATTCCACTCCTCCGCCCCCCACCCCCCACCCCCGGAATAGCAGCATCGCTCCCGCCACTGCTGGCTTCATGCTATCTAGCTCCAAACCTACCCATAGTTTTGGCTGTTTATCTTTTAACTCTTGGGTTAAGCAATATAAAAAAAAAAATGCCCAGCCAGAACTAAACTATTCTGAAGTGGAAATAGGGCCACACAACGGAGAAACGGAGGGCAAATACAGAGCCTTGACTTCAATACCCCTGCCTGAGAGCTATACTCTATCACCCAGCATCAGTGTCTGACCTGACTAATGACCTTGAGGCTGAATAGATGTGCAGTCTAAAAGTCATGTTCCAAAATCTAATGGAAAGCATACATCGAAATAGTCCCAGATATGATTTTCAGTTGTAATCCAGGAAAATTTGCCATGTCTTGGTACAAAAAAATGGGCTGGATTTATATAAACTGTGCAAATATTGGAAGTTCCTTGATTTCCTTGATGATGAAAAATAGTCTCAGAGGTTCGGCTTAAAGGGGTTGGCCACTTTCAAACTAATATTGAGAGGCAAATCTTATTGTCTATATAATGAAAAGTACAATTTTCCAATATCAATATCTGTATCAATTCCTTGCAATTTTCTAGATGTTTTCTACTTGTTACTATTCATTCTGGATAAAATACTAACCATGGTCATGTGACATACAGTCCAAGGTCATGTGATATACAGTCCATGGTCATGTGACATATAGTCCTTGGTCATGTGATATACAGTCCATGGTCATGTGATATACAGTCCATGGTCATGTGATATACAGTCCTTGGTTATGTGATATACAGTCCATGGTCATGTGACGAACACACAGGTGCACAGCTCATTACCAGGCAAATGTCTGATTACTGGGTTGTGATTATAACAAGCTGTGCTCATCAGATGTGTTCATCACATGACCATGGACTGTCCATCACATGACCTTGGACGGTACATCACATGACCTTGGACGGTACATCACAACTATGGTCAGAATTTCATCCAATAGCAGTTAGCAGAATGAATGACAGCAATCAGAGATCTAGAACACCGTGAGGAATTCATACAGCAAATACATTGAAAAATTGTATATCTTTTTTATACAAACAATAACATTGGTCCCTCAATATTGGTCTGAATACGGCCAACCCCTTTCAATGGCTGAATTGTACCACCAAATATCCTATTAATATTATAAATGTGAAAGTTTGTGAGTTTGTGGGTTTGTGTGTTTGGATGTTTGCATGTTCGGATGTTTGTTCCTCAATCACGGAAAA
Source organism: Leptodactylus fuscus (assembly GCF_031893055.1). Classification (NCBI taxonomy): domain Eukaryota; kingdom Metazoa; phylum Chordata; class Amphibia; order Anura; family Leptodactylidae; genus Leptodactylus; species Leptodactylus fuscus. Next base: position 53,008,273 of record NC_134266.1, read on the forward strand.
ACCGCTCGACCGATTCGGCTGAAATTTTCCACAAACATAGTTAATACACCCGATTAAACAATAGGCTACTTTTCGTCACAATAGCGCACATACGTTTGTGCCAGGACCCCCACAAAACCCAAACTCACACCACCATCTCTGCAATCTCACACACTTTGGACCATAGCAAGCCACAAAATTCATATTGCCCTCTACAGCCTCGCCCCTAACCCCACACAATCTCATATACATATACTTTACCACTTTGCCCCTCACCTTAACGATACTCCAGGAGGCTCTCTTTAACGCTCCGGAGCAGCCATGTTTGCCGACCCCCACCGCTCTGACAATCCGCGTCCGAAATCGCCCGCTCTACAAAGCTATACAAATATTTTTCCTGTTCGGTAAACGCTGTAGTGGGAAAAATGGTCAAAAGTGCCAAACCGCCGTTTTTTCACTGTTTTGATTCTGATAAAAATTTGAATAAAAAGTGATCAAAGCAATAACATTTCCAGAAAATGGTAGAACTACAAAGTACACCCGGTCACGCAAAAAAAGACGCCCTATACATCCCCGTACACGCACGTATAAAAAAGTTACGGCTGTCAGAATATGGCGACTTTTCAAAAAAAAAAATTTTAAACACAGTTTTGGATTTTTTTTAAGGGGTCAAAATGTAAATAAAACCATATAAATTTGGTATCCCCAGAATCGTAAGGAAACATGTCATTTTGGTTGCACAGTGAACGCCGTAAAACCAAAGCCTGTAAGAAAGTCGCAGAAATGCATTTTTTCTTCAAATCCACCCCATTCTGAATTTTTTCCCTGCTTCCCAGTACATTATATAGAATAAATAATGGTGGCATCATGAAGAAAAATTTGTCCCAGGAAAAATTAAGACCTCATATGACTCTGGGAGCGGAGAAATAAAAAAGTTATGGGGTTTAGAAGGAGGGGAGTCAAAAACGAAAATCAAAAAATGCCATCGGCGGGAAAGGTTTAACTTCAAATACCTCTGTCCCAAAGACACTATGTAAAGTTTCTCACAACACCATATAGCAGCTCAAATACAAATTAACTTCAACACAAAAGTCTCATGTATTGTCTGAATTACAGCAAAAACAAGATACAAACTTACATTTCATATCCCATACCTTATACACAGTACGAAAACCTTACCCATGCCTGTATATACCCACTGCTACAATCACCGCAGACGAAGTCGCGGGTACCAGCTAGTTTGTTATATATGAGAAACTCTCCTTGAGAGGATAGAGGTATGTGTCCGAGGGAATATAGAAACCAATTTCCCAGTAAGGCCTGTAGTTCTGAAATGAGATGTTCAACAAGAACATACAGTATGTAAAATATATTTGGTTACGCACATATTTTTGTGCATTTGTACCACAGGATGATTACATACTGAGCTTACGCATTTCTTGAATTTAGTACCATAAATAACTATTGTTCCGAAAATTACGGGTTGAAATAATATACTTTTGGTAATATCTGTGCACTAATATATTGATTTTACTCAGCAGTAGATCCTTTTAGCTAAATGTATTTGCAAGTGCTTCATACCCCTCACTGACAGGATAAAACCAGGCTTTTCTAAATGCATTTATTATAAATATCAACTTATATGAAGTTGTTTCATAGTTACATCTTTTTGGTAGAATAACCTAAAGCACAAAATGTATAGAAATTAGTCAGAGAAGACAGTTCAAGGACACGTACGGTGACTGTGATAAACTATGTAGCACAAGGAAATACAATCTAGTACAATACAGACTTTCAATGTAATGTTCACATTATCATCAACTTCTATTTATAAAAGTCTGTTCTGCATAATGGTGAGAAGAAAAAAAAAACGAAAAAAAGAAGAGAGGTTAACTAAGACTAAAATATACAGCAGAACGTCTCCAGAGGACTATGTCTTTGAGAAGACCCTTATCCAGACCAGATTTCCTGTGATAGATTTTTGGTTTCACCATAAATCATAAGTACTGTCCATTTCATTGAAAAGATCACTTCTCCAGAAGACGTTTTTTCAATGCAATTTTAGGTGGTTGTCTTTGAGATATCTTTGTATAATATTTGTAGAATTAAGACTCAGGAGAGCAAATGACAATGAACTGAAAGGAGCAAATGAACTGTTCTGATTTTCATCTAACCATGAAGCTACAACTGTAACAGATGACAACCTTGTGGTTGTCCATCTTCTAAATCCATTACCAATCAGGGGTCTTGTAAACAATGTAGATAATAGAATAAAGCAGAACAGATACAGTAGACCCTTCATCAATGATAGCAGATGTCTCAAAAAGAACTGCACTCCCAAGAGAATCACACGTTGGCTTTAAGGGAGCTTTCTACACAAGATGGCACTAGTGAGAGTTCGCTACAACAATAACAGTTGTCTACCAGTAGCATACCTCCCAACCGTCCCGATTTCTGCGGGACATTCAAGGATTCGGTGTCCTGTCCCGCGGTCCCAGTCGGCGGGAGGTATGTCCCGATTTCAACTCATCAGTTGAACATATAAGCGAATAAAGCAGGAGCTGTCACAGCTCAGCTCCTGCCTTACTGCTGTGCTCCGGCTTCGGCGTGTGTAGGCGCGATGTGATGACGTCACATCTGGCCTATAACTATGTGAGTGGAGTGAGAGAGTGGAGAGAGCGGCGGGGGAGCGTTGGAAGGGGAGTATAATTATTTGTGTTAAACATTGAGGGGAACGAAATGTAGGGGGCCTTTGAAACTTGGGACATATGGGGGGGAGGAAACGGAATGACACTGGGGCAGATGAAGGGGGGAGAACGGCATGGCATGACACTGGGGCAGATGAAGGGGGAGACATGAATCTGGGGGCAGAGATGGGGACATGAATCTGGGGGCAGAGATGGGGGTGACATGAAACTGGGGCAGAGATGGGGGGGGACATGAAACTGGGGGCAAATAAAGGGGTTATATGAAACAGAGAGATGGAGGGGGATATAATTTACAGGTGACTGTAGGAAGATCATACTGTGTGGGGGCACATGAAAAATGAATGAGAATGGGCAGAGTCAACATAAAAGTGGGCGGAGCTAAGTTTTCCGCAGCGCGCACACGCACCACATATTTTGTCCCTCTTTTGGCTCTTCAGACCCGGTGTGTAGTGCTTCACTGAAAATGGAAGCTAAGCAGAGGCTAGTCTTTGGGAGTCCTGTTATGCTATATGGTGTTGTTAGGCCTCCTAATATTGTAGACCAATACAGAAATAATACTACCAACAAATACTACTGACAAATGTATACAGTGTGGTAGATTTGGAATGATAACATCCAGTTGCCAATTTAAGTATTCAAAAGTAATAAGTAGAAAAGTAAGAGAAGAACCACACAATGACAATTTACGAGCCAAGATGCTCCGGAATTGTTATTTCATGGGAAAATATTTACCAAAAAAAAGGGCAGGTTCTCTTTAAGCTTTAACCGGCATGAAGTCCTAGGTGGACCTATGAAATGCTACACTGTAGTACGTAATAAGTCCACAGCTAACCTGCCACCAAGTGGTCACCTCTGTCACTGGTTACAATCTAGCCTTGCAGGTGAGTCACTATGACTAATACTGAGGTTACTAATTAAAGCGCTGTTGTGACCATGTGACTAGATATATATACATATATATTTATACATACATTTTTCTCAGAAAAGATATATATATGTACCTAAATGTATTGGATCATCTAAAGAAAGCAACAAACTTGCTTTACAGTCTACTATACATTAAATATATACAGGAAGATGAGGCAGGCAAGGTCTGATGCGTTCCCACTCACATTCTATACAAGACTATTATTCTATTGTGATTGACAAGAGCGGCCTTCAAGCTCTGACAAGATATTCTCTGCCACATGATATTTCCAAGCACTTCTATGAGTCACAAATGACAGATCAATTGAAATAAAACTGTTAGAACAAATACACGAAGACCTCAGATTGAATCTGCAACTTTACTTTAATTAAAGGGATCATTCAAGAATGGGTATTGATGGCCTATTCTTATGGTGGGTCATGAATATCAGATTGATGGGGGGCAACTACAAGGTCAGCTGTTCAGAGCTGGCAGTAGATGGTTACATACAGTGTACAATGGGCAGTAACAGTGTAGAGAGTCAAGAACAGCAGAAGGAGAAGGGTCCTGGGTGTCAGATCCCCAATGATCCATTCTTGGACAACCCCTTTAATGTCTGCATTGTAATTAATAAGTGTGTTCCACTTTCCACATTTAATGAGAAAAAGATAAGAATAATGGTGATACCAATTTTTCCTTTCTTCTGATTATATTCCAAATTCCGAACAAATGGAGATTTGTTTTGGGCAAACAAAAATGGTCGATGCATTATATTCTTCAGTCCTCAGGGTTTAATAGGTGGAGTCCCAGGGGAGGTGTCACAGATAAAAAAAAAAAACATTCATGCTCATCTTATGTTATCTCTTTTGAGCTTCCTTGCACCGTCTAGCACACCCGTGATGTCATGTGCCCGGGGTAAGTGCTGAAGCCTGAAACTGAGCCACGGGTGGTCACAAGGGCATGCCATGTGACAAGACGCTCAAAGGATACAACGGAAGATGAGTATAAATGCTTTATTTTTTCCCCTCCCCTAGGCTACTTCCACCTATTATACTTTCAGGTCTGAAGAGACCCCACAGTATAATAATTTAATTTTCACTTAGATATAACTTTGGCTGTGTTTGCCTTAGGGTCAGTTCACAGGAGGCCACCTCATGTTCCGATCCAAAAACCAAGTAGTCACGACTGAAATCCGGCGCACTCCGCTCCGGATTAGGCCCAATGAATGGGTCTAGTCGGGAGGAGACAGTGTCTTCAGGCCCGAATTGCGAGGTGACTCGGCCTGAAGAATGAGCATCTCGCTTCTTTTTTCCAGGAGCTGGAAGAAACAGCTCCTGGAAAAAAAACTTTTGAGCGGCTCCCATTGAAATTGAAGTCTTTTTGGTCAGGGCTTTGAGGCGGATACGGCCTCAAAATCCTGACAAAATAACTCCGAGTGAACTTAGCCTAAGAGAGCTGGATATTGGATAGTTTTCTAGTAATCCTGAGAGTGTTCTACGATATGTTTAAAGGGGTTGTCCCATAACAAGGATCCTGTCTATATTGCTAGTTTATGTGGATATAAGACTTTTCCTAAATAAATTGGTTTATCAAAACTGCTTTGTTTGGCCGCTATCTTAATTTATTCACTTCATTGTTGACACTGGCCCTTGGGATTATCTGATCATTTGTCAATTGACATAGCTGCCTGCTCTCAGGGGGGGAGGGAGGGGCTGACAAGCAATGGAGCTCCTCATATAGGGAAGGGGGAGATGAGAGCTCCGTTATTACTGTGCTGTCTATCTTCAGCTTTTCCACTTATCAGCCGGTTTAATTGAATTTGGCTGATAAGGGCGGAGATAAGAAGTCTGTTACATCTGTATGTAATGCAAGCTGACTCAAATGTAGCTCTGCTACATCAGTTTCCACATCAGTGTCATACTGTGGATCATAGCAGATAGAGCAAGTAAAACCCCGCCCACCAATGTGCGAAAAATACAGGAAGTGAAGAGAGTACAGAGCCTTCAGGCTGCAGAACAAGAATTATGGGAATACTCCTTTAAGCCATTTTAAGGTGTGGTTGTTACCGAACCTATTCACCCCAAACAAATCTTGGACTCGAGCCATCCTGTGGAGACCTGAGAGATTCACCCACCACTAGTTATAAAAGATGCATCTAAACTGCCCTGTGTGAGCCTAGCCTTATCTGCCAGCGGTGATCTAGAAGCATAGAACAGATTGTCTTGCTGTGCAGACTCCAGGTCAGAGCTGGGTGAATAAATATGTTCTCAGTGCTATCTCTGGGATGTCTCTTACCTACTAAAACTGCCTAATAAATGACTGATGTCACACTATTGATTTTTTTTTCTGTATTTTAGTACAAAACTTAAAAAATAGGGCAATTTGCTTAGCTACAAAAATGCCTGCAGTTTAATGTGCAGTATGGTTTACAATAACTTCAGCTGGGTGTCGGTTTCTCTTTGTAGCTGTGCCTGTAAACAGGTTACACACAGTGTTTCTGTATTGTGTATAAGAACAATAGCAATATAATGGATGTGATGGATTGTTCTCTGGATCTATATATTTTAATCATATATGGTAAAAATTGCTTGAACCTCTATCTTTGGAAAGCCATGTACCCATGTCCATAGACACTCCCTATAGGGCCTCTGTGGGCTGCCATATTCTCTCCTAATACTGCCTGCATTAAAGGATGCCTTGATTTTTATCTTCCGCAGCATCTTTATTGCATTAAAACAATGCAAAACTCTACTAAATGTGCTACAAATACTTCATGTTAAAGGAACCTATCAGGTGGTTTTTGTCCATCATAAATTGGCGACATCATGTGCAGGATGAAGCAATGACATTTCCATTGCTGCCCCTCTGTAATATTTCTGGTACAGCGAAATGAAGTTATAAATGTTTGAAAGCTATATGTAAATTATCCTAAGTAGTCAGAGGGGCGGGGAGCAGCTTCAGCCTAGTCACGCTGTCCCTTTGCTAATCGCACCATCATTGACGGATTGACACCTTCTCTATGACATCTAGGGAGACATTATTTTGACAATATTTCCTATAGTGAAAAAGAAGAATGCAAATCTCAAAGGAAATGCCAACCCAGCCTTGTAAAAAACAATTTTGGCAGCTCTTTCTATCTAGCTTGCAGAGGTGTGCGGATACTGGCAAACCCCCCTCATATTTGGTGGAGATACCTCTTTCGACACGCATCAACGTTCTCAATTACAACTGACCAAATCAATTACATAAACTGGCCCAAAAGATCCGCTCATATCCATATTCCCTCTATTTGGGAATCCTAATCACCATCTTACAGGTCAAGGTTAGAGTTACTAAGATGGTGATGTATGAAACAATATCCAATGTACAGAATAAGTCCATGGAGGCTTTCAATAAAATCTGGCAGCCTTGGATTACCTTCCTGGATGTACAGGGACTTACCCTGGCTATGAACCCCCTCAACTGAACCTTCTGTTTTGGGTGGTAACATAGGCACCTTAATAAATAACTGAATCTTTCCATTTCCCCACTGCATTCCTTCTCCCAAATTCTGTTTGTCCCAATGGAGTTGTGTGGGACCTCATTTTTTAGCACTTTTTTCTTTCTATTATACATATCTATTCTATTCTATTCTATTCTATTCTATTTCTATTCTGGTACCGCCTCCCTCTCCCATTCACTATAATGGGACACAGACTTAGACTAATCTTATAGTGATTAACTGTCTTAATAAGTTATCAATATAAAAAGCCAGAAAACCATTTCAAGAAGTGGAATTCATGATCATGTGAATGGGATCTAAATTTCTTTCACAAATGTATGGCCCTTGTATACATTTCATGTAATATACCCAATATAACCACTTTAAAATACTGTTTTTAATATATGACCCCCTCCCCTGCATCAGTAGAAACAGGTCACCTATGATCATCTATGGAGACATAACCTGTCGGCATCCAAAGCTGATTTTCTGCCATGTTTAGGAGAGCATATTATCTAACAGATTTCTGCAGCTCAAAATACCAGTGATCCAAATGTGAGCTCATATTCAGAAGGCTGCTGCTGGAGCGAGAAGACCAAGTTCCTCGTCCTACGCTTCTGTTCTCATAGAGGTAATGTTGGAAAAAAAATGACACTGCAACAAGAACAGGCAGTGCTGGAGGCTTGTATAGAGAACTGTGTGCTTTACATTATTCATATACAGTCATTTCACTTGTAAATGGGATATACATTTGCAGCTATTTATGCTGTCAATAGCTTCATTCTGCATTTAAACAATGAAACACAATGTAATGAAAACTCTCCAGGAGGGCATATGCAAAAATGATATTAACATATGTGAAAGTGCTAGTTACAAGTTGCTTAGTATCTTTGTACATATGGCATTTTGCTAAAGAATAAGGCTTAAAGGTCTATATTGTATACATCAAGAGTACTATGATATTTTACTGCACTTTATGTGTGTATAAAACCGAAAATGTAATAGGAAAAGAACAAATTATTTTACCACTGAGAGCTTAACCACACTGTATGTACATAATATGGCTTCTAGTATAGGACATCACATCTAAGCTACATCTCTGGTACAAGGGCCTTAGTAAACGTGAGCCAATGACCACATGTAGATATTCTACTAATATTATAAGGGCTCGTTCACACGGAGTAAATGCGCCACGCATTGTGGCGCGTTTACGGCGCGTGTATGCCGCGGTTTTTTACGGTGCGCGATTACGCCGCGTTAACACCGTTAACGCGTTTACTCCGTGTGAACGAGCCCTAAATGTGATAGTTTGTGAGTTTGGACGTTTGGGGGAGAAAATCTAATTTGTTACAAAATTCTAAAACAACAAGAGCCATGAAGGTAGCCAGAAGTCAACAAGGTTCTCCTCAAGTGGAGCTCATGGGGATCATCGGCGCCAACAACACACTCATTATATGGCTTCCCACCGAGCTGCTGAGATGCCAGAACAATCACGGGCACAGTGTGAGGAATGAGTTCAGCGACAGGCCAGCTTGACAGCTGCTGAAATGCCGGAGCAAGTGGATCATCGGCGCCAACAACACGCTCATTATATGGCATCCCAACAAGCTGATGAGATGCCGGAACAATCACAGGGCACAGCTCAAGGACCGAGTTTAGCGGCAGGCCAGCTTGACAGCTACCAAAACACTGGAGCAGGTGGATTATCAACTCCAACAACATGCTCATTTATATGGCATCACAGCGAGCTGCTGAGATTCCGGAACAATCACAGGCACAACGTGAGGAAAAAGTTCAGCAGTAGGACAGCTTAAGAGCTGCCATAAAGGCGTAACAGGCAAACCATTGACGGCAGCAATTTTCTGAATATAGGCGGATCATCGACGCCAACAACACCCAGACAAAGTCGCAGACAGAGGCTTGCATAGGCATAAAGCAGAAGAGTCCATGGACTTAGGGACACACATGTAATATATTACTGCCTGGTCTGCTCCATCCTATATTGTAGTCTTCAAACTATATTATATTGTATGTTATTCAGCTGTCTCTGTGTTATATTAACTTTAATTTCTAAATTTTTCCACCACTGACTTCTAGAGAAAATTTGGCTTTATCATTGGGAGACCCGTGCTGAGATACCATCCACTAAAAATAAGGATCATATGAGTTTATCTGAGATATGTGTTCCTTCCACGGTGATCAACTTTACTCAGCTTCCTACAAGAACAAACAGAACCTACCCAAGGAAAGCCAAACTGAGCACAACACGGAGCTGAGATCTTCTGCCGCTTCATTTTAGAAATCGGTGTGGTCTCTGCAGTAGGACCCTCCACTGATCAAAATGTCTAACACATAACTAGGACATGTCAGATCATTCTAAATATATCCATTATGTATGTAAAGCTTCTAATTCTATACCTAATATTGTTATAATGGGATGTCTGAACTATCATGTAGGACAGCCTCAGTTCTTGACTATGGAACTGATTGGACCTTTACTGCCCCTTAAAAATAGGCAAACGATACTATACATATAGAATACATATATAATCATGTCATATAAAATACATATAAAATCAAATATCAAATAACTGTATGTTCACATGGCTGAATTTGGAACTGAATTTGAGGCAGATTCCGGAATTTCCTCTAGCTGATTTTTTTTAACTAGATATAGTAAACGTCATGCTGAGTCTTCAGGCAGATTCCACTTGATAAATCCGCTAAACTTACTTGAATACTCTGAACAAAAAAAATATAGCCCTTAAAACTGCAAGTACCCAAAATGTGTCCTGTCCTGAACCAGGTAAAATGTTCCCGTACCGAAGTTGTTAAAAAATGGAAAAAATGCAATACCATGTTCAAAGCCCAAAATACCCTGGGCATTAAGAGGTGAATGAGGTGATGATGTCAAAAAACACATGGGTCAGTAAGAAACGGGGTAACAAATTGGGTCAATTAGAGCGCGCGGGTAAGCCAATTTTACAGTCTTTTAAATAGAATAAGTAGACAAGGTGCTATCTGTTTGTTGTTGTTGTGAGCAATCCTTTAGGCTGTATTCACACGTTGTATTTGGTGTGTTTATTTTTGCATCTGTATGGATACATTACATAAATATTTTACTTTAACTATACAGCATTAAGTTCTAGGTCACATTAAGTGGCATTTTTTTGGAAAGCTGTAAAAATAATATATACAATTCTGTTTACATACAAAATATAATATTAGAGGTCTGTTTCTTCAGACATGGATCCTTTAGGAGATTGCCTTTGCAGGCCACATGTCAGTGTACTGGGACTTATTGACCAAACATGCCATAAGGATTCTGGGAAAAGAATATGCAAATAAGTGGAAAAGAAAGAAAACTTATTCTAGTAAACACTGTTTGGAAGATAGCTCCCTATAGATCAATGCTTGGTGTGACTTGTGGCTGTCTGTAAATGCATTTTCATATATGCAGTTTTATATTTAGCAAACAAGTAAAACAAGTTACAAGTAATAATATAATCCATATCCCTTCTTACCAGGAAGCGGACAAATAACAGTGAGGCATGCCCCTTTTTAAAGAGAACCTGTCAGGTTGATATGGGCCACTAAACTACCCACAGCTCCTTATGGACAGGGGTATAGTGCCCCAATCTGCTCTGTTTTAAAGCTACCCATGCCTGCAATTACAAAAGTAAACCTTTATATTTACCTATAGACAAGTATGATTAATCTCATTGGACTCATCTCTGGTGCTCCTAGCACTAGCATAGTTCTTCAGTGAAGCTGAGTACGACCACCTGAGGTTTGGCGCATGCGCACTGAAGCCAAGATGTACTCCTGTAGCTTTAGTGAATGACTACGTTGGCATGGGAAATACAGCGGCAGGGTGAGTATAAGGGTAAGTTCACACCGGGTTTTTTGGACCGGAACCTGAGGCGGAGGCCACCTCAGGTTCTGGTCCAAAAGCCGGGTGGCTGCGACCTAAAGCTAGTGCATTGCACTGGCATCCAGCCGCGCACTCTGCTCCAGATTAGGCCCAATGAATGGGCCTAGTCCGGAGGAGGGAGTGCTTTCAGGCAGAATCGCGAGGTGACTCAGTCTGAAGAATGAGCACCTTGCTTCTTTTTTCTGGGAGTCGGAAGAAACGGCTCCCGGAAAAAACTCCTGAGCGGCTCCCATTGATTTCAATGGGAGCCGTCTTTTAGGTCAGGATTTTGAGGCCGTATCCACCTCAAAAATCTCCGTGTGAACGTACCCTAAAGCTTTGTTATTTCTAGTGCAGGTGTATACGGCTTTACAACAGGGTGATTTAGGACACTATACCCCCATTTCATAAGGATCTGTGGGTAGTTTAATGTCCCAAATTACACTGTTAGGTTTCCCTTAACATATAGCCAAAACATTCAGTCATATCCTTGCATAATACAGAGCTAACAGACAGTAAAATAAAAGACATTACCATGCCCAGAAACCAACATTCCTAGTTTCATCCATCAGCCCATACATAGGGGTCCAATCTGTAGGCAGCAAGTTACAGAGTAGAAGGAACTGACTAGAATGATGTCTAGGTATGTGCAAAAAGACTACTGAAATCTCTGCTCTTTCTTTCTATATTGACTGTTTACAGTATATAAAGATAGCTGTCAATCTGATTCCCTGGAGATTGGAAAGCATTTACCATGTGACAGGTTCCCTTAAGGAGGACATTTCTTGTCCTCCAACATGACCTCTAAGACTATAGAAGAGTACCTGCACCCCCCAGTAATGAGGCAGAGCTGGAAGGCCAGCTCCTCTGATATTGGGTGCCAAATATAATGACACCAATATCTCTGGAGCTAGGACAGATACTAGTACAACTGAAAGTGCCATAAATTCAGCACACTGTCAGCTTTGAAACACTCCCAATCTTAGAAGACATGAAAGGTACTCGAACAGATAGTTCACATATAATAAATAGTCACATTCCTGCTTTACAGGTACTAATCTAAGCCACACCAATACATACCAAAGTACTAACACATAATACATCGAAAGCAGATTAACAAATAGTTAACAGATACTATGTGACATACTTGCTAAACAAATAGCTAGGCTCGGCACATCTTTCCTTAACCTACGAACCTTAAATGGATTGTCCAGGTTCAGCATTATATGTTATTGTTTGAATAATAAAAAGTTATGCAATTTTCCAATATATTTTCCTAATAAATTCCTTGTTTTCTAGATCTTTGCTTGTAGTCATTCATTGTTTACTTCCAGTAGATAAAAATTAGTCCATGGTCATGTGATATACAGTCCATGGTCATGTGATGGACACACAGGTGCACAGATATTACAGTCACAGCTCAGTAATCAGACATCTGTCTTGTAACAAGATGTGCACCTGTGTGCTCATCACATGATCATGGACTGTATATCACATGACCATGAACTATAGATCACCTGACCAGGGACTGATTTTTATCCACTGAAAATAAACAAAGAATGACAACAAGCAGAGATCTTAAAAAACACAAAAAAAAACTAATATAGCTGCCTGCAGATTGGTCACTCTTCCTTTTGGAGGAGATATTCTGACCAGACTTTTATCACAGATCAAACCACCAGGTTTCAGGAAAACCAAGCATTGATTGAAGCTAACTTCCAAACAGTGGCGTGGGAACAATTACTCCTTTTTTCCACCAAGGAGGACATATCTGCATATACTTTTCTATAAGACCCTTCACTAGGTGACCAGAAAGGGTAGTAGACCTTGAGGATACATGGTAACCTATCTGGAGTTTTAAACTTTATGTTAGAATGAAGAGCGAAGGGGCCCTTTACATATCCCCTGTAGTCAATGCACACCCATTGAGAATAGTTATAGTAATGGCACATATTATACAGTCAAACATGGAATGAACAATTTTTCTACATGGAGCAAACTTAGAAGGACATAGTCTACACCCTATTTATCAGAAATACACAATATAAACATTTTTTGCCTTTGAAAAAAAGTTGAAAGTGGTTGTCCCATCTCAAGGATCCTATCTATACTGGTAGCTTATCTAAATTGAAGCCGTTTTCTAAATATATTGCTTTAGAAATGCTGCTTTGTTTGCCTGCTATGTAAACTTATTCCTCCCATTGTTTACACATCGTTGCTATAACCATGGACCTGGGAGATAGGACAAGTAATGTCACTTACTCAGTGCCAGCAGGACAATCCATTCAGCTAATTGCACTTTGCTTATAAAGCTGAGTCTCTTATCTCTCTATGTAAACCCACAGATAACAGGGAGTCTGTTCTGTACAAGAATCTGCATAATATCTGACCTTCAGAAGTGTTTGTCCTGTTCAGCAGGAGGGAGGGGGAGGGAGAGATATACAGGAAGTGAGAAGCATATACTGCATACAGCCTGGCTGAAAGGCTGCGATGGGAGAAACAAATATTATGTAATCAAATATGTAACTATAAAAGATAGTTGTGTTCATTCCAAAAAAGTAATATTAGCACAGAAACAGTGGAATTAGATGATTTATCTACGTTCTCATTTGCAATGGGGTTTCTTAGTGTAATCCATATGGGAAAAATGTTTTACTTTGCATAGATATTAATGCAATAATATTAATATGCACTAATTGAACCTAATATGCACCAAATACACACACATATATTATATATATATATATATATATATATATATATATATATATATATATATTTTAAATCTTATTAGGGAAAGCAAAAGAAGAGAAAATTAGTATACACTTACCCAAGTCAGTTGTCTTAAAACACCATGTTGGCTGCACCTATAAGGTCAAAAATGAATCAATGAGCGCTTAAGTTTCATGGACTGAGGTAGTAAAATACATATAATATATAAAATACATATACAAATAAGGCTGCAATCACATCTGCATCACAAATGCCTCTAGGAGCTAGGTCAGAATCTATCAAAAATATGGAATGATAAAGTAATTTCCAGGAAAATGGCAGACATGTTATAGTAAAACTGATGGACCCCATAATAAGGAACGACATCCGTTGGGCTCTGTCCGTGTCCATCTGCCCTCAGTTTCCATTTTATTTTTCTGTGCTTGTGACAAAACAGAAAAAAAATTGAAGCCCACCCACTGCAGATGTGAATTAAACCTTATAAAACATATTTCAAACTCTGATCTTTTTTATGTGGTTTTACAATTGAGAGCAACACTCTGAAGCTAAAGATACACAGTGACCTTGGCTATGTCCCAAGAGCATCATGATGCCCTGCAAGCTGCAACTAATGAGAGGAGTCACATTAAAGGGACTGCAAAAAACACTAAGACAAAAAAAAAAAAACACAACCTGATTTTTTGCCACTGGGAGTATTGGTCTGGGTCATAATGTGCGGCCAAAGTTGCCCTATAGTCTAAGACTGAAATCACATGCTTTTTTTATGTGCCATCTCTTGTGCTTCCATTGAAATAAATGGAACAGGAGTGAATCTGCATCCACAATGGGGGTAACACACCCTCCAGAATTGTTAGGGGTCTCATCATTTGGACTCCCACCGATCCTATGGATAAAGGCTAAATATTTTTTGTGCTATAAGCAATCTTAGACAGGGCGGGGGGTCTGACTGTCGAAAGCCCAGCTATCAGCTATATAAAGAACCCCTGCATTGTTGACATCGGATGCCAGCGCTGCAGTGCTCAGTGTGATGCCGATGTAATGACAACTCTTAATGTAAGCCAACAAAATTTTAGGTGCCCCATACATAAACTGTCAGATATAATAACAGGAATGGTTTTGTATATTTGTTCCTCTGTAAGATTATAAACATATGACCTTATAAACATAATAACCTTCTGACGGCAATAATTAAAGCATAATTATTAGCTATAATTGTTACTGTTGTCATGTCCCCTGGGACGAATCTGCTGCTTACAAGCAAATTGCCATGAACATACTGTCAGAATTGTATCGTCATGATGACCATCACTGCTGTAAAGTACAGCCAAGCTCAAGATGAAAAAACATCCCTGGCAAAACTATAAAATGGCTGGTAAATATGCAGTTTGATGATAAAGTAAAACATTTAAAGTGGATCTGTCACCTGGTCTGAAAAGCTCAATGGCATACATCTAATAGGTGCTGTCCATCCAAATCTATCCAGCCATTCCAAAGATATAAGCCTTTTAAAAGGTCCATTCATATGGAGGAAAATGGTGAGGAATTTGGTGTGGAATTTCAGCGCTGAAAAAAAGCCTGCCACTGACTTCAATGGGTTCCTGTTATTGCTAGCAGAAAAAGGAACCCGTTGAAGTCAATGGGAGGCTTTTTTTTCAGCTCTGAATCAGAAGCGGATTCCACACCAAACTCAGCTCCATTTTCCTCCATGTGAATGCCCCCTAAGGGGGCATTCACACGGAGTAACGCCGGGCGTGTATTACAGCCGTACACGCCGACGCTACGGCAGGCTGCCGAACACTTCCCATTCACTTCAATGGGAGCACTCGTAAACGCCGCTGTTACGAGCACTCCCATTGAAGTGAATGGGAAGTGTTCTGCAGTCTGCTGTAACGCCAGCGTGTACGGCTGTGATACATGCCCGGCGTTACTCCGTGTGAATGCTCCCTAAGGGTTGATGTTAAATGTGTTGATGGAAATTAGGGTATACTAGCAAAGTGAGCAGTAAAACACATGATATACAGTATAGCATGCATATAGAACCCCAGCCCAGAACATTTCATACTGTTACTGCCATTGGGCTAGTATAACACCAAAAGGGCATATATGTTTGGAGCGACTGAATGGATCTGGATATAAAAACGCACCAAAACCCTCAGGGTGATAGCATAATGATAATATACTGTATGTCTTTTCAGACCTGATGACAGGTCGTCTTTGACCCCCTTCCCCACAACTAGACGTAATATTGTTCCGTACTTAAAAGGGCTTTTCCTCGAATACCAATTTATTGTGCATTATTGTGTGTTCCTTATTTAAATGGAGAAATGGTTGCTCATGTGTTCAATCTCTACAGGACTGATGGGGATCAAATATAGCACCAGGCTATCTTCTTCAGTCCTGCGAGTTCAAACAAGGAATATGGGACTCCCCTCATGACTGGTGCGGGTCCAGGGGTGGGTCCTCCAGTGATCAAACACTTACTGTATGTGGAAACATCATAAGTTGTTATCCTGGGACAACCCATTTATATACCCCAGATGTACTGTTTAAAAAAAAATCTCATGCCCTGTTAGTGTAATTGCCATCAGGAAAACAGGAGAAACCTTGTTTCTTGCAGTTAACCCTCTTATACTGACAAGATCATGGTTGATCACAGCACTATGGAGATGGCCTGGAACCACACACGGGTCACAAAGCTGTAACTTGTAAAGGCCTGTTAGGGCATAAGCCACCCAGCTTTCCTGCACTCTGGAATGGCTATCTAAGCAGAAGTGACATAGACATAGGGGACACAAATCACTTTCTATATTTGATTACTTTTTAATTACAGTATTTTTCTTAGGTCTGATTTGGAAGTGTGATTTATAGAAAAAGTGCAGCAGAAGAAACCTTTCTATTCTTTGCAGCTGTCAACCTTGAATTTAGGGCAGCGATAGATGGAGATATGTTGTGTCCATCCATACAGCATAATGAGGCTGCAAGAATGGCAGGAGCCCTGTAGCAATGTACATCACGGAAATTGAAACCAGCACATAATTCAGTTTATACTTGAGCATGTTCGTACAAAAAGATTTGAGCATTGCTCGTATATAATATAGTACATGGAGTCTTCATGATCTTGTACCTTGGGTAATGACCTTACTAGTCACATGCAATATGCCCAGCAACATCAATCAATAGGGGCATATTAGATTATTACTGTGCTTTACCCACTGGAGAATCTAATATGCTTCAGACATTGCTGCTTTTACCTAATGCAAATAAGAATGTCTAAAATATATCAATATATGGCACAAATAAGAAATGACAATACATGTATACCATAAATGTTAATGTATACCAAGCTCATGGGGGTTACATCTGCATGCATAAACACCATAAGTATAAAGAGATGAATCTACTGTTCTGACAACAGGCAGCCAAAGAAATGTACTGCAGAATTTCTTTAAAAAAACTCTAGCACTGTTTTTCCGTCCCTGCACTCCTCACCTGACTTTCTGTCACTGTCCAGGCTTCATTCATGTACTATATACTCTTATCCCTGCTATAGTGTCTACTTTGCTCCTTATCCAAAACCATCTTGGATTTAACGTTGCTCTTTTGCTTTGCTCTGTTATCAATACCATGATACCTGAACACAGCCTCACATGTACAGCTAGAGACTATACTATATGTACCTGCTGATGAGCAGTGCAATCTCCTTCTCTCTATAGTCTCCAAAATAATCTGAGCTCCTGCCTCCTTCATTATAGCTGTGTGACATCCTCAGCCCCTTTCTATCAAGTGGTGCAGGGCTTAGCCGGAGACAGTGGGGCCCCCATGAACAGGAAAAACCATTAGGCTGAGGGCTCACATTGCAGAAACACAGCTTTTTTTGTTGCAGATTTTGCTGCGTTTTTTTGAGCCAAAACCAGAAGTGGATTGAGCAGAAGGGAGAAGAATAAGAGCTTCCTATATATTTCCCATTCCTTCTGTAGCCATTTTTGGAACTGCAACAAAAAAAGCTGAATCTGACAAAAAACCCTGCATTTTCACAACGTGGGCGGCTTAGCACCATGTAATGTCCTGCAGCAAAAAAGTGCTTTGGGAAAAACCGTAGCGGCCATGCATCACGGTTCTTCCCACAGCGCTTTAGACAGAAAGTTTGCAGAGGTTTCCTCTGCGGACTTTCTGTTTCAATTATACCTATGGGGAAACCGCCGGCATTTCCATAGATATAATTGACATGCTGTGATTTTTAAAATCGCGCCGATTTTGTAAATTACGGCATGCCCGCAGCACAGTTTTTACCACAAAGTGGCCATGGGATTCCCCAGAATCCCATCCACATTGTCTTGACTGTAAAATGCCGCGATTTTACCTGCAGCAGAATTGCTGTGTGTTTGCCCTGTGTGGCCCCGGCCTTAAAGAGTTTTATAACATTTTTTTTCTGTATTTTTAGTTTCTAGAAAGATGCTAACTGAAATAGTAAAACCTATAAAAGTCAATGTATGAATCATTTTGGTTTGCTGAGTTTCGAGGATTTCTGACATTTTTGTTACAATGCAGCTGTCTCTGGTTATGGTTTTATTTATGGGGTCTTCCCATACAATTCTCTATAATGGATTAGTGGTCCATAACTACTGGTTTCCAAGTCTTTCTGGGTTATTGGATGATTATAGGCTGTTTTGGGGTCCTAAATCCCTTCTGTTTGCTTTGATTATATCCCGAGGTAGACAGACGTTTCTTTTCACTATACATTAAATACCATATAAGTGTAAATTCACACATGGTAGATTTGTTGCAAAATATTTTTGAGAAGTTTCTCTCTGCCGGGTTCAGAATAAAACAAAGTACAAACCTGGTGGACCCCATTATAAGTGGACAGGCTCTCCATCTTTCCCGTCCCCATGCAGACCAAAATGAAAGACCCAAACACTAGTGTGTATGCACCTAGGGTTATCATATATCTGTTTTCCTATAGATATCAGTATTTTTAATTACCAAGTAAAGCGCTTCCGCACACACAAAGTCATTACATTGAACTCCGGTCATCTAATACTCTGCTATTAATTTCCTTTTCACCTGACATCAACAGAATACAAAAGGCGTCATAAATTAATATTATCAATGTGTCACGTCCGTCCTCGACATAACACAAATAATTAATAATGTATTATTGACTTTAATTATTCAACACCTTAGACTTTGTCCCCACACAATACACACACCATAAATTATACCCCGATACAATCAATGTCAGGATACTATCCTAAAGGATGAATTTTTTATGGTGTATATTGTATAGTCATCTATGGTATGTAACAAAGTACACAGCCAGGTAGTGTATACAGTGTGTTACACAACTGATCTGAACTATGTAAATGAATATGGCCTTGTGCTGCCTATCAGTATTACAGAACAATATCGTGTTTTACCAGCGGTTACTGTAAATGTTTATGCACTGTTCACATTTACATCATGGCTTCTGCTTATAACAGAAGCCTAAATGCTTTGGCAACTTGGTAACTGATAGATCTAAACACAAGAGTAAAGAATCTTCTCAAACGTTACCGCAGGGCGAGAACAATTGATCAAGGACGGACTCTGAATGGATTTCTCTCATATAGACCCTTTAAACATCCCTTACGATTAAATCCTAAATGCCATGTTCGAACCCTAAAAAAACATCTTAGGGGTGCATTCACACTACGGATACACTGACTGATTCTGAACGTTAAGGGTGCGTCCACACGCAAAATCACGGCCGCAAAATACCGCAGCGCATACGATCCTAACTCCCATTGAAATCAATGGGAGCGTATACGGCGCGCAAACTCTCACACTCCGTATACGTGCCACATTGAAATGAATGGGCTGCTTTTTTCTCTACGAGCGCTCCCATTGAAGTGAATGGGAAGCGCTCGCGTGTACGGTTCGCTCGGCTCATTCTGAAAAGACCCCAGAGTATAATAATTATTTATGGATGTCCACTATGGGACATAATACAGTGCGCAGGGGCCACTGAGGGACATAATACTGAGTGCAGGGGCCACTGTGGGACATAATACTGTGTGCAGGGGCCAATAAGGGACATAATAGAGCGCGCAGGAAAGCGGTGGAGGGGGTCGGTCGAGGTCTTCGGCGTCGGTTGCGGGGGGGTGGGGACCATGTCAAAGGTTCGCCACGGGGCCCCTCCATTCCTAGTTACGCCACTGCATCCCAACCTCAAAAGTCTAGTACTATACCGATAACTTGTCAATATATCACTTTCAAGAAAGGCATCAAGTCCCTCTTAAACTATAAAAAAAACTATATTCCTATCTCGTCAAACTATTCCTCTCTTGATACATTCCATTATTTAGTTGCCTTGGCAGCAGCTGCCTGGCATTAGTTGCTGAAGTTTACGGTCTACCAATATCACCAATATCCCAAAGTCTTTTTCAGTGGCCGTTTCACCCAGAGTTTTATAAGGTAATATACAGTTATAGAACTTGTTTCCATAGCCCAAATTCATAGACTTGTCCACATTAAACTATATTTGCCAGTTCTCCTCCCAGCTTTTCCCAGCTATTAGTAGTATATGGCGGCTGTAATAATCTCTAAGGCCTAGTTCACATCTGCATTTGGTGTTCCATTTGGGCTGCTTGGGGACCCACCGAACGCATGAAAAAGTGATTAGTACAGAAACCACACAGACTATATAGGGGTCCGTGTGTTTTCCGCACGAATCATACGGAGAGAAAAGTAGTGCTTGCAGTACTTTTCTCTCCGCATGATTTGTGCAGACACCACGTGGATAACACACGGGCCCAAGTTTAGTCTATGGGGTCCATGTTGTTTCTCTGCTGCTTTTTAATGCGGTTGGTATTCCGTTCAGGGGGCCCCCAAGTCGACTACCCAAATGTAAATGTGAACCAGGCCTTACTCCGTTACTTAACCCCTAATAGGACCTCAGATCTAGTGACTGGCTGAAATGGTCTCATATCATTATTGAGGCAGGAAATAAAGACCAATGGGGAACCATATAGAGCAGGGGTAGGGAACCTTTGGCTCTCCAGCTGCTGTGAAACTACAACTCCCAGCATGCTCCATTCACTTCCATGGGAGTTCCCAGAACAGCAGAGCCAGTATGCATGCTGGGAGTTGTAGTTTTGCAACAGCTGGAGAGCCATACGTTCCCTACCTGATATAGAGACACCAGGAGCAGAGGAGGGATCAATGAGGTGACTTTTTTAAAATTTTTTGCCCCTTTATGAATAATTTTTATTCGCTGGACAACACATTTAGGTAGGAGAGGTAAACATCTATTTAATTTTTCTCCCATTACTTGATTGTTCTTTTAATATCATGTTCGCAACAACAATTTTTAGTGTGCCGAAACAGCACGAGCATGCTATAATATAGCCAGGAGTATATATTTCAGGTCAGCTTCCAATACATTTACTGGAGACAAAAGTCACATAGCGTGCGTACATCATGCACTCAAGCTTTCTATCACAGCTTAGCACTAGAGTGGAATTAATCTTGCCATGCTTGCCTAAGAGCAGATGTCTGAACAGAGTTATTAACATGTGTCTGCCTATAATCAAAGCCTGGTCGCCCTTAAAATAGCATCTGCTTGCAAATTGGATTCTGAGGAATTGGAGTTTAGTAACGCGTTTCTTGTATCTGTGCCAGAGCATTCTATTTGTGGGCGCATCCATTGTTATCATGAGTTAAATGGTTATTCCCATAACAGTCTTCTATGGCAGAGATTGGAATAGCCCTGTCTCTGCCTCCCTAAAGTAGTCAGGAATTGTCAAAACAGCAAAGTAGCTACTCTGTCTCTGTAACTCCTGCAACTATGTTTGGCCAAGATGGGAATACCCCTTTAGGCTGGGGCCCCACATTACGGAAACGCAGCTTTTTTTGTTGCAGATTTTGTTGCTGTTTTTTGAGCCAAACCAGGGAGTGACCACAAAAGGAATGACAAATATGTGTGTATATATATATATATATATATATATATATATAGCTCTTACACTTCCACCTTCTGCTCAATCCACTTCTGACTTTGTCTCAAAAAACCACAACAAAATCTGCAACAAGAAAAAGCTGCGTTTCCGCAACGTCCCAACCTTAAAGACCAACCTAGTGGGTGATGTTCTGTTTGTTGTAGTTTAGGAACCCACAGCCCAATCTCTTACCAAGGGGTATACACCATGTCTCTACAGGGTACTTTTGATATCATGTTGTCTTAATGTAGGGAGTAGGAGGTAATTTCCTTAGCGATGTTGAGAAACATTGACTTGAGTACAGCTCTGTCTAAAAATGACATATCTTCAGGAAAGCTCCTTTTCCATAAAATAGGTTGTCCCATGATGTAAAAACAAGGCCCTCCACATCAGAAATCACTCCACCAATCATGTGCAGAAGGACCCTTATACTCTGACAGAACTATAGAGCATGTGCGACCACCAGACTAAACACAGTAGGTGGACAATATGAAAAGTAAGAAGGAAAACACCAGGGGGAGCCATAACCAGTATATAACCTCTATATCTACACACAGGAGGATTCCAAATAAAGACTTCTTATGGTTTCAGTGATCTAATGGAGTAAAATAAAATCAACTCCAAAGAATTCTAACTTAGTGACCAGGAACTATTTTACACTCAAGATTAATGGGTAATGGATTTTTGCGTCTTTTTTTTTTTTTTTTGTGCATTATTTTTCATTTTCTACTAACATAGTTTTTTGGGGTTTTAGTGTGTATGGCTATTTCTATAAAGATAAGATATGCGACTCTCTCTAGGAAAAATTCCATCCTATAAAACATTTACTTCTCTCCTCACTGTACAGAAATGGAAATACCAGGAGTTACACTGACAAAAATGTCTATGACCTGTTTCAGTCAGCGTGTATCTTGCTTCTCTAAGAATCTGTTTGCATACTGTCCTTTCCATAGCTGTCAGTCTTTACTGCCTTGTTCCTTTTGTATTTGGTTATCTGGCGCTCCTATACTAAACCAAGTATGCTCACAAGACAGGTGTCCTGCATCCTGGAAGATAAAGGTTATACATAACCACTCCATTTCATTTCAATGGAAGGAGAAGTCAGCCAGAAAACCAGCTCTAACCATAATGGCTTTAGATTTTCACTTGGATCTTTAAGAAACAGGTCATTATGCAAAACAATCCCAAAAATGAAACTCAGGTACAAGTCAGAATTGGGTACCTGTCAGACAGTACAAGTCAAAATCTGAAGTCCGGCTAGTAATGTCACCCATGCCAGCTTCAATCGACCTTACTGCTCACAATTCAGGGTTGTTTGCTAATAACTGTAAGTTTCTTGGACCACAGATAGATGACGATATTCCCCTGATGTACTAAGCTTTGCTTTTTGCTCACTAGAGATTTTTTTTCCCTACTTTACCCTTAAAGGACATTTGGAAAGGGAGGATGAACTGAATCCTATTATCCTGAATTGTGGTGAGAAGCAATTGTCAAAACAAGTGCTTTATGGGGATAAGGATCGTGGGTTTGTCTAACAGGTAAGGTTTTGTCCCCTTCAAATTTGTCAAATAATTTAAAAAAAGACAACTGTATCGCCTTGGGCAGCGGCGTCACAAAAAATAATTGTGAACACCATGAGAACACTTAGCCCAACATCAGTGTTAATATCATGTAACGCATGCCTATCTCTTCCATTGTAATTTATTCTAATCTATTGTAAATCACATTGCTAAGCAGTGCCAGCCTTGTCTTCAGATTCTATCTTTAACAAAATAACAGGTGTGATGGACTCACCCAGAGAAAGAATCTGTGAAACACCTACTGTATGACTGCTGCTGTGACAATAAAATGCATTGTACGGATTGGAAAACAAGCAATGATAGGATTTAGGAAGGCAAAATCATTCAACCACTGAAAAAGAATATAAAAGCAATTTTCACCACTCTCGGTCTTAATAGGTGCCACACTACTGATTCTGGCCCAGTTGATATCTTTTCTGTAGCCCCCACCATTCCTGAACAATCAGCACATTTAGTTTTGGAGGCTAATATGCTAATTAGGTTCTTTACATACAAATGGGTGGAGACAGACAGGAGCAGACTAGAGGAGTGAATTAGAGTCCCGACACTATCCAGTCAGGGCCAGGCAGTGTCAGAGTTCAGGTTCACTCCCAGTTGTCTGTTCCTGCATCACTCCTCTTACCTGACAGTACAGAACCTAATTAGCATATAAGCCACCAAAACTAACTGCACTGGTGGCTCAGGAATGGTGGGGTCTATAACTTAACTTAGCTTTATGGACATCATCACATCGTGTTAATCCCTATAATTACTGGAGACAACCAAAACCCATGTGAACCCCTTGGTCTAGTATTAAATGTTAATGGTAAGTCTGAGAATGTTAATGTTGAAGTCTGAGACATATTAGCTCTAAACACCATGGATATTGGTAACTAAGAAAACCGTTGCCTATAAGACCAGATCATTGTGCAGCCCATACACATGGATAGAGATTTCAGCAATAAAACGGTGATACATACAAGAATATGAAAGGAATAAGATGCCGGAGTTCAATGCAATCAGACTTGTAGAGAATAATAGCAATTCTGTCCACTTCTTGTTTCAATCTCGGATGAACCACCCGGTACCAGGCTGCATCTTGATTGGAATGTGATTGGCACTTACATGAATAGCAATAGTTTCTTACTCATTCAGAGTGTTCACATTCATTCCTAGAGATGAAGAGGAGGATTATTTCAGGAACCTGGCCTTGGTTCCAATACCCCGTGGAATCACTTGACTAGATACTGCATTAAGTTGCTCTACAAAGCCCTGATATAATAAGCAGCCCACCACCTGAGAAACTAATTGGAATCCATACCAAAGGGCTTTAAGGATTCCCATTGAACATCACTAACAGATCAGCTTTACTGTGACTATCCATTTGTTCAGAAAAAAGACCTTTATTGGAACCACTGATATTGGAGTCCATTGTGAATCGCTTCATTGTGTGTGTACGTCCTCTAATCCATTTTAACGTTTTCATCTTCTAATAGGGTCATGACAACAATGTGGCTCTGCCGAGTCCAGTACTGACTTCTTGATCCATAAGTCAGGGGATCAATTCATTAAGGCTTTCAAGATCTTTACTTGTAGATATAAGCAGATAATCATTGATAACTTCTTAAGACTGCAAATTAGCTCTCCTCTAGAAGGAAGAAAACTGTTTTTCTAGTGCTACATGCTGGTAGCTAACATGAAATGTGACAAGCCAAACCAGACACCCATCTGTAGGCAACTGAGCAGGGTATTGATTGGCTTGGTTGGCTCCACTCAAGCAGCTTTGGTGGAGTACTGGATCTCAATGAGAAGATCACACTGCAATGTTCTATGGAAAAAGAGTATGCAAATTAGCTCCCCTCCCGATGGAAGATCGCTGTCTCTCTAATGCCACCAGGTGGTTAAAGCTGGACATTTGTCCTAGTCATGCAATGGTTATGTTGGGATACTGTCTGTGGTGAGCTCCATGCTGGAGAATAACTCCCATCCCATGTATGAGACTGGGATAGCACTGGGCAGTACTGTCAGTGACCGACTGCTTCAACCCAAGTGTGAGAAGGAATGTTATTGGAGGTCCTTCCTCCCAACCGCGGTCAGGCTGTATAATCTACATGAGGCTAAGCAAAGAGCACTCCGCACAGAGAACTAAGTGATCCTGAAGTCTTTTTCTTTTTAGTTGCTATGACTCCTAGTATCTTTTCTATCTGCTATTCTGAGTTTGTATGTGTTCTTTTTTTGTACTATATTACTGTATTATCCATGCTGCTATAACACACTGAATTTCCCCATGGTGGGACTATTAATGGATTATCTCATCCTATCTTATATTACAGTATGTGTATTAGAGCTGTCCCATGTTTCTTGTGTATTCATCACATGACCAGGACTGAAAGTAAATAATGATCTTTCCTATTGTGTGACAGCAAACAGAGCTCTTGAAACCAAAAGGAAATGATATAGAAAATATATTAGTACATTATATACCATGATACAAAATACATAAACTTTAGTAGGTTAAACCCCTTTATATAAAACTCAATTTCTAATACAGCTTGTTAAATTCAGTTGCATCCCTCCATGCCCTAAATACATAACTTAAACCTATATGTTTTTTTTTTTTACATGATAGGACCTGGATGCTTCAACAACACAGCAACAGTTTATTATCAATGTGACTGGGCAGAAAGATCAGGGAGCTTTATAATTTATTCCGAACCGCACTCAACAGTCTAAACAATCAATTCTTGAAAGTGTCAATGATAAAAGATCAAAAGCATTACAAAGAAGTGATGTAATGCAAAGTTCTTAGGCCCCAAGGCAGAGACTGTAAGGGACAGTTCACATCTGCGTTTGGTACTCCAGTCGGGGAGTCTGCTTGGGGAACCCCCCAACGGAAACCTATACGCATAGACTATAATGGGGTCCATGTGGTTTCCGCTCAGTTACATAGTGTACGCACAAATCATGCAGAGAGAAAAGTACTGCAAGCAGCACTTTTCTCTCCACATGTTTCATGCGGAAACCACATGGACCCCATTACAGTCTATGGGGTCCATGTGGTTTCTTAGCTAACCGCTTTTTAATGCATATAGGTTTTCATTCGGGGGTCCTCAAGCAGACTCCCCAAATGGAATACTGAACAAAGATGTAAACCGAGCTTAACTGGATACCCACCAACTACACAGGAATGTCAGGAAATAGATATAACAAATACAGTGCTGTCATAGGACAGGTTTTATAAACACTGTGAAGCCAGAAGAAAGTCTTATTGCATTCAGTGATGTCTCAAGACAATTTTAACAAACACTGTGAATCCATGGGAAAGGATAACTGCATACAGTGATGTCACAGTTTGATAATAATATGCACAGTGATATTACAAAACAGGGGTAATGTAAAAAATGAAGAGATGTCACAGCTTATGCAAAAGCGTAGATGGGTAAAGCTAGGTTCACATTGGTTTAAGTCCATTTTTCAATTATTCTAGGATCAGAAAATGAAAAACTGTTGCAAATGGCGTACATTTTGTCTGCATACGTCATCATTCACTATAATGTTAAACACAAGATGGAAGCTTTTTTCCATCATTGAAAATAAAGTCCTAAATTTCAAGAAAAAAAAAAAAAAGTATAATTCGGAAGACTAATCTTTATAGCATTCAAGGCAGTGTTGTCGTTCAGATGACATCATGTCTAGCACAGATACTCACTGTACATACTTTCTTATAAAGAACATACTGAGACGTATTTGCCAAAATTACTAGTTTATCATTTTTGTCAATACAGATGTGTCCTTGCTTAACTTTCTTTGGGTCTAAATATCTAGAGATGTGGCACAAGATGACCAGCTTTTCAAAAAAAACCTGATTTTGCAATCTATTGTATCCTAAGCCTTAGATGTTTAGGTCATACAGGTCTCTGCTGTTATCATTACATACACCGACAGCATAAACACCATACAGTACATTATGTTCTAAATAAACCTGCATTTATATGCAGAAAGTGTGAACAGCAAACTATTATGTTCCCAAAGTATTCAGCTAACAGTTTGATGGAAAAAATATAGCAGAATTAAACACTGTGCACGCTTGTAGCTTTTCACATTACTGAAGTATGACAGGGTTGAAATAAACAGCATTTCATTTTCTATAGCAATATTCGAGTCTTACAACCTGGCGGTTTAACAAGACAAGATAACAAGATAACCTTGACTTCAGCGATAGAGATTTAAAGAAAAAGCTAAATATATCATTAAAGGAAATTCTGAAAAAAAATAAATGTACTGTGTTTGGTTAGCCAAAATAAATTGAACGGATACTACAGCAATGCTGCAAATTAAGAAGGTGTTCACACATCGAAGTGTTAATAGATTATGTTTAACAATATTAAGTGAATGAACAAAACAAAAATCAAAATCATACTTGGCGTGACCGTCGTTTGGAGGAGGAGTCCTGGAAGTGATGATATGGGCCCCACAGAACCCTGACCTCAGCATCATGTAGTCTATCTGGGATCACGTGAAGACTCAGAAGGATTTGAGCAAGTCTATATCCACAGAAGGTCTGTGCTTAGTTCTCCAAGATACTTGGAACAACCTTCCTGTCGAGTTCTTTCAAAAACTTTGTGCAAGTGTACCAAGAAGAATTGGTGCTATTTTTAACACAAAGTTTGGTCACGCCAAATATGTGTGATTTAGATTTCTCTATTGTTTATTCACTTCATTTTGTTAATTGACAAACGTATCCTACTAAAACTTCTATTAAAATGCAATTTTTTTCTGAGTACCACATCGGAATAGCCTTAAGAAAGGCTATTCTTCTCCTACCTTTAGAGGTCTTCTCCGGGCCGCCTTTCAGTATAAATCCCAGTTTGTCGGTATGCAAATGAGTTCTCTTGGAGCACTGGGGACGGGCCCCAGTGCTCAAACAGCACGGGGGGCGTGCTCAATGCTGCGAGAGAACTCTCCAGCACCACCTCCATCTTCTTCAGGAACGTCCTCTTCACGCGTCTTCTTCGGGCACAGGCATCAAAATTCTAGGCCTTACTGTGTAAGCGGCCATTTTCTTGTGGCCAGCGGGCATACACAGTCGGCTTTGCCCTAGGCCTAGAAGTTTGAAGCCAGCACCGGAAGAAGACACAAAGAGAGGCCATTCCAGAAGAAGATGGAAAGTTCTCTCGCAGTACTGGGGACGCCCCCAGTGCTGTTTGAGCACTGGGGGCCGCCCCCAGTGCTGCGAGAGAACTCATTTGCATACCAACGAAAACCGGGATTTATACTGAACAGCGGCCCAGAGAAGACATCTAAAGGTAGGAGAAGAATAGCCTTTCTTAAGGCTGTTCCGACGTGGTAGCCAGAAAAAATTGCATTTTAATGATAGAATCCCTTTAAGTGTTATTTGTACCATTTACTCCACACCTGCCTAATTTATTTTTTACAGTAGTCTATATAGTATAAATTTACCTAGAAATTAATGGAGCTATGAAAGTATATAAGGAATTCAATCACTGCAGAATGTTGGGCTTGATGATAATAAAGTGTTAAAGGAGATTTCCCATGAACATAAACTTATGTAAAAGTTAAACCTTTTTTGTCTTTGGAGAATGGGAGGAAATCCACGCAAACACAGGAAGAAAATACAAACTCCTTGCAGATGTTGCACTTGGCAGGATTTGAACCCAGGACTCCAGCACAGTGCTAACCACTGAACCATCGTGTTGCCCCGAAAGTAAATATTTTTGTAAATATATACAAACATTTTGCAGACTTTTAGAGATCTTCTCTATCCATCTTAGTAGTCACAGTCTTTTGTCTTGATCAGTGGCCAATGGATACAACCATGACTGCAGGAACCTCCTATGGTCTGGGACTATGGCCGACCAGACGGAGCAGGTAAAACGGATGGGGCCCAATAAGTAAGGACAAGTGACACTTTTATTAAAGATAAATGTATATGAATACGTTATATTATAAAAACTATTTGAACCTTGTCATCCGACTTGTAATATTTCCATAGCTGACAGGCATGTGCCTTGTGTAATCTAAGCTTTATGAAGAAATTAATATTTCATTCTGTCATTTAAAATATGCAGACAGGAAATGTGGAAACGTCTATTAGATTGTGCTAATGTTCTGATAAAAGTGTTATCCAACTTTGCCACGGAGTATTATTTAATTGGTTTCCACAAATCTATCATTGAGGAGGGCCTGACATGTTCATATGTTCAGCTATTACCTTATGAGTGCAGATATGACTATAAGGGCATGTTCACACACCACAGACTTGTTGCAGAAACATCTACAAGTGTCCTACTCAGCTTATGAGGGGTTGTAGAAATCCAAGGGCCTTAATTTAGAAATAAGATAAGATAAGATAATCCTTTAATAGTCCCGCAATAGGGAAATTTCAGTGATACAGTCGTGGATGGGATTTTGAGTAACTCCGTTCACACACAGCAGAAAAAAATCTGCAGCAGAAAAGTGGTGTTAAAACAAATGTGTTTTTGAAAATCGCAGCATGTCAATTACATAAAAGCTAGCATTGTCTGTAGGTATAATAAGAGCAGAAAGCCAGCAGCGCAAAACACAATGAAAAACGTTGCGTACAAAACCGCAATACGTTTCAGCTGTGTTTTTTCCAATGCATTTTTTTGCCATATTACTACATGAGGCTTAGGGATAGTTCACACGGAATTCCCCGTGTACACATTCCGTCGCAGAATTCCGCTCTGGATTAGGCCCAAATGAATGGGTCGGAGCCTCGAACCACGCTTGCCGTGGCTGATTCAGACGCGGAATCCCAGAATCCACAGCAAGATAGGGCAGTTTGCTTCTTTTATCCGCTACTAGCTAGCAGAAAAAAGAAGTGAGCGGCTCCCACTGAAGTCAATGGGAGCCATTTTTAGCAGCGGATTTTAAGGCGGATTCCTTCAAAATCCGCTGCCAAAAGACTCCATGTGAACTACCCCTTAGGGTGAGTTCACACAGAGTAAAGTGCTGCGTGATGTGGCACGTATACGCCGCGTGAGCTTTTGCGGGCCGTATACGCTCCCATTGATTTCAATGGGAGTCGGGATCATATACGCGGCGCTATTTTGTGGCCGTGATTTTGTGACATCACGTGGCACTTTCCTCCGTGTGAACTCACCCTTAGCCCTAAAGGAAGTCTCCAGAAAAAGCCAAGTATTCCTATGTGAACTGTTACATAAAAATGTCATGTCCAAAATTGCTTGTAATTCAGGCTTTAGTATAGAAAACCTAAAAGGGCACAAGCACATTTCTATTTATGAGCCTATATATTCATTTACCATATTCAGCAATGCTGTATATAGTCTATATCATTCCAAACGCAACCATGGATTTCTCCAGCACTGTACTATATACTATATACTAACCCACTGAAACAGGGAAAATTACTAATCGGTCAGGCTTGTGCCTACAGGTGAGGGTTACATTGCTCAATAATCTTAAACAAATAGCATTGCACCCACTTGTATGCTGCAGGATAAACTACATGTCCTTCCTGCATTCAATGTTACAGGCTGGTCAATGTGAACTATGCCAAATAAAGACACAGACTAACAAAGTCAAAGTCCATAATCCAGCTCACAAACAGTTAAAGCTTCTATAGCATAGTGCATAGTGGACTAAGGACAGAGGAGGATGAAACCTATAAGAACCGGCTCAATTGGTATAATGAATCAGATCTGCCATATCTGTATCATAAAAAAGGGGTCTTTATTGTCTTCTCTTTCCACCTAAAAATGAAATATAACTGGAATGTAAGGCTAGGATCACAAGGCAGAAATTTCATGGTGGAATCCGCTGCAAAAATTCTGCCTCCCATTAATCTCAATGGGAAGTAGTTCCATTAATGGAAGCTTCGGGCAGAAACGGTTACTGAAAGTCAGACAATAAATCGATTTGAACGTTCCATTGTCTAAAGGATACATCACTAACTATACGCTATCAAATCAGGATCATGGATGTGAAAACCAAAATTCAGTGACAAGGCATGACATATAAACAGGGGGCGTGGCATATAAAAAGGGGGTGGGGTTAAATTAATAGCTCATTAATTGTAGCTCGTTAATCCTCAATTAATTGTGATTTTGATCTAGGTCATAATGACCCAGCCTTACAGTATCCTAAGGCTCTATTCATACTACAGCTTGTATTTCTGTAGCTGATACATCAGTAGTTGCCGTCATTACATCAGGGTTTCCATGTTTAGTCTCATTTATATGATGGAAAGGAAGACATATGGAGGAATAAAACTTCGTTCACATGAGCACTGACATTTCAATTGTTCCGTTTCATTACCAGTGCAGAAAAACACAAATAACCAGGGCTGTGGAGTTGGTAGGCTCAATCACCAATTCTGACTCCTATTCCTAAGACAGGACAATGGGCGTTGTTTTGCTATCAGTCAAATATGATATAGTAATGCAAAGGTTACATTTTATTTTTACTATGCCATGTAGATCCTTGGTTAATATTACACACAATGCCACTACATATGTTGGCCATCTATTTCTGTTGTCTAGTGCGGTTCATAGTGAAATGTTAGTCATAGTGCTTTCGGTATACGTCAGGGATATTCTATAAGTAAGCACTATAATGTTAATATATGCATGCCTGATATAGTATCACAGTTCTGATTGGATATGATGTCACCTTACAGTATGGAATGTACAGTCGGATACTATAAATGAACGGATCACTATGGGAGTCATACATACCCAAAAAGGTATATAAGAACTGAAGGCTCGCAGACAATCAGTAGGAATTTCTACTTGGGATCATAATGAAATTCTACCATAACACAAATGACATTGGATTTTTACAAGCTAAGGCTGCCTTCACACGGATTAACGCCAGCTGCCATTCACAGCCGTACACGCGAGCGCTGCAGAAGGCTCCCAAACACTTCCCATTCATTTCAATGGGAGCGCTTGTAAAGCCGGTGTTACGAGCGCTCCCATTGAAGTGAATGGGAAGTGTTCGGGAGCCTTCCGCAGTGCTCGCGTGTACAGCTGTGAATGGCAGCCGGCGTTACTCCGTGTGAAGGCAGCCTAAGGGAGCAAAATACACGTGTAAAAATAAGACTCCCATTGACTTCAATGACATTTTACAGGCGTATTTTTACACTTGTATTTTGCAAAAATACACGCGTGTTTACTCCGTGTGAAGGCTCCCTAAGACGTAACGACAATATATTACAGAAAGTGGTCTTCTAGCCTGACTCTATTGCAACATGTGAGATGAGTCCGATGTACATGTCTGTTTAGATCAGTAAGAGACAAATAAAAATATTTCACTAGCGGAAAAACCTTGTTAGAAAGATCAGCGCAGTTTTTCACATGAGAATTTGTCGTCTACTTGTTTTAACATGTTACAATTGAAATGATTAAGGGAAGTGACTAAAAAAAAAAAATTCTAAAACCTTGGGAATGATGTCAATTGTTTGGACAACACATAATCTCCTGCTTATTGTTAAATGTATTATTATTATTACTTAGGTTTACAATACCATTGAGTCCATGAAGCTTTACAGTTGAAGCGAGTTTACCTTCAAAACCCAAAATACACAAATACTAAAGCAAGAAGAATGAACTAGTGACCAACTAGTACGGTCATATGGAGTTCCTGCCCACAAGGGCTTTAATGTTAAATTGTGTTTATTTTAGCACAGAAAATGTCTGAAACTTTACAACATACAGTCCATTTCCATCTCCTGATGGGGAACACGACCTATTGTATTCCCATCCTTTGAAATCCCAACCAACCCACATGGGGACCAATGAAAAGTCAACATGTTTTGCTGTTGTATTGCATTTAATTCTCCATTTGTTGTCCTCTGTATTTAAAAAAAAAACAAAAAAAAAACAAAATCTAGCAATTACCTAATAATAGACTGTCTATTACCAATTCTGTGGGGGTATTCATTGCACCAGTCAGCTCATTTCAGACTAGGACTGGCCAATTTTGAGCAGATGAATTCCCCAATGCAACCCTAGCCCCATAATCCCTTCTAGAGTGGTGCATGCCAGAGTACATAGTACATACAGATAGGCACAGCCTATATGCCCATATAATACACTGGGTAAAATATTTAACATATGATTATGACATATATATGGATGATTGGTATGTAGATGCATACAGAGGCTGAGATGACATCTAGGTCTAGAGGCCAGCCGACCACTATACCCCCTCCTGGGCTTTGTCTCCTTACTATCACTTTTGTAGTCCCCATCACCAACTATTTTCCTCAAAGCGACAAGGGGGCCTTAGTCTAAGGCAGGTGTAGGTAGCGGACTAATATAAATTCAGATGGTGAGCCCTTTGCAGACCAGTCTGACACTGGCTTATGTACATCACATAGTTAGACAGTTAGGATGGTTGAAAAAAAACATCTCTACCATGGTGAACCAATACAATAGAAGTTAAAAACTCTATAAATAAAACCCATAGGGACCTGTTATTGCATCCACTACTGAATAGATGATGTTACATCTTATTTATTCCCCCTCTCTGCAGAGAGCCTGTCTGGAAGACATTACCATAGACCTCAATCAGTCAGCTCCAGATTACTGCTCCCTATGGCGAAGACTATGCTGTGAAGCATATTCCTAAATGTTGTAAACAGAGCAGAAGAGAAGCTCAGGCAAGATGGTAGCCCCCTAATCATGTATAAAAAATAGAACTAAAAAATCTACAACAGAATATGAAAACAGATTAGAAAAATATAGTTTACTACCTGGTATTAATAAAACAAAAACAAAAGTTGGTGATACATTCCCTTTAAATCTATTTCAATTTGTTAATCCATTTACAATAATGTGAAATCTATTCCCAATTTTGCAGTATAATGTACCACCTGGATGATCTTTAAGGTCTGCCAGGAGCTGAACAATAGTAATACCGTATTCAGCGGCTCTGGCTGCTACTGCTGGGATGACCAACAGGTGGTAACAGAAATTCTCTTCTCCATGCCTGGAGTCATAAAGAAAAGTTATGTGATTGCTTAAACAGGCATGCTATTAGACTCCTGAAGCAAAGGCCTTTTTTTAGAACGTCAAAAGTTATGTATCGCTGAAATATTCTCATAAATTTTGCAAAGGTAACAAAACCTAACCATTTTAGAATGAGACAATGAATATAGTTAGCAATATCATTAGATGCCTGCATACTAGAAGTATATAATCTGTCCCGCAATATGCTCTATGTCATACCTATCCAAACTGAGAATTGTTGGCACAGAAAATGAAGTCTGCAGTAAAAAGGGATATTAAAGCTAAATAATGGATGACAAGAGCGCTGAAATCTTTGTGACCTAGCCAGGCCACTGAGGAAGCCCATTTAAGACAAAACAGCTATGGAAACCAATGCAAAGTTCACTTGTTGTAAAAACCCTTTTCCATGTGTAATAGCCCCCTATCATAGATTTAGAGCATCTTTGCCTTTTTGGCGGTTTACGTAGATTTTTGCCATTTAATCTACTACCCAAGCAGCCTTATCGCTATAATAAGCTGCTCTTAGATATCGTCTGACTTGTTTGATCATTTAGTCTTTTTGAGCAATTCTGGATGTCTTTAGGTCATTCTTTTTCTCAGTAATGTCCCCTATAAGAGTTATTATAGTCTGTAAGACTTGTGAGCATGAAATACCACTATTCTAAAAGCATGGACACAAATCTGTGACTTAGAGTATGAGCGCACAATCATACATCACTACCACTGTGACAGCAATAAATCTGATGGCAAGTGAACTGGGACAATATTACAGTTTGGAGCACTGCCCAGCCACACGCCAATGAACACACAAATAAAACAAGGCTAGTCACCCGGACACTTGGCTATCATTAATCAACATAATAGGAAAGCTACATTCCAACTTAGTATAGTATGGACTGTACATGTTATGGCTGAGCCAAGTGTGCAGGTATATGGGGAAGGAATAGTAGCCAGAAACACAGCTGGTTTAAAATTCATTTTAAAGATAAGAATCTCATTTTTAAAATGATACCAAGGTCTTCATGATATAGTTTTGGAGAGATTCACTGTTGAAACGCTGTTGGGAATTGAGATCTGCAGTTGGATCTCAATGCCAAATTTCTGCAGCGCTTTCAACAGAAAGTTCGCTGAGTTTTCCTCTGCAGACTTTCTATTACAATTATATCTATGGGAAAGCCGCCGGCATTTCCGTAGATATAATTGACATGCTGCGATTTGCAAAACCGCAACGGCTTTGCAAATCACAGCAAGTCCGCGCTGCGATTTCTTCTGCAAAGTGGGCATAGGATTCGCATGAATCCCATCCCCTTTGCTTGCACTGTACAATGCTGCGATTTTCCCCGTAGCATCTCCGCTGCGGGCAAATTGCGACGTTTACGTCCCGTGGGGCCCCGGCCTTAAAATGAATCTGAAACCTTGAAGATATCTGCATGCAGTCCTGAGATATCGGCATTAGCAGGGAGGGCGTATTACCTACGTCCCCCACTACAGAAGTGCCACCCTGGGAGGACGTAGAGCTGATGTCCTCAGCAAGAAAAAAGGTTAATCACACAGCTAAAACTTGGCTCAGTCATGTGAATAGGGTGTAAGTGTGAACATGATGGACATATGTGTACCTGTATACCAAAGGTAAAGGCCGTTGTGAGAATAATGCAAATCATTAACAGGTAGGTGTGCAAACACTGACAAAAACCATCACAGATGGCCCACAGACGGACCATTTTAGGATTACAGTAAGAATTTTGCCAACTTAAATTTTTTAGTGGCCTTTTATACGTATTAATAGGCTACGCTCCAGTAACACATTTTAAGTAGATCGACTACTTGGATCCTCAATAATAGATGGTATATAGTCTTGTGTATTAGATGCCAACAATGAAATAAGATATAAAATGGATGATAAAAATGGACAATAATATCTTACTTATTTTTACGATGGAAAAATTGGCCCAATCTTCACTGTAGATAAACAGAAATATCTCTGCAGAGGTCAATAAATGTGGGAGGCCTGTCACCACGAAATCAATGAGACCTCAGAACACTTTCTGCTGGATACCATTAGACATATACAGTAATCTCTAGAGCCATTAAGAGTTATACATTACTTCAATTCTATTTGACACAAGTCACACCATTGCCAGCACATTTTCACATATTCAGCGCTCAGTTATCTTAGAAGCAACCAATTTTCTCCTTAAATTCTATCTGAAAGCTTCCAAAAGTATCCTTTGAGTAATTTTTTTCTACATTCAGTCTTGCAGTTGAATTCAGTGCTTATGTTAAAAAGAAAAATGGAAGGAAATGGCATAAATAAATACTAACAAACTGTAATATATAACAGCCCATCCCGAAAGTCTTATAGATGTATGTACGTAAAAAGATAAGAGGTAGGTGGAGAGTTACTTAAAAGGATTTCCCAGGATTAGAAAATATGGCTGCTTTCTTCCAGGGAGAATGTCTCACCCGTGCATATGTGTTGTGTGATATTTCAGATCAACTCCATTGACTTCTATGGACCAGAGCTGTAATAGCAGACAAAACCCATGCGCAGGTGTTTTGTTATTTTCGAAGCACCGTTTTTTGGGGTTTTATTACAACCTTGGAAGGCCATTAGGCTCTTTAATGGGAGGTTAAGAGACACAATGGATCTTTGCCTATGGTGAAGAAAATCCTGTCTAACACTCAATTGTAGATCAATGTTTTAAACACATATGGAATGTAAGAATCAGATTATCTGCTTTATTGTAACATTGTATATGCAAGATTCTGTAATCTCACAGGGTCTGATCAGTGATAAATTTCCTATAAGAAATTCCTCCATTTTCAGATCTGCTCACATTGAGGCTACTATACATGTACATGAGACATAACATTATATCTGACCTTCAAAGGACTTGTGTCCTGGATTGTTTTACAGTTTTCCCCTCTTCAAGCTCCACCTTTAGTTTGGGCTATCACAGAAACTTCCTATTTACTTCCTGCATCAGCCTATGCCTACCATATATACTCGAGTATAAGCCGACCCGAATATAAGCCGAGGCCCCTAATTTTACGACAAAAAAATTGAGAAAACTTATTGACTCGAGTATAAGCCTAGGGGGGAAATGCAGCAGCTACTGGAAAATTTCAAAAATTAAAATGGTCGGAGTTTTTGGGTGCAGTAGTTGCTGGGGAAGGGGAGGGGGTGTTTTAGTTGTCTGTCTGCCTCTTCCTTGAGATTGAGGACTGGGTTTTTTTCCCCCCACTTGGAATTCAGTCTGGCTGAACATAGGGTATCTGCAGTGCTCCTATTAACCTCTTCTTGACGGAACAGGAGCACTGCAGATACCCTATATTCAGTAGACCGGGCACTGTCAGACACAGGGATACCTAATGTGTTTGTGTTTCACAGACATTTTCAGCTTTTATATGTATTCTAGGGAAAGGAGTGATTTAGAACTTTTATTTATTTTATTGTTTTATTATTTTTTTTAAAGCTTCTTTTTTTTTTTTACTATTTTATGGGAGATTCTATACATTACTATTGCGGCTGATCATAGATCCCCCTCCCCCCATAATTTTTTTTTTTTTTTTGCTTGACTCGAGTATAAGCCGAGGGGGGCTTTTTCAGCACAAAAACTGTGCTGAAAAACAAAACTCGGCTTATACTCGAGTCTATACGGTATGTCTTTTATTCTGTCTCCCTCAGCTTGTATTTACACCTTCCCTCCTCTCCCCATAGACTTCTATAGCCATGTATGTAATTTGATACATGTGACCCACAGTCCATCTTGAGACATAACAGCAGAGATTTCAGAGTAAAAATCAGTTTATCCAGGGGGCAAGCAAGAAAATAACCAGATAACAGGAAAAAGGTTGTTTTTCTCTGATAAAATATATATACAAAGTTTCTGATATTTTCTTGTATTACTGATTTATTCAAACTTTGCTGGAACGGCAGAGACTATTTAAGCATAAAACAAATTAAAGATTATCGAAGCTGAATGTAAAATAAAATGATGTGCTTAGTTTCTTTCCCAGATATATCCAATTCCTTCTAAACCACTTTAAACAAGAAGCAAACCTTTTTTTATTAGCAAAGACAGACATAGCAAGGATGTATCCTCCTAGTTTTAATACATGTGACTGGTCACAGGAAATCCTCCAATTTATAAACTACATTGTAAGAGCAGGAAATGACAAACAGCACGTGAACTATTACAAATGACACACAAGTTTATTACAATGGCAGTATGTATGTCCTCTGAGTGTGTATCAATGTATACCTACAGAAAACTACTCAACTGTTACTTTGCGTAAGGAATACCAGAACAATGTCACTAAAAGTTATTAGTTACTTAATGTCGCATTTCTAAATTTTTGTGTTGTAATTTTTCAAAAGTACAACATTTTTATAACTGTTTTGTGCATAAAAGGTGGATGGACAGCAAAACATGACATCAACGATGTTAGGACGGGCCAGGGCCTCCGCTGTGCTACGTGGAGGTGTCCGACCCGATCCCTGCCCAGCAACAGAGTCACTGCGGGTTCCAGCACTGGGGTAGGCTGGTGGCCTCTGCTTGAGGGTGTGGAGGTTACGGTTTCTCCCTAGCGCCGGGACCAGCCCTTCCGGGGTCAGGGGGGGGGGGGGGGTCAATGGAGGGCCTGAGGCTATTTAGGCCTCATTCTGGTTTCAGCCCGCCACTGGTTATTCATTTACCAACGGTATCAGCTCCCCTAGTGACAAGCCCTCCTGCTTTCCTTCCTTGCTCCCTGTCTCCTGTCCCTGAAACTTGGATTCCCTGGATGTATTAACCTTTCTTGCTTTTTAGACCTCTCCTCCGTGATCCTGATTTGGTATCTTCTTGACCTCCTGTGTATGACCATTGGCTTCCACCTGACCTCCCTTTTGGATCCTGTTTTTGGCTACTCCATTTACCTCCAGTGTATGACCCGGCTTCCCTGACCACACTCCTGCCTCTGCCTTCTGCTACCACGTGACCTCCAGTTATCGGCTGACCACGTTGTTTGACCACGTATCTGCTTCTTGGGTATCTGTGTGACTCCCCTGGATTACCCTCCTGCTCATCTGCACTCCAGCCCATCCTGCTCTCTTGGACTTCACGCTCAGGTTAGTGTCTGGGTTCCTCTGGGTCCTCTTACTTGGTGTTCGCTGGGTGTGCATCACTCTCTAGGCAGTTACGGATCTGGGCTTCGGACTTTTACCAAGTCCAGCTCTACCATAAGGAGCTCTAGTGAAGAAGTCTGGGGCCTGGTTCCACTCCGGTTAGGAGAGCGTAGCACACCCAGGACTGTTTTTGCCTCAGAACCTGGGGGTCCTGGTTGCCCGGGACTTACAGAGTTATTTTGTGCATCAGGTTCCTAACAAACTCTTAATGAGGTTACAAGTAGAGAAGGAGATTGAGAACCCTGCATCAAACCTATTTTTTTCTTAAAGGGGTATGCCATGAACATAAGCAAATTAAAATTTGTAGACAATTAAAAGTTAAACATTTTGGCAAAAATAAGTAAAAATTTTACAGGGCTTTAGAAATTTTCTCTAAACATCTTAGTGGTGACAGTCATTGTCTTCATCAGTTACCAATAGATACAGTACAACTAGGAATGTAGGAACTTTCTATCATCTGGAACACAACAGAAATTCAACCATTATTCCCATATTATGAACAGGTTATCAGGCAGAAACTCTACATGCATGAGAAGATAACCCGGCCACCATAAGAAAATCATGTTTGATTTTCTGGACATAGAAAGTTCCTGCATTCATGGTTGTATCCATTGGCAACAGATTAAGACAACAGACTATCACCACTGAGATGGTTAGAGAAAGTCTTTAAAACTTTATATTTGCACAAAAGTTTGACTTTTCCTTGTCTACAAATTTAAATATGACTCTGGTCATGGGAAGAACCCCTTTATCCGGTATGCAGAGTGATCAGACCAGGATATTTCATCAATCTGATAGTTCCAAAGAACTCCATTAGGCTGACGCCCTACATTACGGAAAAGCGCTTATTTGTTGCAGATTTTGCTGAGCCAAAACCAAGAATGGCTACAAAAGGAACAATAAAAACATA
Organism: Leptodactylus fuscus; assembly: GCF_031893055.1. NCBI lineage: Eukaryota > Metazoa > Chordata > Amphibia > Anura > Leptodactylidae > Leptodactylus > Leptodactylus fuscus. Next base: position 53,048,621 of record NC_134266.1, read on the forward strand.
GAAAATTGTTATACTTCTACCTTCTGCCTAATCCATTACTGTATTAGTCTCAAAAAATGCAGCAAAATCTGCAACAAAAAAAAGCTGTTTTTCCACTATGTGGGGCTTTAGCCTTAAAGGGGTTGTCTCATCACAAGGATCCTATCTATACTGCTTGTTAATGTGGATGTAAGACTTTTCCTAAATACACTGCTTCAGCAAAACTGCTTTGTTTGTCCATTATCTTACTTTATTCAATTCATTGTTGACACAGCCCTTGACTTATCTGCTCATGAGTCAAGTGATGTATCTGCTGCTCTCAGGGGGGGAGGGAGGAGGGACTAAGTGCAGGGAGCGAGCCTGTGTATCTAGCTATTCCTGTGTCTGCACCACATGACCTAGCTCCCTGCACTCAGATAGAGGAGAGGAGCTGCTTTCATTTCTTCTGTTCTCCCAGTTATCAGGCTAATTCAATTGTGTTCATTATGGCAGAGACAGGCAGTCTCTGTATGTAACACAGAATGGAGTTGCTGCTGCATGTACTTCATAGTCCAATATGGATGGGCGGAGCTACATGCTAATTTGGGGGCGGAGCTAAACGGCAGGTTGCATGTGAAACCCCGCCCACCAAATGATGCAAGAAACCAGGAAGAAATAAGATTTTACAGCAGTGAAGACTGGTGAGTATGCGATGTGGGAATACCCCTTTAAAGAAATTTTCTAAGTTTGAGCGCAAGTACAAGAAGTGGTCACATTTGCTATCACAAAGTATTTTTAGGGCGCTTTTTAGAAGTGAATAACAATAAGAAGTATAAGTTCTACCTTTATATGTCTTATTCCTTTTGATTTTACTTCTTGCCTTAGTGCAATTAAACTACAGCAAAACTGTGCGTGACAACAGTCGAAACATGATAAACCAATACTCACCCCCCTTTTTGGCCAACTTTATCAGCAAAACTTACATTCCCAGGCCAACACGTTCAGTGCTGGCCCTTAGTCCGCAGTGCCTGGATCTGCTTATATAGCTGCAGCGGAGAGGTGTCCATATACACAGATCACCGCTGCAGCCAATCGCTAGTCTGTGCACGTACATGCTGCAGCCATGTAAACAGCTCCTTGCACTGAGGACTGGAGGTCATTGATGGAAGCGTCGGCTAAAAGGAGGCTCTAACATTTATATAACTTGGAAAACCCATTTAACTATTTACCATCATGACAAAAATGACAAAAGTGTAAATAAAATGTATAATTTTTGACTTTACCACGAAAAAATATACTTCAGTGCAAGTTCTGTTTCCCATTTACACAAAACAGACATCTATTCATTTCACAGAACTACCATCGGGTAAAACCATCCATGTAATGTTTACATAAGTAGACTCTTCACTTTCCTGTACATGCACCTATGTCAAAAATCTTTCCATATAGAGAAAAAGTAAAGAAAGAGCACAGTGTTAAACACACATCCGTATGGTACTACAGTACACACTACAAGTCCCTGAGTGTACAGCCTGTACCGTACACTTATAATTAGCTTTCCTAATCCGTCATCCCACTGAGCAGAAGACATTGGAGGGCCATAATGTGGACACATGCTTCAATGACGGCTTCTCGAGATCCATTCATTACTGAATAACATTTTAAGATACTGTCGACAGATTTTGAGAGTAGAGCCAGAAAGCCATAAACCAAATGACTCATGGCAAATACAGACGTAATCTATAGCATTTCTGCCAAAACATATGTACACCAAATGAATGTCTTCGTGAAGGCAGAATATATCGGCCAGATAAAGAAAGTAGATGGAATAGCTCTCAGTGATGTATCTTTTCTTAGAATACAGAGACATTAACTAGAACAACAGACTGTATGTTTGTATATACCGCATACAGGAAGACGTGTCTTTCACCACTTATTGTTTACCAACTGTTAGAAAGCCTTAGATCATTTTTCATGGGAATGTGACAATTGGTGGAGCCTATTCATTTCAATCAAAGCTTATCTCCTATGCTACACAGCATCTCTCCAAAACCTCCTACTCAATATATAGCACACATTTTTAAACTGTCACGTTTTACCCTGCACGTTTTCCATGATAAAGCTATACCATTTCTTGGGCAGTCTTTTCCTACAATAAGTCCTGTTGTCAGAATAGGTAGGACTTTATCAAGTCTGTGCAGTACAGAAAGGCAATGCATTGTATGGCAGATAGAACTGCAACTATATGTATGTAGCTGCATGTGCAGACAGCAAGTCAGGTGGTCACTGGGACATAAACCGTTCATACTGCTCGTACAAATTCAGGTGGTCACTGAGACATAAACCGTTCATACTGCTCGTACTTCATAGTCCAATATTGTGCATATAGTGTTGTTTGAGGACCTTTGATGACATCACAGGCCCTTCAGCCGCCCCATAGGATCATGCTATGTGGTGGGCTGAGCTACATGCTAATTTGGGGTGGAGCTAAACGACAGGTTGCATATGAAACCCCGCCCACCAAATGACGAAAGAAACCAGGAAGAAAGAAGATTTTACAGCAGTGAAGACTGGTGAGTATGCGACGTGGGAATACCCCTTTAACAGGTGTCTGTTATCCCTCCCAGCATCCCCTTCACCATCACACATACTCGGTCAGTTTCTAGGCATCTATTAAACTGCAAAGGTGTCTATGTGCTTTATGCCCAGTCATGTAACAAGATCTCATGTTGTGATACCTACTTGTATAGTCATGAGTACTAACCATTTTAGGTACCTTTTTTAGGATAACCTGTCACGTAGGTACATAAGGTGTAACACTATTTCTGGCTAATACATTACTTAGATTTTACATTATTTAGCAGTTTACCCCCATATCTGTATTTTGCAGTTCTCCCTGAGCTTGTAGTGAATACTAGCTGCCATACACGTCTCATAGTAAGTAGAGGAGAATCTTTTGTCACTTAAAAACAGCCCCAGGACCATGCAGGGCATAGATAATAAAGTACTGATGGTTACAGACATGAATAAAGTACTATGGTTGTGATATAAAGCGTCTATTTAGCCCAAGCATTATCTAACCCTCCATTACTATTTCTCTCTTGCTCTGGTCACTCTTTTCCCTATAAAAATCGGAATCATTCACTCTATAGTTCATCTGAAGATTGGTATAGCAGAATTTTTCAGAGTGAAAATCAGTTTAACAGCATGTGGGCAGGGAAACAGCCTGATAAGAGCAGAAGGAAGCAGGTTTCTCTCATAAGATATATTAGTTTCCTATAATCGCCTGTCTGTGCTATTGATTTTTGCCAAGTTCATTAACATGACAGCGCCTTATTAAAGAAACAGTATATAGCCAATTTCTAAGGCTGCTTTCACACTACATTTTTGCTTCAATGGAATGCATCAGAATATACACAGAAACATTAAAGAAAACCGATACATTTATCTGACACAGGCTTCTATATAAAAAAAAAATGGATGGCAAAAGCGCACGTTTTTCTTGTACTTTGTGATCCTGTCTGTTTTTTTTTTTTAATTGCATGGATATCTAAGTGATGCGATCAGAAAATAAAAGACACGCATTTGCCTCCGATTTACAAAAATGTGGTGTGAAAGACGCCAAGACAAGCTGCTCTCTACTATGAGAATAGAATCAGCGCAGGGTAGGACACTTTTGTAAAACCATAGAGGAATTTCATGGAATAAGCAGCGTTCCTTTAATCACATGATCAACCATGCACAATGCAATAATGTTTGCTTCAATGACGAGATAAAAGCATGGAAGGAGCAAGAACATATGGGCTAGAAAAATACTAATTTTACCAACAGTTTCTATTGATAAAACCAAAAAAGAAATTGGTACTAGACAACTCAGGAGGAAGGCGGAAAATCACCTTGAGACTGTCACGTGCAAGAACAATGAAGACGTTAAACTGGCATCTTGAGTGGCATAATATCATATGTGCACATATATATACTGTGTATATATATATAAATATATATATATATATATATATATACACTGTATATATATATATACACTGTATATATATATACACTGTATATATATATACACTGTATATATATATATATATATATATATATATATATATATATATATATATATATCTCAGGCGAAAGGGAAGGGAAGTCAAAATATTATCTTTTCTATTCACTCAATGCAACGGTTCCAAAAGCAAAATGTAAGCAGCAAGGAATTAAACTAACATGTCATATTAGCCTGTTTACTTGTAAACTATAGTAGGACTAAAGGTCTCTTGCTGTCATATGAAGTAGCATTGAGATGCTGTAACAAGATCTGACTGTAACCTAGAGCAACAGGTAATGAGTGTCATCGGCGACAACAACATCTCAGTAGCTGAATGTATTTTACTAGCACATGGAAAAAACTATAATATTGAACACAATTATGGATTTATTTTAGCTGCATTTTTGGTCCTTTATTATCGTGGTTTTTCCTATAAGTCATATGTATTGAAATAATAATGCAGGCAAAAATAAAATGTATCATACTAGCCACAAATCACATCTAGCAGCTAAGGAGGACATGAGTGAATTCATATTACTTAAGGCTAAGGCCCCGCATTGTCGAAACGCAGATTTTTGAGCCAAAACCAAGAATGGCTACAAAAGGAATGGGAAATATATAGGTAGTTCTTGGAATATATAGGAACTTCTCTGATTAACAGGAGTACTGAGAGACGGAGAATTATCCAACAGATTTGGTATGGACAGGTTATCCTAGGGATAAGAAACCAATATTGTAATCCCAGACAAAGCCCTGTAAAAGCTGTCATAGAGGAGTCGATAAACTTGTCAATCTGGCCATTGTCTTTTCTCTATTAACAAATACAATGAATCTGATACAATGAAGAAATCAGTGTTCAATTAGAAAACTTGTAAGGGGACGTTCACACTACCTCCGCTATCCGCCCTGGTGTTTCTGTCCTAAACCCTGGTGAAGCTGGACAGGGGACGGCTTGCCGGTGGTCAGCTTTAAAACCCATTCATTTGAATGGGTTTTTAAAGGTGGCCGCCGGTGTCTGTATGCGGTCTCTCTGCCTGGAAACCATTTTTTTTTGCTTGGACATTGAGGACTTTGTGTCCATGCAAAAAAAAAACAAAAAAAAAAAAACTGTTTCCATGCAGAGAGGCCGCATACAGACACCGGTGGTTACCTTTAAAACCCATTCAAGTGAATGGGTTTTAAAGCTGACCACCAGCAAACCGTCCCCTGTCCAGTTTTCCAGGGGTTTAGGACGGAAACCCCAGGGCGGACAGCGGTGGCAGCGTGACCCCTTGAGGGTGCGTTCACACAATGTAAAATTTAGCGTGATCTGGCACGTATACAGCGTGTCAGAGTTTGAACGGTCAAAAAGATCCCATTGATTTCAATGGGAGTTACGAGCGTATACGCCGCGTTATTTTGCGCCCGTAATTTTACGGCCACAAAATTACGGGCACAAAATAACGCGGCGTATACGCTCGTAACTCCCATTGAAATCAATGTGATCTTTTTGAGCGCTCAAACTCTGACACGCCATATACGTGCCAGATCACGCTCAATTTTACATCATGTGAACGCACCTCAGACTACACTCTTTTGTTGTAAGGGTATATTCACATATTGTAGTTATACTATGGTTTACTGTACTTTTAGAAATACTGAGATGAACACCGGTCTTAGCTAACCTACAAAAAAATATATCTGTACACCAGTCTTAGTTTATTCTCCCAATGACGCAAGTTGTGCCTGAATTATTGCAAAGCTACGACCTCTATAGAATTTTGGCGCATCTTTCAAAGCCATATGTGCCAAAAATGAAATGTATTTTAGGTATAAATCATGCTAGTTTTCTGGCATAAGTTATAGTAATTTTTTTGGACCATGGCATCCTTGATCTCCACCCTGCGAACTTTTCTAGAAAGTGACTAGCAGGTCAGAAAATAGAGAAAGTGGCACATATTTGGTGGAAACAGCTGTGCACCAAAATTGCGCCATAAAATTGGCATGTTTATTTTTAGTATATTTTAGTATATTTTAAGTATATTCCCTCTAAAATGTTAATAAACCCAAGACAATTTTCACAGAGATATCAGAACATTGAGTGATTTTCATTATATTTTTATAATACGTGATGAAGCAAGAAAGTAGCTGCTTTGTCTCATAATTGTTAAGTATTAAAAAAGGTTAGAATGGTTTTGAAGAAATGTTAGAAAGTTGAGCCCTGAAGGTGCTAAGTAACTACTACCCTTGTTATGCCCTGACAGTGCCCGGCTATCCAGACATGCTGGGAGTTGTACTGCAGATTCAGGATGAAAATCACTGCTATGAATATAATGACTATAGAGGAAGCCGACCTTACCTGGTAACCTCCACAGTCACAGTGCGGTTACCAAAGTCTAGGGGGAATTTCTCATCTTACCACTGACAAGGATAGCAATTTGGCAGTTGAGAGTAATTGCTGCTTCTGAGCGACTGAGATTTCCCTTTCACATTCCATTGCCGTTACCTGCAGCCTGCGCTCCCCCCTCCCTTTCCTGCCACCGGCACAGAACTGACAGCTTGGACTATGCAACACAACATCTACACAAGATACATAATACTGGACTTTGTATACAGTCCTAATGCCTAGTTCACATCTGCGTTCCGGCCTTTCCGTTCACCTCTCTGCATGAAAAATATGGAGAGAAAAGCTCTGCAAGCAGCACTTTTCCGTCTGCATTTTTCGTGCAGAAACCAAACGGAAACCACATGGACCCATCACAGCCCATGGGGTTCACTAGTTTCCTAAGGTAACCACTTTTTAATGCAGATTAGGGTTCCGTTCAAAGGAGCCCCAAGCGGACTCCACGAACGGAAACCCATGTGCAGATGTGAACTGGGTCTGTTGACAATAGTAATGCACAACAATAAGCCAAATCTGCAAAGGGACATGCCAGTAACAACAAGTTATCCTTAATATAGAGTCCGATCACTGTAACCTCCAATAATCAGAAGGCTTGCATGGAGCTTTGGTTGAATGTGCACGTTACAGCTCCATTTATCATCTATGAGATGGAACAAGGTAGTGGAATAGAGAAGTAAACGGGGATCTTACGCACCTTTTTCCTGATCATGAAAGTCTTAGGGCTAGTTCACATGTGCGCCCGGTCTCCGTTCTGCAGGTTTCAGTTTCCTGCACAAAACAGAGCAGGAGACGGAAACCTGCAGGACTCTTTTATACCCATTCATTTGAATGAAAGCTCAGAACGGAGTCCGGGCGCTAGTGTGAACCCAGCGTCAGCAGGCAAACTGCCACCGACTCAGCAGTTACCACCTATCCAGTAGACAGGGGGCAACTTTTTATTACCAGAAAAACCCTTTAATAAATCCATAACAGACAGACAGACAGACAGACAGACAGACAGACAGACAGACAGACAGACAGACAGACAGACAGATAGATAGATAGATAGATAGATAGATAGATAGATAGATACTTTGTAATGCAATGATACAGCTCACAGAATTGTGCATCAACCCCACTTTTTCACATTTTACTTTTGGAGGGCTGACTGATATATATGATATAAATATGACTTAATATATAGATATGACATAGATAGATAGATGTATAAAATAGACAGACAGAATGGTACCGTATGGAGTATATATAGTGCAGGAACATATAGGGAGATATACAGGTATGAAACTCTCAAAATAAAAATTGCCTTAGTTGCCAATAGCAACCAATAAGGGACAAATTCCATTGTGGATTCTGCTGTTCCAAAATGAAAGCTGCAATGTGATTGGTTGCTATTGGCACTAAGATGGCTTCCATAAATCTGCCCCTTAGAGTTCCAGTATGTGCTGTAACTGCCTTTATTGCCATTTCCGTGAGTGCTCAGAGTACTAGGTGATGACCCATTTGGGCAGCCATACTGAAGAAAAATGACTTTTTTTTTTTTATTCGCTGTAGAAAAGCTCATCTTTGGCAGAAATGACACTTTAAACCCCTATTAACACAAGTGACCTCATAGAGCAAAACTGCTTCAGAAAAAAAGAAGTCTTGTTGCCTGGCAACCAAACAGATCCATTTTTCATGTTTTAAGTCAACTTTAGAAAATGAAAGCTGAATTCTGACTGGTCATTTAGAGATGAGCGAGTACTGTGGGGATCAGCCGATCCGAACAGCACGCTCCATAGAAATGAATGGATGCACCTGGTACTACCGCTTTGACGGCGGCCGGCCGCTTAACCCCCCGCGTGCCGGCTACGTCCATTCATTTCTATGCGAGCGTGCTGTTCAGATCGGCTGAGCCGAACAGTACTCGCTCATCTCTAGTCATTACCTATACCAATGACTTATATATTCCTACATTGCAACATAACACGTGTCCTCATCTACAAGATAGGAGATAAGTGTCTGATCACTGGGGGCCTGACTGCGGGAACCCCAGCGATGATGAGAAAGGAGTCCTCACGTGCCCCATGTGAATGGAGGAGTGATGCATGTATGACCATTGCTCCATTTACTTTTATTGGACTGATAAAGATAGTTTAGTACATTGTTGTGTCATTTCCACAGAAGTGAATGTAGCGGTGGTCTTGCATGCCCAATAGAGGACTCTTGCACTTCTGATCACTGGGGCCACACAGGAAACATCCATGGAAAGCTGCTTTCTGGGAGGTTTCTGGGGTGCCCAGATTTGGCAATCATGTGAGTTTGGCTGATGCCCCCTTTTTCTGGAAGCCTCCTGGAAGTTCCGGAAGACTTATGAAGTTATGGCACATTTGCCTAGCAATGATCGGCATTCAGTTGTATAACAAGAACAGATTTTCTACTCAGGACTTCAGGAATGACGGGTTACAACTCCTTTATAAGGGACTCTATCAACAGATCCCAAAATGTCAACCCAGCCCCACAGATAGATGGGTTAGGCTCACCCTCACCCTTGTGAATCGGAGCCTCACTTTTTTTTAGCAACCTATAAACCAGCTATTTGGGGCAACAAGGGATGCCACTTACGTCTTAGAGCAATGACAATGACCTTGTTGCTCCATAAAGACAAAAAAAAGTGATATTTCTGCATGGGTTCTGTTGATAGACTCCCATTGAGGTTTTAAAGCTGAACATATGAGTTGTCCCCAAGATTTCCTAGGAGAAGGTTCTTGAAGGTTCTTCCAGACAATTTACAGTAAAAGCTCAAAATATTGGGAGCCTCCATTGGCTGAGCACACCTACTGGAAATAGTAGAGTGATGGTAATGAAGGTGGTGGCACCCCCCCTTGACTGTGCAAGGGTAATGCACCTTGAGCAGCCACACAAGGATCATACCCTAAAGCCTTTCCTGCCATCAGATCAGCCCAGAAATAGGTGCTTAGCTGCCATCTTTATAAAATTCTCTTCTATCCTATGCATAACTGAGCAGTAGCCATGCTTACACCAGGATGATATGTCATACCAACGTGAACATAACACAATATATCAATTATTAGGAACTCTGTAACCTTCCCATTCAACAAGTGGCATCCAAAAAGCTACTTTAGAGCAACAGCCAGGTAAGAATGACTATTATTGTAACTTATTTACTAACTTATTTACTATTTGTTGTTTTACCATAGTGCAGTGTATATCGGTTTCTCCACTGCAGAATGAAGAGTAGGTGGATGTGAAATGTATGGGGACCCCCAAAAAGTATAGGAGTAAGTGAGCAATATATACACATCTATCAAAGTTATAAAGAGAATAGAAACTTAAAATATGCTTGGTATGTGTGGTATAATACAGAGATAGATGGATGGATGGAGGGTTGGATCAGTATATTTGTCAAGGATAAAACCATAAAAAATTGTAAATTATTAATAAAAGTGAGAAGGACGGAACAGAAAATGCCATGGGATCTAGGAACTACATTCTCATACACACAGTCAATCTTATCAGGAGGAATAGAAGGATTCGGCAGACTGCAGAGGTTCAGCATGTTAAAAATAGTTTGAAGATGAGGATCCAGAGCTTCCCACCCAATATATGAATAACAATAGGTGCTACTGCAAAGATGCCATCCTAGCATTACTCACCACACAGGGAGAAACACATATCATGCTGCAAAAATAGGACAGATCTCCAGGAGCGGGCAGCCGGGTAACAGCATCAGGTTGTAATGCAAAATGCAAATAGACACTGAAAACGCCAATACATAGCTGCAATGTGAACAGGGATATATGGAGACTGATTAAAGATGAGCTCATGCATGATGAGGCTAATCCATGTTATGGCAAAGTGGGCACTGATGCAGCAAGGCTAAGGAGAAGAGGAGCCCGACATCATGGCACAGATTAGCTGGGCACCATCCTGATGAGTGGCAATGTGGCCTGGCATCAGGGGACCACTGCAGGAGGGATGCTGTCAGGTGTCCTGCCTGCAGATGAGGGGGCGTACAGGCTGATCTGATGATGAGAGAGGGGTCTATAGCGCAGAGGCAAATGCAGGAGGGGGTCGTACAGGCTGCATGTCCTAGATGAGGCTACTAGAGGGGATCCCAGACCCCGGGGGCATAGGGAAGCCCCGCTCCTGTTGCTATCGCCAGTGTTGTCACTCACCTCTGCCCGTGCTCCTCTCCGCACCTCCTCCTTCTCTCCTCTGCCGCTGTTTTCCTATCGGGCAGCTACTGAATACGACCAGCTGGAAGAAGAAAACGAAACACCACGCCCACCAGCCCCTCTACCCCGCCCCTCAGCCACGCCCCTCTGCGCCAACACCTGCCCACTCTTCCTTCAAAGCGGCGTCTCCTCAGCGCACTTGAATTGAGCGACTGTGAATTCTGACCAATAGGTAGCTGAGAATGAGCAGCGCTCTGTGACTGATCGTAGAGCCAACCAATAGGAACACGCAAGAGGCGGGCACTGGGGGGAGGAGGGAGATACTGCAGGTGTGGAATGCGGAGGGACGGGATAGGCAAGCGAAGATTAGGGGCGGAGACTTGACTGTCTCCTAGGCGACCATCAGTGGAGGCGTCCTTGATGACAGCAGGAGGGTGTGGCTACACTGGGACACGCCCTCCGCATACAGTATAAAGGCATAACTGGAGGGGGCCGTCCCTGCCGCAATAGTCTGAGAGGAGCGCGGGGCATATTTTAGGCTGTGTTCACATTGTCTGAGCTCATGAGGCTGGCCGAAGAGGTGATGTCAGTGGTCAGCAGTCATGTGTGATGACGAAACAAAGCACTGTGTATAGGCTGAGAGACAGCACCATGTAGTCTCACTGACCAGTATATCAGGGAAGCTATATACCTGTAATGTAATGGCAGGCTGATGTTCTCTCCTAAGAACAACGCCACAGGTGTCCACAGGTTGTGTGTGGTATTGCAGCTCAGCCTCATTCACTTTAAACAGATCCTGTCACTCACACAATTTTTCCTAGGTACCACGTCAGAATAGCCTTCAGAAAGGCTATTCTTCTCCTACCTTTCGTCGTCTTCTCCGCGCCGCGGTTTGCCTACAATCCCGGTTCTTGTCGGTATGCAAATGAGTTCTCTCGAGCACTGGGGACGGGTCCCAGAGCTCAAACAGCACTGGGGGCATCCCAAATGCTGCGAGAGAACTCACTCCAGCGCCGCCTCCACCTTCGTCAGCAGTGTCCTCTTCAGCCTCCTCTTCCTGCGGCGGCTTCTAATTTCTAGGCCTTGGGCAGAGCAAACTGCGCATGCCCACAGACCATGAGAAAATGGCCGCTTGCACAGTATTGTAAGCAGCCATTTTCTCGTCGCAGTCTGCTCTGCCCGAGGCCTAGAAGTTACAAGCCACTGCCAGAAGACGAGGACGCTGCTGACATAGATGGAGGCGGTGTTGGAGAGAGTACTCTCGCAGCATTGGGGACGCCCCCAGTGCTGTTTGAGCGCTGGGTCCCGCCCCCAGTGCTGCAAGAGAGCTAATTTACATACTGAGAAAAACCGGGATTGTAGGCAAACGGCAGCGCGGAGAAGATGACGAAAGATAGGAGAATAGCCTTTCTTAAGGCTATTCCGACGTGTTACCTACAAAAAATCGTGCCTGACTGATAGGATCCCTTTAAAAAGGTCCACTCATACAAGGGCAGGGGTGACACAGTTTCTGATAGAAAGCAGCCAGTAAGGGGGGTCTTCAGTAAGACTGGGGTTAGGATGACACATGGTATCGCTCCCATCTTCTTCTCCAGACAGTCATTTTGCTTCTTTGCACCAGGCCAGTCTCCAAAAGCCTTCACCTCACTGTATGTGCTGATGCATGGACACCTACCCGCCTGCTGACATTTCTGAGAAAATGTTGTGCTGATGTTGAACCAATCCCATTGCTGAATCCTCTTTAGGAGACCTTGACTGGCACCTGCTGGAATTTCTTGGGTGCACAGAAACCTTCTTCACAGCAAAAAAACCGATTATATTCAATGGGGTCCATTGGTCACTATTGGTGTTCTCCATGTGTTCATTGTTCTGGTTCTCCAAAGGACCAGAGCAACAGACACCTGAGCGCAAGTGTGAACTTAGCTTCAGTCAGCATTAGAGATGAGCAAGTACTATTCAAAACTCCCGTTTCGAATAGCACGCACCCATAGGAATGAATGGACGCAGTCGGCATGCAGGGGGTTAAGCAGCCGGCCGTTGGCAAGGTCTGCGTGCCGGCCGCTTACATTCATTCCTATGGGTGCATGCTATTCGAAACAGCCGTTTCGAATAGTACTCGCTCATCTCTAGTCAGCATGGCAGAGTGAGATCAGGTGCCATGTCCTTGTTAATACTTTCGTCCTGAAGTGATATTAGCAGGTCATTTTGTTGCAGACATGCAATTCAGGAAATTGAGTTTTTGTGATTAAGTTCATTTACATGGCATTGAATGCCACGTAATCTACTGTCTGATCACTCCTAATATAATATAATATAAAGTTAATGCAAACTGTAATGAAAAAACGGAAACATCAAACTGGAAAACAAGATTTCAGTGTCAATCTCAAAACCTTTGGACACAATTGTATAGCTACACCGCTGGTAGAGCATGTGACCACATACGTCTTGGGAAACAAACATATTCGCATTGGAAGAGGCCGAATGATATATATGTTTACATGCCTCTAATGCTAGGTTCACACTAGCGTTTGAGTCTCCGTACAAGACTACGTGCCACGTTCTGCTTAAAATTGGTGGAGAGAAAAGTCCTACTAGAAGAATTTTACTCTCCACTGTTTGCACAGCTTCAATATAAAAGCAAAATGTAAACCATTATACCACCTACAGGCCCTTATGAACTGGTGGTTTAGTGTTCCAAATGTCCCTGAAATAAAGCCATTTATGACCGTAATAAAAATAAATAAATAAATAAATAAATAAAGCTTATACTCCACCAGGTGCTGTACTCCTCACACCAGCGAAGTTCTTCACTGAAGCCAAAGGAGTACGCCTCGGTTTCAGTGCACATGCCCCGTAACTCTGGCACTTGCACAGCGAAGCTGGGGTGTACGTCCTTGGCTTCACTGAAGAATTGCGCAGGTGCTGGGAGCACTAGATATGGGTCTGATGAGACTCATCTCTTGGTAAGTATAAAGGTTTATTTTCAATCTGACCGTTTCCCTTTGAAGAATGCCATTAGGATAAGTATGTGGTCACACAAGGCTCATCAGCTACCCCTAATAAGAGGTACAGATGCACTTCCTTATCCTTCTTCTTGACCTGGCATATCCCAAGATGAATGGTCCATCTGCAACACTCAGGAGGGCCAGGGCTGGTATCACAGGTAATATCCGATGTGGCCGGCTTTCAGGGGATTAATCCTGGGTCCCAAATGTGCACAAACTCTCCTTTTTGATGTCCCCGAATACCCTCCCCTGCGTGATATCTGACAATGACAACAGACAACCAGGCTTCGGGGGTAATCGTTGCTTTTCTTTTTACTAGCAGGACAAAGTAATACGAATGTACATATGGAGGACTTCTTCACATACAATACAGCGATCTTTGTAGGTAGTGTCCAATTAGCAGAGGATGGGGCAGAATGCTTTGGATAGCAGTTGCTTGGCAGTTAACTTGTATATACTTGTAAAGATGGCCTGTATCCAGGGGGTTAGTCCTCAACAAACTGGGTACACGTATATAGAAGAGCAGATACAATTCGACAGCGGGAGACGCTCAATTTCTGCCAGACTAGCTATGGGTTTCTTACTATAGATTTGTCCCAAGGACTTACTTGGATAGAGATATACGTGTGAGGTCCCAGATGTACGGATAAGACAAGTCCATCAACTTCAGCGCTTGTAAGATTAGAGCTTCAGAGGAAAACACTCTCTGAGAAGGGCCTTGAGGACAGAGGAGAAGGCATCTCTGCTTGGTGTACCCTGATAGTGGGCATCCATCATCCATGCTCCATGTGCTCAGTCTGCTAGCTGTCTCCTGTCTTAGACTTGTAGCCCCACACAAAAGAACTCAGCCAAAAACGTCCCCAACCCCCTCTAGAGGGGTGGTCACTCAACTCTCCCTCCAGGCCAGTCAAGGGAGCCTGATTGGTCCTGGAGGTCAGCTAATCATAATGGACACTCCCTTTACAGTAACAACTCAAATTACAATGGCAAAGTATAGGCAGGTGCAGTTCACAAAAACATCCACAAGATGGCGCATTAATAGACCCCCTGTGTGCTGGCTCTGGAAGAATAGAAATATATAGAAGGAATGAAGGGGGAGGAAAATATTTACCTTATATGAAAATGTCCATGCTATCTCGGTCTGCAGTAGAGCGAATTGGACTAGCAGTACCGGGACATTACACATCCCCTGAGGCCTCACATGCACCTGGGTCCCTGATCATACTACATAGCGGGTATGGAAGCAAAATATTTGGTCTCCACAATGGCAATGCACAAAACTGCCTGTTTACAGGATACATGGGAATCCAGTAGTATATTACTACATGCATTACTGACAATAATGTGGATATATCTTCATATTATTAGATAATACAAACTATTACATTTTAAATATTTGTTCCTGTCAAACAAATGCCCCCATAATTTCCAGCATATGTAATAAATCCAGGCTGACCTAATACAAGGATTACTGTTCCTATCAATGATTACGTACAGTACTATAATTATAGTGATGGACAGATAATAATATGATCTGATATATTTGCAATGATTATCAGTTTGATTGGATCATAGCGTAATATATATGTATATAAACAGTGCAATCCCCAGATTATCAATATGACTCTGGCTCCTGCTTCCTCCAAAATTTTTTGGATGACACAGAGGGTGGGGCAAATGGATACTTTACAAGCGTTTTTGCAATGTAGTGTACCAACAGTGCCTTATCCTGAACGTAGCAAAAACCAAGGAGATGACCATAAACCTTATTAAGACAAGGACGGATAATACTCCAGTCACCATCTTCTATAACGGAATGGAACAAGTGTCATCCTACAAATACCTGGGCGTGCACTTGGACAAGAAGCTGGAATGGATGGAAAACGTAGAGAAGGTGAACAAGAAGGGTGCCAGCAGTATCTTATTACAAAGGAAGCTACGATCATTCAAGTTGTGTGCAGACTTGCTTGAGGTCTTCTTCTAATTGGTGATAGCAGGGGCCTTATTCTATGGGGCCATAGCTTGGGGAGGTAATACCAAAAAAAAAAGAGATACTACAAAGCCAGACAAACTGATTAAGAAACACAGTTCTGTGATCGGTCGTTGGCTTGACAATTGGGAAGCCACCTTGGAAAAGAGAATCTCCAAGAAATTCCGGGCCATCTGTAGTAACTCAATGCATCCTTTGTACATCAACATCACAAAGCTAATGTATGTATTGTGTTATGGGTTACATGCGTGGTACAGTAGGGAGCCGCTCAATACTGAATATCCCAAAAGAACTAATAAAGTTCTATTCTATATGGCAGTGTTCCTACCTGCCTTAGATTTCAACTCTGGTGCATGGAGCTCCTTAATAATTCTGGCACATCTCACACTAGCCAGGGAGTTGATTAAGACTGACGTACAGAATGCCAGTCTTAATAAATTCCCCCCCCCCCCCATTTTAGTTCCAGTACTTCTCACTGTGCTCTTGCAGCTTCATTGGCTGAATTAATTAGGTAATGTTTCTCCTTATCATTAATTGATTAATTCAGCATAAGTAATTAAAATGATAAATTAAATTGGGTATTTGAGAGATGATTATTTTATGCTGGGTGGAAAGAGTTATGTTCATTAAACTAGTATAGAGTGTTGTAGTAGAATTGCTACTGGTAAGTGTTGGTGAAAACTATTGTGAACAGGCATGAAAGGCTATACTGGATGTCTTCATACTGCGGCTTATAAATGCATGGTATGGTAATAAGACCATATGGGGGTCCAGGGTCACCATCAGGGTGATACATGCAGCAGTGCTGTCAGTGGCCCAGGTAAAAAGAGGGACCAAACTGCCCTTTGAGTAGGCACTAACCTACTTACCAGTGGCTGCATAGGGGAGAAGTTTTAGTTAAAGAGGACTTTTCAGGCACCAAAACTAAGTGCATTTATTGCTTCAGAATGTGGGGGACAATAGAAACATTTCTTGGTGTACTGGAATCAAGCAGTGCATAAGAACAGATACTAAGAACTAGAGTCAGTGGAGGTGGTAAGTGAAATGATACTATTTAGGCTAGGGCTACACGGCAACTTTGTCCTCGACTCAAGTAGTTTTATCAAAAGATCGTTGTGTTGCCTTGTAACACCTTCATTAATTTAAGTGAATAGAGTTGCATTGTGACCCTACTGAGCTGCGACTGCGACTTCAAGTAGAAAAAATATCCAGCAGTGCTGGATCTTGTTGTGACTAGAAGAAGCAGTCACAGCACCCTCAGAGTCATAATGAAACTCCATGGACTGACACTCTGCTGACAGCTGGGATCAAAGTTGTCAAAAATGACTGTGGCACCTAAATGGCTAAGGGCTCGTTCACATTTGCGCCCGGTCTCCGTTCTGCAGGTTTCCGTTTCCTGCACAAAACTGAGTAGGAGACGCAAACCTGCAGGAATCTTTCAAATCCATTCATCTGAATGGGTTTGAAAGATGTCCGGCCATGAGCGCCAGTGAGTGTTTTATGCTCTCCGCCGCAAAACCGTTTTTTAAAAATCGGACACAGAGTTGGACATGCAGTACTCTGTGTCCAATTTTAAAAAAAAACGGTTTCGCAGCGGAGAGCATAAAACGCTCACCGGCGCTCACGGCCGGACCCGGTGTGACAGCTTGCATGCAGAAGACGGAAAGCTGAGTACGGACTCTGGGCGCTAGTGTGAACCTAGCCTAAGCAGGGGGACTCCATTTGTCCACACTTTAGTGCCCCTTGATCGTGTCACACCAATGGGTTTCCTTTACATCTGCAATCCTAGTGGTCCTTATATGCCAGTTATATTCAGTTTGACACTGAAAGGCATGCAATGAAGAAATGTTGTAGCATATTATATGTCTGGCCTCTAAGTGAGACTAAAGCAAAATCATGGATTCCATCATTGAGCAGTGATTTATTTCACAATATACAAATGATCGTCTGGAGCACTGAGGGTGGCTCCATTGCTCCAAATGGCTTCTCCCCACACAGACAAGGAATGCCTTCCTTCTCCCTCCTTTCTTTGAGTGACAGGACTAATAAAAATTTCACCGCTCCCTGGCTTTGTCACTCAAATAAGGGAGGGGGGGGAAAGAGGGCGTTTATTGGTATTGTGGGTCATAGCAGTTAGGAACAACGGAGCCGCCTTTGGTGCTCCAGATTGCTCATGTACATGTTGCAAAATAAACGAATATCTCTGCAACAGAGTCTCAAATCTTCAGGGGGAAAAAGTGTAACATTCCGATGAGTCTTCATTTCATTATCTGCCTCTTTTTAGCCCAATTATTACAGTAACTGCGGAGCATTTTGTACCAATTAATGTACTTCAAATAGAACAGCAAGTTGTCAGAATTTAGCAGTAGACGTGACCCTCAATTCAAACAAGTTGAAAGGTAACTTTTATGAAGCTGTATAGAACGTGTCTCTTAAAATGTGACTCTGAGGTGAAAAGAACTATATGTAAAGAATCACTCATGTAAAAAGGACATTTTTTGTAGAGAAATGTATAAAATGTCTGCACAAGTTGCAGCATCTGAAGAGTTACATCTCAAGTGTTCTACCTGTCATTGTATTTATTTTTTATACTAAAACAGAATACACCAAACTGTAATATATATATATATATATATATATATATATATATATATATATATATATATATATATATCGGCAATATATTCCTCTCATTATCAATAAATTATATTTATATAATTCAGACTAACTCCTAATTTCTACAGCCTCAAGCGCAAACTAAAGACGCATCTTTTCAGACAGGCCTATCACAATTCCTAATGTAAACCTTTCCATTCCATAATTAGAATCCCTAAAACAAACCCTCCTCTGTTTCCGCTCCCCCATTACCCAACATGATATGATGCCGTTTCAGGCTAACTTTATATGTCCAGGCACCATCTGCACGTTAAAGGACACGACTGGTGACGGCTCATAAAGTCTTATGTTTATGCAATGACAGTCACCTCTATTACAAAAGTGTCTGACCTCTGCATAAGCAATGCCGCCTCTGCTACCTCTTGTGTCACCCCCTCTACCTCATAGATTGTAAGCTCTTGCGAGCAGGGCCCTCAGTCCCATTGTGTGAATTGAATCTTTGTAATTTATCCTTTTAGTCTGTACTTGAATCACACTAATTGTACAGTGCTGAGGAATATGTTGGCTCTATATAAATAAAATGTATTATTATTAGTTATATAAAAGATTACATTGGAATACCCAAAGCTTTTTAAGATAGGTGGATAGATAGATAGATAGATAGATAGATAGATAGATGGATAAAGCATAATTAACCCAAAATTCGAGATACATAGTGTGAGGAAGTTAGCTCGGTAGAAGCAGTGGTTTGGACCCAAACAGTCAAGACAGGGACACAAAATGTGCAGCAAACTGGTTTATTTAGTAAAAAACAGGAAAATAAATAAACCTTGACTTCAGGCACAAAATGAGCAAAACAAAATACAGCCTTAACTTCAGGCAAAAGTAAAATAAAAACCTGATGGTCCGAGCATGTAACTAAACAGAACTGATAACCTAACTATACATGTGGATTACTTCCAGCCACACTAACAAAACAGGTGCAATATAGTCTCACCGGACTCAGGGTTACAGGACAGAACCACACACCTCCTCTCACCTCATGGAACTGCACACAATGCAGGAGCTGCAGCCTTTTCTGGACCAGTAATGAGCCAAGAATCTGCACCTGGGCTGAGGCCTACTCCAGATCTGGACTCCAGCAGTCTGCCTGTCATCCTCTCACAGATAGATATAGATAGATAGATAGATAGATGTTCAAGAATGTTATGGAAACAGGATATAGCTATGGTTATGTGCAGAGGGGCCAATTGTGGTGATGGAACAGGATGAGGTGAACAGCACATTTCATCTGCTAGGCCTCAGGAACCCCAGTCTGACCCTGAGCTCACCCCCGGAAAATCTCTCTAAACACACATTTTCATGTGGCCAGGTGATATGTTTCGGAATGTAGACTTTGTAACAAGACTGGTAAACACAGTTATCTCTAACATTTCCATGCTCCCTCTCTATCAGCTTTCAGGAATGTGCTGATGAGATAGATACTACATACAGTATTACATATTTCCATTGAAATAGAAAGTAAACGTGATCAGATTGTGTACTTTATTTTTTTTCATTGAACATTGAAATAAAGCTGACCTGACAGTCGTGATGACATGAGTAGATGTATGGGGTATAGACTATTTTTAATTACGGTATTATGTTTCATCTTCCATGACAAGTAAAGATGACATATTATAATTGCTTTTAATGCAGCCTTTTGAATAGCCATGAAAGCTTTGTATTATTAGTATGAGCTGTCATAGTAGATACAGTGTTGGCCAAAAGTATTGGCACCCCTGCAATTCTGTCAGATAATACTCATTTTCTTCCAGAAAATGATTGAAAGCACAAACTCTTTAGTATTATTATCTTCATTTAATTTGTCTTCAATGGAAAACCACAAAAAGAATTGTCAAAAAGCCAAATTGGATATAATTCTACAGCAAACATAAAAAAGGGGGTGGACAAAAGTATTGGCACTGTTTGAAAAATCATGTGATGCTTCTGTAATTTGTGTAATTAACAGCACCTGTTACTTACCTGAGGCACCTAACAGGTGGTGGCAATAACTAGATCACACTTGCAGCCAGTTAAAATGGATTAAAGTTGACTCAACCTCTGTCCTGTGTCCTTGTGTGTACCACATTGAGCATGGAGAGAAGAAATAAGATCAAAGAACTGTCTGAGGACTTGAGAAGCAAAATTGTGAGGAAACATGAGCAATCTCAAGGCTACAAGTCCATCTCCAAAGACCTGAATGTTCCTGTGTTTGCCGTGCGCAGTGTCATCAAGAACTTTAAAGCCCATGGCACTGTGGCTAACCTCCCTAGATGTGGACGGAAAAGAAAAATAGATGAGATATTTCAACGCAAGATTGTGCGGATGGTGGATAAAGAACCTCGACTAACATCCAAACAAGTTCAAGCTGCCCTGCAGTCCGAGGGTAAAACAGTGTCAACCCGTACTATCCGTCGGCGTCTGAATAAAAAGGGACTGTATGGTAGGATACCCAGGAAGACCCCACTTCTTACCTAGAGACATAAAAAAGCCAGGCTGGAGTTTGCCAAAACTTACCTGAGAAAGACAAAAACGTTTTGGAAGGATGTTCTCTGGTCAGATGAGACAAAAGTAGAGCTTTTTGGGAAAAGGCATCAACATAGAGTTTACAGGAAAAAAAAGAGGCCTTCAAAGAAAAGAACACGGTCCCTACAGTCAGACATGGCGGAGGTTCCCTGATGTTTTGGGGTTGCTTTGCTGCCTCTGGCACTGGACCACTTGACCGTGTGCATGGCATTATGAAGTCTGAAGACTACCAACACATTTTGCAGCATAATGTAGGGCCCAGTGTAAGAAAGCTGGGTGTCCCTCAGAGGTCATGGGTCTTCCAGCAGGACAGTGACCCAAAACACACTTCAAAAAGCACTAGAAAATGGTTTGAGAGAAAGCACTGGAGACTTGTAAAGTGGCCAGCAATGAGTCCAGACCTGAATCCCATAGAACACCTGTGGAGAGATCTCTTGATGGCAGTTTGGAGAAGGCCCCTTCACATCTTAGGGACCTGGAGCAGTTTTCCAAAGAAGAATGGTCTAAAATTCCAGCAGAGCCTTGTAAGAAACTCATTGATGGTTCCCGGAAGCGGTTGTGTGCAGTTATTTTGTCTAAAGGTTGTGCTAAAGGTTTGTCTAAAGGCTGAGGGGGCCAATACTTTTGTCCAGACCATTTTTGGAGTTTTGTGTAAAATGACCAATGATTTGACTTTTTTTTTCATTCTTTTTTTGTGTTTTTTCATTGCAAGCAAAATAAATGAAGATATTAATACCAAAGAGTTTGTGCTTGCAATCATTTTCTGGAAGAACATGAGTATTATCTGACAGAATTGCAGGGGTGTCAATACTTTTGGCCAACACTGTACATTGGGGGAAATGTATCAGGCCTCTTTCCTCTTCCTTTTAGTCTGTGCTTTTCTTAATTCACATTGAGTTCTTTGCAAGCGGATTTTAAGGCCGAGTCTGCCAAAAAAAATCAGCCTCCTAACTCTCCCATTCATTTCAGTGAAAGTCAATTGCTGATTTCTTCTTCTAGCTTACCTATCTTCAGATGGTTACATTGTTTCTGCCTCCCATTCATTTCAGTGCGCTTTGTAAGGCAGAATCCTCCTGAAGTTTATGGTTTCCTCTAGATGAAAAATCAGCTAGAGATAAAAATGTGCCTTACTTCCATTGAAATGAATGGGAGAGCTGGGATGTTCTTTTTTAATAGGCCAGGTTTAGGCAAATCTACCTTTGACTTGCTTGCACATTAACTTTCCATACACGCGCCATCTGTGTGTCTGTTTTAATATTGCTTGTAGGAAAAAAAAACAACAACCTGTATGGTGTCTTATTTATTTTGCAGAACTCACCTAGTAATGTAACTGTGACAGCGCACAGATCACGAGTCTATGGGATACAGTCCAACATACAGGTAGTCTCAAATTGTTTTGGCTCCTGTACGTTTTATCTGGTCTGAGTCACCTGACCTTACTGAACCGAAGGATTCAGATAGAGTGGAATAACTAAATAAAACTGAATTATATGTATGTTGGGGGATTAGATACAATGTTTGAAAAGAGAGTTAACTGTAGAACGTCTATAAAGCATGGGTTCATTTTGAGCCTATCATAATCTTGTGCTTGTGTCCAGTTTAGAATTTACAAATTTCACAAATTTTATTTTTTTCAGGATTATCTACCTAGTCCTTCCTTTTGACAGTTTCTGTCTTGTCTCCGGTTCCGGTTCACATCTGCGTTCGGGTTACCGTTCGGTGAGTCTGCTTGAGTCCTCTTGGGAAAAGTGGTTACCTGGGAAAACACGCAGATGCCATAGGCTATAATGGGGTCTGGTTTCATGCGGAGAGGAAAGTCCTGCAAGCACCACTTTTTGCTTCGGGTGTTTTGTGACCGGAAACCACACGGATCCCATTATAGTCTATGGGGTTTGCGTGTTTTCCCAGGTAACCACTTTTCTATGCGAATAGGCTTCCGTTCCGGGGGATCCCCAAGAAGACATCCTGAATGGAAACCCGAACACAGATATGAACCGGGCCTTGGACTAGGAGATTGGTGATGGGGCCCCACAGTGATAGTAAAAAGAGTGGTCTCAGAAGACAGCATAGTGGTCGGCCCACCTCTGTGCCTAGATGGCATCTCAGCCATCTCATGTATCTATAGATAATGAAGTGGCCAGTTTGTTAGATATATGACTAAGTCTATTATACAGGAGTATAGGCTACATGAAATGCTGTACACAGTCTATCTGTATAGTACAGTGAATGTACTGCGCCATGCAGAATTTCTGCTTTCATATGTCATCAGAAGCATGGTTATACATTTTAGAATACCCGAAATATTAGTGTGTGTATTTCAGCATAGGATTTCCAGACAAAATCATATAATAAAGTATATTACAAAATATATTCATGAGATAAATGGTGCCAGAAAATCACAAGTTGTTCAAAAGTTTAGTTACACTTTAATGGCCATGTATTGTTCAATAGGCATTCTAGGAAACAGCAAAATGATGATAGAACGTATTACTTATAACTATATTTACTTGGTGTCAGATTCAAAACCATTGGAAACACTGACATGTTAAAACTTTTCATTTCCATTTTTTTTTCTTTGTCCGATTAGTTTTTCTATTTTGCAAGGAATAAAATACTGAACAAAGCAAAGGTTTCCTTAGTATCTACTGCACTGTATGTGATGAGTGGTATACAGTGAACACTGCTGTATAGTATTTGGTAATGATTTACTACCCTTTCAAAAGATTTGTTGCAGTGCCATCTAGTGGAAAGTAATATATTTGCAATTAGAATGAAATTGCTGAAACACATTCAATAGAGGCAGATATACAAATACTGTCTAAGGCCCAGTTCACATAAAAAAATCATAAAATACATTTAAAAAAATCGGTTACCTTGGGAAACCCGTGGATCCCATAGATTGTAATGGGGTCCATGTGGTTTCCACACAAAAAATGTCAGAGAAAAGTGCTGCTTACACCACTTTTCTCTCCACATTTTTCATGCAGCGAGGGGAGCAGAATGACCTGGACACAAATGTGAACTGAGCCTAAGTTTCAGACAGGGCAAAGTTACACTAGACAGTCCTAAACAACAGATTTTTCAGTGTTTAATGATTTTGTTGCAATTTAGTTGCAATTTTTAAAATTTTTGCATCTTAAGCCTCTCCCTTTTCCTGCTAAGGCCAGGTTCACATCTGTTAAGGCCCGAACGGAATACCGAACGCATTAAAATGAAAGCACTCGGACCACATAGACCATAATGGGGTCTGTGTGTTTTCCGCGCGGTGTCCGCAAGAGTCATGCGGAGAGAAAAGTACTTCAAGAACTACTTTCCTCTCCGCATGACTCATGCGGACACTGCGCAGAAAAAACATGGACCACATTATAGTTTATGGGGTCCATATGCTTTCATGCGTTTGGTATTCTGTTCGAGGGTCCTCATGCATACTCCCGAAATGGAATAGCAAACGCAGATGTGAACCAGACCTAGGCCACACTCACAGGTCTAGCGTGTTTGAAATATTTGATCTCAAACTAGATACACCAAATTCATCATTATGTGCCAAAATATTTTACAGAATCCTATCCTACTAATATTATAAATGTGAAAGTTTGGATGTTTGTGTGTTTGTTCCTCAATCACGCAAAAACGTCTGAGCGGATTTGGATGAAATTTGGCACATATATGGATTGTAACCTCGATTAAAACATAGGCTACTTTTTATCTCGGTAAATGACATGGCTTCACGACTGTTATGAATTTATGTTCACATACTATATTACACTGCTCTTTCTCAGCTTCTGAGAAAGCCAAGGCTATCTCTCTGTGCAAACACACGCTAGCCCTCAGTGGATTGTGTACATGCATTTGCATATTATCTGATCTGCTCCAGGCACTGCTGACACACTGACATGGGCAAACACCTTTAATCCAAATTGGCAGTTTGCCAATTTTCAACATGCCTGGAAGAAGAAAATCTAATTTGTTGCAAACAAGGAGAGCTATGAAGGTAGCCAGAAGTCACAGAGTTCTCCTCAAGCGGAGCTGAGGGGGATCATCAACACTAACAACACGCTCATTATATGGCGTCCCAGCGAGCTGCTGAGATACCTAAACAATCATGGGCACAGCTCGAGGAATGAGTTCAGTGGCAGGCCAGCTTGACAGCTGCCGAAATGCTGGAGCAGAAGGATCATCAACGCCCACAACACGCTCATTGTATGACATTACAGGGAGGTGCAGAGATGCCGGAACAATCACAGGCACGGCAAGAAACAATTTCAGCGACAGGCCACCTTGAGAGCTGCCAAAAGGCCGGAACAGGTGGATCATCAACACCAGCAACACGTTCATTATATGGCGTCCCAGCGAGCTGATGAGATGCCGGAACAAACACAGGCACGGTGTAAGGAACAAGTTCAGTAGCAGGACAGCTTGAGAGCTGCTGAAATTCTGCAGCAGGCAAACCATCGACGGTAGCAATTTGCTGAATATAGGTGAATCATCCACGCCAACAACCCACAGACGACGTTGCGGGCAGAGGCTAGTATGGTCAAAAATTCAACAGTAATAGAAATATTAAAATAACCGGAAAAGAATGCATTGCTATATATATGCTGCAGTTCCAGTGTCCAGGTTGTTACTACAAGGCATCAGAGCGCTGGTTGGAAGCCAATAAAGCATATACATAGAGCATATACATAGGGCCAAAAACATTGCTAGTACAAGGCTCTACTCACCCCAAGGGCCAAAAACACTGCTGGTGCAAGGCTCAACTTACCCAAAGGGCCAAAAACTAAGCTGGTTAGAGGCTCAATCCACCCAAAGGGCCAAAAACTAAGCTGGCGTAAGCCGATGGCCGGCAAAATAATGGAGGGGGTGTAAATTGCGCCCATACTACTCAGGTGGGCAAGATGAGAGAAAGTCCAGGAATGACTTGTTCTCAGCAGACAGCTTTTGTCTGCTGAGCATGTTGTTACATGCTCAGCATTGGGCTGGATTTTTTAGGAATGGCAGGTAGGATTGGCAGTGGGACCTGTCATTCCACCCCGCCTCCAGTCCACACATTATGGATGTTTCTGCAGTGTGTCAGCTGCTGTGGATTGTCCTCATCAGTGAGGTTTAAAAGGTCAGCTCCAGCAGCAAGACTTTGGACAGAGCTGGGCTGCAGCGCCAGCTGGAAGGTTACACTGTGGGAGCTGTGTCTTGTACCATTCAATTTTGCTATTGAAACTGCTATTATAGGTGAGGTAACCTATTTATGTGTGTAGTAAAGGGATGCAAGGTCCAATAAAGTGGAACTTCGTGGTCGTAGGGTCCCAACCCAATGTATGGTATTAAAATGGAACGACACACTTGTAGAATGCGAGGAAACATAAATTTTATTCTGTAGAGCAGAGTAAAACGTTTTTCGGCATCACAGTGCCTTCATCAGACTCTACAAATTGTACAGAAAAAAAGAACAAAAAAACAAGACACCAATCGGTCAATAAAGTAACGCATATATATACATAAACATAAAATAACAAACAAAGGATGCCATTCGTGAAGATTGCAGGTGTAGACCAGACTTTCAATCCATGTGTGACGAGTTGACTTTAGAGGTGAGATTGAAACAACCAGTGGGGTTACTTGTATAGAGACAGGTAGGAGAACCAGGTAGTATAATATCTTGGAAATATGATAAGGAAGGTGCAAAAGTATAAACTAAAATGAATAGACTATACAGAGAATAGGGAATCCACAATGAACGAGTGATGAAGTATACAAGAGCAATAAAAGACAACCAGTCATTGGTAAATGTAAATACACATAAAAAAAGTACCTTCAAATTGTATATCAGATTGAAAAGAGTATTCCTGGATGTGTACAGAAAAGGTAGCCCTGTGAAATATAAAGCATGTCTGTAGATAGTGTACATCACATATAGTTGGCCATAACAAAAAAGGTCCAAAAAGGGAGGGCCCAGGCTTAATATAGATGAGGCATGTAGCATGTAGACATAAACATGTAGGCATGTAACAGTTCTGTAGATACTACACAATCACAGGAATATCAGAAATCCAGAATTAGCTCGTTGCCTAGGGGATAACTTACCTCCGCTCAGGAAGCCCGCAGGGTCCGCTTAGAGGTGTAATAACAATTGAAAAAATGGAGACTGGCATGCCAGTAGTACAAAAGCCGTCCGGCATGGAGAGAGGCGTCTGCCTCTATTGAACTGCAGCCGGCTATAAAAGCAGGAGCCGGCCAGTCCGTGCGCGCGACGCGCGCATGCGCATATCAGACAGTAAGACGTGGATGTCATACGTCATGACGCGAACGTCCAATGTATTGCATGCAATGAGCGCATGCGTGAAATCAAGAGTGTCCGTGTACGCGGACAGCAGAGAAGTATAGAGTGCGTAACTAAATGGATAGGTTGCTAAAGGAATAGATAATTAAGTTACTATAGCTGTGAAACAGGAGACTAGTAGATAAAGGTTACATAGCATATACCGGAAGGCTGATGGTAAATATAGATATAAGATGTAAGAGTGCCATAATAAACTATGAAGAATAACTCACATTATAACGTGGAACATAGAAATGGCTATACACTAAACAAGAAATAATAAAGATAAATAAAAAATAAAAAGTAATGGATGATAAATAACTATAAAGATGAAGGATAGAATAATAATAAAGTGAAAATAGAAAATAGTAGAGTGAGAGTAAGAAATAGGGGTGGAAAAAATAAAAATAAAAATTAAAAGATAATAAACTATAATAGAAAAAATAAAAATAAAAATAAAAAACAAACATTATAATGAAATGAAAAATAAAAATAAAAAATAAAAATTAAATAAAAATAGAAATAAAGAAAAAAAGACTTGAAAAAAATAAAAAAATCCAAAAAGAGATATAGCCAAAATGTATAATTGAATTGAAAATTAGATTGTGAACAATAAAAAATAAAAATAAAAAATAAAAAATAAAAATAAAAAATAAAAATAATTAAATAATTGAAAGGATACGATAAACCATGAGCGGACCCTGGAGGCGGAACAGCAGCGGGGTATCAACGAGCCTGAAAAACAGTATGGCATGTAAATTAGGCATGTCAATAGAGAGTCAAACGAATGCATTAATGTCATATTCCCGGTTTAACCCTTTAGGCTCGAGAGTCTGGAGCCTATGAATCCAGTAGGCCTCTCGCCTCTTCAGGGTCAGGATCCGGTTACCTCCCCTTCTCGGGGTTTCCACATGTTCCAGCACTTGGAAGCGAAGCTGCAAAATAGTATGGTTTTTAGCCTCGAAGTGTGCTGGTATGGGAAGGAAGAGGTTTTTGCAACGTATGTTGGACTTATGTTGTTTAATACGGTCTCGGATACGTTGGGTGGTCTCCCCAACGTACCCGAGACCGCAGGGGCACTTGATGAAATAAATTACAAAGTTCGACTCACAAGTAAAGAAGTCGTGAATCGGGATCATTTGGCCACTCTGAGGGTGATGGATTCTATCGCCTTTTTGTACATTAGAACATTGGTGGCAGTGTAAACATGGGAACGTACCTTTACGTTGGGTGTCAAGAAAAGTCTGTCGGGATATTTTTTTATCTGAGCCAATGTCTGCCCTCACCAAACGATCCCTAAGGTTACGTGGTCTCCTGAAACATGGTAAAAATGGTTGCTGAAACTCTTCAATTTGGGGATATGCTTTACCCAAAAGAGACCAGTGTCTCCTGATGATGTTATGCACTTTATGTGCAAACGGGTGATAGTGGTGCACAAAGGGAATTCTACTAGCTATGGTATTATGTTGTTGCCTGATGGGAGTGACAGAGACGGTGTCTTTGAGTGCTCGGTTAAGGATCGTATTTGGATATCCGCGCTGCGTAAATTTGTTGAGCATTTCGGTATAACGGGTTTGTCTTACATTATAGTCCTCAACAATGCGTTTGACCCTGGTAAGTTGAGATTTAGGCAATGCTCTTTTAAGGGCGGGGGGATGGCAGCTTTTAAAATGAAGCAAGCTATTACGATCCGTCGTCTTAATATACAGGTCAGGTTGTAATTTTCCTGTATCCATTAAGGTCACTCTAGTGTCAAGAAAATGGATAGACTTAAGGTTATAATTAAGTGTGAACTGAAGTTCAGACCAAATCTGATTAAGGTAAGTAGTAAAATCTTGTAGTGTGGAGAGGGGTCCTGTCCAAATACAAAATATGTCGTCTATATAACGTCTCCAAACTAAGGAGTACTGTTTGAACAAATGATTAGGATAAACGAATTGATCTTCAAATGAAGCCATATAGGCATTAGCATAAGGGGGGGCCATATTTGACCCCATGGCTGTACCCCGTCTTTGTACATAAAACTGGTCCTGGAATAAGAAGTAGTTCTCTTCTAAGATTATCTGCAAAAGGTCGAGCACCAGTTTAACTACTTGTGGATCAAGTCCGGCAGATTCTAGTAATTTCTTAGTTGCAGAAATTCCCTTGTGATGTTCAATAGCCGTATAGAGGCCGACAACGTCCCAAGTTACCAAAATGCTGTTTTCTGGTATCACTTCTAGACCTCTAACGAGATCCAAAAAAGAATTGGTGTCAAGTAAAAAAGAGTTAGTATTTTTAACGTGGGGTGTCATGATCTTTTCTATAAAAATGGCTAAAGGTGAAAAGATAGAGTCCGTAGACGCTACAATCGGACGTCCTGGGGGGTTGTCTAGCCTCTTATGAATTTTAGGTAGAGTATATATAACAGGAGTTATTGGGTCTGTTTTGATCAGAAAATTATAGGTATACATGTCAATACTTTTTAGGCGAAGGTGCTCGTCCAATGTGGTTTTGATCCTATCCCTGATTTTGAACACTGGATTGTTTGGTAAAGGGCTATAAACTTCCCTGTCATTTAACTGTCAATTGATTTCAGAAATATAGTCCCTGCGATTCATAACCACCAGTGCACCGCCTTTATCGGCCGGTTTCACTATTATAGATTTGTCTGCCAGTAAGGATTCTAGAGCTATTTTATCCTCTCCATTGAGATTTGGTGGACACGTAAATTTATTTCTCTCAACCAGGGATCTGAATTGTTCCATATCCCTATTAATAAGGGAAATCACCGTTTCAACGGGAGGGGAGTTCTTGGGGGGCATGAACGTACTTTTGGACTTTAAGTCCAATTGTTTGCAACTTATCTTACTGGTTATACAGTCAGTAGGAGGTGGAGTGGGTTGCTTATTGAAATGCACTTTGAGTCGTAGGGATCTATATAGCCGTTGTAGATCTAAATCCAAACGGAATAGATCGAACTTATACGTTGGACAAAATGAAAGTCCCTTGTCGTTGTCGGCCTCTATACGGCTATTGAACATCACAAGGGAATTTCTGCAACTAAGAAATTACTAGAATCTGCCGGACTTGATCCACAAGTAGTTAAACTGGTGCTCGACCTTCTGCAGATAATCTTAGAAGAGAACTACTTCTTATTCCAGGACCAGTTTTATGTACAAAGACGGGGTACAGCCATGGGGTCAAATATGGCCCCCCCTTATGCTAATGCCTATATGGCTTCATTTGAAGATCAATTCGTTTATCCTAATCATTTGTTCAAACAGTACTCCTTAGTTTGGAGACGTTATATAGACGACATATTTTGTATTTGGACAGGACCCCTCTCCACACTACAAGATTTTACTACTTACCTTAATCAGATTTGGTCTGAACTTCAGTTCACACTTAATTATAACCTTAAGTCTATCCATTTTCTTGACACTAGAGTGACCTTAATGGATACAGGAAAATTACAACCTGACCTGTATATTAAGACGACGGATCGTAATAGCTTGCTTCATTTTAAAAGCTGCCATCCCCCCGCCCTTAAAAGAGCATTGCCTAAATCTCAACTTACCAGGGTCAAACGCATTGTTGAGGACTATAATGTAAGACAAACCCGTTATACCGAAATGCTCAACAAATTTACGCAGCGCGGATATCCAAATACGATCCTTAACCGAGCACTCAAAGACACCGTCTCTGTCACTCCCATCAGGCAACAACATAATACCATAGCTAGTAGAATTCCCTTTGTGCACCACTATCACCCGTTTGCACATAAAGTGCATAACATCATCAGGAGACACTGGTCTCTTTTGGGTAAAGCATATCCCCAAATTGAAGAGTTTCAGCAACCATTTTTACCATGTTTCAGGAGACCACGTAACCTTAGGGATCGTTTGGTGAGGGCAGACATTGGCTCAGATAAAAAAATATCCCGACAGACTTTTCTTGACACCCAACGTAAAGGTACGTTCCCATGTTTACACTGCCACCAATGTTCTAATGTACAAAAAGGCGATAGAATCCATCACCCTCAGAGTGGCCAAATGATCCCGATTCACGACTTCTTTACTTGTGAGTCGAACTTTGTAATTTATTTCATCAAGTGCCCCTGCGGTCTCGGGTACGTTGGGGAGACCACCCAACGTATCCGAGACCGTATTAAACAACATAAGTCCAACATACGTTGCAAAAACCTCTTCCTTCCCATACCAGCACACTTCGAGGCTAAAAACCATACTATTTTGCAGCTTCGCTTCCAAGTGCTGGAACATGTGGAAACCCCGAGAAGGGGAGGTAACCGGATCCTGACCCTGAAGAGGCGAGAGGCCTACTGGATTCATAGGCTCCAGACTCTCGAGCCTAAAGGGTTAAACCGGGAATATGACATTAATGCATTCGTTTGACTCTCTATTGACATGCCTAATTTACATGCCATACTGTTTTTCAGGCTCGTTGATACCCCGCTGCTGTTCCGCCTCCAGGGTCCGCTCATGGTTTATCGTATCCTTTCAATTATTTAATTATTTTTATTTTTTATTTTTATTTTTTATTTTTTATTTTTATTTTTTATTGTTCACAATCTAATTTTCAATTCAATTATACATTTTGGCTATATCTCTTTTTGGATTTTTTGATTTTTTTCAAGTCTTTTTTTCTTTATTTCTATTTTTATTTAATTTTTATTTTTTATTTTTATTTTTCATTTCATTATAATGTTTGTTTTTTATTTTTATTTTTATTTTTTCTATTATAGTTTATTATCTTTTAATTTTTATTTTTATTTTTTCCACCCCTATTTCTTACTCTCACTCTACTATTTTCTATTTTCACTTTATTATTATTCTATCCTTCATCTTTATAGTTATTTATCATCCATTACTTTTTATTTTTTATTTATCTTTATTATTTCTTGTTTAGTGTATAGCCATTTCTATGTTCCACGTTATAATGTGAGTTATTCTTCATAGTTTATTATGGCACTCTTACATCTTATATCTATATTTACCATCAGCCTTCCGGTATATGCTATGTAACCTTTATCTACTAGTCTCCTGTTTCACAGCTATAGTAACTTAATTATCTATTCCTTTAGCAACCTATCCATTTAGTTACGCACTCTATACTTCTCTGCTGTCCGCGTACACGGACACTCTTGATTTCACGCATGCGCTCATTGCATGCAATACATTGGACGTTCGCGTCATGACGTATGACATCCACGTCTTACTGTCTGATATGCGCATGCGCGCGTCGCGCGCACGGACTGGCCGGCTCCTGCTTTTATAGCCGGCTGCAGTTCAATAGAGGCAGACGCCTCTCTCCATGCCGGACGGCTTTTGTACTACTGGCGTGCCAGTCTCCATTTTTTCAATTGTTATTACACCTCTAAGCGGACCCTGCGGGCTTCCTGAGCGGAGGTAAGTTATCCCCTAGGCAACGAGCTAATTCTGGATTTCTGATATTCCTGTGATTGTGTAGTATCTACAGAACTGTTACATGCCTACATGTTTATGTCTACATGCTACATGCCTCATCTATATTAAGCCTGGGCCCTCCCTTTTTGGACCTTTTTTGTTATGGCCAACTATATGTGATGTACACTATCTACAGACATGCTTTATATTTCACAGGGCTACCTTTTCTGTACACATCCAGGAATACTCTTTTCAATCTGATATACAATTTGAAGGTACTTTTTTTATGTGTATTTACATTTACCAATGACTGGTTGTCTTTTATTGCTCTTGTATACTTCATCACTCGTTCATTGTGGATTCCCTATTCTCTGTATAGTCTATTCATTTTAGTTTATACTTTTGCACCTTCCTTATCATATTTCCAAGATATTATACTACCTGGTTCTCCTACCTGTCTCTATACAAGTAACCCCACTGGTTGTTTCAATCTCACCTCTAAAGTCAACTCGTCACACATGGATTGAAAGTCTGGTCTACACCTGCAATCTTCACGAATGGCATCCTTTGTTTGTTATTTTATGTTTATGTATATATATGCGTTACTTTATTGACCGATTGGTGTCTTGTTTTTTTGTTCTTTTTTTCTGTACAATTTGTAGAGTCTGATGAAGGCACTGTGATGCCGAAAAACGTTTTACTCTGCTCTACAGAATAAAATTTATGTTTCCTCGCATTCTACAAGTGTGTCGTTCCATTTTAATACTATTTATGTGTGTAGTTAGAGCCTAGCCGGGCAGGTATTTATATTGTTTGTTTTTTTTATTTTGGGTGTTGCTACACTGTTTCTTGTGGAGTAAAAATAAAACTACCTTTTTGGACTAAAAATTTGGACTTGTGTGTCTATGCCACCCCACCTAGCAACCTCAGACCCTGACACTGGTTAGAGGCTCAACTCACCCAAAGGGCCAAAAACTAAGCTGGTTAGAAGCTCAATCCACCCAAAGGGCCAAAAACTAAGCTGGTTAGAGGCTCAACTCACCCAAAGGGCCAAAAACTAAGCTGGTTAATGGGTCAACTCAGCCAAAGGGCCTAACATTCTGCTGGTGCAATGCTCAACTCAATCAAAGGTGAAACGTTTAGATGGCTTCTTTCCAAACCGAGGGTGATTCCTTTTGGTAGGATCTGGTGGCTGTTTCCAGCTCTTATTATCCTGGTTGATCGTGTTCCGTAATGAGGCCAGTTCAGCATGAGGATCTTGTACGTTAGGTTGTCCATGCCCACTAATATGCATGAAGACTCGATCACAGTAAATGTTCTTATTTTTCTCCAATTCAATCTCTGAATAAACTGCTCTGAAAGATGGCCTAGGCCAATTCATTTGTGCGGGCAGTGCGCGGCAAGCACACGGAGTCCATTATAGTCTATGGGCTCCATGTGCTTTGCAAGCACATCGCTTGCAATTGCGATTGCATTCTGCCCGGGGGGGTTTCCATTCAGACTCCTTGCGGATGGAATACAAGCGCTAGTCTGAACCAAATCTTAGTCTGACTGCTGGTTGCTTGTGCTGCAGCATTTGGAGTTGGGTCTGTCAGCCTTGTGATGAACTCCTTATTCTGGATCCCATTACTTTCAACAGTCTCTAAAGTCTTTTGACACTTAGAATTTTGTTCAGTTCCAAAGGACTCTGTGTTTAGATTTGGCTCAGTCGCAGCTCCAGGACATGCCTTGGAAGGCAAGGTTTTCTTTAGTGGCTCCATCTCAGCAGGATGATAATGATGAAGCTTGGTTAAATCTGGTGTCGGAAGGGAAAGTGGTTTCTGATCTACATCTAAAGTACTGGAGCATGTTGTTTGGACTATTAACACCTGATCAGAACCCTGTAGAGGTAATGTAGAGTCCGATATTAAAGGACCATTACCGCTAGTAGTGATTGCAGCCAATTCTCCAACTATGTGGTCCTCTAAATAAAAGTTACCCCAGGACTTAATGCCAAAATGTTATCAATTTCACAATCAAAATCAAGGTCAATGTCTGGGTCCTCAGTCCAATCCACTGCATCAATCGCACACAATGAGAGTGATGGGATTGCACACTGCTGGTGCAAGGCTCAACTCACCAAAAGGGCCTAAAACTCTGCAGGTAGAAGGCTGAAGTCACCTGAAGGGCCTCAATCTCTGCTGGTAGCTCAGCTTATGGGCCTGCTAACACTCTGCTGGTGCAAGGCTCAACTCACCCAAAGGGCAAAAAACTCTGCTGGTGCAAAGCGCAACTCTTTTAAAGGGCCTAACACTCCACTGGTGCAAGGCTGAAATAACTTAAAGGGCCTAAAACTATTCTTGTAAAAGTCTGAAGTCACCTCAAGAGCCTCAATCTCTGCTGGTAGCTCAGCTTAAGGGCCTCTAACTTAATTTGGAAGGGCTCACGTTAAGGGCCAGAAAAGTAATTTTTGGAGGTCTCACCACATCACACACACATAAACAATGACAGTTAAGGGTGGGGGCTGTTGGATTTCCCATTGCCTATGCCATCTGTGGTTGTCATGGGCAACGTAATGTAAAGGGGTGCATGCTAATGTTTCTTTAGCTTTAGATTTGTGTTTCTGTCCGTACTATTGTGGAGGAAAGAAGGTTTCCAAGTATTTTCCCACTTTCATAGAGGGTCTATTGAGTTTGGAAAGTGTCTAGTTGATAGGCTATGATAGTGGGGTAATCCTGGGACTGGGGCGTATTAGATGCCCCGAGGCATTCTTCCCCTGCTGTCCCAGTTGCATTCCAGAGGTGTTGGCATCATTTCCTGGGGTGTCATTGTGGACTTGGTGACTCTGCTTAGTTGAATTTGGGTTTCCCCTGAAACAAGCATTTTTTCCCCATAGACTATAATGGAATAGTCAAATACTGAGGGGCTACTCGAAACGAATATCGAATAATTCACTACTCGCTCATCTCTAGTTCCATGAGGTGAAAGGAGGTGTATGGTTCTGTCCTGTAACCCTGAGTCCGGTGAGACAATATTGTGCTTGTTTTGCTGGTGTGGCGGGTAGTAATCCACATGT
Organism: Leptodactylus fuscus; assembly: GCF_031893055.1. Lineage (NCBI taxonomy): Eukaryota > Metazoa > Chordata > Amphibia > Anura > Leptodactylidae > Leptodactylus > Leptodactylus fuscus. Next base: position 53,084,140 of record NC_134266.1, read on the forward strand.
ATAGTTAGGTTATCAGTTCTGTTTAGTTAGTTACTCAGACGAGCAGGTTTTTTTTATTTTTGTTTTTGCCTGAAGGTAAGGCTGTTTTGCTCATTTTGTGCCTGAAGTGAAGGTTTATTTATTTTCCTGTTTTGTTTTTTTCTAAATAAACCTTGCTGCATATTTTGTGTTCCTGTTTTGACTGTTTTGTTCTGCACCACTGCTTCTATCAAGCCAACTTCCCCACACCATAAATACAAACATAAAAAAAAAACACCCAAAACGCCCATATCAGTTTTCTGGTGCTTTGCTTCCCCCAAATTTTTTTTTAAAATTTCCAAATCAAAACATCATGTCGGGTGTGTAACTATGGCGACCGCCCGGGAGCCGGGCGGCCGCCATAGCTGCCCGGTGTCTACTGCTTAAAGACAGTAGACAATCGGCTCTAATATCCCCGGACCGATCGGAGGCATTAACCCCTCCGGCGCCATGGTCAAAGGCGCTGGAGGCGCCATTTTCCCAGCGGCCCATGGGCGCCGCAATTTTGACAGTGATCGCTGGCTTCTGGAGCATGCTCCAGGGCTGACGTCATGTTGCCATGACAGCCAGGAGCCTTTACAAGGCTCCCCGGCCGGTCTGCAATCTCTATCTTTTGCAGGCTGGTCTATGCAGCCTGCAAAAGAAAGGATGATTTTTTGCAATGCATTAGCATTGTAATGCATTGCATTAGTGATCAGACCCCCTGGGGTTCACCACCCCTAGGGGGTCTAATAAATGCAAAAAAAAAAAAAAAAATTTAAAAAAGTAAAAAAAAATATAAAAAATATAAAAAGTATTAAAAATTCAAATCAACCCCCTTTCCCTAGAACACATATAAAAGTAGTTAAAAACTGTGAAACACATACATGTTAGGTATCCTGGTGTCCGAAATCGTCCGCTCTACAAATCTATAAAAATATTTTTCCTGTCCGGTAAACGCCGTAGCGGGAAAAATAGTCAAAAGTGCCAAACCGCCGTTTTTTCACTGTTTTGATTTTGATAAAAATTTGAATAAAAAGTGATCAAAGCAATAACATTTCCCAAAAATAGTAGAACTAAAAAGTACACCCAGCCCCGCAAAAAGAAGACTCCCTATGCATCCCTGTACACTGACATATAGAAAAGTTACGGCTGTCAGAATATGGCGACTTTTAGAAAAAACATTTTTTAACACAGTTTTGGATTTTTTTTAAGGGGTCAAAATGTAAATAAAATCATACAAATTTGGTATCCCTGGAACCGTACCGAAACACAGAATATAGGGGACATGTCATCTTGGCTGCACAGTGAACGCCTTAAAACCAAAGCCCGTAAGAAATTCGCAGAAATGCATTTTTTCTTCAAATCCCGCAAAATTTAATACCTCATATGGCTCTGGGAGCGGATAAATAAAAAAGTTATGGAATTTAGAAGGAGGGGAGTCAAAAACGAAAAATGAAAATCAAAAAATGCCATCGACGGGAAAGAGTTAATCTATATTTTGTACTTTAGTAAAGGACAGTTTTGATATAACTTTGCTACTGAGCACAATCCATGTGTCGTATACATACACACTTGTTCTTTTTCATTTGCTCATGGACATTTAGGTATGTGATAGACTTGCATGTGATTTTGTATATGGTAGTGGCAGCCTCTACCTTCTTTATATTACTTCCAATGGTTTGGACACTGTGGTACTTACAATGAATGTCCTGCCAAAACTACTGTGCCTGTTCCAGACAACACAAATTAGAGATTGTACGTCTTTCTTTCAATGTCTTGGTGCTTTGCAGCACAAGTTTATATGGGAAGGGAAACTGACCTGATTAGCTAAGACTGTCTTGAGGAGACATTGCCAGACCTTGTAAGTAGAGATGAGCGAGTACTGTTCGGATCAGCCGATCCGAACAGCACGCTCCATAGAAATGAATGGATGCACCTGGTACTTCCGCTTTGACGGCGGCCGGCCGCTTAACCCCCCGCGTGCCGGCTACGTCCATTCATTTCTATGCAAGCGTGCTGTTCGGATCAGCTGATCCGAACAGTACTCGCTCATCTCTACTTGTAAGCTATTACAAGCAATACATTTAAGAGATTACTCCACGAAAAATATAAAATAGCTGATTGTGGTGGTCTGACCGCTGAGACCCTTTAAATCCAGAGAGCAAGGGGTGTATCCCCTAGTTGTGAATTCAGTCGCACTACAGCTAGACTGAATGTAGGCATGCCTATGAAGGATAGGGCGACTCTGTTCTCCCATTCATTGCAATGGGAGGGCCGAACATAGACGAGTACTTCATATATTTTTAACTACAACCCTTGACTTGAATAATTCTAATGTGAAGGAGGAACTTTTCGGATTGGTCCTCAAACAACCACTGGAACCCAGTTTATGAGCTTCAGGACAGGCTGGGCAACCTTCAGGAACCTGCACCCCACAGCTTAGGCAATTGCAGATATTTTGTGTGGAAAACTAACTGTACATGGGAAACTGCCCATAACCCAAACAGCAGTTTACACCCACATATGTGACATTGTTGTACCCTGGATAATCTGTTTAAAAGTTTTAGGCATGTGTTTTCGTTGACACAAAGAGGGCATGACATACTTGACACTGAAATGGCATATTTCTTTATAAATTTATGTTTGCACCATCCAATGTGAATATATTTTTTTTAATGAAGTTTTTTTTTTTTTTTTTTGAGGTGATAAAGGGGAAAATGCCCTTATATTGAGTGCTCTGCTAATATTTTTTTTTCGTTATTTAAAAATACATAATGCATGCAAACACTGACAATTACTGCATAAACCGCTTTACCCAAATTCTTCCAACAAAGGGGAAAGGAAGAGAGGATGAAGGAGAAAAAAAGACTGGACCACCTAAATACCGCTAACAGGGCTATAAAGGCCAAGCTAGGGTTACAGATTCAAGCCCTCTGTTTCTGACCATTACTATGATAATAATATTCCCTTTTCTTGACTCATTCACCTGGAATTTCCATGTATTCTACAAAGGGTATTTAACAGAGAAGTAGAACGTAATCAGCAAACAGTAACCTATAGTCAAGTGCTTTAACAGGAAGCTGTCTAGAAGAACAAGATCACCTAATAAGCATGTCCCCATTGTTAATGAGATTTTAATGGCAACAATAATGAATTGTGACCCTACCACTGCTCCCCAATATTTAAATAACTTAGAACAGCGACAGACCAAATGAATCCAGTCATCTTCCCCAAACATTTGAGTACACAAATTTAGAAGACTAATGTCTTCTATGAATTATTTTTTTTAGTGTGATAAGCTATTTGGTTTGTTCATTAAATAGAGACAAGTTCTTTAATATATTTCCCCAGGCCAGATCAGAAGTGATCCCTGAATCCAAGATCCAAATGTCCCTGAATCTTCATTTAGCCCCCTCTGGCGATGTTCTGTATAAAGTATTATAACATCTAGAAATAAATCCCTTTCCAGAAAAAGCAGTGATACAAGAAATAACCATTTTTGTTTCTAAAACAATATTGTAAAAGAATGATAAAATTGATCTCAACAACAATTATTCCACAAAAATTGAATTTTTCCTCTTCTCAATAATATAGATAATACAGTTGAGAAGATAAACAATAACGGAGCATACCCTTGGCTTACTGGCTAAAAAACAGAGTGGTTCACTTCTGATCGACACTGGGTATCCCTGCCTGCGAGGTACCAGCCTGGATACAAGCATCTCTATCCCAGATAACTTCTGTGTGCACAGAGAACGGCCTTTGGGACTTTTTTCTCACAAATCCTGACTACTCTCTCCCTACAGGGTGAAACTTTACTCAGTAATTGAACAGCGGAAAACAAACAGCTTCCAAATGGGGGTAATAGACTCCCAGTATTCAACTCTCCCAGCCTTGGTCTTAGAAGGATGCCCAGTGACGTTAAGGCTCTAGTGCCGTTCTCCACTCCAACGCTAACTCCACTCCTCGGCCAACTCCAGCAACAGATACTGAGGGCTGTACTCTAGGGTAGTCCTGAAAGGAGTCTGGTTACCTTGTAGAAGGTGCTGAGACAACACCACCTGTCAATGTACTCCACTGCTCCTCCTGGCAGGCACCTGTCTCAGGGCTATCTTAAGATGAGCCTTGGGCTCGAATCTTCCTCTTCTGGGGCTGTATGTTGATCCAGTAGGCATCGTTGCACAGTACCGGTATGCACTGCCTCCTCTGTATTCTCTCGCTGCTTAAGCTAGCACAACACTGAGGCAGAAACGACTCCCCGGGAAACTCAAGGCCCCGTTCACACGGAACAAGAGGGGGCAGATTTTGGTGCAGAATCCACGTCATAATCCGCCTCCTCACAATGGTGGTCTATGTAGACCGCTAGCGTTCTTTTTTCCGCTAGCGGCATGTTGTCGCTAGCAGAAAAAGAAACGAGCTGCCCTTTCTTCAACCTCTGCATATTAGACAGCAACCTAATGACTGTTTTAAATGCATGACAAGGTATTCTTTGAAAGTTTTACATGGCCAACATCCTATTTTGCTATTGTAATTTACCTAGTTCTTATGGCAGGTAGCTGAGAGAAAGAGAGAGAGGGACAGATTAAAGGGAGGGAGGGTGAAATTGAACACGATCTTATAATGTTCTGTTTTTTTTTTGTTTTTTTTTTAAATCTTATCCTAGTGGTTGATTTTCTGTTCTTCTGTGGTACTTAGTTGCTTTCCTCCCAACCATGCAGTCACATGATAGCTTATTGTCTGCATAACAATTTGTACTTTGTAATGGCACCGTTCAATATCCTGTACAATGTACTGGGAAGCTGGAAAAAAATTCTGAATGAGGTGGAATAAAAAAAACACATTTGCGCCAATTTCTTATGGGTTTGATTTTTACAGCATTCACTAAGATGTAAGGATGTAGAAATGACATGTTACCTGTATTCTGTGGGTAAGTACGAACACAGCAATACCAAAATATATAGATTATTTCTAATGTTTTGATACCTTTTATTAAAATTAAAAATTTTGTAAAATAGAAAAGACATCTGACACCTGTAACTTTTTCATATTTACAGTCATGGAGCTGGGTAAGGCATCTATTTATGCAGGACAAGGTGTTATTTTTATTGATACCATTTAGGGAAAGGTCTGATGGTTTGATCACTTTTATATTTAATTTTTTTTAGGAGGCCAAGTGATGAAAAAATTGCCATTTGGATACTTAGATTTTTTTTGTGTCCCGCTATGATTTTCACCGTATAGGATATATATTTTAATAGCTCAGGCATTTTTGAATGCGGGGATACCTAAAGCGTTTATTTTTATTATTGTTTGTTTATTTTTGTATGTGATCTAGGGAAAGGGGGGGGGGGGGGTGATTCAGACTTTTTTGTTTTTTTGTGATTTTTTTTATACTTTTAATTTTTTTTTTTTAGACCCCTTAAGGGGCCTGATCGCTCACACTATACACTGCAATACCAATGTATTGCGGTGTATAGTAAAATCCCTTCATTTCTATTACTAATGCAATGACTGTAGATCTAATGACAAGCCTCGGAACCATCAATAAGGCTTCTGGCAACTGATCACCACCCTCCAATGATGTTCCGATGAGGTCGGTGATTGGGAAAAAATGGCGGCGCCCATGGCACATGCGCACTTTAGATGCTGCAGTCATGTTTAACCATATTTTCTAAAGTGTTAACAGCTGAGATCGGGGCCGGCACCAATCACTACTATTAGCAGCGGGTGCTGGCTGTATTATACAGCCAGAATTCGCCATGTATGGAGAGGGCTCTTGATATAACCCCTTGCGACCAGTGACGTACAGATACATTATTGGTCATTAAGGGGTTAATTCTATATATGATTATTATGTATCATTATATTTGTTATATTACATGTATTAGTTCATTTCAATAAAAAAAAAAGTATATAGAAAAAAGGAACCAGGTTTATAGAACTGAACAAAATCATCATAAAATGTACCATTTATCTCCAAATGATCCCACTTTAGCGCGCCAGTAGGAGAATAAATAGAACAAATACGACTACCATGGTTTTTATAAGCAAGGAAAGCAAAGCACTTGGGTGACCTTTTGCTCCATACTTAAAATTCTATTGAAAAATTACTTGCTGTTCTTCTTCCTTAAGCAAAAACTCATTATACTTCTAATGGTCATCATTAAACCCATCATGGGCATCAGGACGAATATGAGAAAAATGCTCAAATTCATTAACAATCACCCTGTGCTTAAGAATTTCCTTCTCCTTCTGTACAATTGATTTATGCTCTTTTATCTTTTCATAATGCAGGTCTTTAATAAAGGACTTCAAAGAATTCCATACAATAATACAAAGGCGCAGTGCCTACATTATCTTTAATAAACAGATCAATCTCTGTACTGAACTTTTCTGCATCCAATAGTAACAGCCAACAAGGATTACTCTTATGTATTCATGGGGAAACCCTAGGCTCACCCTTAAAAGGAAAGTGTTACCAAAAACTGCCTATTTTTTTAACCAAGCTTTTATGAGAAACTTTTTTAAAATAATTTTTGATCTGTCTATCTATTTATCTATCTAGATTATTATTTTTAAAGTACTATATCCTGAAATTTTCACTCTGTTCACTAAGCCTAATAGCAGACTTACAGTTGCTAATTATGTAGGGGTTTCATTACATAACAAGTCAGAGAGTATCACAATAGAAGTTCACACCTCTACAAATAACAACCATAGTAATCTAACATTACATCTACTACTGGCTATAGATGATGTAGCCCCTCTTGCTAGAGGTGCAAAAAGTCAATTGATAAGAAAGTGTAACCCAGGTTTCTGCAATAACTAAAGAGAAACATCATTTAAATGAGTTTCAGCTAAGCAAATAATATGTTATGTTTCTGGTGCAAGACCTAACAAAAGCAACAACAGGAGCTGGCTGATAACAGGGACCAGTAGACACAGCTATTTAAAAACATAACAGTACTGCAAGCCAAGACAGACCCCAGATGCCTTCATCAGTCCCTGCTGCAAAGCCAGATGGGCTTTGGCGAATCTGAAAGTCTGAATTGTCACCAACAGATAGCAGTACAAATAATACATGTACTGCAAACTGAAATCAAAACGAAACCCACTATTGACTTACAAAGCACACCAGGAACAGGTGAACAGTCTTAGGGTGCCTTCACACAGCGTAGCGTGCCGCTCCTTTAGACACGTATACACGTGTTCGAGCACGGCGCTTCAAAACAGAGCCCATTAATTTCAATGGGTGCCGATATACACACGCTACCCATTGAAATCAATCGGAGACTTTTTTACCTATTGATTTAAATGGGTAGCGTGCGTATATCGGCACCCATTGAAATGGGCTCTGTTTTGAAGCACCGCGCTCGGACACATGCATACGTGTCTAAAGGATCGGTGCGCTACGCTGTGTGAAGGCACCCTTACAAGCATGAAACAAAAAAACAGGAAAAGACATTAGAGACAAAATCAGAAGGCAGAAGCAATATCCAGAAGCAGGCCAGGGGTTAAATCCAAGTGGGTCAAATGCAGAATCAGCCGGCAATAGAGTATCCATATAGCAAGCCAAGGGTCAAAATGAAGCAATCGTGAACACAAACAAGATGCAGAGCCAAATTAGTAAGTAAATCAATTAGTCTGTGACCTGAGTCAGGAGGCAGGGGTCTTATAAATGCTTCCTCAGCCGCCAATGGCCCAAGCCAGGAAACATCTGAGTTACAGAAACTTTTCAAGTTGACACAACAACCTTAACGGTGTAGTGGCTGAACTCCTGACAGTACCCCCCCTCCCCCTTATCAGGAGCCACTGTATCTCTAATCACTGAACCAGGTTTAGGAAGGAAACTCTCTATGGAAACTCCTAGCTAAATTCTCACCATGAACATACCATGCCAGTTCTCAAGTGCGATCCTCAGGTTGATAGCCCTTCCAATGAACTAATCGCTAACCCTACATAAGTCAACAATTCTAAGATTCTAAAATTCATAGTTTCCCTCTTCTTGAACAGGAGGAGGATTTTACCGGACAGGCTCACTGATGGCAAATACTTTTTGAGAAGAGATCTACAGTCATGGCCAAAGGTTTTGAGAATGCCACAAATCTTCTATTTTCACATCATCTGCTGCCCTCTGGTTTTTATGTGTGTTTATCAGATGTTTTTATCACATACAGAAATATAATTGCAATCATATTATGAGTAACAAAAGCTTATATTGACAGTTAGAATGAGTTAATGCAGCAAGTCAATATTTGCAGTGTTGACCCTTCTTCTTCAGGACCTCTGCAATTCTCCCTGGCATGTTCTCAATCAACTTCTGGACCAAATCCTGACTGATACCAGTCCATTCTTGCACAATCAATGCTTGCATTTTGCCAGAATTTGTAGGTTTTTGTTTGTCCATCCGTCTCTTGATGATTGACCACAAGTTCTCAATGGGATTAAGATCTGGGGAGTTTTCAGGCCATGGACCCAAAATCTCTGTTTTGTTCCCTGAGCCATTTAGTTATCACCTTTGCTTTATGGCAAGGTGCTCCATCATGCTGGAAAAGGCATTGTTGATCGCCAAACTGCTCTTGGACGGTTGGGAGAAGTTGATCTTGGAGGACATTCTGGTACCATTCTTTATTCATGGCTGTGTTTTTAGGCTAGACTGTGAGAGAGCCGATTCCCTTGGCTGAGAAGCAACCCCACACATGAATGGTTTCAGGATGCTTTACAGTTGGCATGAGACAAGACTGGTGGTAGCGCTCACCTCATCTTCTCCGAATAAGCTGTTTTCCAGATGTCCCAAACAATCAAAAAGGGTATTCATCAGAGAAAATGACTTTACCCCAGTCCTCAGCCGTCCACTCCCTGCACCTTTTGCAGAATATCAGTCTGTCCCTGATGTTTTTTCTGGAGAGAACTGGCTTCTTTGCTGCCCTCCTTGAGACCAGGCCTTGATCCAAGAGTCTCCGCCTCACAGTGCATGCAGATGCACTCACACCTGCCTGCTGCCATTCCTGAGCAAGCTCTGCACTGCTGGTAGCCCGATCCCTCAGCTGAAACACTTTTAAGAGACGGTCCTGGTGCTTGCTGGTCTTTCTTGGGCACCCTGGAGCCTTTTTGCCAACAATGGAACCTCTTTCCTTGAAGTTCTTGATGATGCGATAGATTGTTGACTGAGGTGCAATCTTTCTAGCTGCGATACTCTTCCCTGTTAGGCCATTTGGTACTATTCCGTTATCGGGCCAGCAGCAGCGCATTTCAGCACCAGCTTTCGGGACAGCAGTTCAGTTCAGCAGCGGGAATTACAATGACATCCGAGGACTGCTGGCCCGATGCTTGTGCCCAGTAGCCAGTACATCAATGACCCCCCCTCCATCTCCTCCTCCTTCCAGTGCTGCCCCCCAGCTCTCCTTACATCTACCCCGTACCCTCTCCCCGCCACATGACTAAGCCGATGCTGGCCCGATGATAGAGGCCGTGCTTGTGTGTAGTAGGCAGTACATCGATCGATGCCCTCATCCTCCTCTTCCTTCCAGTGCTGCCCCCCAGCTCTTCTTACATCTGCCCCGTACCCTCTCCCTGTAATAGGCCTCACCGTAAATCTTGAGCAATGAATGCTACTAGATAGCCGCCGGACGCTGCAGAAAGTTTGTCCCTCCGGCTCGCTGTAGCTCACCGTTCCTATAGTCGGCGTGTTTCTTGTCAGGGCCTGGATTGAGCCCCGGTGTCTTTCCTTTCGGTCTCGGTACTAGCGCTGAGGTGAGGCCTAGTCGTGTGGCGGGGAGAGGGTACGGGGAAGATGTAAGGAGAGCTGGGGGGCAGCACTGGCAGGAGGAGAAGGATGGGGGAGGGGGGTCATCGATGTACTGGTTACTGGGCACAAGCATCGGGCCAGCAGTCCTCGGATGTCATTGTAATTCCCGCTGCTGAACTGCTGTCCCGAAAGCTGCTGCTGAACTGCGCTGCTGCTGGCCCGATAACGGAATAGTACCGGCCATTTTTGTGCAGTGCAATGATGACTGCACGTGTTTCATTAGAGATAACCATGGTTAACAGAAGAGAAACAATGATGCCAAGCACCAGCCTCCTTTTAAGGTGTCCAGTGGTGTCATTCTTACTAAATCATGACAGATTGATCTCCAGCCCTGTCCTCATCAACACCCACACCTGTGTTAATGGAGCAATCACTGAAATGATGTTAGCTGGTCCTTTTAAGGCAGGGCTGCAATGATGTTGAAATGTGTTTCGGGGGATAAAGTTCATTTTCTTGGCAAATATTGACTTTGCAAGTAATTGCTGTTAAGCTGATCACTCTTTATAACATTCTGGAGTATATGCAAATTGCCATTAGAAAAACTGAAGCAGTAGACTTTGTAAAAATTAATATTTGTATCATTCTCAAAACTTTTGGTCATGACTGTATGTAAAACATCATGCATCTTGAAGGACTGAGGAAGGGCTAAACAAAAAGATACCAGATATGCATTTCTGGTGTAGCAGAGCTCAGCACACACTCAGCTCTGCTACATCTCCGGATGTAGCAAAGCTCAGTGCACACTCAGATCTGCTATATCTCTGGATGTAGTAGAGCTCAGCACACACTGAGCTCTGCTACATCTCGGGTGTAGCAAAGCTCAGCACACACTCAGCTCTGCTACATTTCGGGTTTAGCAGAGCTCAGTGCACACTCATCTCTGCTACATCTCTGGTGTAGCAGAGCTCAGCACACACTCAGCTCTGCTACAAAGCTCAGTGCACACTCAGCTCTGCTATATCTCTGGATGTAGTAGAGCTCAGTGCACACTCAGCCCTGCTACATCTCGGGTGTAGCAGAGCTCAGCGCACGGCCAGCTCTGCTACATCTCCGGTGTAGCAGAGCTGTGTGCTCAACACTGCTACATCTGAGATCGGACCAGAATGGAGACTGCTGTGGACCGATCTTAGACTCCGCCTCCTCCAGCAGAACCAGCGCTGATTGGCCGAATGCTGTAGTCTGTATGGCATTCGGCCAATCAACGCTGGTCAATGCATTCCTATGGGAAAAAGTCAGCTCCCGCATATCGCAAGCTGACAGGGATCTCGACGAGATAGTGGCGTAAATCAGGTACTTGGGCATGTTAGATGTCCCCAGGCATGCTTCCCCTGCTGTCCCAGTTGCATTCCAGGGTGTTGGCATCATTTCCTGGGGCTTCCCCTGAAACAAAGCATTTTTCCCCATAGACTATAATGGGGTTCGATATTCGTTCGAATAGTCGAATATTGTGGGGCTAATCGAAACAAATATCGAATATTTCACTGTTTGCTCATCTCTAATCCCTTCCACTGAACTTTTAAGATATTATTTTAGAGTTTGATTGAAACGTTCAGTTTGACCATTAGTCTTGGGGTGAAAAAGATAAATGAACCTCCATGTGACTACAAATGCTTTCCAAAATTTTGAGACAATTTGAACACCTCTGTCAGAGACAGTATTGTCAGGAACACAATGAAGTTGCACAACAAGATCAATAAACTATCTGGAAAGAGTCTTGGGAATCGGCATTTGAGAGAAATGAATAAAATGACACATCTTACTGAAATGATCTACAACTACCCACATTTTTTTTACAAACATAGGCAAATCAGTAATGAAATCCATTGAAAAATGATGCCCTGGGTTGGCATCTAATGGAAAGAGACCTGTCCAATAACAATACATATAGTGATTGGGGGACAAGGCTTTCCCCGACCACTATCATGGTGGTCCAGGGCCACGGCCATTTCGAGGTGGCCACTGGTCCCATACCCCTCCAGATCCAGTTGCGGTTGCACCCCCTGCGAGCATGATGGTCACGCCACTGATTATACTGTTTATATATGTATGTGTGTGTGTATGTGTGTATATATATATATATATATATATATATATATATATATACAAACATGCCAAAAAAGCATCACCAAGGAGTTGTTGTCCTGATTCTTTGACTGTGTGACTGTAATGATGATATACGGAGGTGATTACAATTATTACTCATACAAAGCTTTTTCTTTCTCTGCATCTGTACGATATATAGAGAACTATATCTCTATCCCAGTATATTGTATGCTTAGAAAAATTTATTTTAGGGTACATTCACACGGCGGAAAATGGATTCTGCGTGTGAACATACCACGTGGTTAGCCACGACGGAATGCCGATGCAGTGCACCGGTATCCCTTCACGGCATTCCGCTCTGGATTAGGCCTGAATGAATGGGCCTAATCGGAGGGAGTCTCGCGCTGTGGACACTGCGGACACTGTGGCTGACTCAGCTGCAGAATCCAAGGCAAGATAGGTCATCTCACTTCTTTTCTCCGCTACTAGCTAGCGGAAAAAAAGAAGCAAGCGGCTTCCATTGAAGTCAATGGGAGCCGTTTTGGGAGGCGTATTTTGAGGCGGATTCCGAACTGCAAACTCAGTCTTGTACATGAAGCCTTTTAGACTGAGCCGTACTAACAATATTATGCCACACTTTATTCCACAAGCCACATTGATTGTTACAGGACATATGCACTATTATATAGAAATTGGTGCACATCCTATGATCCAAGCCAAGGGCCTATCCATTGTAAAATCCCCCCAAAATGGCATTACTCCACAGAAGAAAAAGGTGAAAAAAAGACTTTATTTACCCATCTGTCATCTGTGCCTATACACTATGTATAGTGTCTATATATCTTATATAGCACAGAGAGAAGGATAAATTATGCATGAATTGAAATGGTATAAATTTTATATAAAATGTGCATGAACGCTGCATAACCACTAGATGGCACTGCTACATAGGCACTGGCCTCACTCCAATCCCTGATGAAGTGAGCAGACTTTCAGATTATTTTCTCTTTCTATTTCCTATAAGTAGTAAAGGAAAATCGTGTTACATTATTATGCAGTTATTCATGGGAATACAATATATTTACTTTCAAGGTCAACATGTTATAAATTGATTTTATTAAAACTTCTTGCACCAATTTTTACACTGCCTGAAATAGAACCAAACAAAAACCTGTTTACTAGCCAGAGAAGACTGTATGTGTGAATGCAGTGTGTACTGGGAATTTAGCAGACCGCCTGTAGCCGCTAGTAATTGCAAGAAAATAGAAACATTTATGGTGTCTCAGGTTTATAAAATAGATGTAGAATACTTGATGGGTATGTGCCTGAGTGTATCAGATTAACAATAATGTATGATATGGATAATAATAATAATAATAATAATAATAATAATAATAATAATAATAATAATGTTGCAATATGCCATGATATATATATATATATATATATATATATATATATATATATATATATATATATATACATAGATATATAGCTTGTTTGGTTATTATAGGCTAAAGTGTAATGGTGACATTTTAATAACATTTAAAAGGGTGTGATGAAACCTACAACACATGCATGATGAAGGGGCATGTCCCTCGAAACGTGGCAAGTGACATGCCAGTGTACTCCCATGATAGTGTCTCCACTGTTGTATATACTGTGTTGATGGTTTTATGCACATGGCATGGTACATATACTGTATGAATCACATTGACTTTTACAGTCAACTAACCCAGCTTTCTTGGGAGTCTCTTGATTTTCATACCCTCTCACCCGGTCACCCAATGAGTGTTCACTTTCACTTGGTAGTCAACTCATTAGTAATCTAATCACTGCAGTCTGTGATGGTGCAGTTACAGTGTGGTGAATACTAATGAGGAGGTTGCTGGGGCATCCCCCAATTATGTGCATAGGGTCAAAAAAGGATATGGTATATTGGTAAACGGGAGCTGGCACATAATTGAGATTGCATCAATTAAACATACAGGTAGTCCTGGGGTTATGACAGTCTCGGGTTACGACGTTTCGTGGTTACAACTAGAGATGAGCTAAAAAGTAAAGCTCCCTCGTAACAGAAAGCTGCCAGCACTCCCGGCTAACAAGGACTAGCCTGCGGCAAATCAACGCTGGTTCTGCAGCAGGCTCGTCCTTACTCATCAGAAGAGAGCTGGCAGCTTGCTGTTACAAGGGAGCTTACTTTTCCTCATAGGAATGAATTGACCAGCGTTGATTGGCCAGTGTACAGCATTCGGCCAATCAACGCTGGTTCTGCCGGAGGCTCATCTGTGAGGAGGCAGAGTCTAAGATCGGACCACAGCAGTCTTCATTGTGGTCCAATCTTAGACTCCGCCTCCTGGCCGAATGCTGTGCACTGGCCAATCAACGCTGGACAATGCATTCCTATGAGAAAAAGTAAGCTCCAGCATAAACGTAAGCTGCCAGCTCTCCCTGTACAGTACGTGATTTAGTGTGCATCGGAACCGAGGAAGATTGTACTGTATATGGTACAATCTTCCTCGAGCCGCTGCACACTAAATCATGTTGATCCATTCTTACATGGCATCGTATGGTATGTTTCCGACTTACGCCAAAATTCGGTTTACGACGCCGCGTAAGAACGGATCAACGTCGTAAGTCGAGGACTACCTGTATAAGAGACCTCCAATGACAAATCCAATAAATCGCACGGTATTGAGACAAAGCAATTCAAATGTTCAAAAACTTTATAAATACAATTATAGAAAAAGTGTACAGCAGCGGAGATCGGTGAGAATAATATCTGTTGAAATAATCCACTAAGTAGCAGCCAATTAAAAAATGCTGTTAGCCCAGGTCAAGTCATGGCAGGTGTAACCATGCGGCCAAGAACCCAGGTAACAACACTCAGGACAAGTCCTATTCCTTTTTAGCGATCCGGTCTTATTTATTCAAAGCTCAGGCAGCAAACAGATGCCATTGAGGTGCTGTCTGTTACATTTTTCATAGATTAATACACTACACATAGACGTGTACATGTAGTATTGTTCTAACACATTTAACATTTTAAAAATGTTAAATGCGTACCTGGTACCAGTGTTGAGCCATCGTGGGGCGGGCGTGCATTCGTTGGGCCGAAAGTCCGCGCATGCGCATCAGCACCAATAGATCGTGAGATCAAGCCCGAGTGCCGCTCGGAGAATTTCAGCGTATATGCACCCGAGCAGTAACTGTCTATTGCAGCTAATCAGTAAACAAACCATTGTTGTGGCTAAGTCTTACTATACCCGTTCCTTGGAGATGTGTATTTGAGGGTTGATATTTAAAGATGAGGATGGCAATATCTCAAATCTGGACACAAGACCAGGGGGCATAAACTGGCACATAAAAACATTAAACCAAAAAGCCTGATTAAGAACATAAATAAAAATAGACTATAAAAATGGATATTTTGATAGTTGAAACTATCACCATATAAATGAATTAAATTGATTGAATAAATTAATTAATTAAATCAGCATCAGCATTCGAGAGCCTGTTAGAGCCGACTGCGCATGTGTCATCCATGACGCCCAAAGAAGACGACACAGAAGGGGAGGACGCCGCTTCCATCCATATATAAGTCGCACCGGACTATAAGGCGCACTTTCGATTTCTGAGGAAATCGTAGAATTTTATGTGCGCCTTATATGTTGTGTAATGGGGAAAGTTTCTCCAGTTGAGTTGCTTGTTGCGTATTTAACTCCATTCCTGATGCTTAAACAGCATTTATATTTCTTGCTGTTGTATCGGTTGTTTCCTGGTTGTTCAGTTCTGGAAGGATTAGGTTTGTTTCCCAGATTCCGATCTCACAATTTACTTGGGGCCAAGGTGCTTTTGAGAGTGCGGGCCCTCCAGAACGAGAGTCTTGGTTGACTGGGGATAAGGGGTTTCAGGAATTCATCGCCCTGTAATATAAACCAGTGTTTTTTCAAGATTCTCCGGATATTAGGGTGTACGCCATTATAGGTGGTTATAAAGTTGAATCCATAGTTCTCAGAGATGTTCTTTCCTCTGGGTTGAAGACAGTCCTGCTGGCTATAGCCAGATGCTTGTTCTCTTGCTGCATCTACCAAGCCCTTAGGATAGTGTTTCTCAATGAATCTATTTGTCAGGACCTCACTTTGTATTTTGAAATCATCGTCGTATGTGCAGTTGCGCCTGACTGATTTGTATTGCCCAAAAGGGATGTTATCATTCCACTTCTTGTGGTGGAGAAAGTTTTGAAGAAAGTTCTTGTGTGTATTCTGTCGCCTTCACCAACCAGAGTGAGGTCCAGATAATTGATATCAGTTTTGTTGGATTCCCGGAGAAATGGAGTCCCCACTGGTTGATGTTGAGGGACTCTGTGAATTCTTTGAATTCAAGGTCAGTCCCTTTCCAAATTAATATCATGTCATCAATGAATCTTCTATACAGGCCTATATCATTTTGTGTTATCAAAGATGAAATGCTTTTCAAATTTCCCAACAAATAAATTCGCGAAACTGGGCGCGAAGTGCGTCCCCATTGTGGTACCCCACGTTTGGAGATCAATCTTGTGTTCAAAACTAAAGGCATTGTTTTCAAGTATAAACTGGATGCCTTTTAGAATAAAGTCTTTTTGTGCATTCGGCATTTTGGTGTCTTCATTCAGAATAGTTGCGATATTCTCCAGACCTTTACTGTGGGGGATATTACTGTAGAGCGCAGTAATGTCCAAGGTCGCCCATCTGTACTCCTCTTTCCACTGGATGTCCAATAGTAGATTACCTGGTAAGGTACCTGGTACGCGTTTAATATGTATTCTAGGGAAAGGGAAATGATTTGAATTTTTAGGTCTTTTTTTTTAATTACTTTTTTATATTTCATTTATTAGACCCCCTAGGGTTCTTGAACTCCAGGCTGTCTAATCACTAATGCAATGCATTACAATGCTAATATATTGCGATGCATTGCAAAATATCGGCATTTGTACGACAGGCTGCATAAAACGTAAAGTAAATACCAAGACAAGCCTAAGAGCCTTCAATCGGCTCCTGGCTGTCATTCCAATGGATTGACAGCCTGGGTCTTGTTCCGGTTGCTGGCGAACTTTGAAGAAATGGTACCCAGTTGTCAAAACGGTGCCTTGGTAAACTTTGACCAAAGCGTATAATACAGCACAGACCTGGCTGCTATGGCCACCATATTTAAATACCCGACATCTGCCATACTATTACGGTGGGTGTTGGGAATGGGTAAAAACATCTACACTAAATGTAAAGAGCCTCAATAGTCCTTTGAAAGGGTTTCCATTTTGGAAAGAGTTTCAGAAACCAAGATATGATATTATGTATCCTTAGGAAACCCACCTTCACGAAGATGAATGCTTCAGACAAAATAGAATCCTTAAATGTATCCTGATGGCATTTAAGGATTCTATTGCTTTTCAATTATAGTCTTTCATCTCTGAGGGTAGATGTCTAATAATAAGTTGCCATATTAATAACTCATCCTTCACTATTGTCACCTTGTATGCCCCGAACACTCACCAATGCAAATTTCTTAAAAATCCCCTTGAACTAATCCAATCAACTATGGTACCCTTCGCGTCTGTAGAGACTTTAATAAAATGACAGATCCGACATTAGATAAATCCCCTGTTCATACACATGATAACAATTCCGACTTGCGTGACCTCTTACATAAAGAACTATATGATTTGCAGAGGGTAACTCATGGCTGATAGTTGATAGATGCCTACTTTAAATAAATAAGTAAATTAACAATTTAAAGGGGTATTCCCACATCGCATACTCACCAGTCTTCACTGCTGTAAAATCTTCTTTCTTCCTGGTTTCTTGTGTCATTTGGTGGGCGGGGTTTCACATGCAACCTGCCGTTTAGCTCCACCCCAAATTAGCGTGTAGCTCCGCCCACCACATAGCGTGATCCTATGGGGTGGCTGAAGGGCCTGTGATGTCATCAAAGGTCCTCAATATTGGACTATGAAGTACAGGCAGGAGCAACTCCATTCTGTGTTACATACAGAGACTGCCTGTCTCTGCCATAATGAACACAATTGAATTAGCTAGCCTGATAACTGGGAGAACAGAAGATGAGTTCAGAAATGAAAGCAGCTCCTGTCCCGTATCTGAGAGCAGGGAGCTAGGTCACGTGGTGTAGACACAGGAATAGCTAGAAACACAGGATCGCTCCCGTGCACTTAGCCCCTCCTCCCTGAGAGCAGGCAGATACATCACTTGACTTTTGAGCAGATAAGTCAAGGGCTGTGTCAACAATGAATTGAATAAAGTAAGATAGTGGACAAACAAAGCAGTTTTGCTGAAGCAGTGTATTTAGGAAAAGTCTTACATCACATTAACAAGCAGTATAGATAGGATCCTTGTGATGGGACAACCCCTTTAAATTAACAAATTAAACAAAGCTTCCAAAGTATTGTCTAAGAAACTTAAAAAACCATAAAAATTCCATAAGTTCTTAACAAACAAAAACACAAATGATAAGTACACAGATACAAGAGGAAAGTTAGTCCGCACTCCTTTATATTTTATAAAACTTCTATTTATTTCATTGTTTAAAATAAATAATTACAGGTACAAAAAAGTGCCAGTGAACAAACTCCCCAAAAGTGTCTAATAAATAATCATGGCTGACGCGTTTCTGGGCGCTCTAGCCCCTTAGTCGTAGCCCTACGACTACGGGGCTAGAGCGCCCAGAAACGCGTCAGACATGATTATTTATTAGACACTTTTGGGGAGTTTGTTCACTGGCACTTTTTTGTACCTGTAATTATTTATTTTAAACAATGAAATAAAGAAGAAGTTTTATAAAATATAAAGGAGTGCGGACCAACTTTCCTCTTGTATCTGTGTACCGAAGCAAGCTTCAGGAGTCCGGAGCTATTTGGCCGTGCACCCAAAGAAAATTGCATAAGACCAACAGGAGTGGTGAGCTGCAATCTTTCCATACTATTTCTATTTACACAAATGATAAGTATCAAACAGATAGCTAATGAATTTGCAGATTATTATAGGTCATTTTACAATTTATGTAAAAATTTAAATAACCCATAACCCACTACAGTTTCCCTCTCTCAAAAGGAACTGAAATTTCTTAACAGGATGTTATTCAGACCCTGAAACCTAATAAGTCACCTGGACCTCATGGTCTATCTAATGATTTTTTTTTTTTAATTTGCTCATACTCAGGTTCTCCAACTACTAACTTGCTTCAACTATTTATAATTGTTGCATTACCAATATCAAGTCAATCCTTGATGGAAATTTGGAAGAACTGAAAAATTTAAAAATGTGAAATGTTCTTCTTTTCAGACAGTCATACCATCTAAATATATTAATAAATATTATATACCTGCTTTATACTGGCATTATCTTTTAATCGTCCTTCAATTTATTTAGGATGTTAGAAGGCTTACAATTGTAATAACGATTTTCCAGATTTACAAGAAAATTTCCCAAACCCACTTGTCAGGACAGATTTTGCTTCAGTTCTGAAGGGGTTTTTAATAGCCTATATATTAGAAAACCCCATAAATCACTCAATTTTCAAAATTGAACCCCTCAAATAGTTCAAAACAGTATTTGGAAATTGTGTTAATCCTTTAAGCATTTCACAGGAATTAAACAATATGGAGGAAAAATTTAGAAATATAATTCTTTTTCAATAATTATTTCATGTAGCCCTTAAATTTACAAATTTACAAGGGGTTGAGGGAGAACATGAATCTCACAGCTTGTTGTGCAATTTCTCTCAAGTACAGAAATGTAAACTACTGTTTGGGCAGACAGTAGTGTGCAAAAGAGAAAGAGCGCTACTGTGAGTTTGAAAAGCAAATTTTGCTGGAATAGTTTTCAGGTGCCATTTCTCATTTGCAGACCCACTAAAGCACCAATACAATAGAAATCCTCCAAAGGTTTTTGAAACTACATTTTAGAGATCACATCCCTCAAGGAATTTATCAAGGGTTATAGTGAGCATTTTAACCCCACAGCTGTTTCACAGATTTTATTCACATTGGGAAATGAAATTAAAAATTCTTTTTTTCCCATAAACTGTCAATTTATCACCAACTTTTTCATTTTCATAACAGGCTAAAGGAGAAAAATCACCCTACATTTAGTTAAAAATTTCTCCAGAACACAGGAATACCCAACATGTGGTTATGAACTGCTATATGGATACATGGTGGTGTTCAAAATGAAAAGAGTGCTATTTCACTTTTGGAGGACAGATTTTGCTGAAATAGTTTTCGGGTGCCATGTCTTATTTGCAGAATCCCTAAAATACCAGTACAATGGAAACCTCCAAAAAGTGACTCCATTTTTGAAAATATACCCCTCATAAAATTTATCAAGGAGTATGGTGAGAATTTTGACCCATGGCTGTTTCACAGATTTTATTAGTATTGGGATATGAAAATGGAAAATTATTTTTTTCCAAAAAAACTGTCCATTTAAACCCAAATTTTTCATTTTTACAAGGGGTTAAAGAAGAGAATGCACATCTCAGTTTTTTACTTAATGTGTGGCTGTAACATGTATGTGTACATGGTGGGAATAGATAGAGCTCTATGTGGCTTTTCCAGGGCATATTTCACAAGAATAGTTTTTGAGTGCCCTGTTGTATTTGCAGAGCCCCTAAGGTACCAGCACAATAGAAATCCCCAAAAAGGTAAACCCATTTTAGAAAGTACACCTCTCAAGGAATTTCTCAAGGGGTATGATTATAATTTTGAGCCTAGGAATGATTCCCAAAAGTTTACATTTTTGCAGAAATATACAATTTCAGTGCCCAATATGTTCTATTCACTTTATATCAAGACTCCCACTGCTAAAATTTTTAAGAGTGTTAAAGTTGTATACATGGGTATAAACTGTTTATACACACAGCAGAGCTCTGAGATCTAGCTGTCCAATGTCACCTGCAATGTTTGCCCTTTTCTTGGAGCCTTTTCTTGCACAACACATAAGATCCTCTCCTGACATTTCAAGTATCAACATAGGTAAATCTGAACACTGCATTGGCCTATTTGCTGACAATGTTCTTATTGCTCTCACTGAGCCAAGTACCTCCTTACTACCCTTGATATTATCTATCAGTTCAGCCATATATCTTACTACAAGATAAATACATTGTCAGATTCAAAATTTAGATATACCTAAAAAAAAAACAGTATCTACTTTATCTAGTAAATAGGACTAAAAATGGGTTAAAGGAGAACTTCTTTACTTAGGTATTAGAATCATTTACCCACCATCATTTCTTTGGAACTCACATGTCCTTCCTGTCTTAGTACATTAAAAGTGATATAGCAAACCTGTGCACTCAGGGAATCTCGTGGATGGGCAGGAAAGCAACAGCCAAGATTGTGGTTGTACCAATCTTTAGAAATATACCAATATATGTCCCTATCTCTTATCTAAATAACTACAAAAACTTATTTTACAATTCACATGGAGCAAGGAAAAAGCTGAATGTCTGAAAAAGTGAAAGCTGAATGTCTATATCTACTGTGGGGAAGGTAGCTCGGTAGCACCACTGGTGTGGACCCAACCAGTCAGAGACAGGGACACAAAACTGTAGCAAACAGGTTTATTTTAAAAAAAAAAAAAAAAAAAAAAAACCGCAGCAAAATAAATAAACCTTCACGTCAGGCACAAAAATGGGGAAAATAAAATCCAGCCTTAACTTCAGGCAAAACAGTTTGAAACAAAATGCTGCTCATCTGAGTGCTAACTAATAATAAGTACTAACAGTACATGGTCCTTGCTACCAGCCACATGAATCAACCAAAAAGAGCACAATAGCTGACTCACAATGTCAGGACAGACCCAGGCACTTCCTCTCACTTCCAGGATCTTCCCTGAAGTGCAGGCTCTGCAGCCTTTTATGGCTCATTAACGAACCTGGGACCTATACCTGGGGCCTGAGACGTATTCAAGTCCTGCCCTGGACCACACATAGGTTAGAAATCTGGGGGAGATATACCGTGACTACAGCACTCTGTCACCTTCTCACACTACCCTACAAAATGGGTGGTCTCACCTGTGCTTCTTTCTTGCAATATTATAAAGCAAGTATTTTGAACCAGTCTGACCACTCAGGTCTTCTAACCAGTCTAAAAGGTGGGTCCAACTTGAAAATTACATTTTAAATAGCAAAATATTTCACACATCTTGTTTTGGCTGTATATAATTAATGCCACTATCTACACTACACAGAGCAATAATACACACTTGACACATCATTTCTTTAAGAAAACAGCTAACCATTCTTGATCTTAGTCTCTATACTGTGGACTTATTCATCTCTTTTAGCTACTCACAATATTATCCTCCTCCACAGGATTTCTATACATTTCTACAATAAGACATTCTGACTGTTTACCAGGACTTTCTCATATCCACAAACCTCTACTCCTCTAGAACTTTGGCTAAGATCCATCTCAAATATTAATAAAATCAATAGAAACCTATCACCCTTCCACAAACCTCTCCATGGTGCTGCACCTTCCTACATTTCCTCCCTCATCTATGTCTATCACCCAAAATGTACCCTCCTTTTGGCCAATGACCTAAGACTAACATCAATTATCAGAACCTCCCATTCCTGTATCCAAGCTTTCTCCCGATTGCACCACTTCCCAGGTATGGATTTTGCATGATCTTATTACGGAAAAGCATTGGAAGAAGGAATTAAAAGCTACATCCTCTACCTCAAGATGTATTAACCAGTTGGAAAACTCTCGTAAATTACTTTACAGGTGAGAACTAACACCAGATAAGATTTTCGATTTTGATTTCTCTCTACAGTGTAACTGTAATAACTCTAATGTTGGCTCTTTCCTTCATATGTGGTGGACCTGTAGAAAGATACACATTTTCCGTTCAAAGATATTCCATAAATTATGTGTGGCTTCCCAGTGTCACATAACCCTATGTTGGCTCTGATATTACTTGGCATTCATACTTTCTTGGCAATCACTTATCAACACATTCTACCGGATATTTCGGACTATAAGATGCACTTTTTTCCCCTCAAATTTGGGAGGAAAATGGGGGTGCGTCTTATAGTCTGAATGTAGTGTAAATGTAGTGTAGGAAGTAGGGTATAGGTGGTGCAAGCGCATAAGCTTGCAGCACCTGTACCTATCTGCTTCCTAGTTTGTCCCGTCGGTGCGAAGCAAAGGAGGTAATAGATAATAGATAATAGCAGACAAAGGAGAGACAGTGAGATGGAGTGGTACAGGCGGGGCAGGCAAGTTAGAAGAAAGCCTGCAGTGCCTGTTCTTAATTATCATGTCCCTACACTCCAGACCCTTCCTGACATCTGCCGTTTCAATACGGTAGATGCTGGGTCTTAAAGATGGTGGCTACTCCTGCAGAGCGGTTGCCATAGCTATCGTGTTTCCACTGTACAGGAGACCAGATAGCTATCGCAATCGCTGTGCAAGAGCGTCCACAAGCCTTACCAGCTAATGCCCTCCATCACTCATTACTACCTTTGTTAACCCTCTCCCTTCCCCCATAAAGTTAAGTCACCATCGGGTAGATTGGGGACCACGATCTACAGGAAGGAAACATCTACCAATTCCCTGTTAAACTGGCAGAGTTGCCATCCCCTCCCACTGCGCCGCGGAATTCCGAAGGGCCAATTTTTGCGGTTGCGCAGAAACTGCACAAGTGTAGCAGACTATGAAGTGGCAGCCAGCGATCTACGTAGAAGATTCCAATGCAGGGGGTACCCGGATGGGGTTCTGCGTAAAGCTTACCAAGATGCCCTGTTACGTGACAGAACATCTCTGCTCAAACCAGTGGAAAGGGATAAAACGGCAGATATGCGAATTATCGCAACATTCGATTCTGCAAATCGAGAAGTGGTGGATGTTTTAAAAAACACTTGGGAAATTCTTAAATCAGACCCAGACATTGGTCCCCAGATTAATGACTATCCGCTTGTCACATATAGGAGGGGTCCTAACCTTAAGGACAGATTGGTGAAGAGTCATCTAGCACCCCTTGTAAATGATAACTGGCTAGGGAGGCATGCTCAGGGTCTGGTGGGGACTTTTTCCTGCGGATCCTGTCGGGCATGCGCATCAATCGTACCTGGCAAGACCTTTAAGAGTAATTCGACAAATATGGAATATACTAATAAAATTTTCATAAATTGTAAGACACGAGGAGTTATTTATCTGGCCAGCTGCTCCGCCTGCGCAACGCAATATGTGGGTAAAACCATTCGCGAGTTCCGCAGAAGGATTCGTGAGCACATAAATGATATCTCTAGAGGCGAAGACACCCCTTTGGCACGTCATATATGTGAGAAACACGGTGGAGATGTGTCCATTGTAAAATTCCAGGGAGTGGAACTGGTCCATCCATCTCCTCGGGGGGGAGATTTTGATAAAAAGCTCCTGCAGCGGGAGGCTAGATGGACCTTTACGTTAAAGACTGTGAAACCGTGGGGTCTTAATGATGGCATCTCGTTTGCCTGTTTTATTTAAACTTGGGTTCAGTTTACCATTTCCATATGTGGGATTTTGTTTGGTGATTTACCCTATCTACTACCTTTTAAGATCTTGGATGGTGGTGTAGGGTGGTAATAGTTATGGTTACAGCTATGGTAGTATGGTTCTATAGTTCTTGGTAGGGGTTATGCATGAGGTGTAGTCATCTGTTTTCCCTATGCAGTATCCCCGTGTAGCTGGTACCAGGATGCTGTGCTGAGTGAGTCCCCCTCTGGGAGGGGATGCCAGTGTTCTGTCATATAGTCATGGTGTTTTATATATTCATCAGGTCATATACTCACCTGTATAGATATTTCCTTTGTAACAATTGTGTATTTGAACTGCAGGGGGGCGGAGTTGGGGAGTTATTATGAATGGTCTTTCTGGCAGTTCTCATCTAGCTGATGTCATTGAATGTGCAGAGAGCTCGGGGCGGAGTCGGCCGTATTGAGTAAGGACACACCTCCGGCTTCTGAGTGGTGCTCGCCTGCACATGTGCAGTAAAGACACAACGTCACATGCCGGCCGTCAGAACTATGGGTCTGGTTTGCACACGCTGATTGGTTATAACGTCTGCTAGGGGGTGTGGCTTTGCACATTTAAACTCAGCATTCTCCCGCGCCCCCCTATGGCTAAACATCAATGCCATGGGGGAAACGGGAGTCATATCATAAGACGCTAATGTGATTTAGACAGTGGTCAGTTAATCTCCTGTGCACAACAAAAGCCTCTGATGATTCATGCTGACAGGGAGAGTGTTAGTATGTTGAAACGCCGTGTCAGGCTAAGTTTAAGATTATCTCGGCTATTGTTTTAGCCCTAAAGCAGGCAAGGGGAATTGAGCTGCCTGAGCTGCATGTGATTTATCAGCAGCAGAGCAGCTTTACCAGCAGCAGAGCAGCTCTACCCGGATAACTACCTTAGCTTTTGATAGGTGTTACTATCCGGTTACTCTGTATACCAGCCTGCTAACAAGTCCTCTTTTGTAGGCATTCTATTGCACAGCAGAGAGCTTCAGTGTTTTAACAAAATGAATTATTAACTGTAGCTCCAGCTTATGGGAAGGAAAAATCTATAGCAGTGGAGTTATTTGCCAGCCAGTACTCTATAGATAACAAAGGCGGCTATAGCACACGTTGTTCCAGCCCTGCTCTTTAACCCATTATCCACAACAAAGATAAGAAGTGTAACACTAGTGGGGTAAATAAACGATTGTGGAGGACGGTGTGTCCCACTCCCCCACAGGCTAGGTGGTTGCACATTATCATTACCTTTGTTAATTTTGGGGTATTTTATACCACATTTTTGTTATGTTGTCTTGTACTAAGTATAGCTTTTAATACATATCAATAAAAGTGAAATTTTAAATACGTCCCTGATAGTTACCTACCTATCTCCCATTTTTGTTTATTAACTGGGCACGTAGCATTGGTTATCTCTACTTTAATATTTGAATTCAATGACCTAAGACTAACATCAATTATCAGAACCTCCCATTCCTGTATCCAAGCTTTCTCCCGATTGCACCACTTCCCAGGTATGGATTTTGCATGATCTTATTACGGAAAAGCATTGGAAGAAGGAATTAAAAGCTACATCCTCTACCTCAAGATGTATTAACCAGTTGGAAAACTCTCGTAAATTACTTTACAGGTGAGAACTAACACCAGATAAGATTTTCGATTTTGATTTCTCTCTACAGTGTAACTGTAATAACTCTAATGTTGGCTCTTTCCTTCATATGTGGTGGACCTGTAGAAAGATACACATTTTCCGTTCAAAGATATTCCATAAATTATGTGTGGCTTCCCAGTGTCACATAACCCTATGTTGGCTCTGATATTACTTGGCATTCATACTTTCTTGGCAATCACTTATCAACACATTCTACCGGATATTTCGGACTATAAGATGCACTTTTTTCCCCTCAAATATGGGAGGAAAATGGGGGTGCGTCTTATAGTCTGAATGTAGTGTAAATGTAGTGTAGGAAGTAGGGTATAGGTGGTGCAAGCGCATAAGCTTGCAGCACCTGTACCTATCTGCTTCCTAGTTTGTCCCGTCGGTGCGAAGCAAAGGAGGTAATAGATAATAGATAATAGCAGACAAAGGAGAGACAGTGAGATGGAGTGGTACAGGCGGGGCAGGCAAGTTAGAAGAAAGCCTGCAGTGCCTGTTCTTAATTATCATGTCCCTACACTCCAGACCCTTCCTGACATCTGCCGTTTCAATACGGTAGATGCTGGGTCTTAAAGATGGTGGCTACTCCTGCAGAGCGGTTGCCATAGCTATCGTGTTTCCACTGTACAGGAGACCAGATAGCTATCGCAATCGCTGTGCAAGAGCGTCCACAAGCCTTACCAGCTAATGCCCTCCATCACTCATTACTACCTTTGTTAACCCTCTCCCTTCCCCCATAAAGTTAAGAAGCCGCCCCTGGTACCTGTACTGCAGCAGGCCAGCTCCTGCAGGGCGAGTTTGCGGGAGCCGACCTGTTCCTGTGCTACGCGGGAGCCTTGGCTTGTCATAGGAATATTAGTATTGAGGCTGGTCTATGACCAGCCCCAATAGTAATATAGAGCATCTCCCATAGACTGCAATACGTTGTATTGCAGTCTATGGGACTTGCAATCAAGTGAAAAAGTTTTTTTCCTATTTTCCTCCTCTAAAACCATAGTCTGGTGCATCTTATAGTCCGAAAAATACGAAATAATTACTGAAAAACAAAAGGTAGCCCCTCTCTATGGAAGGATAAGAGGGAAGCTCTCATGTTTGAAACACTTAAAACAATTTTGTCAATGAAAATTGTTGACTTGAATATATGGCAGCATCTGCTACTAAGAGATCTGATTTTTCCCACACTGATGGAAACTACTATGGTTATTAAGCAAATACAATACTTTTATCGCACCACCTTTTCCTGACACTTATCAGTGTTCCATCATTGCTATTTGACCTTCCACTGTTACATTTTCTGTTGTATGTTTATTTTTTATTATAATTTTATTGCTGTAATACACACTTTCAATTATACTCACCTCTTCTATATCTAAAAATGTAATAATGTAATTTTAACATCCATGGAGTACTGCAGAAAAGCCAACATGGGAGACCCTATTGCAGGGCTATATCCAAATAGCTGTTCACAGCAACAAAAAAAAAGGAATGGATTTTTGAGCTCATTGACTTTCACTAAAAGGAATGGAAACTTACAGCAGATGTGGTAACTAAGCTGCTGGACTGATACAAAAAGAAAGTATGGGATGGATCAGTTTAACGTAGAACAGTATTGGCAGCTGACCGACACCATTGACTATGATGACCCATTGACTATGATGAGACCCTTGTTTCATATTCTCAGCAAAGTGGATAGATAGATAGATAGATAGATAGATAGATAGATAGATAGATAGATTATACTGAGGCTGCTTGTGATCTACCAGCACTCTCACGGCCACCATCTATGCCTCCCTCTACACTTACTTCACATGTGCTTTCTTTGTCTTATGTCTTAGTGCCCATGTATCCCGTCTTATCCCTTGCTATCAATGTGTTTCAACTGCTCTGTCTGTATAATGCCTTGTAAAGTAGTGAAAAGCACAACCTTTCCAGAATTGTAGTTTTGAGTGTATAGTCCAGGAGCAGTGGCGTAACTAGGAATGGCGGGGCCCCGTGGCGAACTTTTGACATGGGGCCCCCCCGACACCGAAGATCTCAACCGAGTCCCTCTTACGCATTCCTGCGCGCTCTATTATGTTCCATAGTGGCCCCTGCACACAGTATTATACCCAATAGTGGCCCCTGCACACAGTATTATACCCAATAGTGGCCCCTGCACACAGTATTATACCCAATAGTGGCCCCTGCACACAGTATTATACCCAATAGTGGCCACTGCACACAGTATTATGTCCCTTAGTGGCCCCTACAGGACTAAATACTGTCACGTCACCCGCTGACCGCTATACCAGGACAAATTGTGGATATAAAATCTGGTCATGTGCATTACAATTTAGTAACTCCATGTGCCTCATATTAATAGCAGTTAACCCCATCATCTCCCTGACATTAACCCCTGTGTGCCTCACCATAAGGGTTACTGATATGTGAGAGACATGGAGGTAATAATAAAGTATCTTCATTATTATTACCCCCATATGTCTCACACATCAGTAACTCTTATGGTGAGGCACACAGGGGTTAATGTCAGGGAGATGATGGGGTTAACTGCTATTAATATGAGGCACATGGAGTTACTAAAACACAAGTAATCACCCCAAATGCCTGATAGTAATAAGTAACCCCAGTACGTACCTGTGTAGCTTTAGTTTCATTTTCCTTCTTCCTCCAGTGCAGGACGGACGGCAGGAGCTCGGCAGGGATAAGCCCCGCCTCCTCCTCTCATTGGTGGGCAGAGGACAGCAGAGAAAGGGAGGGGGGAGAGAGGGAGAGCGTCCTGAAGCGCTGACAGGAGCCAGAGCTGCAGCTCCTGTGTCTCAGCCGTTGCTGCAGCTTCGGGGCCCCCTGTTGGTGGAAAGTATTCCACCAACAGGGGTCCCCGATCATTATACTCGGGGGTCCGAAAAGACCTCCGAGAATAATGATAGCAGCGGTAGCAGCTGTCACCGGGCCCCTAATGTCCCGGGCCCTGTGGCAGCTGCTACCGCTGCTATGGTGGTAGTTACGCCACTGTCCAGGAGCTATGTGAGTACCTCTGCTCAAAGCAGGAAACCAACTGACCACAAATTAGATTGACACAGGACTGAGTTTCAACGGACACCATAAAGAATTAGGTCTCCTACAACACTGCCCAGTAAGCCTGTGTTTGACCAGGGCTGAAGCAAGGCTAAGGTTTGAAACACTGGGGGGAAAAACAACAGGGAAGCTGCAAAACAGTATATACAAGTGCCATAGAACATAGAAGACAGACTTCTTGGACCTACCTCTTTACAGTACCCATCCAACTGGGTGACCAAAACCACCAAATTCAAATAAAAACACACTTTGTTGTGGATTAAGTAGGGTAGGCCACAGCTTTTATTTAACATTTTAATATAATAAAACGTAACTGATAATTACACAACAGCAAAAACCATTCCATGCCTATTGTGACCAGCACTTTCTTCCTCTTCTCCTTCGCAAATGCCACCACTGGAAGACAGCGGGCATGTGGGATCAATTTTCTTCCTGTATTACTTGGGTATGAAATTCCGCCAAGCTGTGAGGACGAAGCTGAAAAAGAAAGAAATAGACTATAAAGAACACAAAAAACCCAAAAGGGCAGGCTGGGTGGGCGTTCCTCTCACCAGCTTCTGGCAGAAGGTAAGCGCTGCCTACGTGCCCCCCAATTTAAGGACCTCTCACAAAGCTCCTCCCATCATAGTAGCCACATCACTTAGTCATTTGAAACACTACATCCAACTGCCAATAAGTCTAGAGCCCTTTTATTATTGATTTCAGGGCTTTCTAGACGTGACATACCAACATAACCCAGAGGCACAAAATACAAACTGTTAAAGCAGTAGCACTCTGGGATGCTGCATAAGTGGGATGCACTGCAGAGATGTTCTAGGAACTAGAGTTAGCTGCTGGGTCAGAAATATACATCAGAAAACCTCAAGATGCACCAATGCTTGGGCTGACTGTTCTGGTGGGCTGTGAGGAAGTGCCACGGGTCTTTCTTCACTGCGGATATCTTGCCAGGAATAACTTAGAGAAAATCCAGGTCATGTGAGGGTGCAAGGAATGACCATTGAATTTGGTGTAAAGTTTGAACACCAAGTCCCAGAAGGGCTTAGCTGCATTGCATTCCCACCAAATATGAAAGAAACTTTGTAAACATACCTAAAAAAAGATATTGCCAAACATGAGCTTTGCAAATCTGTGCCTTTATTGTGGTCTTACCTTTATAAGTGGTCCTGCAGAGACTTTATATATGGAGTCTGTATATACTTATAAGGTCTGGTCTTAGCTCGGTATATACTAAGAGATATATTGGAGCAAGTCCAGAGAAGAGCAACCAAAATGGTGGAAGGTCTGCAAACCATGTCCTATGAGGAGCGGCTAAAAGAATTGGGATTGTTTAGTTTGCAGAAGAGAAGGCTGAGGGGAGATTTAATAGCAGTCTACAAATATCTGAAAGGTAGTCACAGTGCAGAGGGATCTACCCTATTCTCATTAGCACAAGGAAGTGCAAGAAGCAATGGGATGAAACTAAAGGGAAAGAGATACAGATTAGACATTAGGAAAAACTTTCTGACAGTGAGGGTAGTGAGAGAGTGGAATAGGCTGCCACGGGAGGTGGTGGGCACTCCATCAATGGAAATCTTCAAGCGGAATCTGGATAAACATATAGCTGGGATGATTTAGGAAAACCTGCACTCGCAGGGGGTTGGACCCGATGGCCCTTGAGGTCCCTTCCAACTCTACCAAAAAAAAAAAAAAAGAGTCTGACCTAGGATCTGGACTTAGGATCTTTATACATTTATGGGGTCTGACCTGGGGCCTGTACTTAGATTCTCAGGATTTCCAAATATTGCAACCACATCGCCCTATTAGATTTCTTGCAGTGGAGCACCACTTTGTTATGTTGGCCAACAGCATATAGTCACTTCAGTAAATTGAAATGTTATTTACTGTAATAAGTGGAACCCTCTACTAGTAAATGTTAATCTGCCTCATATCCTTCTAGTCTGTCACTCTTGTATGTACTATATATGAAACTTGCAGACTATGTACCAATGATGCGTGTATATACCAGACATACCCTTTTGCCTTTTTTAGTATGTTATTTATAGTATGAAAACAGTAGTTCATGTACTATATGCTGCACTATATACAAGTCAAGGCCCTAATAGTACACAATAAACACACACAGTGGTTTAATGTCTTGTGGACCCTGGTGCATACTTTTGTCCAGGGCCCCTTACCCCCTCCCCAGAGTGAATTCTTGATAGTGAAAGTTACGGATGCTGCAGTGATATCTCAGATACTTGGAAGGCATAGAGCTTTAGTACCCACAACCGCAGTTATCAAGAATACGATGAGTAAGCAGCGCAGCGCCTGACAAATCAGCAATACTGGGACTGTATAATATGTTCCATAGTGGCCCCACACAGTATAATATGCTGCACAGTGGCCCCATACAGTACAATATGCTTCACAGTGGCCTCACAGTTTTATATGCTCCACAGTAGTCCCCCTACAGTATTATATGCTCCACAGTGGCCTCCAAACAGTATTATATGCTCCCAAGAGCCCCATACAGTATAATATGCTGCCAAAGGCCCCCCTATTATTACACTCTGGGGTTGCCCCAAACTATAATAAGTGGAGACCTAAAAGAGGTGATTAGAGATGAGCGAACAGTGTTCTATCGAACACATGTTCGATCGGATATCAGGCTGTTCGATGTGTTCGATTCGAATCGAACATCACGTGGCAAACTCCAAAAAAATTTGATTCCCCTCCCACCTTCCCTGGCACTTTTTTTGCACCAATAACAGCGCAGGGGAGGTGGGACAGGAACTACGACACCGGAGGCATCGAAAAAAATCGGAAAAAGTCATTGGCTGCTGAAATCAGGTGACCTCCATTTTAGACGAATAGTGGATTTCAAATCCGGGTCATATGAGAATGTGAACTTTGTGACTAAGAGACAGGGATAGCTGTACAGGCAGGGATAGCTAGGGATAACCTTTATTTGGGTAGGAATGTTATTAAAAATAACTTTTTGGGGCTCTATCGGGCATAAACTTTTTCCCATAGGAATGCATTGGACAGCGCTGATTGGCCAGAGTACGGAATTCGACCAATCAGCGCTGGCTCTGCTGGAGGAGGCGGAGTCTAAGATCGCTCCACACCAGTCTCCATTCAGGTCCGACCTTAGACTCCGCCTCCTCCAGCAGAGGCAGCGCTGATTGGCCGAAGGCTGGCCAATGCATTCCTATGGGAATGCAGAGACTTAGCAGTGCTGAGTCAGTTCTGCTCAACTACACCGTGTGCCGGTCAGCCCATCTGATATAGCAGAGCCGAGTGTGCACACTCGGCTCTGCTACATCAGATGTAGCAGAGCCGAGGGTGCACTAGAATCCTTATGCACACTCGGCTCTGCTACATCAGATGTAGCAGAGCCGAGGGTGCACTGGAACCCCTGTGCAAACTCAGCTCACGCTAATAGAATACATTGGCCAGCACTGATTGGCCAATGCATTCTATTAGCCCGATGAAGTAGAGCTGAATGTGTGTGCTAAGCACACACATTCAGCACTGCTTCATCACGCCAATACAATGCATTAGCCAGTGCTGATTGGCCAGAGTACGGAATTCGGCCAATCAGCGCTGTTTCTGCTGGAGGAGGCGGAGTCTAAGGTCGGACCAGAATGGAGACTGGTGTGGAACGATCTTAGACTCCGCCTCCTCCAGCAGAGCCAGCGCTGATTGGCCAAAGTACGGAATTCGGCCAATCAGCGCTGGCCAATGCATTCCTATGGGAAAAAGTTAGCTTGCGACAATCGCAAGCTGACAGGGATTTCCATGTAATAAAGTGATTTATATGCCCCCAGACATGCTTCCCCTGATGTCCCAGTGTCATTCCAGGGTGTTGGCATCATTTCCTGTGGTGTCATAGTGGACTTGAGACGGATTTGGGATTCCACCTTAACGAGTATATGTTCCCCATAGACTATAATGGGGTTCGAAACCCGTTCGAACACTCGAACAGTGAGCGGCTGTTCGAATCGAATTTCGAACCTCAAACATTTTAGTGTTCGCTCATCTCTAGAGGTGATTAAAAATAACAAACATTTATACCCATCTTATCTCACCTCTCCTGGGCATCCTTGCTGTGTCCAGTTGTCTTCAGCATTCCTTGGTCCTCTTCTGCTTGGTGACTGAGGTCATATGCCCCAAATGTCACTGTTGGCTGGACCTCAGTCACAGGCTGGAAGAGCCCCAGAAAGGATGCAGAGCCCAGGAGAGGTGAGTCACCTCCCTGGGCTAGTATCTTTTGGAAAGGGGCCCCATTAACAATATGTATAGCAGTCAGGAAACCAGGCTTTCCTCAACTGCTATCACGGTGGTCCACGACCCCGGCCATTTCCCAATGGCAGCGGCCCCATACCACTCTGGGCCCAGTCGCAGTCGCACCTCCTGAACATACACATTACCCTGATACTATGTAATAAGCAGGGGACACTATGGTGGCCATGTCAAAAAACAGCATCTTGAGAGTGAAGAGTAGTAGTAATGGCTTGTCAAGATACATATCAGGTCTACCCTAGTACTTTGCATTGGCAATGCATGTAGTGTTTAGCTACGGTATATAGTTAAGTCAATTTATGATCAATTTATGATGCCTGTATACAAAATGGGCATTTTTGATGGGAAAGATTAAGATAAAAAAAAGTCTTGAAGCAATGAATAAAAGAAAAAAAATCCCATTGTAAATCCTCTGCTGCTCCAGCATTGCCAATCTGTGATCCCTTCCAGTCTTGATTAGTTTTGCACTGATGATGTACCATACAGGTCCATATGTGATCACTGAAGACAATGACTAGCCTCAGTGGTCTCAGGTATACATATAGGCATCAGCACTGTGATTGTCATGTATATGTACAGCATATCATTGCTGCAGGACAAGTCATCAAAGACCTGAGGGACCACTGGAGGGACGGTGGATTTACCAGGTGAGTAATAACTGTATCTTATCACATTCCCTGGTTGAAACAATTTTTTTTTTTTTAAACTCCTGTCCATATACACCAATAGCTGCCTGTATAGGTTTTATACAGTAACAAGGAAATAATCTATGACTTTGTAGTCTTAAGAATGCATCTTCAGAATGTAATATATAATATATGATTATTACTATAGATCACAGTTAGGACCTTCTGCTATGTACAATATAGTTATCCAATAAAATGGACCATTGTGTGTATTTCTTATCAGAGTTCTGTCTGTGCTGTATGGGTTATACTGTGTTATATAAATACTATTTTTATTCAGTTGTATAGTTTATATAGTATCTTCCATGTTTAGCAGCAAATGCAAAAAAAAAAGGCACGTATATAGCTACATATATAAGTTATACTGCGCACAGCTTCACCAGGATAAATCCGCCATCTCTGCATATTTCACGGCAAATGTCACGGTTATTTTAAATAAGTCCCTTAGAACTAAAGAAAACAAGGAACATGAATATCATTTTCAGGAGGTGGGTAATTTTCTCCTCTATCTACATCACTTATGTGCCCGGGTCTGATCTGCTGCCAACCTTTCCAGCTTTGGAACTATGCACTTGACATTTTACCTTCCATGCTTTTTCTCTCTTTTGCAGTGCTACAAAATCGAGACGCCAGATATGAATTAACTCTGCAATTAACAACATTAACCGTTTTCAGCAACCCTTCCCCAGCCCCCGTGGTCCGAGAGAGGTCAACAGAATTAAATGATTTGTTTGCCCCGCCGCGCTCTGGCACCGAATGGGTTACTACGGCGTAATTATTTGGTTTCACTTAACGGTAAATGGACATTAATTGTTAAGTTGCAATGTAGCTTGCTGGAAATGATATATTTCCTCTCTATCAACAGCTAATCAGTTCATCATGATAAAGGTCATTATATTAAGTGCTTCAGTCTTGAGCAGCGATTTGACTGGTTCTTACCCCCCTCATGCACTTTTTTTCCGCTTAACAACTTGGTCTTCCGCCAGCCATGGCATCAGTGGAGTAGTAACTCTAAGCACCATGTATGCCGCTAACATGGCAGTTTAAATTGTCACTTTCTATTAAAAGGTCTAAATCAGAAGGATTTTGAGGAGCAGCGTGCCGCACTGACAGTATAATTAAAAAGGGGAGAAAAAAAAACAGTTTTTTGGGGATGTCAGTGCAAACACTGATTTAAATAGCAGTTCAGCAGCTGCTTGCTAATTTAAACTACAGTATTGCTTTCTATTAAAGAATAGACCCTGATTCTGATTTTTTTTCCCTGCCGTGTGACAGCCTGAATTGCGCTGTAGTGCCTGAAAAGGTACTTTCATCGTGCAGTGTACATGCTGGGGACGAGGAGTTCCCAGAGGAGATTCTGAAAGCCCCCTGCCCACATATTAAATAGGTATAATTACATAACCTTTAAGCCTGACTCTTTAAAACAGCATTTCATGTTTGAATGGAAAAATCTTTCCCCTCTAAAAAGGAACATGCTGCACTGTATAATAATAATCAATGTCTCTGTGTAATTCCATTTCTTTCTTCTCACACAAAATATATAATTTCAAGGGGTCCATATGATGACTCCTGTAAGGTCTGCACGGCTGGCTTTCTATGATTCTCCTTTCAAACTACTAGCAAGCATCTGCAAGTCTATGAGCAGAATACATTTTACTCTATTTGTATCTGGAGGTTTTATTTTTGGGATGTCTTTCTTGCGTATTGTTGCGTTTAATCTTAGACGGTTACTATAAAGAAGACCTGTCATCTCTCCTGACGTGTCTGTTTTAGGACATACAATACTTCTATTGTCTAGGAAATAACAATTCTGTAGAATCTGTTCTTATGTCTCGGCGTCATGAGGTTTTCCTGTTATTTCTCCTAACATTTCATCAATAAATTGACAAGTGGATGTAAGGCTACATTCACACACTTTTGTGCATGCATAGGTCTGTGAGAAAACTGCATGGACGGCACATGGATTTCATTTATGAGTCCAGATCATAGGATGGGCAGGAGTACGACCTGTCCTGAGTTTTGCTTCTGGGTTCTGGGCCCTCCTGTGATAATACACATGGCACCATGAGAATAGAATGGACCATGGCACTAGCTGTTACAAACTAGAACAGAGTTGTATGCATGGGGTTTACGTTCCTCTTTGTCAAACAGATACAGCCCTAAATGCTAGTACCCAATTGTCAATGTATTCTTAAATACATTATCTAAGAGAAACAGCAGACTATAACAACACAAAGTTATCAGGAGAGGTAAATCCTAATGCTTATATAAAATTTTTATGTAAATATATTTTAAAGATTTTTTTTTCAAATTTTTTTTTTTAATTTACCATCTTATTATCTATTGAAAATTCCAGCAGATTTCACACTGACCACTAAGCTTAATAATAGTCCTCCAAATGGCCATCAGGGACCCCCTTTCACTACATGTAAAAAATTCAGAGTGAGGTGTATTTGAACAAAAAGTGCATTTGTGTGCCTTTCTTACGGGCTTCGTTTTTACGGCGTACACTCTGCAGCCAAAAAGAGATGTCATCTGGATTCTGTTTCAGTACGATTCCGGGCATACCAAATTTACATGGTCTTATGTACATTTTAACTCCCTAACAAAAAGCTAAATCTGGGCAATAATTTTTTTTTCTAAAAGTTGCCATATTCCGACACCCGTAACTTTTGTATACTTCCGAGTATGGAAATGCATAGGACTTCTTTTTTTTTGTGGGGCCGGGTGTACTTTTTAATTATACCATTTTGGGGAATGTCTATTGCTTTGATCAGTTTTTATTCAAACAGAGAAACAGTGAAAAAACGACGGTTTAGATTTTTTTTCCCCCGCTATGGCATTTACCATATGGGAAAAATATTGTTATAGATTTGTAGATTGGGCGTTTTTGGACACAGGGATACCCAACATGTATATGTTTCATAGTATTTAAGTACTTTTATATGTGTTCTAGGGAAAGGGGCAGTGAGTTGAATTTTTAACATTTTAAAAAAATGTTTTTAACTTTTTTTGCATTTATTAGAACCCCTAGGGGTCTTGAACACTAGGGGGTGTTATCACTTATGCAATGCATTACAAATTAATGGCACTTCTACTGCAGGCTGCAGAGCTGCCCACAATAGAAAGAAATTACAGACAGGCCTTGAAAAGGCTCCTAGCTGTGATGGTAATAGGACGCTGGCCCCGGAGCTTTTGTCCAGGTGCCGGTGATCCCCGGTAAAATGGCGGTACCTAGGGTAGAAGAGTGTCACAGAGGGGGTTAATGCCCGTGATCAGTGCCCGCACTGATCATGGGCTTTAGCGCTGGGTGTCCGTTGTATAATACAGCAGACCCCCGTGGTTAAGGCAGCCACTCAGCTACCAAGCGGCCGCCATACTTAAATACCTGACATCCGCCGTACAATTAGGGGTTAATTTAGACACTACTTTGACAATAATACGTATTCCGAGTCCTACAGTGTGTCTGCATATTTTTTCATCATTCTCTTGTTTTCTTTGGTGCGTCTCTTTGGTAGTGATAAATAGAGATCGGCACATCAATTTGTACCGAGCAGGGTTCAACCTGAATATTTCAAATTTGTTCAGTTCATGATGGAGATTCTTCTTGGCCTCTTCAGACACACGAATATAATAGGTGGAGGCCCTGGGGAGGTGAAAAAAATAAAAAGAACATTCATATGCACTTCCTACTACCTCTTTTGGGCATCTTAGTGATGTCTGGCACTCTCCTGGTGATGTCTGCTGCTTTTCTCTGATGTCATCGGTCCGCACTTAGGTCTGAGGACTATGATTGAACCTCAGCAGTGACTTGGGCATGCTGACGCTCATGAGGTCACAGAAGAGTGCTGAACATCACCAGGAGAGCAAAGGAGTCCCAAAAGAGGTAACGGAATGTTTTTGTTTTTTTTATTGTTGTTTTTCATACCTCCTTATTATACTCTGGGGTCTGAAGAGACCCCAACATATTATAATGACCCTTTCACAACCGCATAACTTGAGCTGTGTTTGCCTTAGTGAGCTGCAGTTTAGATAGGAGCCCTGAGGCTGTATTCACACTGAGTAACGCTGGCGTTTTTTGTGCTTATTTTTGCACATAGTGCCGCGTTAACGCCACGTAGCGCCGCGTATACGCCGCGTTTGCGCCAGTCAACGCCACCGCAAAATAGTGCGGCGTATACGCAGCGTTAACGCGGCGCTATGTGCAAAAATAAGCACAAAAAACGCCAGCGTTACTCAGTGTGAATACAGCCTATGTCTTCTACACTATGTTTTAAGTCAACATAAGGTGTGGTTGGTACCAAACTTGTTTGACTCAAAATGAATCAGGGACCAGACCCGCCAATCCCAAAACGAATCTTGAGAGGTTCTCATCTATCTCTAGTGCTAAACATTTTCCAGTAAGAACCACACTTTGTGCACATATAACTATAATATCTCTATAGTGCACTTTAGTGTCTATCGGTACCCACAGTAAGTCATATAATGGCCACATAGAAGCAAATAGTGCCCACATTTTGAAGGCATAAATTGTAGGATGGTTTCCTCTGTCCTTCTTAGTACATACACCAACTCAGAAAGTCCTCTGTACCGTCCATTCGTGGAACCAGAGATACTTGTTTCTGAGTGTTTCACTTGTTTGATGGCTTTATATGTACAACTTCCATAGAGATCTAATATAAAGGAAAATACAGTTTTACTGTCAGCAGCTATTTTCTAGGTGACCCACCTTTTCCTTCCTCTCCTTTAGATAACAAAGGTATTGACTACTGAATAGAATGGCAGCAAGTGATGATAAAATCTTTATGTAATTTTCCAGGTAAAAGTATAAGCTGGATTTACTGTATATTGAAGGACTTGGACTGAAAATACCACTCAAGAACCTTTATACTTAGTATATATTAATGTATATTATGTGATCTTGGTAAATGTTGCACAGTTTGAATAGGGTCTTGTCGACAAAGAGTAACATGCAGGCACTGAAAACTAGCCATGATGACTGTATATTGCACATTGTTTAGGTATAGGGATACACAGGGAGTTTGACTGTGGAAGACTGCAGAGCACTTCTAGCCTGAACCCCATATGAACCAGCTACATTGTGATACATATTCCTTTTGAATGACTTACTATTTGTAGGCATTAAGTGCAACTTCATTTTATGTAGGCACCAAGGTGCACCCTAAGTATGTGGGGGCACTATGAAGGATATTGCCTTACTAAGCCGCTTGGAACACCTGTGATCACCCTTCTTACTTTACACTCACGCCCTGTGAGTGTGCTGAGCTCATAGATAATATGAAAGGAACTTTATAAATTTTATATAATTATTAACCCGAGTGGGTAGGTACCAGCCACTAATATATACAGAAATATAAATTAGTGGATGACAAGCAAATACAGATAAAAGCACAATACAATACCTACAATAAAATGAGAATAAAAGATAGAAAGGAAACGATACAAAAACGGGTTCTCTGAAGCCTTACTCCTAGGGAAATATTATCATCAAACCGTATTCCCTTTGTAGCTTGGGTTCCAGAGGTCTTTCAGAGGTCTGAGAGGTG
Source organism: Leptodactylus fuscus (assembly GCF_031893055.1). Lineage (NCBI taxonomy): Eukaryota > Metazoa > Chordata > Amphibia > Anura > Leptodactylidae > Leptodactylus > Leptodactylus fuscus. The sequence continues at coordinate 53,123,815 of NC_134266.1, forward strand.
TACTCAGAGGTCCTTCAATACAAAACATAGTGAGTTTAGCATAGGTATGCAAATGGAGCTAGGCATGGAACAATAAAAGGGCTTTGATACAACAGACAGGATTTGTTGACAAATAAATACTGCCTTCCTATGAAGTTAATACAAAACAGAAAAAGGACTGGAAACACATAAGGGCTCGTTCACATCTGCGCCCGGTCTCCGTTCTGCACGTTTCCGTTTCCTGCATAAAACAGAGCAGGAGACGGAAACCTGCAGGAGTCTTTCTCACCCATTCATTTGAATGGGTGAGAAAGCTGTCCGGCCGTGAGCGGCGGTGAGTGTTTTATGCTCTCCGCCGCGAAACTGGGTTTTTTAATCCGGACACAGAGTCGGACATGCGGTACTCTGTGTCCGGATTAAAAAAAACCGGTTTCACGGCGGAGAGCATAAAACGCTCACCGCCGCTCACCGCCGGACCTGGTCTGTGGTTTCTGTCTTCTTGCATGCAGAAGACGGAAAGCACAGAACGGAGACCAGAACGCAGGTGTGAACCTAGCGTAACTGATGGTCTTTTCATCACAGGCACCAAGAAGTCATTTTATATTTTTTTGGGGGTTTTGAGAGAACCCTTAAACTGTGTGGGGCCACTTTGAACATCAAGTAGTGTGTGATGTACTAAAGGGAAAAGAGACAAAGTGATGAAATGGTTACCATAAGTATGGGATTCCTGTAAGGAAGGTCCATTAGCAGGCGGTACAACCATATAATTGAGGATAAAAGTATGGACCTATACATTTCAATGGGAACATACACATAGCCGTATTTTTTGCATGTGTGTGTGTTTGGGTTGAATTGAAGAGCCACAAACTATGGAGCAGGTCCTATACCTGTTCATATTTGTGGCTCTGTCAATTCATATTCAATGAATGGGTCAATGAATACCATGGATAACACACAGATGCCAATCCATGTGTCATCTAGGCTGTTTTCACTGACCCATTGACTGAACATGATTATGTGCATGTAGCCTAAGGAGCCACTATTTCTATGTAGGATCAGTAAGGAGACACTATTGCTCTGTAAGATCAGTATTGCTGTATAGGATCAATAAGTGGTCACTATCACCGTGTGGAATCAGCATGGCGGCACTATTACTGTCCCTGGATAAACTCTAAGCTCTATATCATTATAGGATTATATTTACCACCAGCATCAGACCTGTCTGTCTTGCTTTATCAGTTCAATTTGCGGATCAATTTTCTCTTTCACCATTAATATGTGTTGGTGACCTTACTAAGGTGATAGACATCTCACTGAATAGTTTTACTGCAAGTCCCTCTGCCCCTCTCATCCCATGTCCTACTTCCCTGGCACAATTTATACAGGAATTGGGTTGGCATGACTTGAGGCATCTTAACTACTCCTTGGCTCAAGTTTTTTCCTGCCACTCCGCCAACCGACATTCTTTATGGCGGATAGATCATGCTTAAGTACACTAAAGCCTGCTCATTCCTAATTGCTATCTCATACTTGACCAGAGCAGCTTCTGATTATTCACGGTTGATAGTGGAATTCGAGGATGAAGGTAATTTAGGATTTGGATTAAATTTATAGCAGCTCATGACCATTTACCTGATCAATTACTGTTCTACTTAGATATTAATAGATATTGGATGAAATCCATACAAACACGGGGAGAACATAAAAACTCAGCTGTTGTCCTTGGTGGTATTTGAACCCAGGACTCCAGCACTGCAAGGCTTCAATGCTAACCACTGAGCCACCGTGTTGTCCCTCATGCTGGTAAATTCACCTCTGACAATCTCAGACGCATCCAGGTTGTAATTCAAATTGGGGCTGCTCTTAAGAAAGACTGGGCGATAGCCTCTTTGGACGCCACTAAGGCACTTGATTCTCTAGAATTGCCCTTATACTTATCCGGGTTCTGTGCTGTTTTGGGTTTGGACGTTGTTAATACTGTAAAGTGGATTATGCTTCATCATCAATCACTTAGAGCACCACTTTCCATCAATGGTGCGTCGTCTCCATATTTCTCCCTGTATAGAGGGACTCATCAAGGTGTTCACTGTCTCTCCTGCTTGCTGTTTGTATTGCCTATTATTTTGCTATTATTCTCAGGACAGACCCATTATATAATGGAGTGACTATCAGAGAACGGTCCTATATTCTCTTGTTTATATCTGACCCTACCCAAAAAATTCCCAGGGCTATGGCCTTAATTGATATATTTGGTATCTACTCTGGTTTATGCGCTAATTGCTCCGAGTTGTTATATGTGCCATATGCTCAACAGTTGTCGGCTGACGTTGGGGAATATATTTGTATACCCATTCCTCAGGTAATTTAGAGCTAAATTCACAATGTGGGGCCTCTGTCCTTATCGGTAGTTGGACGGATAAATCTTATGAAAATGGTGGTTCTATCCAAATGTTTGTATATATTAGAAGACTTGGCTGTGTCACTGCTGCACAAGTTTTTTTTTAAACAACTAGACTCCCTGCTTATTCCGTTTATACTGTACCTTTATATGGGGAAGCTCCAAGTCCAAACTACGCCTCTAACTGTGTTATATAAGGTCTTGGTTGCTGGTGGATCCATTGTCTGGCCCAAAGACACACCTAGCACATTATTTAGATATAGAAAAGTCCACACTTATACAGAGGTAGATTGCTGCCCATCCATAGACTAGCACAGTGATTTTCAACCTTTTTTGAGCCGCGGCACACTTTTTACCTTTAAAAAATCCCGGGGCACACCACCAACCAAAATGGCACAAAATGACACTAAAACAGTACATATTATACATATAGTTAATAATATAGATTCTAAATGTATTTATACTCACTCAGTGTGAAACCTGGGCCTGTTTCGATGAACACAAAATTTCATTATCATTCATGTCCCCAGATTCATGTCCTCTCCATGTCTGCCCCCAGATTCATGTCCTCTCTATGTCTGCCCCGATTCATGTCCCCTCCATCTCTGTCCCCAGATTCATGTCCCCTCCATCTCTGCCCCCAGATTCATGTCCCCTCCATCTCTGTCCCCAGATTCATGTCCCCTCCATCTTTGCCCCCAGATTCATGTCCTCTCCATGTCTGTCCCCAGATTCATGTCCTCTCCATGTCTGTCCCCAGATTCATGTCCCCTCCATCTGTGCAGACAGTGTACACATTAGACTTACCTTTCTCCTCGTTCCCTCGCTGCTCTCTCTCTCCGCGGTCTTGCTAACAGTTAGAGATGCGATGTGATGACGTAGCCAGACTACAGAGAGAGAGAGAGAGCGGCGAGAAGAACAAAGGGAACGAGGAGAAAGGTAAGTGTAATTGGGGAACTTTCCCCGCGGCACACCCGACCATGTGCCGCGGCACACTAGTGTGCCGCGGCACACTGGTTGAAAATCACTGGACTAGCAGGACAAGTCGGCCAACATGCCAAGTGGGTGGCTTTAAATTTTTTGAATTGCGGAGCACTTCAAAGTAGGCACACCTCAATTCCCACAATCGAACCTACATATTTCTAATTACCTCTTCATTGGTGTACTTAGGTTCCAGGATTCCTGTGATCTGATTTTGGTGTCCCATATGGATGTGTCTGCCTTAGGGAAATTAATACTTTAACACTCCAAATTATAATAAATCCGAGTGGCAAAACTTCATTACGCCATTTTAAAGACTTCCTACAGACAAGGCCCATGGTGCGCCCAAACATTTGGTCTCTGTTTGAGGTCTAATTTATACCAACATACTAACACACAGCCGTGTATAAACTATGTTTTTTTTTTTAAATCTTTTTTTTGAATTCTCAGTTTATTGAGTTTTTAACACATTTTACAATTTTTACAAACCAAAGTACAGAACATGTTAGGTAAGAACTGTCTCAGCTGTAAACAAGCAATAAAGGAGGACTGAAGTAAAGAGCTAATAGTTACATACAATCATAATGTTCATACTTGTTGTAGGTTATAGACACCAGAGAGTGAAAAACAAAGTGGGGGGGAGGGTAAGGGGAAAGGAATACTCTAGAATTACAAAGGTGAGCCTGGTTGAGCCATGTGTCAGGCACCTAGACTAAGAAAAAAAAAATTTTGCGGCCGCAAAATTACACGCATTATACGCCCGTAACGACACATTAAAATGAATGTGATTCTGTTTTGAGCGCTCACATTCTGACACGTGTATACGTGTTGAGCAATTCCCCAGTGCTGCTGCTGAAACCAGGGAAGAAAGAAAAGACAGAGAAAGTGAGTCCTAACTTGACCCAGCCCCTGTCCCTACTTACTTGCCTAATGACAGGGACAACCAGGCGACAGTCCCTTCCCTATATAAGTGAAAACACTAAACACAGACAACACAACACAACACAGTAGAGGAGTCAGCAAGCCAAGGGTCAAAGCCAGAGAGACAAAGCAATAGTAAATCACAATTCAAAAGAGTAGTCATAAGAAAAGCCAAAGGTCAGAAGTCAGTAAAAACAATACAGTAAGAGCATGTAGAAAGCTTAGGAAGGACAAAGTAACAATAGCCAGCAAGCATGTGTGAGCTAATGACCTGTTTATAGGCAGTCCAGAACCTGCCCCAGACTTGATTGGCAGATAGGCTGTCAATCACACAGGAATGGCTAAGATTAGGGGGCATTCACACGGAGTAATGCAGCACTGATTCTGCCACGATAACATCTTGGCGGAATCAGCGCTGATAAAAAGCCTCCCATTGACTTCAATGGGTTCTGTTTAACGCGGGTAATACATGGAAATCAATGGGAGACTTTTTAACCCATTGATTTCAATGTGTTACGTGCATTAAATGGAACCCATTGGAATCAATGGGAGGCTTTTTTATCAGTGCTGTTTCTGATGCAAATTATCGCCGTGGCAGAATCAGTGCCGCATTACTCCATGTGAATGCCCCTTAAGAGAGGCAGAGGGAAACAAAGGTGAAGGAGATGGGTGTGGGAATTGAGGGAATAGGACAGTGTTCAGACAATACAAGAAGAACCTAAAGTAAGGAATAATAACGGAACACACCTCCTGCACCACAGCACACGAGCAGAGGGTGGCACAGAGGCCTGAGTAGGCAGAAACATTACACTGCTCCAACAGTGGCAGCAGTCTAGGGTTTAGCAAAACAAATGGTTCTTTATTCCAATGCAACGTTTCAATTCATGTCTGAACCTTTCTCAAGCAATATATCAAGTGGCACAAAAAGCTTTTTATAGGGTTAGATTTCAGAAATTATTTTAGCCACAAAACTGATATAACTGATGATAAGTCGGTGCCATAGCATGCGCTTCTCACACCCACTTTTAAGAAAGCTCTACAGTAGTCGTAAAAGTGCTACTTGCAACATATCTTTAAAAGTTGCAAACCTTAGGTTTGTGACTTTTGTTATGTCAGAGAATTGTCTTAAGAGCTGCATAAATCTGCTCCTATGTATATTATCTTTGTACTGTAATATAACTTTACTGAGTAGATTCTTCTAGTAATGTGACATCACTATGTGTTTTATCGCGGTAGTGTGACATCACAGTCTGCGTTATCTCTTATCTGTGCATTATCCTTATACTGTACATCAGAGAAAGACACAGGACCCATCTTATGCTGGGGCCACATGGTGGCTCAGTGGTTAGCACTGTAGCCTTGCAGCGCTGTGTCCTGGTGTTCAAATCCCACCAAGGGCAAAAAAATATCCCATATTCCAAAAAGACATACTGATAGGGAAAAAATATATACATTGTGAGCTCTAAAAAAAGGAAAACTTCTCATTTTGGTGCTGAGTTCTATTATTAGCTATGGTAAACCATGGTTACAATATAACACCCCAACTCCTGCTGTGGGTGAAGCGAGTTATACACTGTCTACCAATAAGTATTTGAACACCCAGTAAAGTTCTGCCGAGGTGGAGTTATGGTCTGGGGGTGTTTCTCCTGGTATGGACTGGGACCCTTGGTAAACTCGACGCCTATTGCACTATTTTAGATAACAGTCTGCTTTCTACATTATGGCGGTTCTATGGGTTGGACCAATGTTACTTCCAGGATGACAACGCCAGCTGTCATGTAGCGAGGTCTACCATGGCTTGGTACAGTGACAATCAGGTTAATCGACTGGACTGGCCTGCCCAGAGCCCAGACTTGAACCCTATCGAGCACCTCTGGGACAAGTTGGATTCCCAAACTAAGGGGTGCAGTAGCCGACCAAAATCGGTGAAAGATCTTACCTGTCTTCTCCAAGCCGAATGGAATAAAATACCACTAACCGTCATACAAGGACTTGTGGAAAGCATGCCCGGGAGGGTTGAAGCTGTAATTGCCACTCGTGCCGCTTGGAACGCAGGTGTCCAAATACCTATTGGTAGACAGTGTATGAGGCTAGGAAGGTATCTCAGTGACACTGGTCATGGTCATGTCAGTAGACAGAGTCATACTCGTACCCTGACTGTCAAGCTCATAGAGAAATCTTTCCTAGCTAGAGGGCAGACTTTTCTATAGTCTGTGTCCCAGAACTCTACATTCAGACATGAATTCCATTACTTCTCTGATGAGATGATCATTTAATTCTTTTCAAAAGCTTGGCTACATTTGTGACTTAGATGCTTTCTGAAGCGAGCAGATGTAATAGGTGACATTTTATGCTAATAGCTCGTCATTTGCAGTCTGCCTGAGAGACCCTTGTGTTATTCAATATATTTTTTCTTAAGAGAGTTTTTGAGTTGGTAGATACAAATGAGTCATAACATTTAAGCTCTCTATCACATTCACAGCTGTTACAGTTATTACCCTGAAGGGCATCGAGATAGTCATCTTGAGATAAGTATCTATATGATGGTTAAATGTACAATTCTTATGTGGTCCCAATTGCATTTGTAACTTGAAAGCACGCTACATTTTATCACTTTTTCCTGTGGCAAAATTGAAACTGTGAAAGATCGATTTGCTTCTGACTCTTGAAAAAAGAATATTATTCCAATGATTGAGATCAAAGATCATTTTCTTTACAGAATAATGGAAGTTTAGCTTGTATTTACTTTGCGAGAATGGTGGGGAGGTGGTTACACAGCTAGAGTGTTCGTACTTCAATCAAAAAGAAAAATGAGTATTGTACAAGAAGTTGTTGCATCTAATTGCTCGTATTATGGAGAATCCACTTGAATATGTATCATATAGGAGCAGCTAGTTTGTTAATATAGAAAACATTTATTGGAGATAATAGTATCCAGGTACTTCTAGAAGCCACTTTAACTCTTTTCAGGTGGAATTTCACTGTTATCTGTTCTAGGAGCATGAGGCTTGATGAATGTTTAGTAAAACAGGAAAATTAAATATCCAAGATCTTGTGTCCATGATAAAGGCTAGCGCCAATGTCCACCACTGGCTTTTGGCATATTCCAAGAAGTAGTGTTCTGCAACAGGATGATAAGTCAGAGCTGCTATATATACACCTATATATATGTGTGTTAGGACTGTGAGGCAGGTGCGGCCCTGGTATCAGGGTTGCAGCCTGTTCCGCTGTAACCGTTCAGTCCAGCATGCATGGGTGTGATCGGTCTGCTGAGTGACACTGGTGTCAGCCTATTGGCATCTGGCTTGAGCACCTGGGCTGGCTGATCAGTCCCGCCTTCCCTCCATTTAAGGAGGCAGGTTTGGGCCGTTGGGTGCTCTAGCCTCAAATTTCATATGTTGCACGTCAGAGTACTGCCTTAGCTAGGTAGAGTTTTAGGTAGAATTTTGCCCTAGTAATACCCAGGGAATTCCTACCTAGCTAGTCTACTACTTGTGGTACTACAACTGCAGGTGGCTGTGGTGTAGGTGCGGCCCAGTAAACTACTTGGCCACAAAGTCATTGTTACTTTGTGTTTGTCTTGCAGTGGAGTACATGCTAAGACTTTAGAATTCATTTGTGGCTGCTTTGTACTTCAGTGGCAGCGTCCCTGTGAGGTAACAGGGAGCACTGATTTGGTGGTTTAGCCTGGCAGTGAAGTTAACTGTCGGGCCTTGTTCACACCAGGGTGCCCTGCGGTTCACAGCCCAGTGGGCTCCGCAGGATAATATTATTTAGTTTTTTTTAGTATATACTGCAAATCATAACAATGTGTTTATATACTGTGGGGAAGTTAGCTCAGTAGAAGCAGTGGTACGGACCCAAATAGTCAAAACAGGGACATAAAATATGCTGCAGATAGGGTTAATTTAGAAAAAAAACTGGAAAATAAATAAACCTTGACTTCAGGCACAAAAAAAAGCAAAACAAAATACAGCCTTAAGTTCAGGCAAAAACAAAGTAAAACCCTGCTCGTCTGAGAGACTAACTAAACAGTAATTTTAACCTAAATATACATGAGGCTTACTGCCAGTCACATGAACAAAACAAGCACAACTTTGTCTCACCAGACTCAGGGTTACAGGACAGACCCACAAACCTCCGTTCACTCCATGGATTTGCATTGGAATGCAGAATCTTCAGCCTTTTTCTGGCCCATTAACCATTTAACGCTCTGGTCATTAATAGTACGTCCTGGCAAGTAGCACGTTCGCGCTCAGGTCAGTACTATTACTGACCAGTAATGGCGCGGGCACAGAAGCTCCGCTCTGATCGGCGGTATTAACCCTCCCGATGCCGCGGACACATGTCCGCGACATCGAGAGAGTTTTTTTGCTCATCACTCCCCCCTGGGCATCCCCCGCGGCGAGATCGGGGGGTGCCCTGATGAATTTTATGCAGCCCGGGATCTGGATAGTGACCCCGGGCTGCTAGGACCCCTCTTACCTTGTTGATCCTGCTTGTGTTGCTGGAAGTGTGTCTATGCGTCTCCATACACACACTTCCTCTATAGTCTGCAATACATGTGTATTGCAGGCTATAGTACTGGACCAGCAATCAAAGTATTGCTGGTTCAAGTACACTAATAGGACAAATAAAAAATGTGAAAAAAAGTGTAAAAAAAAATTAATAAAGTGTGTGAAATAAATTAATTAATTAATAAAGCCCCAAAATTCCCTTTTTCTATATCAAATGAGTTAAATAAAAAAAACACCTAAAAAATAATAAAAACAATGCATATTTGGTATCGCCGCGTCCGTAACAATCTGTACCATAAAACTAAAACATTATTTCACCTACATGGTAAACATAAAGAAAAAAAACGGAAAAAAAACGCCAGAAATAATGATTTTTTGCCATCTCACCTTAAAAAATATGCTATAAAAAGTGATCAAAAAGTCGTATGTACACCAAAATAGTACCAATGAAAAGCACAGGTTGTCCCGCAAAAAATAAGCCCTCAACCAACTCTGTCAATCGAAAAATAGAAATTTTACGCATCTCAGAAGATGGCAATGAAAAAAACATTGATTTATGTCCCCAAATGGGTTTTTGTTCGGCAAAATTACTAACGCATAAAAAAAAACCTATAAATGAGGTAACCGTACCGACCCGCAGAATAAAGGTCACATGATACTTATGCTGTACGCCATGTGGAAAAACATTTAAAAAGTAAAATGCAATGCCAGAATTGATTTTTTTTTTTATCCAGCAAAAAAGAGTTAATAAAAAATAGCCAATAAGCTATAGGCACCCAAAAATGGTGTCATTACAAAATGCATCACATCCCGGAAAAATACAAGCATTCATATGGCCACATCAACACAAAATAAAAAAAATATAGCTTGAATAATGCGAAGACAAAAAAAAACCCAAATCGCCAAATGCGTCAGAAGGGGAATATATAAGTGGTGCGACCATATATCAGGGTACAGACCAGTTTTGCAGCTTACAAGAGAAAATACAATAGAAGAGACCCCCAAAGTGACCCCCCAATCATAGTAGCTCCTGGGACATAGGGAATTTGGTGCTCCCAATGTCCTCCGCACCGCTTACATATTACCTTTTCACCATCCGCTGTGCTTTCACGTCTGGGATACTAATACTCACTACACCCCCTGATAAATTCTTTGAGGGGTGCAGTTTCCAAAATGGGGTCACTTTTGGAGGTTTCCCACTATTGTGGTACTTCTAGGGCTCTGTAAATGCAACATGGTGTCTAAAAACCATCCTAATGAAACTGCTGCCCGAAATCCCTAAAGGTGCTCTTTGATTTTGAGGACACGTATTGAGTCACGTTGCACAGAAGGGCCACATATGGAATATTTCTACAAACTGCAGAATCAGAGAAATAAATATTATGGTATGTTTTGCTGTTAACCCCTTCTTTATTACGGAAAAATGTGGTTTGAAATGGAAAATGTGCATAAAAAAGTGACATTTGGAAATTTCACCTTCATTTTGCATTAATTCCTGTGGAACACCTAAAGGGTTAATAAAGTTCCTATATACAATTTTGAATATTTTGAAGACTACCGTTTAAAAAATGGGGTCATTTATGGGTGTTTTCTATTATATAGGCCCCTCAAAGTCACTTCACAACTAAATAGGTCCCTAGAATACAAAATCTTGAAATTTTCTTGAAAATCTGACAATTTGCTACTAAAGTTATAAGTCTTCTAACTTCCTAGAAAAGTAAAAAGACATTGAAGAAACAATGCCAATATAAAGTAGACATATGGGAAATGTTAATTAGGAAGAATTTTGTGTGATAGGGCTGTCTGTGTTTTCACGAGAATAACAGAAACTTTCAAAATTGATAATTTTATGTAATTTTCAGTATATTGTCCTTTTTTAACAAACAAACGCAAAGTATAATGACCAAACTTTACCACCAACATAAAGTAGAAGGTGTCACGAAAAAACAATCTTGGAATCACCTGGATAGCTATCCACCTGAAGCTATCCTCACATAAAGTAAAAGACGTCATATTTGAAAAACAGGGTCTGAGCCTTAAGGCCCAAAGTACCCTGCATCCTTAAGGGGTTAATGAGCCAAGGACTCCTGGAGCTGAGGTCTACTCAAAGCCCGCCCAGGACCACATATAAATTAAAAGCCTGGGGGAGATATAGCGAGATTCCAGCACCCTGCCTGTCACCTTCTCACAGTATATAAATATAACTTTCAAGTAGAACATTACTTCTTTTAATGACTTTATAGTGAGTTGTATCATTCTTTTCTCTTAACATTAGAACAATTGTTCAAGCAAAATATTTCAGCCTAATTTAGACTAATCTGATATTATGCCTGGCATTGTGACTTCTTCACAGAAAAACCCTGCCTATTTGCTACCCTGACACCCCAGATCTTAAAGAGGTTATCCGGTCTCTAAAGTTGATGGCCTAAACATGTCCAGATAGAAGAGTAAGCTGGTAGTGATCTGTCTACTAGTAACTTTGCTAATTTACCATTTCCACTTATCGCCAGCAGAATTATGAATACAGCTCCAGATTATAATACTGACTATAATACATTTACAAAGTTAACCAGTTTCTTATGCAGGTTACAGTATATCTATATACAGTGCCGTGAAAAATTATTTGTCCCTCACAGATTTTCTTTTGTTTTTGCACAGTTGTCAAAGCATAGAATAGATTTTCAGATGACTTGATTTTCTGGCATTATTTGTGTAATTATTACATTTTTTAATCTACTTTATTAACACATTTTGTCTCCTTTCTGTGAAATCTTGCATTTTTTCACTCTTTCTATTGCTTGTGTATTCAGAGCTGTTCCTGCCTCTCAATGAATGTTACTGTGTATGGAGTACGGGCTTGGAGTATACGGCTGTGTAAAATGAAGAGATAATGAGGGTAGGAGAGGGTCATTTCATACAGTTATATCTCTTATACGAGATATTATAAAATGTACTAACTCTCTTGGTGTCATATGAAAGAGGAGATTCTTCCTGCTACCGTCGGCCATCTTCAATGTTGGACCAGATGTTGCGACACATAATAATGCCGGCCTGGCCCTTGTGACGCCTGGGACTTCACCAAACAGGCCCACAGACAGCTGGAGCACAGGACAGGTAAGTAACAGTGTTTTTTATGTTCCCTTACCTCCCCTGACCTTCCGAATATTATACCCTGGAGTCTGAAAAGACCCCGGAGTATAATGATAGCAGTGTTTGTTGGGGTTACTAGGACCGCGACCTCACTTACTGATCCCTGCTCCTGATCACAGCCTCTTTGGCAGAAGAGGAAACGTACGCCGATGTGAGCAGGAGTAAGGATCAGTAAGTAAATAGCAGCACTTTATAGAGATACTGTCAACCCTGTCATAAGTAGGATTTTATAAATTGTACAATAGTGTATAATGGTGAATATACACTTCACCACCCTATTGTGATCTATTAGTGTTTTACTATGGTCTAATATTTTGTGAAAACTAGACATATGGTAAAGGTAGATTTTCAGTTGAAGGATTGCAAATAATAGTGAACCAAGTGTAGCCATAACCACGTATGGTAATGTTCCATTCTAGAAGCAGTACGAGCATGGAGGCTTATGAAGAATACATTCTTTATATAAATCACATTTCATAAGTGCAAAAGAAAGCCTCTTTCACACCACCATAAAAATATTGGATGTCAGTGATCTGGCACTTTATGTGTTATCCTCTCTAAGACACAGAATACATAATGTATGTGCAAATGGCTTTTCTTATGTCATTGCATGCTGCTAAAATAACACCAGTGTGAACAAGGTCAAAGATACCGGAATATTGCAGAGGTTTTAGAGGTAGGAAACCTAACAAATTAACGTCAATTAACTCCAATTGCTAAACCACTTTTCTGTAATTTTATAACAATACAACAGACTGCTGCAGATTTTCCGTTGCAATACTATACAGCTTTCTACCTGCCCTCATGGCTTCCTTGCTCAGAGCTGTCAGTGACTTCTTGATTTGTTAGCCATGCTTTCTAATGCCTATATCGTAGATGCAATACTGTATATCAAGTGAAAGCCTAAAATGGGGCATCAAAACACAGGGATTTATTCAGCATATGAAATACATATGAAAACCCTATGTGAATTGTCACCCGTAATGAAAACCTCTGTTAAGGGTGGCAATGTGCATGGAACTGTTATTTCCATCAGGCCTACACTAGTGGCCAAAATTGTGGACACGGTGCAATGTTTTCATTGAATTTTAGACGTCAGGAACACGCTGGGAGCTCAGCTGTTGTAACAATGAATCAATATTGATATAAAACTTTATTTAAAACAGCATAACAAAGTAAAATGTTTAACAATATCTAATCATTAATGTTTGGCTAAAATGAAGAAAATTCACATACCTGTCCAAAAAGACACAAAAGAAGAAATTCTTCCAATATCTTCAAAGTTTATAACCCTCCAAACACAGTAAACATAACAGTAAACAAGATAGTGAATACAACCAAGGCTAATATTAACACTTTAGTGTGGGAATTCCATATAGAGCCATAAAGAACAATCCAACCACACATATAGAATAATAAAATATAATAATACTTTATTAATTTACACTAAAAAGGTAACATACAAATATACTGACAACAATTACAATGGGGGTGTATATAGCCACATGAACCAGATTAACAGTATACTGCATAGAGAGGTGGGAAAATAAAGGAACAATACCACCAATATAAAGGGGACAAGACTCTAATCATATACCAATATCAAACAGTTTCTAATGGTGAGGGAATCACCTTGGTAGTAAACCAGCCATAATAACACAGAGAGTATTGTCACCACAATAAACTGCACTTATATTGTTAATATCTCCTACACATACTTAAGCAGTATCAGGAACGCCCAACGCGCGTTTCACCCACAAGTGGGCTTCGTCAGGGGACCTATGTGCAGCATCCCTGAGTGCTACTGCTTTAAGTGTTTGTCTTTTGTGCCTTTGGGTTGTGTTGTTATGTCCTGTCCTCTATGTTCTGTGTCACTGTTTTGCAGCTTTCCCTATTGCCCCCCCTCCAGTGTTTCATACCTTTCCCTTGGTTCAGCTCTGGACAATCACAGGCCATTGGGCAAGGTTGTAGGAGACTTTTGACTCCAGGGCAACCATTAAGGCCTCAGTCCAGTGGTAGCAGAGATCCTGCACAGTTCATGCTGGATTGTGCAGAGTGGAGAATGCAATTTATCCTCTATTGCTGTAGTTCCCAAACTTTGAATGAAAATTTACAGTGGCATTTGGGGCACTAAAACATCCACTAGTCCTTTTGAACGTGGTTGATTGTCCCTAATAGCGCTTTTCTAATGCTGTTTGCAGCCAGAATTTTAAAAAAGCAAAAAACATTCTTCATACTTACTCTCTACACCTTTGCAGCTTTTGATTCTGGCTTGCTCACCACTCACTTGTTAAGCAATGAGCGATTTCATTAGTAGTAATGGAAACGCTCATTGCGCCCTCAGTGACAGATAGTAAAGTGCTACCCAAGAAAACGACTGCTCTTGCCTGAGGGCTCACGACACCCCAAAAGTCTTTACATGACCACCATGACACCATAGCAGTGCTCTATCCTATGCAACCACTTTAAGCATGTAAGTCTGCTTTAGTGACAAGGCAACCATTGATTTAAAATTGTGATGTCATATAAAGATGCAAAAACCTGTGATGTCATTTCAGTGCACATGTCCAAAGCAATGTCACTTTGAATGATTCGACCTTCTCATACATAGCTTAGTCCTCATGAGCCCTATTGCAACATATAAGACTAATATCGCAATAGATAGACATAGCCCCATTGCCTAAAAAGAGATTAATTGACATTTTTGTACTATTACCTTTTACTCTATAGGACCCCCTATGGACCTGCAATGATGATGTCTTTGTGGATGCCATATGATGTACATGTATAGCTGCTGACCTTTTACATAGAATGTAGGTTATGAGCCTCCTAATAGCAGGGTACCATCTATAACTGCAACCTTTGCACTCGTCTGGCTCTGTCACTGCTCTGTCTTAGTATTTTGGAGCCTATTGTGTTGTTTTACATTGTCATCAATGAAATGAAATTGCTGCGAATCAAACCAGGCAAATCGATTCTGTCATCTCCAATAGAAATAAGAGAGAAGGAATAAACAGTGGTAATAAAAAGACAACACATGCCACCCTACACAAGATGCCCCTTTAGATGAGATTGTGAAAATGTCTCTCTTAATTTAAGTGATTTAATTTTTACAATTCCAGCCAATTTTTTTCTTGCTAGATTTCAGTTAAAATTACAATTTACAGGACTCGGCAATCATAGGACAATTTAAAACACATAGAAGCGGACAGGACTACACTTACATTTTAAGAATCAATAGTTTACCAAATGACAGCCATTTTCCCTTTAAATTGCTTGCTTATGATACACTAGAACACTTCAATCACCATTCAAGAAGCTATTCCAAAACTGCTTACATGGGATCATTAATCTTTCCGAGCGTAAGCCGTGTAATTATATCACTAGTGCTGTTTAATAACAGAGATCACTCTTTTCAAGCTAGAAAATGCACTAAATAGACCTATTACGGCGTTATTACACTAGTGGCGGCAGCGAGGTGTCTGGTTAAAGAACATATCCACTGAACATTTCTTTTAATTTATATGGCTCAGTTGATAGAAAAGACGGCCTACAAATAATTGCCGTCATTGTTTCTGCTGTTCTAGTTAAAGAGCAGCTGTACAATGTTCTGCCGCAAGTTCATTGCCGTGTTAAATGGTAAATGTTCTTCTTTAACAATATTTTCGATTGGTTTCTGCTGCTCATCTGTTACAATTTATACTGGTTAAGAACTTGGTAAAGGAGACATTTTTCTGGTATTCCCATGACAGTATTTATTGCTGCATCCATAAACAGGTCCTTTCTTTCACATTGGTAGGCCCATTGTAATGGTTTCATAAATGCACCTTCCAAAATCAACACTTAGACATGCATCATGAGCAGAGGATACAAAGAGCAACAAATACAGCATTTTTTTTTATTAAACCATGGCCATAATCCAGCCCATGCCACACTCCCTTTGTAATAATGCCTTCTTTGTGTAACAAAGTGATGATTAGAGATGAGCGAACACTAAAATATTCGAGGTTCGAAATTCGATTCGAACAGCCGCTCAATGTTCGAGTGTTCGAATGGGTTTCGAACCCCATTATAGTCTATGGGGAACATAAACTCGTTAAGGGGGAAACCCAAATTCGTGTCTGGAGGGTCACCAAGTCCACTATGACACCCCAGGAAATGATACCAACACCCTGGAATGACACTGGGACAGCAGGGGAAGCATGTCTGGGGGCATAAAAGTCACTTTATTTCATGGAAATCCCTGTCAGTTTGCGATTTTCGCAAGCTAACTTTTCCCCATAGAAATGCATTGGCCAGTGCTGATTGGCCAGAGTACGGAACTCGACCAATCAGCGCTGGCTCTGCTGGAGGAGGCGGAGTCTAAGATCGCTCCACACCAGTCTCCATTCAGGTCCGACCTTAGACTCCGCCTCCTCCAGCAGAGCCAGCGCTGATTGGCCGAAGGCTGGCCAATGCATTCCTAGTCAGTTTTGCTCAACTACACATCTGATGCACACTCGGCACTGCTACATCAGATGTAGCAATCTGATGTAGCAGAGCCGAGGGTGCACTAGAACCCCTGTGCAAACTCAGTTCACGCTAATAGAATGCATTGGCCAGCGCTGATTGGCCAATGCATTCTATTAGCCCGATGAAGTAGAGCTGAATGTGTGTGCTAAGCACACACATTCAGCACTGCTTCATCACGCCAATACAATGCATTAGCCAGTGCTGATTGGCCAGAGTACGGAATTCGGCCAATCAGCGCTGGCTCTGCTGGAGGAGGCGGAGTCTAAGGTCGGACCTGAATGGAGACTGGTGTGGAGCGATCTTAGACTCCGCCTCCTCCAGCAGAGCCAGCGCTGATTGGCCGAATTCCGTACTCTGGCCAATCAGCGCTGGCCAATGCATTCTATTAGCCCGATGAAGTAGAGCTGAATGTGTGTGCTTAGCACACACATTCAGCTCTACTTCATCGGGCTAATAGAATGCATTGGGCAATCAGCGCTGGCCAATGCATTCTATTAGCTTGATGAAGCAGAGTGTGCACAAGGGTTCAAGTGCACCCTCGGCTCTGATGTAGCAGAGCCGAGGGTGCGCTTGAACCCTTGTGCAGCCTCGGCTCTGCTACATCAGAGCCGAGGGTGCGCTTGAACCCTTGTGCACACTCTGCTTCATCAAGCTAATAGAATGCATTGGCCAGCACTGATTGGCCAGAGTACGGAATTCGGCCAATCAGCGCTGGCCAATGCATCCCTATGGGAAAAAGTTTATCTCACAAAAATCACAATTACACACCCGATAGAGCCCCAAAAAGTTATTTTTAATAACATTCCCCCCTAAATAAAGGTTATCCCTAGCTATCCCTGCCTGTACAGCTATCCCTGTCTCATAGTCACAAAGTTCACATTCTCATATGACCCGGATTTGAAATCCACTATTCGTCTAAAATGGAGGTCACCTGATTTCGGCAGCCAATGACTTTTTCCAATTTTTTTCAATGCCCCCGGTGTCGTAGTTCCTGTCCCACCTCCCCTGCGCTGTTATTGGTGCAAAAAAGGCGCCAGGGAAGGTGGGAGGGGAATCGAATTTTGGCGCACTTTACCACGCGGTGTTCGATTCGATTCGAACATGGCGAACACCCTGATATCCGATCGAACATGTGTTCGATAGAACACTGTTCGCTCATCTCTAGTGATGATGCCTCTTTAGTTTCCTCCACACAATATAATGCTCCTTTGTGCCTTCACACAGTGCAATGATTTCTTAGTGACACCACACAGTATAACGCCTCCTTAATTTCCCCTACACTTCTCCCTTACAAGTATAATGCCTACTTGGTTCTCTCACACAGTATAATCCCACATTAGAACACCAAACAAGTTTTATTCCCCCTTAGTGGGATCCACACAGTATAATACCCCCCCCCCCAGTGGCCCCTAACATTGTAATGCTTCTCCTAGAGGGGTCTATTATTATTATTATTAGCAAGTATTGTTCAAACACTTTAATTCTATGGACCTGCAAATTTGAGGAGGGTTTACATACATGCAGTTTTCCAGCATACCGTATATACTCGAGTATAAGCCGACCCGAATATAAGCCGAGGCCCCTAATTTTACCACAAAAAACTGGGAAAACTTATTGACTCGAGTATAAGCCGAGGGGGGAAATGCAGCAGCTACTGGAAAATTTCAAAAATTAATATGGTCGGAGTTTTTGGGTGCAGTAGATGCTGGGGAAGGGGAGGGGGTGTTTTGGTTGTCTGTCTGCCCCTTCCCTGAGCTTGAGGACTGTTTCCCCCCACACACACTTGGAATTCAGTCTGACTGTATATAGGGTATCTGCAGTGCTCCTATTAACCCCTTCCCGACAGAAC
Organism: Leptodactylus fuscus; assembly: GCF_031893055.1. Lineage (NCBI taxonomy): Eukaryota > Metazoa > Chordata > Amphibia > Anura > Leptodactylidae > Leptodactylus > Leptodactylus fuscus. The sequence goes on from NC_134266.1 coordinate 53,142,122, forward strand.
AGGAGTACTGCAGATCCCCTATATTCAGTAGACTGGGTCAGTTCTGTGTAATTCATCCATGAACATACACATCCTCTAGTATTCAGCAAACAACATGTTACCTGACATTTACATCACAACATTACTGTGTGATTTTAGGTGATTTATAAAAATAAAGTTTACTCCAAAAAAACATTTTTATTTTTTTTATTAACAGATTTATTAACAAAATTACAACATCACCCCAAGGTAGTTATAGCTTTGTTTTTTTTCCCTTCCAAATAAACTTTACTTAAAAACAATCACTTAGAGCAGTTTATTGAGGAGCAGATAATATACAATGTCATAGTTTCTGTGGAGTCTCAGTTTCCATCTTTTCTACCTTGTCATGCCACAGCTGTTTGGAGACATAAGGGGCCATTATATGTATGGACTATATTAGAGAGTATTGTACTGTATGGGGAAATAAGGGGTTACTGTATGGGGGTATAAGAAACCACTGTACTGTATGGAGGCATAAGGAGGACCAGGGCTGCACCTACCATTAGGTAACCTGAGGCAATAGCCTTAGAGAGTGCCTCCTGGCGTTTTTTTAATTGGCTATTGGTTTATTCCAACTGGTAGCAGTCAATATTTTACTCACTGAACCCTGCTCCTGTCCCAGAGGCAGAAGTGAAGGGCAGATGCAACAGTATATCGGTGAGCAAAATATTGGCTGTTTCCAGTTGGAATAATTGAATAGCTAGTGGCCAAACTTGGGGAGGTGAGTAAAAACAACAAACAGCTATATTCGCCTCTCTTTAGTGTTCACTGGTACTCTAGCATCCTCTTAAGGCTTCTACTGGCCTGCATCTGACATTACTTGCCTTGGGGGTCACTACTGAGGCCTACAATGGGGCCTCATGCGGCACATAGGCCGAACCGAGTGTCTTGCACTCCATGTGACCATTGAGACCCGATAACAGATGACAGCAATGACAAGTAGCCTGAAGAGGACATTGGATGCTGCAGGACACTGCAAAGATGTTTAAGGGAGGTTAGCTGGAGGTTAGATGTTTTTACAGACAGTCAATCCTGTTAGTTAAAAATCCTTTGTTAAGGGTTTTTTTTTGGCAAGAATATTAATACAAGGTGCTTAAGGATTATTTTTGAATACCCAATATACATACAAACTACCGTTGTAATCGGTGCAACACGGTGGCTCAGTGGTTAGCACTGAGAGAGTAGGAATAGGGTTGCATACGTAAACTTGACCATGTAAATTTAATCTGCTGAGTCAAGTCAATGTAATCCCCCCACCCATAAACTGAGTATGGGACCATTAGAAGTCATTAAGTAATTCTGTGCCAGGTACTTCATTACCTATTCAGATTTCACATGTAGGACAATGTGCATTGCTGTAGCATTTACAGCTATAATTCGTTGTGGTATTCAAGGAATTAGGAGGTGTGGGGAGCCTGTGGGATGTCACCATCACTTGTTTAACATAGAATTACAAAATTTATCTGATCAGATCATTGATCAGATAAGACGATTATCTCTGGTTTTTATGACGTGCTGTATTTGCAGTATGATATGTCCAATTACAATGTTGTTGTTTTATTACTTAATTATGATTGCTGTACCGATGGAGATTTTGTTGTGAGATGTCATATCTTACCTCGGATCTTTACTTTGATAAGTATCAGTGAGGGCCAACAACATTCCGTTCAAGGACAAATTTATGTTCATGGGCTTACGCATCCATAGAAATTTTTTCCAACTATAATCTTAACAGGAAAAGGTCTATCAGGTTATGAGTATAATAGAGAATAAACAAGGACAGAACATGCGATATTGAGCAACAAAACTGCTAGAACTTGATATGACAATATCTGATTCATGTTTGCCGGGGATCGCTACTGCTAGGAAAACCAGCTGTGTTCTCTATAATGTCGCAGGATTGGACAGTGATAACAAAGTTCTTACATATGCAACACATGCACTGTACATAAACTGAAACTGAGTACACACTGTGGACACATGATAAGACAGGGTACATATACTGGAGGCATACCACACATGTATAAGATAAACACAGCATACATGGTTCATATGTTATTCATATACTGCAAAGTATCACCCACAATAACCCCACATTCACACCAGTGAGTTTCAGCCATAAAACTTGGTCTTTGTGTGGGCCGGATATACTGGAGGGAGTCCCTGCATCCCTGCAACAAACTGTCCCATACTGATTATATAAAGAAATGGAGAGACACCGAGCGGCACATAGCTTAACACAGCTTTAGGATGATGAAATAATGGTGTAAGAATGCCTGAATGGCTTGTTACCTTATGGGCTTGTGAGTAGTCACAACAACCAATTTGCTTCAATTATAAACCCAATTGAAGTGGCAGCAACCTTGTCCTTACCTCAATAGTAGATGACGTCAAACAATAAAGGTACATCAGGGTCAGGAACCCATGGGAAGGGTAGGACAGGACTTGAACATGCAATACGTCAAACTCCGTATGATTGGAAACAGATATAATCTTTATTCAGGTATTGAACACTACGCGTTTTGGGCAATGTCCCTTTTTCAAGTGCATGAGATAACTAATAAATACATAAAAATACACAAATACAAACACAGCTCACTCATAGGTCCATAAAAAATAATAAATAAATGAACAAAAATATGTACAAACCTTATTCGGGAAAATGAGATGAGATTTCGTATGGAAAGGGGCCCTAATATATTGAGCGGTCTAGGAACCAGGCTTTACTGACTGTTATCAATGTGGTCCAGGGCCCCGACCATCTCCAGCTGGCTGCGGGCCCCCGTACCTCTTCATGCCCAGATGTTGTCACACTCTCTGTGACCACGATCGTTACGTAATGGCTTTCACCTCTCCTGACATGCATGACGTGATTCAGTAAATACTTGTAATAACAATTCTGGATCACCTATACACTTAGCAATTTGTTACTTAGGCACAGAAGTGTGGCCATGCACAGTCAGGCTCTTGCACATGCTCTTGCTCAGAATGAAACAGGGAAAAAAAAAAACAAGAACAGATTGGTAAAAACCGGACACAAACAGATCATAAACTGACTAACCATCTAAAAAAGATGGATTCGGGTGTACGCTGTGTAACGCATGGAGTCCTTTATATACCAAACCGTTTTTCTCTTAAAACAGTTTGCAAGCAGACGTAGGTGTGAACTTAGCTTTAGTAGTGTAGAAAGGTATTAAGTAGCAGCCAAACAGTAACTGATGAATGAGCTGTTCTTATCAAAAGATCAATAGTCAGAATTACCAGATCAAAGTCTTATCACCTGTAATCTAAGATAGAAACTAAAAGCATGTGATCACATTGCAATGCCAGCTTACTCATGTCTTGTGTGTAGGTATAGGATGGAATTGCAAGGAAAATTTCACAATATAGGGTACATTATTCCAGATCATGAATAGATAGAAAGAACCACTGAATGACTTGTTGACAGTAGACGGTATATAGCTGGATCTTCAAACACAAAGAAGGAAAAATTTATATTGTTGTATGTAATGCCGGGTGTCCTAAATCAGTGGTCTCCACTACATAACCGCTGGGTAGCTGTAGATAGGCACATATAGGATAGATATCTTTTGAAATAATATCATGAAATCATGTCTTTTGGAGAGCTGCTCATCTTGTGGCACTTATGTGGACATGCTCAGTCAATAGGGAGGTTAAGAAAGGACATACAGTATATGTACTCTTAGTGCCTCTTACTGTTGACTAACACAAAGGCATTTCATACTCATTTTCCTCATTACAGCAAATACTGTATATATAAAATGTCAGAAAGCGGTCATAAGATTCATTTAGTCACAATTAGTGGAATCTGACACCTAAAATTTAAAGACTATAGCCAGCATTGTGCTGTTATCGAATAAGAATACGGCTAGTTAAAAATCTACAGATTTTCAGCTGTAGAGCAATACACCAGATGAGATATCTACTTCTATCTTTTTATCTTGATGGAACTTTCTCTGATATATGCTCTGAGATAGAGCTTAGTAATATAAGTCTTTAGATAAGAGAGGGCTAGGTCATGTTCTAATCAGGGAGAATGTGTTAGTGGAGATAGGCTTTTTTGTATTTTTAAACCAAGTGTAAAAAATTCTAAACTAGAACATTTTTTAAAGAAAGTCTACCACCTTGCCCGGGCATATTCAGCTGCCATACTCAATTCCTGGCCAACCCTATAAATCTCCTCTAGATGTAATATGTAGGTGGGGATACTATGGGACATTATACTGTGTGAAGGGGTAACTATGGACATTGCACTGTGCGAAGGGGCCACTGTGGGACATTATACTGTGTGAAGGGGCTACTGTGAAACACTATACTGTGTAGGAGCCACTGTAGGAAATTATACTGTGTCGAGGGGCCACTATGGTACATTATAATGTGTGAAGGGGCCACTGCGGGACATTACGCTATGTGGAAGGGTGCTTTGGGACATTATACAGCAAGGAGGCTACTATGGTACATTATATAGTATGGAGGCCACTATGGCACATTATACTGTGTGATAGGCCACTGCAGAACATTATGCTATGTTGAGGGTTGCTTTGGGACTTTACTGTGTAGAAGGGCCTCTATGGAATACTATACTGTGCACTATGGGACATTATTCTCAGAAGAGTTGTCCAGGAATTGGACAAACTGCAGAGGGACCTGGAGCAGGTCACTAGAACTTACTATATGGGGCCTGTAAAGGGGGCACTTACTGCATGGGGTCCAATAGAGGTGCAGTATACTGCCGAAGGGACCAGTAAAGGGGCATTTCATGTGTGGAGGCCAGAAGGTGGCAAACTGTAGGAGGCAATATACAGTGTGGGAGTTAAGGGGGATTAGAAAAGAGAACCTTATATCATGTGAGGGCAAGAAAAGGGAGTGTTTTATCATGTGGAGGTCAGTAAATGGGGTATTATACTGCATGAGTGCTGGTAAAGGGGGCATTATAATGTTTTGGGGGCCAGTAAATGGGGTGTTATACCTTGTGGAGGTCAAGAAAGGGGGCTTTATACGATGGTGGCCATTGTATCACCATTTGATTGATCACCTCCTCTGTTTTCCCTGCACCTTTTGTACGACAATCCTCTTTTCAGTAGATGTGAAAAGTGAATAAGGTCTGAATAAGGACAATAGCCAAAAGTTCACAAACTATTCAAAGTGTTTAAACTGGGCCAATAGTGAACAAGGAAATACTTTGGTAAGTCCAGGGTCTGGCACAAAGGAGGCCAAGGTCTGACTTGGAGCATGAGATCAACCAGAAGAAAATCTTCTCATTGATAAGTATATATTACTTGTTTTGGGTTGTTTCATAAATAGTGTATGATTACTTATTGATCATATAGCCTGTGTATGCAATAAAGGCAGGAACATACAAAAGTGGACATATACTTACTTGAATATGCACTCTCATGTCAACTTCTCAGACACAACTCCAGGAGTTCTCTTATGTTGTATCTTTGATATCTATCGTACCAATTTGAGACCAATTTGAGACCACAGCTTCCATGACTTAGTCTATGGCCGGATGCCAGGGACATGTTTTGTACAAAAACAGCTGAGGCAATTTGCGTCAAACCTAATGTGGTTCAATGAGAAAATACCATTCCCTAATATCAGGGTTTATCAGAAGCTATGTGGAATTTCCCTAAGAATTACAGAAAGTTAATGTTTCTGCATGCTTCATGGATGACTATGCCATAGCATTGGCCTCGATTAATTATAAAATATGAGACGTAGACACATTAGAATGAATGGAAAATGTATTACCCTGATCATCTGTACATCTTTGCTACAGCAGTTGTATCTGCTGTACCAATACCAATACCATCGCTGTGCCGATGACATTCAAATATATCTCTGGCCCAGACATTACTGGTCTGTTGTCCAGAGTTCTAGTGTGTCAAGCCGCCATAGCTGCCTTCCTCTCCTCCCCAAACTCAACATGCAGAAACTGGAGTTCACCATCTTTGCCTCACCTCCTATGAGTCCCTACTTGACCCATCTATTAAATTTAGTAGGACTTAACTCAGTCCCACAGATCCCTTGTCTTGTGATACACTTTGAATCTGACCTATCCTTCCTCGCCCCTAAAACTACAAAAATGCTAGTCCATGTCCTCATAATCTCCCGTTTAGACTACTATAATACCTTTCTTCATGGCCTACACGCAAATGCTTTTACACCCCTCCAGTCTACTCTAAACTCTGTCACTTGGTTAATCCACCTCTCACCCTATTTTTCATCAGACGCTCCCCTTTGCCAATCCCTTCACTATCTACCCATCAGCCAACAAATAGCATTAACACTTACATACAAAGCCATCCACAACCGGTTCCCTCCATATGACTCTGGCCTAATCTCCCGCTACCTGCCCACACATAACCTACTATCCTCTCAAGACCTCCTACTCTGCTCTGCTCATACTGCTCTTCACACAACTGCCTCCAAGACTTCTCTCATGTATCCCCTATAATCCGAAACTCACTACCGCAACACAATCATAAGCTTTAAGAAGACTCTGAAGACTCACATATTCAGGAAGAACTACAACCTCCAATAACACTGCTAACTACCGCAGAACTATCTGAACAGTCTCTACTCTAGCCTACTGTCTCTATCCCTCTTTCCTCATAGATTATAAGCCCTTGCAAGCCTTCTGTTCCAGGGATCACTGTTAGGGCCCCTTCACATGGAGTATACGCTGGCTGATTCTGATTTCCAAAAGCAGCCCATTCATTTCTATGGGGAGCACACGTATGCCGGCTCCCATAGAAAGCAATGGGATCTGCTTTAAACGCCGCTGATTCGGAACGTTTACACGTTCAGAATCAGCCAGCGTATTGTACTTGTTTTGTGTGTTGTATGTAAAGCACTATGGAATTAATGGTGGTATATAAAAATAATACCTGCTGTTGGCCCTTCACATCTTGTGCGCAGACTCTGCAAACCTGGGGAAGGAAAATCCATATGTTGTGGATACCTTCCCCAGCATAATGATAAGACATGGGCGCTCCACTGCTGAGTGCTCTGCCCAACCCTAAAGAACAGAATATACAGTACTCTGTAATGGATGGACTATTGTACCTTTGTCTCTTAATGTTCTGATGTGTACATACACAGCAAACTGGGCAGTGATTGGTTTTGTAAATCTGCCCCATTTTGTACATTCTTGGTTTCATTCAGAAAATGATGAACAATGGAAAAATTTATGTTAAAATGTTTGCCGTTTGTTATGTGGATTGTAGCTCTACAGCATATTTCTGAAATACAGAACAACGATCAAAAAAAGAGTGCTTAGCAATATATTATGAAACAAAGTATTACTGTCTGCCAGTTCATAGAAGCAGAGTCACTTTAACACATTAGTGGGCCCCATTCGGTGGTTCCATATTTGGGCCCCCATGCACAATATGATGTTGTTTTAAGTGGCCTACAAAAGTGTTCCCTCCAGAAGTTCCCACATAATGCTCCCTGCCCCCTGTTAAATGAATGTATTACATAATTTTTTTTTGCTCAAAAATCCCTAATCCATTTCCCACAGCGTATGCAGTTTCCTGCTGTAGAGGATACCATTGTTTTCAACGTTATCTGCGTTCGAAGATTCCATATAGAATTAAAATCTGTACCTGCTGACTGGAACAGTGGGACAGCTCCTGAATCGTGGGGCTGTCCCACTAGATCTGGGTCAGATGAGGGCGCCATCACTACCATAGAGCTATTTGCAGATGCACTGTTTCCCCTATGGTTAAAGCGGTCATGCATAGAAAAAACTTGCTAACACATAATCTCTGAACATCTGAGTCAAATAGGCAGTCTGCAATGTGAAAGGAGAGGATAGAGGAATGAGTTACATTAGAAGGCTTGTAAAAGACTGACTGTGAATCCGTCTCTATTGTATCCATACGGGTTCATTCACACCTAAATATGGGCAAACCTCTCAATTCAAGACTGATTTAGTTTCATGTTTGGGTCAAACAAGTTTGGAATGAACCATGGCTTAACTTGGCTTAAAACATAGTGGTGATAGCAGTGGCAACATAAGTGGCTGTACAGATGGAATAATATGATTGACCAGGCCAGGCCGCAGGACATATCTGGCTAAATGGTGGCATTGGTGGTAGCTCTGGGAATGTAAATGGTAGTATGAAATAATATGATGAACCTGGCCGCAGGATATGCCTGGCTGAGTGACGACAGTCTGGCTCGCACAGCTCACTCCTATCTATGACTTCTTTCACTACCTGCCTATAACCTGACTAAACTTTGTTCTAACTCTGCTACTCCTAGGATTCCTGACTATTGGCTGAGAGACTGTCAGGTGATACCAGAACTTCACAGTAGCTCAGACACATGTGTCTTCTTTATTTTCACTGCTCAATGCGGCCATTTTAGTTCATCCACAACAAATCGCTATTTGTTCAGATTTGTTTAAAATCGAACAATTTGGAATATCTGGATGAAACCCGGCTAAGAACAAATCGGTTTGCTCATCTCTTTTGACACATTATTTTGGCACTGCTCTAGGTTTTCAAGGGGGTGAATTCCTGAAAAGGGTGTTCAGAAGTATTTCACAATGGATTCATTCACTTTAATGGGGAAATTGGACTGGTAACAACTTCCTGTTAGTGAACTATACTTAAGTTCTAAAAGTGAAAGGCTACACATGTATTGTATATAACAATCTTGCATTGTGAAGTGTGAGATACTCATTTATTATGGGTCTACTTCCTTATAAAAATGTATTTATTTTACTGACCTTTGTATAGTAGTTGGTGTTAAAAATACAGTTTTGAAGTTCGGATTTTATGTATCGAACTAACAGTATAGTGTATATTTACTATTACATACTGGAATGGATTTACAGCGTCTATAAGTATACTAAGTACAGAAGGAAGTACTGGAGGAAGTACAGGAAGACGTATGCCATGTCCGGACATTCCCTAAGCAAGAAAATCGTATAGATTTACTTTGATGTTAACATATACTTACAAATATTTCCTGTTCATTTACGGGTATTATAACATTAGGCTAATGAATATATAATCAGGCCTGTAAATGTAGCTGTTGAAAGAATATATACAAATATTAGTGAGAATAAATACATTTTATTTCATTTGGTCCCTTGGTGGAATAATAATAATAGTAAATTTATTTATACAGCACCAACATATTCCACAGCACTGCGCTAAATCAGAGGGAACATGAACAGACAATATTAGACATTACAATGTGACTAAATAATTAGAATTAGAGATGAGCGAACACTAAAATGTTCGAGGTTCGAAATTCGATTCGAACAGCCGCTCACTGTTCGAGTGTTCGAATGGGTTTCGAACCCCATTATAGTCTATGGGGAACATAAACTCGTTAAGGGGGAAACCCAAATTCGTGTCTGGAGGGTCACCAAGTCCACTATGACACCCCAGGAAATGATACCAACACCCTGGAATGACACTGGGACAGCAGGGGAAGCATGTCTGGGGGCATAAAAGTCACTTTATTTCATGGAAATCCCTGTCAGTTTGCGATTTTCGCAAGCTAACTTTTCCCCATAGAAATGCATTGGCCAGTGCTGATTGGCCAGAGTACGGAACTCGACCAATCAGCGCTGGCTCTGCTGGAGGAGGCGGAGTCTAAGATAGCTCCACACCAGTCTCCATTCAGGTCCGACCTTAGACTCCGCCTCCTCCGGCAGAGCCAGCGCTGATTGGCCGAAGGCTGGCCAATGCATTCCTATGCGAATGCAGACTTAGCAGTGCTGAGTCAGTTTTGCTCAACTACACATCTGATGCACACTCGGCACTGCTACATCAGATGTAGCAATCTGATGTAGCAGAGCCGAGGGTGCACTAGAACCCCTGTGCAAACTCAGTTCACGCTAATAGAATGCATTGGCCAGCGCTGATTGGCCAATGCATTCTATTAGCCCGATGAAGTAGAGCTGAATGTGTGTGCTAAGCACACACATTCAGCACTGCTTCATCAAGCCAATACAATGCATTAGCCAGTGCTGATTGGCCAGAGTACGGAATTCGGCCAATCAGCGCTGGCTCTGCTGGAGGAGGCGGAGTCTAAGATCGCTCCACACCAGTCTCCATTCAGGTCCGACCTTAGACTCCGCCTCCTCCGGCAGAGCCAGCGCTGATTGGCCGAAGGCTGGCCAATGCATTCCTATGCGAATGCAGACTTAGCAGTGCTGAGTCAGTTTTGCTCAACTACACATCTGATGCACACTCGGCACTGCTACATCAGATGTAGCAATCTGATGTAGCAGAGCCGAGGGTGCACTAGAACCCCTGTGCAAACTCAGTTCACGCTAATAGAATGCATTGGCCAGCGCTGATTGGCCAATGCATTCTATTAGCCCGATGAAGTAGAGCTGAATGTGTGTGCTAAGCACACACATTCAGCACTGCTTCATCAAGCCAATACAATGCATTAGCCAGTGCTGATTGGCCAGAGTACGGAATTCGGCCAATCAGCGCTGGCCAATGCATTCTATTAGCCCGATGAAGTAGAGCTGAATGTGTGTGCTAAGCACACACATTCAGCACTGCTTCATCAAGCCAATACAATGCATTAGCCAGTGCTGATTGGCCAGAGTACGGAATTCGGCCAATCAGCGCTGGCTCTGCTGGAGGAGGCGGAGTCTAAGATCGCTCCACACCAGTCTCCATTCAGGTCCGACCTTAGACTCCGCCTCCTCCGGCAGAGCCAGCGCTGATTGGCCGAAGGCTGGCCAATGCATTCCTATGCGAATGCAGACTTAGCAGTGCTGAGTCAGTTTTGCTCAACTACACATCTGATGCACACTCGGCACTGCTACATCAGATGTAGCAATCTGATGTAGCAGAGCCGAGGGTGCACTAGAACCCCTGTGCAAACTCAGTTCACGCTAATAGAATGCATTGGCCAGCGCTGATTGGCCAATGCATTCTATTAGCCCGATGAAGTAGAGCTGAATGTGTGTGCTAAGCACACACATTCAGCACTGCTTCATCAAGCCAATACAATGCATTAGCCAGTGCTGATTGGCCAGAGTACGGAATTCGGCCAATCAGCGCTGGCTCTGCTGGAGGAGGCGGAGTCTAAGATCGCTCCACACCAGTCTCCATTCAGGTCCGACCTTAGACTCCGCCTCCTCCGGCAGAGCCAGCGCTGATTGGCCGAAGGCTGGCCAATGCATTCCTATGCGAATGCAGACTTAGCAGTGCTGAGTCAGTTTTGCTCAACTACACATCTGATGCACACTCGGCACTGCTACATCAGATGTAGCAATCTGATGTAGCAGAGCCGAGGGTGCACTAGAACCCCTGTGCAAACTCAGTTCACGCTAATAGAATGCATTGGCCAGCGCTGATTGGCCAATGCATTCTATTAGCCCGATGAAGTAGAGCTGAATGTGTGTGCTAAGCACACACATTCAGCACTGCTTCATCAAGCCAATACAATGCATTAGCCAGTGCTGATTGGCCAGAGTACGGAATTCGGCCAATCAGCGCTGGCCAATGCATTCTATTAGCCCGATGAAGTAGAGCTGAATGTGTGTGCTAAGCACACACATTCAGCACTGCTTCATCAAGCCAATACAATGCATTAGCCAGTGCTGATTGGCCAGAGTACGGAATTCGGCCAATCAGCGCTGGCTCTGCTGGAGGAGGCGGAGTCTAAGGTCGGACCTGAATGGAGACTGGTGTGGAGCGATCTTAGACTCCGCCTCCTCCAGCAGAGCCAGCGCTGATTGGCCGAATTCCGTACTCTGGCCAATCAGCACTGGCTAATGCATTGTATTGGCGTGATGAAGCAGTGCTGAATGTGTGTGCTTAGCACACACATTCAGCTCTACTTCATCGGGCTAATAGAATGCATTGGCCAATCAGCGCTGGCCAATGCATTCTATTAGCGTGAACTGAGTTTGCACAGGGGTTCTAGTGCACCCTCGGCTCTGCTACATCAGATTGCTACATCTGATGTAGCAGTGCCGAGTGTGCATCAGATGTGTAGTTGAGCAAAACTGACTCAGCACTGCTAAGTCTCTGCATTCGCATAGGAATGCATTGGCCAGCCTTCGGCCAATCAGCGCTGGCTCTGCCGGAGGAGGCGGAGTCTAAGGTCGGACCTGAATGGAGACTGGTGTGGAGCGATCTTAGACTCCGCCTCCTCCAGCAGAGCCAGCGCTGATTGGTCGAGTTCCGTACTCTGGCCAATCAGCGCTGGCCAATGCATTCTATTAGCCCGATGAAGTAGAGCTGAATGTGTGTGCTTAGCACACACATTCAGCTCTACTTCATCAGGCTAATAGAATACATTGGCCAATCAGCGCTGGCCAATGCATTCTATTAGCTTGATGAAGCAGAGTGTGCACAAGGGTTCAAGCGCACCCTCGGCTCTGATGTAGCAGAGCTGAGGGTGCACAAGGGTTCAAGTGCACCCTCGGCTCTCCTACATCAGAGCCGAGGGTGCGCTTGAACCCTTGTGCAGCCTCGGCTCTGCTACATCAGAGCCGAGGGTGCGCTTGAACCCTTGTGCACACTCTGCTTCATCAAGCTAATAGAATGCATTGGCCAGCACTGATTGGCCAGAGTACGGAATTCGGCCAATCAGCGCTGGCCAATGCATCCCTATGGGAAAAAGTTTATCTCACAAAAATCACAATTACACACCCGATAGAGCCCCAAAAAGTTATTTTTAATAACATTCCCCCCTAAATAAAGGTTATCCCTAGCTATCCCTGCCTGTACAGCTATCCCTGTCTCATAGTCACAAAGTTCACATTCTCATATGACCCGGATTTGAAATCCACTATTCGTCTAAAATGGAGGTCACCTGATTTCGGCAGCCAATGACTTTTTCCAATTTTTTTCAATGCCCCCAGTGTCGTAGTTCCTGTCCCACCTCCCCTGCGCTGTTATTGGTGCAAAAAAGGCGCCAGGGAAGGTGGGAGGGGAATCGAATTTTGGCGCACTTTACCACGTGGTGTTCGATTCGATTCGAACATGGCGAACACCCTGATATCCGATCGAACATGTGTTCGATAGAACACTGTTCGCTCATCTCTAATTAGAATATCAAACAACAGGATTGAGGGTCCTGCTCACAAGAGCTTACAATCTATTAGTTAACCTAACATCTATTAGGTTCCAAGGTTTGCATTATCCTCTAATACACTAATTCCCAGAATGTTGCTAACATAAATGTATGTTTCAGTACAAGTCCTTGCCTCTGATTGTTTCTATCATAGGATCCTGTCAGTAGCCAGCTGCCTGGCTGTTGCCTTGAACTAGGGCCCCTTCAGTGTGGTCAACAAGATGGGGGTCCCAGATGGAAGGAGACTGGTTGGCCTGACTCTGCACATATTCTCTTAAATGATCTATCCAGGATTTTATACTGGCAATAACCTAGTGTTTAGTTCCCTCTGAACTAGTGAGTGGCAACTGGCTGCCATACAATGTACACAGTAAGTAGAGGATCTGCTTTATAACTTTTCAAATTCATTTCATATCCATAAACTGCCTTAAGGACCATGCTTGACATATATAAAGACATACTGATATGTACTGATGTGAATAAAGCACTTTGGTTGTGATAGAAGGCAGTTATATAGCTTCAGCATCAGAATCAGCCTGTCTTCTGTTATCATCTACACTTTCTAGTCACTCCTCTTCCTCCTGTCTTGAGACAGATATAGCTTTCAAAGTGAAAGACATTTTAGCAGAGGGAGCTGGAGCAGGGATGCAGCCTGATAGGACCAGAAAGATGTATTTTACTGTTATAATATGTACCATATATACTCGAGTATAAGCCGACCCGAATATAAGCCGACCCCCCTAATTTTAAAACAAAAAACTGGGAAATCTTATTGACTCGAGTATAAGCTGGGGGGGGGGGGGGGAATGCAGCAGCTACTGGAAATTTTCAAAAATTAAAATGGTCGGAGTTTTTGGGTGCAGTAGATGCTGGGTGCTGGGGAAGGGGAGGGGGTGTTTTGGTTGCTTGTCTGCCCCTTCCCTGAGCTTGAGGACTGGGTTTTTTCTTCCCCCACTTGGAATTCAGTCTGGCTGAATATAGGGTATCTGCAGTGCTCCTATTAACCCCTTCCCGACGGAACAGGAGCACTGAAGATCCCCTATATTCAGTAGACACAGGATACCTAATGTGTATGTGTTTCACAGTCATTTACTACTTTTATATGTATTCTAGGGAAAGGAGGGATTTACAACTTTTATTTTTTTTTTAAACTTTTTTTTTTTTTGCACTATTTTATGTGAGATTCTATACATTGATACTGTGGCTGGTCATAGATCCCCCTCACCCTCCTAAAAAAAAAATAAAAAAAAAAAAATTTTTTTGCTGACTCGAGTATAAGCCGAGGGAGGCTTTATCAGCACAAAAACTGGGCTGAAAAAATCGACTTATACTCGAGTATATACGGTATTAGAAAAGTTTCTTATATTTATATTTCCGCCTGTACTTTGATGTTATTTCATACTATTCCATCTATGTTCTGCTAGGGGTGCCCCATAAACCCACATTACAAAATGTCATGGGTAATTTTGACACCTGTTCCTAATCCTAGAAATCAATACTTTGTCACCTAATGTGTGGAAAAGTAGGAATTACATCTAATGTGAGACCCCCTGGGCCCCCACCAAAACCTGTTAATAAGTGTATAATAGACAGTCCAGTCACATTAATGTGACCACCTGTCAAAATCCAGAATAACCACCTTTGGCAGAGCGGACCGCTGCGAGACATGCAGGAAGAGAGGGGATATTGTGATGATGTTCACTGGGATGTTGAGCCATGACAACTGCAGTGCCGTGTCCAGCTGCGCTAGGTTACGTGGTTGAGCATCCATGGCGTGAACAACCCGATCAAGGTGGTCCCACAGATTCTCAATTGGGTTCAAGTCTGGGGAATTGGTTGTCCAAGGGAGTACGGTAAACTCATCCTGGTGCTCCTCGAACCACGCACATACACTGCGAGCATTATGACACGTTGCGTATCCTGCTGGTAGATGCCATCATCCTGAGAAAAAACATTTTGCATGTAGGGGTGAACATGCTCCAAAAGGATAGATGCATACTTGTGTTAATCCATCGTGCCTTCCACAATGATGTGTGTACCCAGATGGCTGATGACACGTGCCTTCTGCGATTGGTTATTTAACGTTGACGTCAAAAGTAGGCGGTGGTCACATTAATGTGACTGAACTGTGTATATATTAGAACACAACCTTCCAAAAGAAAAGGTGATGATCACGCTCTACACATTTCACATGCAGGTCACATGTGATCTCATCTCCTCCTCTGCACACCTCTTTATGGCTGTGTTGAATAGTCACCACATGTAGTGAAGGGTTGTATACTGTACCTTCTTTACGATAACAGATATAGTCAAACAAGCAGTAGAATTGCTGGTTGAATCAATAGCTGAAACACATGATTGAAGCTTATAGTCTCTTATTAAAATATAAAAATTGCATATTAATGAATTGTTTGGATTTTTTCACATGTGTAAAAAAAAAAGACAATTCTCTTAGATCTACAGCAGATAATCCAGAAGGTTCAAAGAGCCAGCCTTTCCTGAAATAGGTCTGTAAACATGCAGAGACATCCTGTTAATTCTAGGTATTAGTGAGAGTACCACAATGGCTTTACAGGGAATATCCTACTATTGTAAAATGACTATTAAACCAAAGCTTTTTAAGTAATCCCTTGGTGCATTGCTCATGTTTTAACAAGTGTTATGAAGATTTTCCCTGCAGCCCTTTTTTGTCCTTAACCTATTCTGAAAGTTTCCAAAGTTAACACAACTTCCCATAATGGATTTAAACCCGCCCAATTGAGAGATCTTAAAACCCACATGTCAGAAGTTCAGAGGTCATTCATTGCTGAATGCATTTACCAGAAGTTCACGGTGACATTGCTTATATATACACATATTGTTTGCAGTATTTTCTATAGGTAGCAATTCCCTAGGCTGTCGATAACACCTTCAAAAATAAACACAATACAGATGGTATATATGTATATTGTAACAGAGGCCAGAGCAGCACAAAAAATACACCTCACTGGTTCCCATGTGCAAGCTTAAGGGTATCAGGCCAAGAAATCCCACATAAGTAATAAAGGAAAAGGCAGCACTCTGAATTTGGAAAATATGCAAAAGTGCTTTTTTAATACATATGAAACGTTTTGGTTCCAGCAGAAAGGTTGGAACTGAAATGTTGCCTATGAAATACTTTTGCAATACTAAATTTGCTGTCACAGTGTCAGGGTCCATTCACACGGAGGAAAACGGGGAAGAATTTGGTGTGGAATTTCAGCGCTGAAAAAAAAGCCTCCCATTGTTAGTAGAAAAAGGAAGTCAAGGGGAGTTTTTTTTCAGCCCTGAAATTCCACACCAAATTCCAGACCATTTTCCTCCGTGTGAATGCACCCTTAGACTGGGGCCCACCCAACAGCATCCTGGTAATAGCTTACTCCATAGCTCCTTGAAGAGATTGTGCTGACTACCCAGCAACCAGCACTACGAATTACTGAGTATTTTTCCCGTATAACCATCCCCTATAGTATTGTGTATGCTCCGATATTTCCATAGAGCACTCCATGCATGTGCAAGATCTTAGTGAGGAAGGTGTGACACAGGCATAACACACAGGTCTGCCTTTACAGATTTTGGGGCCACATACTGGCAAAATTTGAGGGCTACCTCCTACCCTATGTATATTACAGTTGCCTGTCCTTTGACCCCCACACAGTACATATAATGTTCTCCAGTGCTCTCCACAAGGTAAAATGCTCCCCAGCATTCCCCCTCCCCTAAATTCTTTATGATGAATGTTTGTGAGGTTCAGCCATCTATTTTATCTCAGTGCTATTATTGTACCGTGTGTTCTCTTCAGACCCCAGAGTATAATAAGTGGAGGCTCAGGGTAGGTAAATATAAATAGCAAACACTTGTACTCACCTCTCCTTGGCATCCTTGTGTCGTCCGGTTGTTTCTGGCTTCCTATTCAGGCCTCTTCCCTGGGCAGGATTCTATTGGAAAGGGGCCTGGCGGTATGTCCATACATGACATGCCCCCCTCTACCAAGCACACCTGCCACAGACTTTTGGACTGTAACTGAGTACACTTTGTCTGACCCTCTGGTGCCTTGCACCGGCATCTCTCTAGCCTTGGCTGGCTACACCAGGATCACTGAGATAGTAACCTGGTAGTCACCCCACAGTGAAGACCAGATCCCCATACATAGGAGGCAGAGATCGCAGTAGGATGCGGAAAAATGTGGGATGAAAAAAGAAGTGTCCTGCTTGATCTTGCCGCAAATTCCACCTGCGGAGTCCACAGCTCAAGGATCTCTTCTGATTAGTCCAATTCATCCGGGCATAATCAGGAGCGGGATGCCGCGACGGAATGCTGATGCACTGCATTGGCATCATGTCGCGGCTAGACCGTGGCAAAAATGCTGGCGATGGAAAATGAAGAGGAATTCCTCTTCATTTTCTGCCATGTGAGCATACCATTAGGTTTCTAGAAGGTATCACCCTGCTGGGGCGGAAAGGAAAGTGGCATGGAACCCACCACTACTATGTGGACAAGCACAAGCTCTGCAAGGGGGAAGGTTAAGGAGACTAACTTTGTCTGTTGTCCTGGGTGCAGTATTGAGGGCCACAAGTTTTGATGTAAGGTATATATTAACAAGGTTGTCCAGAATAACTGTTTTTTGATATGAGGCCAGGGAATAACCGCACTCACCCATTCCCACCACAGTCCGGTCATACTGCTCCTGTATCTTGATTTGGAAGGAGTCCCCAACGCATGTGACTCAGCAGCCTAAGTAAAGGACATGGGATGTCACCTGTGATGTTTAAGAGTGACGTCCCGGTTCCTTTACTCAGGTCTCAGCTGTCACATGCGTCAGGGACATCAGCCAAAACAAGATACTAGAGCAGCAGGACCGGACCACGATAGGCGACAACATAGTACTGGGAACCATTCTTGGCTTTGTCTCAAAAAACCGCAACAAAAAAAGCTGCGAGTCTGCAATGTGGGGCCTCAAGTATGAGTTTCATTGTGTTTTAAAAAAGACATTTCAATTATATTGCATACAAAATGATCAAGAATATTAAAAACATAAATGTTATGTGTGTATGGACAGTAAAAGAAAAAAAACCTTGAAAAGCAGAAACCACTTAAGGCTGTATTCACACTGAGTAACGCTGGCGTTTTTTGTGCTTATGTGCTTATTTTTGCACATAGCGCCGCAAAATAGCACGGTGTTAACGCGGTATACACGTGGCGTTAACGCGGCGCTACGTGGCGTTAACGCGGCGCTATGTGCAAAAATAAGCACAAAAAACGCCAGCGTTACTCAGTGTGAATACAGCCTAAAATGCATGAAATACGCTGTATAACTGGTATGTGCATACAAGTCTTAAAAACCCTGGAATGAAGGGGTTAATGCATCCTTTTTGTTACTGAATAGTGACTCGGGTTTGTGGATTGGATTACGTTACCCTTTTTTTTGTATATTATACACACAAAATGCTGAAATCCCCCCTTTACCACAGCTCAAGAGTGTGAATTGAAACAAATCAAATTGGAGAAGAAAGTAAAAGTGAAGTAGTGATCGGAGCCCCCCGGTGACTCGATATGTTCTGTCTTCTATCCGTACAATTAAAGTGAGTCAGATACAGCCCACATTTGTCTACTACGCCTGGATAACTAATTTACAACCTGTTTTTATATCCTTTGGTTGATATTTAGCTGAACTCGCCTTGTTTATTAGATTTGCACAGCAAGTGAAGCAATAAGAAGCTTAGAGCGGTAGAAGCAGAGTTTGCACTAACTTCGTAAAACTTCTTTTGAACTACTGTATTTTTTCAGCCTTAGAAGTTCTGCCTATTGAACAACACTGACTTCCTCTGGAGACCAAGAGAAATCGCCGTACAATAGCATTGTCTTAAAATCCGACGTCTCCCAGAAGAGAACTCTGGACTGTTAGTTACAGCACAAGAAAAACAAGGAGCAACAAGGAGCTGGGATAAGAAATCGAAGTGGCTTTGCAAAAATGAATTTAGAACTAGTTACAGAAGAAGCGACAATGACTCCAAATGTTACTAGTCGTCCGGTCAACCCAATCTGCAGAAACAGACAAGCACCTTATACACATGAAATTCTGGAACGTAAGTACAATTCACTTCTGTGATGAAGATATAGATATAATACAAATGATATATTTTTTAGCATGTTATAGTTGTGTTACCCCAGATAACTTTGACAATTAGAAATATTCCATTCTCACATGTAGGTAAGTGAATTTACACTAAAAATAGATAAAAATACATTTCTTCCCCATCCCAGAGTAGACCTCTCTATCTTATATGTAACACTCTTTCATTCAAAGCCTCCGTCAGAAGTTCCATCGTCTTTGATGTCGTAGTGGCGGTTGAAAGATGAAACCGAGTGCTACGTAGGACAATATGTTTATTCTAGGGCTGATACATGAGAGCAATAGCTGATTTACGTACAACACTTATACAGCATGATAGCTGTAAATGAAAAATCTGTGGTTACTGCAGCAGCCCTATCCCCAATCTGAGATCCTGAACATTTGAAAAAGAGATGAAAAGTTGTACCTCTTAGGGCTAAGCTCCAATGTACAGATGTTTCAGGAAAAGACACTTTATTGAGAGTTCTAATTAAAGTTTTATGGGGTGTGTTATCTCTTCTTAAGACAGTGATCACAGATATTTTCTAATAATGAGAGCCTATGAATGACATATCCCACTATATACAAAACGTAATCTGAATACTTGCTTACCCTCTTGCAGCAAACATTATAATACTGTACACACATTTGTGTAAGGGCTAGTTCACACGTGAACTGCCCGCGCGGGTTTTGACACAGAGAGAGCCGCTTCGAGCCGCGTCTCTCTCTTGTCAAAACCCGCCCGCCGCGACCATCGCGGCTTTCACCTCCACTGTCGGCTCAAATGAATGAGCCGACATGGAGGGTGCTGCAGCCGGGTGTAAGCCGTGCGGCGCAGCCCGCGCGGCTTCCGCCTGAAGAAAGAGCATGTCGCTTCTTTTCTCCGCTAGCAGCAGCCCGCCGCTAGCAGAGAAAAGAAGCCCGGCGGTCTCCATAGACCACCATTATAAGGGGAGGTTTTGGACGCGAAATCCGCTGTCAAAAACCTCCCCTTATACTCACGTGTGAACTAGCCCTAAGTCATCCAATCGGACAGGTGGCGACAGCTCTCTGTACGGCCAGTCTTAGGATTAATTACCTAAAGTGAATTACAGCCCCTCCATCTTTTCCCAAAAAATTATTTATTTGCTGCTTATCAAAACCAGTAACTGCGATCCCCATTTCATGAGCCATGTGTTTTGATGCGTTCAGAAGCTCCTGGCATGTTTGTCAAATGTAGCCCCAAATACCAGACTGTGTTACAAAGGGCATTCATTTGACTTCTGTTGGTATAGCCTATATTCTTACTGTATGGCGTAGGGCAGGGGTAGGTAACCTTTTTTATAACACATTCTAAGTTAAATTATAAAATCAAAGCTGAGGTGCTTGGAGTGCTGCACAATAATTGTAAGTCTGATGACCCCTATACTAAAGTCATATACCACAAACCATAACACCACTGGTGCTTTCATTTAAATGTATAGCTGCGAACACATGGTGCATTTTTATTGGAAAACTGCCATTGTCTTTTGTCCGAAAACACACCATCATACAGAGTATTATTCCATACTGGCCCCTCCACACAGTATAATGTCCCATAGTGGCCCCTCCATACTGTACAATGCCCCGTTGCGGCCACTTCACCTGGCATAATGTCTCATAGTGGCCCCTCCACATGGTATAATGTCCAATAGTGGCCCGTTCACATTGTATAATGTCCCATTCTGGCCAATCCACACAGTATAATGTCAAATAGGAGACCCTCAATACATAATATGCTTTAGGGGCCCCTCCACACAATATAATGTCCTATGGTGGCCCCTCCTCGTGGTATAATGTACTATAGTGGCCCCTTCACATAGTATCCCATAGTGGCCCCAACTAATTTTTGGGGTTCGTCACTCACGAGATATTATTATACTCTGGGTTCTCTTCAGACCCCAGAGTATAATGATTGGAGGCCCCAGGGAGGTGATCAAACATTAAAATATTTTGTTACTCACCTTCCCTGGACTCAGGAGCGACTCCATGTTCTCTTTGTCCCTTCTTCTTGATGTCAGCAACCGTTGATTGAGTTTCAGGGGTCAGGTCAGTGTCATGACGCCAATGTAACCCCTGAGGCCATATCAGCGGTCTCTGGCAGAAGTACCAAAGAGAATAAGGAGCTGCTTATTATACTCTAAGGTCTGAAGAGACCCGAAATAATAATAGCAGTTTCAATTTGGACATATTTGGTCCTAATAAAACCACTTGGCTGTAGCGACAGGGAAATATGTATTATATATATGTATATAGCTACATGCCGGGTGTGTACAAATGGAAATCTATTAAAGGGTAGTCATAGCCCTATATCCTGTTTTCTAAGGTATTCTAATCCAGACACAGAATATGCTCTCTATTTTCAAATACCCCTCTAAATGATTTATCAGAATGGGATCTCTTGTATGCAACCTCAATATTAGGCAGAGCAAAAAGTATCTCTCTTTCTCTTTGGAGGACCCATCATGTCCATGTAGTACCTGGGCACTGACCTCCTCTGGAAGGCGCTTCAGTTGGATAATCTTTCATTAGCTGATTTTTACCTTATTTTTAGTTATATTTACCCTTCTGTGTATACAGAGAAAGTGAAGTACCATACAATAACAGTATCACGCTACACATAGGGTTGTTTGTACATTGTAACCATGGTCTGCATAGAAGCTGTAGGCACAAAACTGTAGATTTTTTTTCTTATTTTCTAGCAATCCATGCTTCACACCACATTGCATTGTGAGTGATCTTGTCCCTGAACCACAGCCAATTTGATAAAGATCAATGTTTTCCTATTCTTTTATAGATACATTTATCACCACAAGACCTGTATATAATATTAGAATAGAATAACTTCCAGGTGTACAATATATAACCTCGGCATTTGCGTCACATTCTAATGTAGTGCAGAAGTCACTTATGAGTTAATATAATTTTTATTCCGTATTGGCACTGATTTAGCTTTACATGGGCAGAAAGATAAGAAAAGTAACCTGTGATGACAGAAGACACTGCCGCACCTCTTTATGGTGTTCCTTGGTTTTATTAAAGGTGGTTGATACATGTAAAACTTATCTTAACCTTTCACACCCGTTCCCACACCTGAATCCTTTATTTTAAATTGAGGTGGGACCCAAGCAGGGATCGCACCACTATGAAGTAATAGAAATAAGACATACTCCACATGACGACGTTATCTTGCTCATTATATCTATGGCGCCTATTGCAACATAGAAATGTGAGCCACTTGTGTGGGTTAACTCAGAAAAATACAACCCCCATCCCAGGAAGGGAGAATTTTAGGGTATGTTCGAATGGATTTTTTTGCGGGCTGAAAAAATCTGTTTCAGGAATTAGGAAACTTTTTTTTTTTTTTGCTCAACCAGACTGTATGGACCTGGAAACTTCATCAACTTTGTCACTTTGTCAATAACGCATAAAAAACCATGACAAAAAAACATGTGTTTTTTCCACCTCCCATTGATTTAAATGATTTTTTCCAAGGTGGAATCCACCTGAAGAAGGGTCATGTCTAGAGATGAGCGAACAGTAAAATGTTCGAGGTTCGATATTCGTTTCGAGTAGCCCCTCAATATTCGACTACTCAAATCGAATATCGAACCCTATTATAGTCTATGGTGGGAAAATGCTCGTTTCAGGGGTAGGCAACATTCGAAATTCAAATTATACTTACCAAGTCCACGAGTGAGGGTCGGGCTGGATCCTCCGAGAAGTCTTCTCCGTGCAGCGTCCCCGCGGCATCTTCCGGCCTTGAATTCACTCTGCCAGGCATCCGGCCTGGGCAGAGCCGACTGCGCATGCCCGCACTACAAGCGGACATACTCAGTCGGCTCTGCCCAGGCCCGATGCCTGGTAGAGTGAATTCAGAGCCGGAAGAGGACGCGGGGAATCTGCGCAGGGAGAAAACTTCTAAAGGTAGGAGAAGAACCAGCGCTGATTGGCCGACTGTATAGCATTCGGCCAATCAATGCTGGTTCTGCATTGAACTTTTACATTCGAATATCGAGTGGTACTCGATCAAGGACGAGTATTTCGAATACCGTAGTATTCGATCAAATACCTACTCGATCGAGTACTACTCGCTCATCTCTAGTCATGTCCTCTAGCTAAAAAGAAATCTACTACTGACTCCCACTGAAATGAATGGGAGGCGTTTTCTGAAGCAGATTTTGAGGTGGATTCCACCTCAAAAGCAGCCTGCAAAAAACTCTGTGTGAACATATCCTTAGAGAGTTCATGTCATCTACTGTATGCTAATATTACAGTGACCATCAAGAGGGGGGAACCATGTACTGGTTAGGAGAAAAGGGTGAGCTGGGAGGTGTAGGAGACATTCTGTACAAGGCCCAAAGTCCGCATCAACATCTGCCTCTGCCATACTGTACCATACACCTGAGGACGCCGTTCATCCTCACGTTGCTCATTTGGGAACCGGTCAGGTTGTTGGTTTTCAATATGATCATGTAGTATACAAAATATTATATGAAGTAATAAAACGATCAGTACACTGAAAAAATTCCCTATCTAAAATAAAACTTTTATTTCTTTATAGATAAAAAACGTGGACCCAAATAAAAACAAAAGGGTTTATAAAGTGAGGCAGTGTGATACAGCTTTCCTGAGCAGTTGAGTGACAGTGGGCAGTAACCCTCTCAAATATTTCTAGCCCACCCTGTCCTTAATATCATAGACTTCTGCTCCTATATAGCTGTTCTAATTAAAGTGACACAGTATCCACACTCACAACCCTACTACAAGCAGTGAGGAGGTAAAGCGGGGGATAAACTGGAGACACTCGACTGGTCTGTCAGCTTGTAAACAATAAATCTCTACCCCGTCGATCCCCTAGGGAGAGACTGTAAGGCTACAGACACTGCTCTATCCCCCTCCTCACTATAACCAAGACCTCTACGCGTTTCCCCCACAGTTCATCAGGAGGCACGATATGTAAATAAGCATAATAGCTAATAAGATAGTTGTGCGGTGAAAACCGCAGTTCACAGGACCATGAGGGTTGGCCCCGTTACTTTATATGGATCGACCAATAAAACGATCACATAATAAACAGCCTCTCCTTAGTCCATGACTATGGGTAAGCAGTGATTTTCTAGCTAGTAAAAAGTCTGACTGTGCACTTATACCCAAAGTTGTATCATTTTACCTCTGTGCTGACAATCACTTTTATCACTTGTTCCTCCAGAGCTGGACATCACTGGAATACTGCTGTTTGCTATCTTGACATTTATGACACTAGTCACTGTGCTGGTATTCATAGAAGAAGCGTACTACATGTACAGGAAAATATCTGGTATTAAGAAGTCAATCATTATCTGGGTAAATGCCGCAGCACCGGTATGTACAACCAAAGCCAATACTAGAATTAGGAGTTATGATTCAGAAGTAAAAAGTGACATGATAAATCTCCCGAAATATCAGAAAAAGTCCTCCTACATACATAGGCTTTTAGCAGGATGCTTCCTGTGTGTTACAGCTGACATACTTGCCTATGATGTACTATTACTTCATTGGGAATTATGTTATTAACATAAAAATTAAAGTTCGATTACCAAATTTACAAATCAGCAATGTACTGGGAGCTACCATTCCCCATGTCAAGGGTTATTGCCCCTTTACACTCATCTGTGCACAATTACAGAAACATATCCCATTGACAAGGGGAATGGTGACCCTAGTGTCATACATTTTCAGGAAGAATAATAGAGGAATGACACAATGAGCTCTAGGAAGAGATGTTTCAGCTTCAAGAAGAGTTAACAAGTATTGGGGATTTATGGAATGATAAACACTTAAAAAAATTCTGTATTATAAAGAGGTTTCCCATGAATACAGCCATATTTAGATTTCTAAACAATTAAAACCTGCGTTTGGTATTTCGTTCAGGGAGTC
Source organism: Leptodactylus fuscus (assembly GCF_031893055.1). Classification (NCBI taxonomy): domain Eukaryota; kingdom Metazoa; phylum Chordata; class Amphibia; order Anura; family Leptodactylidae; genus Leptodactylus; species Leptodactylus fuscus. The sequence goes on from NC_134266.1 coordinate 53,167,305, forward strand.
TGCTTGGGGACCCCCCAAACGGAATACCGAATGCATTAAAAAGCGGTGAGCAATGAAAACACATGGACCCCATAGACTATAATGGGGTCCGTGTGTTTTCTGCGCGGTGTTTGCACGAATCATGCAGAGAAGAACGTAGTTTGTGACGTGATACAAAAACACCAGTGTTTTTTAAATCGCAGCATTTTGGCTAAAGATTTTTTTTCTGCAATGTGTGGATGGGATTAGTCAGAATCCCATCCACTTTGCAGGTACTGTAAAATGAAGCGTTTTTTATGGCGGTGTTTTTGACTCGGCCTAACGGTCTATTCTCTTCTTTTACAGATAATTGCAGTTACGTGCTGTGTCGGGATGTGGATTCCTAGGAGTACAATGTTCACAGATTTTACTGCTTCTGTGTAGGTATTCGAAGCTTTGACATAGGTACTGGAGCTATATATGAGGTGCCTGTGGGGGTACCCATGGTAAAAGGACACTGCTGGGGAAATGCCAACCATGTAATATAGGGAAAGATACATTTTTATTAACCATTTGTGTGGTTGTTTCTCATTTATTTCTGTTTATAGAAACCCAACCAATATCAGCAGTTTTTCCACTCCCTACAAGGGTTGTCCCCACTTTTTCAATAAATTCTCCACCAAGTGACACATCCACAGCTGCCCCCATATCACTGTGAAGATTTACTGTTTAGAGATGGGTATTTCTATATATGGCTTCATGACAAACATGTATTATTGGACATTGGCATGGTGGTAGATATCTGGATCTTGATACACTTAAGAAAAGTCATCTTTTCTCCAGACTGAAATGGCTGCTTACCAGGAAGAAAAGTTTAAGGCCAAGACTACAGTGCAACCTGGGCCGTGATATGCATTGTGTTACTAAAGATCGGGGTGTCACCATGTGTCCTCCTTTACAAATGGAAATGAATGTAGTCACACTGCTACCCAAAGGGCTCTGCAACTGCAACTTCTATTTGCCATAAACACCCAGTGTAATAGTTTTGTAACTAGAAGTCGCAGCACCCTTGGGGGCAGAATGCAACTCTATTCACTTATATTAGTACAGAACATTGCAATCTTTGGTCTCATGATGGGAGTTACAGCCAAAGTCGCGGTGTAGCCTAAATGCTTATCAATTGTAGATAAAATACATATTCATTTTAGTGTCTGACTAGTGTGAAACTCCTAAATTGGCTCGTAAGGGGGTCAGTCCTTAACCGTATTATTGTTCTTGAAATGTTATGTCTAGTGGCCCCATATTAAGAATATACAGTCATATAACCAGACACAACACATAACTAAGACAGGTCTTTGCTTAGCATTGAGGCTTGCTGGTTCTAAGGATCCTACAAGAGACCTTGGTGGTTTCAGTCTCTGACATTTAACCCTCTACCAGAATATCATTTCGGGTGCCATTTCTTACTTGTTTCATGATAAAAAAATATGCAAATTTATTCTCCAGGATGTGATTAGGAGAACAGTGCACTCTGTATGCCGCCCTCTAGAGGACAGCATCCTTAACATCATGCATGACTCAGTTAAAAAGTCTACTATCATGATGCGGATTTAATTGCCAAATTAGTATTTCTATTCCAAAAGGAACAGATTCCCAGCTATGGACAGCGCTGTTTCGACCTATTGGGCCTCCTCAGCATAGCGTAGGGATACTGATTTGGCAGAGTTAGAGACTATAGCAGGAATAACTTGTAAGTCTCCATACTGCCTATGTAGGCACACACTCTCCCTGATGTGTACGATTATCCCCTGACCCTGGTCTATAGTCTCTCACTCTGCCAAATCAGTATCCCTTCGCTATGCTGAGGAGGCCCAATAGTCCGAAACAGTGCTGTCCATAGCTGGGAATCTGTTCCTTTTGGATTTCTTTACCCAGAATCCCTAGTGGAGCAGGAATGACTTGTAAGTCTCCGTACTGCCTATGTAGGCACACACTCTCCCTGATGTGTACGATTATCCCCTGACCCTTGTTTCATGATATAAGTATAACTCATTGTGACGCAATATTCAGCATCATCTCTGCTCTTCTTTATTAGGTTTCTGGCCGTGCTCATACATAAATTTCAGCTGATGCTTGTGACTGAATGCGGTGGTAAAAAAAAATTCCTGCAAAAGTTTGGAGGTACAAAGCTTCAGCTCCACACAGGTCCATTGTGCTGCTGCTGTGTCTGCTTTCCAAGGAAAAATATTCACAGGTTAGTCTACAAATTGTTGAAATAACTACAGTACCTTCCCTCTGCCCTGTTATTACTGAGGATAATCTACTTGGCTGAAGTTAGAATCCATTTACATGGTACAATTTTTGGGCCACAATGAACAATGATTGACAATAAAACAATTTGATCAGTGCTTGTCAAAAAGTCTTTTATTTGGCCAGATGGAAAGCTGTATGGGGCCAAATGATTGCTGGTGGTGACGTACAATGCTATACTTGCATCCATTCCTGTTTTCACTCTTCAGCAAGTGAATACAGAATGAGTTTTATGCCCCTGCGGCTTTGCTGTTACTGTGCAGAGACTAAATAAGTAGACCTGAAGTTATTTGCTGGTTTACTTAGGATGGGTGTCCATGCGGCACAGATCCACCATAAATCACTGGATAAAAAACGAGCTGGATGTGGATCATTCATCCGTATACAGTTTGCATTATAATCTGCAGCACATCCACTATTTACACTGCAAAATGTGCTGCTAACAATGACTCTTTTTGTAGACCACCAAAAAAAAGATGCCGCCAATGAACAAAACAGTGCTTGCTCAATAGTCAGTTGATGGCAGAGTTCTACAGGTATAAGGCTGGGTTTACACTATGCTTTGTAAGGCCCCATGTAGCAGGCTGCAGCAAAAAAAGCAATGTGGGAAAAACCGGGGCAACAACGCATCATGGTTTTTCCCACAATGCCGCCCTCAAAGGTTTATACCTATAGGAAAACCTCTGACATCTCCATAGGCATAATTGACATGCTGCAATTTCCAAAACCACTACAGTTTTGGAAATTGCAGCGTACCTGCTGCACATATTTTACCACTATGTGGTGATGGGATTTGCTAGAACCCCATCCACTACACAGCGACTATAAAAAAAACACCATGTTTTTTTCCATGGCGAACAGTGATGTTTACGCCACAAGAGCACCTGACTTAAAAGCTACTTGAGGCCAGGGCCCCACAGGATGGAAATACCGCAATTTTTTACAGTATGGGCAAAGTGGATGGGGTTCTAGTGAATCCCATGCCCACTTTCCAGTAAAAACCACTGTGCGGCCACACCGCGATTTCCAAAACTGGCGTGGTTTTGGAAATCACAGCATGTCAATTATACCTACAGAAACATTGGTGGTTTCCCCATAGGTATAATTATAACAGAAAGTCCGCAGAGGAAAACGCAACGAACTTTCTGTTTAAAGCGCTGTGGGAAGAACTATGATGCATTGCCACTGCGGTTTTTCCTGCAGAGCTTAGTGGGGCCTTAGCCTGACATGCCAGCGGTTTCACTATAGGTTTAATGGATTCAGTAAGTCTATGGACTTTTTGTGAAAAGCGCTGCAGGAAAAACCTTGATGCATTGCTTTTTTGTTGCGCACTACAAGCGGACATGCACAGTCGGCTCTGCCCAGGCCTGATGCCTGGTAGAGTGAATTCAGAGCCAGAAGAGGACGCGGGAACGCTGCGCAGGGAGAAGACTTCTAAAGGTAAGTGAAGAACCAGCGTTGATTGGCAATGTATAGCATTCTGCCAATCAACGCTGGTTCTGCATCGAATCTTAACTTCGAACAGCTAGTAGTACTCGATCGAGTACGAGTATTTGGAATACCGTAGTATTCGATCGAACACCTACTCGATCGAGTACTACTCGCTCATCTCTATTTGCATGCTGTGATTTACAAAAACACAAGAGTGTTTTAAATCACAGCAATTCCGCTGCTAATTTTTTTCTGCAATGTGTTATGAAGCCAGAAACCCATTCACTTTGCTGGTACTGGAAAAATTTTGCGTTTCTGCAGCAACCAAAAAGCTGCGTTTTCACAACGCGAGGCCCGATCTAAAGCCATATACTGGGTCTATGATATTGAGATTCTGGGCCACTGTCGATCCGCAATTTGAGGAATTGACTTCATCTCAGTCCAATCCTATCACATCATTGATCACATCGCCAGGCTGCAGCTCATTCAAATAAACAGCAGGTACACACAATGTACTGCGCTGAGCTTGGTAAATAGTAAAGAGGCCACAGTAACCAATATTATAGTCCCGGAAAACCTCTTTATATACAAGGGTTCTCTACATGTCCTCTCTTAGACACTTCTTCTCGAAACCAAACACATGATAGTAGTCAATAGTTAATATAGATTACAATCATATTACATATCATTACTAAAGGTGCAGGATAATAATTGAAAGATTCAGATTTAACTTTTTACCAAAATGTGAACTCAAATGTAAAACTATAAATTCCGTAAAGAAACATAAGAATAAAAAAGAACAATGTAAAAGAAAAAGAAAAATAATAACATTGTCATTTAATTCAATATTTTACAGTCGTACGTTATTTATCCTGAAGTTGGGGACATTTCAGTTTGCTTTGCTGAGGCCAATACTTATGTTTTTGGCAGTCGTGCTGTGGACTAATGGAACATACGCCATAGGTGATGTAAGTATTGTACTCTTACTATAAAAATTCAGGATATAGTTCATCTACATGCTTCCTTAGAACTGCTGACACAATAGGCTTAATAACTGAATAGTCTGATCCACATTGGACAATGCCAAGTTTAGGCTTTTATAAATCCCTACTAGATATGAGCAGCACCTAACCTGTCATCAATTTCATGCTTCCCTAGCCACAGACAACATCGAATAGTGCCCGGCTCCCTTATTACTAGGAAAAATGGTGGACATGTCATAAAAAACGTCATAACTTTTCATGACCTAAATGATCAATATCATAATCCTGGAACTTCTGGCTTCTCCACCAAATATGAAGGAGAGATCCTAATCCCAAGAAACATCTCCAGCAGTATGGAATATATGATAAAGTGGTATACCGTAGACATGTGCCAGGCCTTAATAAAATTCATGATCATATCTATTGACAAGTTATCAAGTTAAAAGAAGGTACCGTATATACTTGAGTATGAGCCGACCTGAATATAAGCCGAGGCCCCCAAACTTACCACAAAAAACTGGGAAACCCTTATTGACTCGAGTATAAACCTAGGGGGGAAATGCAGCAGCTACTGGAAAATTTCAAAAATTAAAATGGTTGGAATTTTTGGGTGCAGTAGTTGCTGGGTGCTGGGGAAGGGGAGGGGGTGTTTTGGTTGTCTGTCTGCCCCTTCCCTGAGCTTGAAGACTGGGTTTTTCCTCCCCATTTGGAATTCAGCCTGGCTGAATATAGGGTATCTGCAGTGCTCCTATTGACCCCTTCCCCTTCCCTTCCCAGGGACGCATTTGAGAGAGCTGTTCCTGCTCTCTCCTCTTTCCAGGGGCATGGCGGCGCCTGCCGCTTCCCCGCAGCGGAGGGCATCTCCACTGTAAATCCGCCATTACCACTGTAAGAGTTACAATGGAGGTGCCAGTTGCAATGGCGACCGCTCTGGAGCAGAGCGGCGCCATTATAGCTATAGACCACTACAGACTACAGCTACCGTAGTTACAGACCCAGCATACAGACACCAGGGCGGGTGCTGGGCCTGCAGCATCGCCACACTAATTTCAAACTACAGAAGTACTTGGTAGAAGGCCCTGGTACTTCTGCCAGGAGTGTGGCGATGTTGCGGCCCGGCACCCGCCCCCGTGTCTGTATGCCAGGTCTGTAACTACGGTATTACCGTAATGACTCAGATATAAGCTGAGGCGGACTTTTTCAGCACAAAAACTGTGCTGAAAAACTCGGCTTATACTTGAGTATATACGGTAGTACCACCTACTTTATATTATATGGTGGCTTTCTTGGAGCTTATTGCATTTAGAGAAACAGAGTGCTGACCAGTAGGGATTTAAAGAGGACCTTTCACGGCCTCCACCAATTAAGAATTTAGCTGGGGGTTGACGAAGAATAGGTAATTATTGAAATTGAGATTTGGGTTCATGTAGAATATCAGAGACATTTGCATTTATGCAATGATCCTAAGGTAACCGCTTTTTTATGCGGGTAGGTTTCCATTCGGGATGTCCCCAAGTGGACTCCCAGAACAGAAATCTGAACGTACAAGTGAACCGGGCCTTAGTCAAATACAAATCATCATTTATTCATGTATTGACATGACCTGTATTCTATTCTCTTGCAGTCCCGAGCAGAGTCAGCTACAATGTACATTAATTTGCTGGTCGCGGTGATCACTCTTACTGCGCTATGGGCTGTGGGAATCATGTTCAACCTTGTCAGACCTTCCTTAGTGGACAAAAAGATTATTCCAAAATTTGCCTGTTACCAGGTAAGATCCTGAATTCTTAAAACACATATACTGTACTTTAGTGGCTTTTTTAATGAGTGTATCCCTGATTGCAAGTAATACATTGGATAAAGCCAGAGGTTGTGAATGTTTCACCCCTTGAATATTTTATTGCTTGAATACTGTATATATTATACTGCACCGATTGATTCTTTTATATACTGTTACAAAGCTTAGAGCTTCAGATGTCTCATATAAAGCTCCAAGCTCTTGGTATGGACAATTAGCTAAATGAGTTCTGGCTAACTGCGGCTGACCTGTCTATAAACTATATAGTGGACTCAAAAATAAAACAGTATGCAGTTAGCTCCTGAGCACCTCCTAGTGGCCGCTGCAGATGGTTACAATATTATAGAAACTGTAAGACCAAATGTATACATATCCATCTCTATTCACTCCTATATGGGTGCCAAGAACAAAGCAAAGTGTGATTTCTATTCACAGCTATCACTTGGAACAGTTCTGCCAATAGGTGGAAAACTGGTTATTCAGTTTAAATGACAATAAAATTTTTTTGCACGAGTAATAATAAGGTGAAATCAAATGTAGGCTTACTTTTACTGAACAGAAGTAAATATAAGCTTGTAGTATTGAGAGCTGAATATACAAAAATGGTGAACCTACATTATAGGTTATAATATATGATTATTATTGGTTATGCAAATAAAAGCAGTGCTATGAATCTTGCCATATGAAGGCTGAATATTTCATTGTATCCCCTAATCCCACATTTGCAACATAGACGTATAATATCTGCCATACAGAATTGAAGTCTTCACAAATTTCTTAAAATAACTCTTAGAGTAATGACAATACCGTCTTCAGAAATATTTTCACTGATGATTATATTTGTCATGGTGCCAAGACAACTTCTCGGAATCATGAATTACTCATGTTTTTGAGAAACAAATGTTTTTTTTCTTAAGAACAAGGAAAATCCTGTCATTGGTCTAATGAGTTCTTATAGTGCAGCTGTAAGGAAAGCATCAAAAATGTCTGCCAGTTCCCCTAAAAGTGCAAGACAAATTCCAGTGAAAAATACAGAGTTATAATAAGTAACCTGTACATATTCTGAAGACTAACTGGGGTGAATCTTCACAAGAACAAGACTTCTGTTTCAGCAATCACTTTCCCCATATAATAACAATTCTGGAACATATTTTTTTTAGAGTTCTGTTCCGTGTGAAAAAATTCAGAACTGGTTAGGGCTCGTTCACATCTGCGCCCAGGTGTCCGTTCTGCAGGTTTCCGTTTCCTGCATAAAACAGAGCAGGATACGGAAACCTGCAGGAGTCTCTCTCACCCATTCATTTGAATGGATGAGAAAACTGTCCGGCCGTGAGCGGCGGTGAGCGTTTTATGCTCTCCGCCGTGAAACCGGGTTTTTTAATCCAGACACAGAGTCGGACATGCAGTACTCTGTGTCCGGATTAAAAAATCCGGTTTCGCGGCGGAGAGCATAAAACGCTCACCACCGCTCACGGCCGGACCCGGTCTGTGCTTTCCGTCTTCTGGCATGTAGAAGACGGAAAGCACAGAACGGAGTACTGAACGCAGGTGTGAACCTATTAACATTTCCCTTCTCAATGACGAGTCTGAGACTAAGCAGTGCTGGAGTGTCCAGATAGGTACGGGCATACCTTATTGACGAAGGGAATAGTTTAGATGATGTTCATTTCCAGAAGGAATAACAAAGGAAAGGCACAACACTTAGTTTTCCTCTCATACAAAGTAATATATAATGATATCTGTAGACTGACATCAATACAGGGATTAAACATTTTGCAGCTTAGGCTAAGTTCCCGTTGGCTTCTTTTAAGGATCAGAACAACAGACACAACAGACTTAGAACTGAATATAATGACAGATGCAGATGGAGCACATTCTGTCCGGCTCCATCATCATTCACTGTAATGTGAAATTAAAGGAGGAAGAGGTTAAAAGTAGACAAACAAGATGTAGGAAAGTGTCCATCATGTTTGTTTACATTAAAATAAGACTTAGCCAAGGGGGAGGGACTGAATGAGCATTTTGTCCACATCAGGAGGCTCATGAAGCCGCCATTTGTATTACTCTCCACTACTTACTACTACATCCCTGTATTTTGCATTTCAGCTCTATTCTGTCTTCCATTAAAGAAAACCTGTTAGGTGAATTCTCCAGCCCTTTCTTAAAGCTGGATGTGATAGAGGGAAAGATGTCGAGCTTTGTCATTTATATGATTTGGGACATGAGAGTAAATCCTATAAGAAACTGTCCTGTGTTTTCTGCTAACACGCAGTAATTGAAAACCATTTGCACATGTTGTACTGATACAAGGAAAGCGTCAACCATTGTGTGAGGGGAGTAAGCAGGACTCTTAGGGTAAGTTCACACGATGTAACGTTTCGCATGATCTGGCACGTATACACGTGCCGGCAGATGATGCGCTCAAAATGCTTCCATTGATTTCAATGGGAGTTAGGAGTGTATACGGCGCGTTATTTTGCGCCCGTGATTTTGTGGCCGCTCAAATCACGGGCGCAAAATAACGCGGCATATGCACTCCTAACTCCCATTGAAATCAATGGGAGCATTTTGAGAGCATCATCTGCCGGCACGTGTATACGTGCCAGATCACGCAAAACGTTACATCGTGTGAACTTACCCTTAGGGCCCCTTCACACGGAGTATACGTTCATTGATTCTGAACATGTAACACATTCCGAATCAGTGGCGTTAAAACAGATCCCATTGCTTTCTATGGGAGCCGGCATACGTGCGCTACCCATAGAAATGAATGGGCTGCTTTTTTCCCCTATTGCTTTCAATGTGAACATTTGCTCAGCTTTCAAAGAGCTTCACTTCCTCTGTCACATTCTGAGCTCAGGATAGGACATAGGACTGCAGAAATCACCGGCAGGCTAACATTTAAGGGGATTTCTGGCTTAAAAATACTGAAAGCTCATTCTAAGGACAGATCATCAATATCAGATCATTTTGATCTGACACTTAGCAGAAAGCAGACAGCTCTGTTCTCTGTATAGAAGCTGAACTGTGAGCTAATCTGCAGTAATCTTATCTATCAGCTGCAGAGAATAGCTGATCAGTGGGGGTGCCAGGTCTCATACTCCACCAATGTGATATTGATGGCGTATCCTTAAGATTAATTGTCAGTTTAAGACATCATCCTCAACCTTTTCCAGAAAACTACGACCTAGTGATAAAATGCCCCCCCCCCCCCAGTTCTCACACATGTAAGAACCCCCCCTCCCTCCCCCAGTGTTCCCACGCTCAGTGTTAAGCAGCATTTGTTACTTTCCACTCTGCTCCTTGCTTTCTCTTCACTCCAGGGCTTGCTCTGACATCAGCACTCGGAGGAAGTGGGGAGCAGAGTAGTGAGTAGTGAACGCAGCTTATCACTTGCGCCCTGGGTCATGGTAACAGCAATATGGGAAAAGATTGGATAACACATCATTATCTAGTATTCACATATACATGCACAGAGAAATAAAAATATGTCTGTATTACATTTACATCCTACAGTGCAGTATGTGTTCTTAGATGCCAACCATGACCTCTCAGTTTACTTTCATATATGTACCGGATATAACTGATTTATTTTCATTGTTCTAGTTTATTGTTATTCTGAGTCAACTCCAGACATCAACCATCAATATTCTTGGTAGCATGGGTGTCATTGCCTGTGCTCCACCACTCCCTGGACCATCCAGAGCTTCATGTGAGTAACCATCATTTTAACAATATATATCCTTTATGTGATAAACAAAAAGTTTCCCATTAAAGAGACACATTGTTTTATGTAGACATATTATTCAGGGGAAAGATTCAAATTAGCTCATATCAGCAAAAATAGGGCTACCCCTTTGTAGAAAGGTCTGCTCTGGGATGTTTGCCTGTCGCCAGTACAGAGTAGGGCTATAGGATGGCCGGATGCATGTAAGACATTGTATGCCATATTCCAGTAACACTACTCTGTACTGATGATGGGCAAACACCCCCAAACAATTCTGTCTTTAGATGAGAAATTCGGGTCTTTCTAGTATGAGGTATATCCAGTTTTATTTGCCATATTCTAAATTTTATTTGTTTTTTTGGTGTTGGGCATTCTAATCTTTGTTATTAGGACCTATGATTTCTACGTATGAAAATAGTTTGAGGGGTATGTATGAGCTTTGAGTGCTAAGAAAACAGCTGCAAAGGTAAAGATATATACTCTTCAGACCACAGGATATAATAAGTGCAGAGGTGATCAAACATAAAAAACAATGTTTCTCACCTTCCCTAGACTCCGGCACAGCTCCATGATCTCTTCGGTGCTTCTGCAGACATTAGAGACCTCTAATAGGGCCTCAGGGGTTACATCAACACGTCACTGACGTCAGGCAGAAGCGCCAAAGAGAACAGGGAGCCACGTCTGAGTCCAGAGAAGGTGAGTGGAAGGGCCATTATACCATGTGGAGGGGCCTCTATGGGACATTATACCATGTGGAGGGGCCTCTATGGGACATTATACCATGTGGAGGGGCCTCTATGGGACATTATACTGTGTGTGGGCCACTATGGGACATTATTCTGTATGGAGGCCACTATGGGACATTATACTGTGTGTGGGGCCTCTATGGGACATTATACTGTGTGTGGGCCGCTATGGGATATTATACTGTGTGGGGGCCACTATGGGACATTATACTGCATGGAGGCCACTATGGGACATTATACTTTGTGCTCTATAGAACATTAAAGAGTTTTTAAGAAATTGGATAACGGGGTAGAGGGGACACCAATTAATTTTAACTTCATTTAATCATATCCAGCTGAACTTAATCTGTTTCACTAAAGCTGTGTTCAAAGTATTTTCACTGTGTTGCCAATAAAATTGCATGCATTTTTGTGCAAAAACGTACCATGTGAACACAGCTTTACATCGAAGTGAAAGTAGCAGTGGGATCCAGATATATAGTATGTCACCATCCTAAGGGTGCTGCCACCCAGTGCTCCTGGATGCATACATTTACCACTACGTGACAACTGGACTTGTACTCTAATTGCTTCTAATGGGAAAGTACACAGGTGTGTCTTGGGAAATAGCAGTAAAGGCCTGTGTCCAGAACAGGGCCACTGTAACTATAGGGCCAAAGATGCACTTGCACCGAACCATATGGTAACGGGGACCCTCTTGAAACAGCAGGTCAGTCCTGCATTTGCTCTCCCGCTGTTTCGGTCAGTGGGTCGGGGCTGCACCAACTTCAACTCATCAACGACCATGGGAACAGAACAGCAGGGGAATGAAAAGAGTTGAGTATTATTGATTTTTTGATTTTTGTATGGAAGGAGAGGGGCATAATATTGTGGGGGCATCTGCAGCCGAGCTTTAAACTGTGGGGACAGCAGGAGGGGGACATTAAAGAAGGAGCAACTTTAAACTATGGGACAGTTAGAAGTGGATATTAAACTGAGGGTGCAGCTGGGGGACTTTATACTGTGGGGGTATCTGGAGGTGGCATTAAATTGTGGGGGTACCGGAGGGGACATTAAACTGTGGAGGCAGCTAGAGGAGGACATTAACTGGGGGGACAGCAAGAGGGACACAGTAAACTGTGTGGGCAGCTGGAAGGGGACATTAAACTGAGGGTGCAGCTGGGGGGGGACTTTATACTGTGGGGGTATCTCTAGGTGGCATTAAATTGTGGGGGTATCTGGAGGTGGCATTAAATTGTGGGGGTAGCTGGAGGGGACATTAAACTGTGGTGCAGTTGGAGGGGGACATTAACTGGGGGGGCGGTAAGAGGGACACAGTAAACTGTGTGGGCAGCTGGAAGGGGACATTAAACTGGGGGCAACTGGAGGGGGATATTAAACTGACAGGGCAAATGGAAGGGGACATTATTCTTTTGGGGCAGCTGAAGGGGGACATTATGATGTGGGACCAACTGGAGGGGGACATTATGCTGTGGGAGAAGCTGGAGGGGGACAATATACTGTATGAGGCCCACTAAGTGGACATTATAATTTGTGCAAGTCAGGTATTTCTAAGTTGTTGTGATGGTGGGGGCACTGATGAAACCTTTGCACTGGGCCCACTAATGTGCTAAAATGGTCCTGGTCGAGAAGCATCTCATGGTAGCACTTGTGTGTTGTTTGTGGTATATGACTTTAGTATAGTGGTTGTCAGCTTTATAATTTATTGTGCGGCATTCCAAATACCTCACCTTTTTTTTTTTTTTTTTAATTAAATCAGCAAGCATTACAAAAAAGGTTGCCTACCCCTGATCTAGGGTCGCAGGGCCCCACATTGCGAAAATGCAGCTGCAAAAAACGCTGTGTTTTCCATTTCCTTAAAAGTGGATGGGATTCTGATTAACCCCATCCACACAAGCATTTTAGTAAATCGCAGCATGTCAATTATACCTATGGAGATGCTGGAGTTTTCTGTATATATATATATATACAGTCCTATGAAAAAGTTTGGGCACCCCTATCAATCTTAATCATTTTTAGTTCTAAATATTTTGGTATTTGCAACAGCCATTTCAGTTTGATATATCTAATAACTGATGGACACAGTAATATTTCAGGATTGAAATGAGGTTTATTGTACTAACAGAAAATGTGCAATATGCATTAAACCAAAATTTGACCGGTGCAAAAGTATGGGCACCTCAACAGAAAAGTGACATTAATATTTAGTAGATCCTCCTTTTGCAAAGATAACAGCCTCTAGTCGCTTCCTGTAGCTTTTAATCAGTTCCTGGATCCTGGATAAAGGTATTTTGGACAAACAATTCAAGTTCAGTTAAGTTAGATGGTGGCCGAGCATGGACAGCCCGCTTCAAATCATCCCACAGATGTTCAATGATATTCAGGTCTGGGGACTGGGATGGCCAGTCCAGAACATTCTCATTGTTCCTCTGCATGAATGCCTGAGGATTTGGAGCGGTGTTTTGGATCATTGTCTTGCTGAAATATCCATCCCCGGCGTAACTTCAACTTCGTCACTGATTCTTGAACATTATTCTCAAGAATCTGCTGATACTGAGTGGAATCCATGCGACCCTCAACTTTAACAAGATTCCCGATGCCGGCATTGGCCACACAGCCCCAAAGCATGATGGAACCTCCACCAAATTTTACAGTGGGTAGCATGTGTTTTTCTTGGAATGCTGTTTCTTTTTGGACGCCATGCATAACCCCTTTTTTTTTATAACCAAACAACTCAATTTTTGTTTCCAAAATGAAGCTGCCTTGTCCAAATGTGCTTTTTCATACCTCAGGCAACTCTATTTGTGGCGTACGTGCAGAAACGGCTTCTTTCTCATCACTCTCCCATACAGCTTCTATTTGTGCAAAGTGCGCTGTATAGTTGACCGATGCACAGTGACACCATCTGCAGCAAGATGATGCTGCAGCTCTTTGGAGGTGGTCTGTGGATTGTCCTTGACTCTTCTCACCATTCTTCTTCTCTGCCTTTCTGATATTTTTCTTGGCCTGCCACTTCTGGGCTTAACAAGAACTGTCCCTGTGGTCTTCCATTTCCTTACTATGTTCCTCACAGTGGAAACTGACAGGTTAAATCTCTGAGACAACGTTTTGTATCTTTCCCCTGAACAACTATGTTGAACAATCTTTGTTTTCAGATCATTTGAGAGCGGGCTGTCCATGTTCGGCGACCATCAAACTTAACTGAACTTGAATTGTTTTGTAGAAAGAAATGGTCCAAAATACCTTCATCCAGGATCCAGGAACTGATTAAAAGCTACAGGAAGCGACTAGAGGCTGTTATCTCTGCAAAAGGAGGATCTACTAAATATTAATGTCACTTTTCTGTTGAGGTGCCCATATTTTTGCACCGGTCAAATTTTGGTTTAATGCATATTGCGCATTTTCTGTTAGTACAATAAACCTCATTTCAATCCTGAAATATTACTGTGTCCATCAGTTATTAGATATATCAAACTGAAATGGCTGTTGCAAACAGCAAAATATTTAGAACTAAAAATGATTAAGATTAATAGGGGTGCCTAAACTTTTTCATAGGACTGTATATATATATATATATATATATATATATAATGGCGGAAAACTGTTCAGACTTTCAGTGTTTTATGGCTGCAGCTCTTTTTTGCAGATTTGTTAAACAGATCTACTAAATAGATGGCCAGAACATGTTGCGAATGCAGCACGATTGTCAAAAACCAAGATCTATCCATAATCTCTACTGCATTATTTCATCTTAACAAATGACTTTACCTTATTGTAAACTATGATGTCACATAGCAGAATATATAGTGATCTGTGTTTAATGTTCTATACAGAATAGTGAGCCCACTGGAAATGAATAGTTGTTTAGGAGAAGGTATATAGACATTTTGTTCTGTATATATTTCAACCTTTACAAGAATGCGAAGGGTTTGACCCAGCGATCAGTTAGCCCTAGATAAGATAAGAAGCGATAACAAGTATTTGTAGTTGATAATATATCTAAAGTGGCAAGATTCTCAGATATGTCAGTAAATACCTCATTTCAAGTAAAACTGTTGTCTCTGAAAGAAAACACATGGTCATACACCCAATGAGAGTACTTTAATGTCATAGAGTGTACCCTATTGGGACCCCCCCCCCCCCCCATATGAATCAGACCAGTGAACTGATCTGTAAGAGCAACTTCTTTTTCTGATTCATCCACTCACTGACTGGCCGGCATATAATGTTACATTTTCATTGCAGTGACTGGACAATACCAATTGACCACAGTCAAACTCACCATTTTGGTATGGGGAGAAGTGTCTTCTTGGAAGCTGTCCTCCAGCATACTCCCACTCAGCTCAGCTTGACTGACATGTCTCTCCCTATATTCAAATAGAGACAGACCAATTAATTAAGCCAAACTGAGTGGGGAAAAGTCAGAGGATGTCGTAACTATGAAGTGCTCCTCACTGCACCCTACTCATGATGTTTCCTCTGAAATGCCACAATGTTTCAGAATAGCACATAGGTTTTTGCAGTGCTGGATTTCCTCTTGCCAATGAGTGGAGCAGCAGGTCACACAGTTGTGTTGCTGTTGCTACCTTTATTTCCACTAGTAGTGCAGGACATAGCTGAGTTTAAGAACATTAACCCTGGAAATGAAAGGTAATGCACACTAGAGATAATCTTGTGCAGCTTCAACAATCTTATATAAATCCAACAAAGAATAGAGGGATTGTGTTATGGAATTGCTATTTAAGCAAACACAATAGTCTACAAGTTCAACCAAGCTGCATATTATCTGAAATCCATATGGGTAGACTAAGTCTATGACACCTCTGAGCTATTCACCAAAACCAACCACAAGACAGAATGAACTTGGTTTCCGGGGACCCATTTTGTGTCTGCAGAATAAGGTGACTAAACTCACAGACCTGTGAATTCAAGGTGCGAATTCACAGCCATATACCAAACCAAAAGCCCAGCGTCAGGTTGATGGATCTCTGCCCTACATTGTATTTCCCAATATTAACGGTAGCATAAAGCACAATAGGATCAAAGAACAGAAAGAGGTTAATGGAGAAATAGCTTGGATGTTTTTGTTTTTTTATTTTTGTGCATTTTCTATGTTTAACTTTACTTTAAGAAACCACAGATTTCGCCATTGAAAATCTCTATGCATTCCAAATAGAAACTTAGTGGAAACATAAAAGACAGGATGTGGTAATGTTTGATTGTGTTTACCACCAAGAAAACGCACAGCAATGTTTTTTAACACTGAGACACCAAATGTTATAACTGAATCTTGGGCAAAACAAATTACAGAAATAAATAGAAAAATAACATTTATGTGGCAATATAAATGGAAAATGCCACCTAAAGACAGATGATAGTCTGGTGTATCATTATATGAAACGGTTATTGAGGCTGCGGTATATTTTGTAACAAAGGGAATTGGAAAATGTTTCATTGTGTAACAAAACTAATAATAGGAACCCGAGAAGAGACTGATAGTTTGTTTAACTCCATCCTCAATAGCTATAAAACATGTAATATGGCGTCAGACATACAATCAGGGCTGTTGTTTTCCTCTTGTCCTTTCTCTATTATCATCTCATTCCAACACATGGTATTAGTGGGTGGGTCAGCTAGACAGGGCTACTATGTACTTTGGAAGTGTGATCGAAGATTAGTTATCAGCGCCACAATACAGGAGGTTATATGGGAGGTAAGTGATAACACAACTATATAGATCTGGGATTATAGATATAGTGTACATTATTTAACCCTCTATTAAGGCCCTCTTAAATAGTCCAATAAATGGCCAAATAACTATTAATAGGAATGTTCATTTCTAATAGTTGACCGTTGTAAAGGTGACTGCATCATTAATATAGCACCAAATAGATATATATATTGTTGGCAACAGGGAATTTGCAGTCAACAATATGAAAACTGATCTTCATCCCCATATAGTGCCAATGACTGCTCCCTGTAAATGAGTTATGTTCCAATGTTTTCTAGATCTTTGTTTGTTGTCATTCTTTGTTTACTTCCAGTGGATAAAATTCATCCATGGTCATGTGATATACAGTCCATGGTCATGTGATATACAGTCCATGGTCATGTGATATACAGTCCATGGTCATGTGACGGACACACAGGTGCACAGCTCATTACAGTCACAGCTCAGTAATCAGGCATCTGTTTTGTAGCGAGCTGTGCACCTGTGTCAGGGAGACGAGTGTCAAAAAGTCACTCTTATGTATTTAGATACAGAGTAAGGCCGGGTTCAGATGGAGTTTTTTGGACTGGATTCTGAGGCGGGGAGTTGTCACGGATTCCACTCTGGATTAGGCCCAAATCAATGGGCCTAGTCCAGAGGGAGTGTTGTGAGGCAGATGTCCACCTCAAGAAAGGGCAAGCCCTTTCTTTTTTCTGCTAGCAGGAACAAACCGCTCGCGGAAAAAGGAACCCATTGAATTCAATGGGAGGCGGTTTTTTGAGCTGGATTTTGATGTGGATTCCACCTAAGGGTAGTGTGAACTTCCCCTAAGGGTAGTGAACTGAGGCTTTGCCCCGGGTGAAGGAAACTCTTCCATCACATCACTCTTATCTCTTCCATCACACCAGAAGTAGCCCGCCTACTCAGAAATGATGGAAATTATGGTTTAACACAATTTTTAGTACACTGCATGTCATATGTATCTACAGCTTATAGACTATAGCCTATAGACCAGGGGTCAACAAGCTCCAGCACCTGTGCCAAGGTCAGCACTTCAGGCATATTTACTCGGCACAGGGCTTTCTCTAATGTTTACAATGCTGCTGCTCCATGTAGTCCCGCTATCTCATGGACCATGTAAACACAGTAAGAATGTAGGAAGCATTAAAGGGGAAAAGCATGAGGCATGGCGTCCTAGTGTCCAGGCTGTGAGCTAGCCTTGTCAGATGGCAGCAATTGCCTGTGCATTTTGCAAGAACAAAAGTATAATGGCAGCAGCAAACACTCAAATAGGCGTTTGTTCATTTCTCAAGGTTGGACAGAATTGTATTAGTTTACGCAATAAAATAATTGGGCTATATGAAGGACATCCTCTGCCCTCACCAAGCTGGCTAGATGCAGATCACTCTGGGTATTGTCACCAGCCAAAAGTTGTATTCACCAGAAAGGAATCATCATGGACAAGAATAATAATGGCTTGGAAGTATAATCAAGCACTTGGTTACTGTTATGGTGTGCACTATATAACATTCATGTAAGGATCAACATTAGGGTTGAGCTGATCTTGAGACTTCAGAATCGATTTCAAAATCTGATTTCCGATAATTTTCCAGCCAATCGCGATCGTGAAATTTGCTCGATCGCCGATCGGGATCCGATCTTTTCCGATCCCAATCCTCAACCCTAGTCACTGCTTCTCTATGGGAAAAGTCACTTCAAGGTTGAGCCAATCTTGAAAAAATCTCCAACCTCGATCCCGCTGGAAAAGATCCAGTCAGAATTCCGATCACGATCATGATATTTACTCGATCGCCGATCGGAATCCGATCTTTTCCGATCCCGATCGCTCAACCCTAATCAACATCCTCATGATTATTGCATAACACACTGACAAATTCATCTTTGACTTTTTTAAAGGAATTGGCACATGAGACAAAAAAAGGTTGCTGACCCCTGCTATAGACTAATAGTAATATAGATTATGATATGTATACATTTACATATTTTTCATTCTAAACTTATATTCTATCAATATCATTTTTATTTCAGATATGAATCAGCAACTTCTTATCATGGAAATGTTCCTGACCACAGTGATCTGCCGAATGCTCTATCGGCGAAGATATGAGGAGAAACCTGCACTTACTGAAGATGAGGAGACCAAGGAAAATCTGCAAAATAGTACACTATGTATCAATGGAAAGGCAATGGATGAAGGACTCCAAAAGGTGTAAAAGATACCGAAAAACAATCGCAGGAACTTCAGCAGAATAAGACATACAAATTCTGTAGAATTTCATCATCTACTTGTACAGACAGATGATTTGTTATGTCAAATGTTTATTGGACTAATGGAAATCCTTCTATATATGTTTATATCCTTGTATATAAGACTAAGCTTTGCTTGTATTATGTATTGCATGTTGTTCATCTGTTATCAACTCTAGCTGAGATTGGGAAGCAAAGTTGTGCAGTTTTGTGTTTGGTTCTACCTATGGGTTTGCATTAAGACTTCCTGTAAATTGCTCCAATGGATATGTTATAACAAGAGTTTTTGTTGCTAATATGTCTTTGGCCCTAAGTCACTACTATGACCTGTGATTGAGCTTCACTGAGGGCCAAAAGTCAAGTGGACGGCTGGGAAGAAGAACAAAATGGCTTTTTATTTTGGCATACCCTCCCTGGCTTCTGATTATTATACTCTGGGGCTTGAAGAGATCCGAGAATATTATAGTCAACTTGTAGTAGACTCTTGGGTAAATTTGCGGTTCAACTGAACCTGTACTTTATGGAAATTTTATTTACAAATTTGCCCATCTTCAGTTCATTGTATTGTAGATAAATGGTGCTAATTGATTTTTCAATTTTAAATCTTCTTATCAAGTATTTTAATGAGAATTGAGGTGTTTCTCCATGTTTGACAATCTTTACCCTTTACAAAATTGATCCCAAAGTGTCCTACTTATTGTGACCCCAATAAGCAGATATAACCTGCGGGCAGGGGTGTAACTACCATAGAGGCAGCGGAGGCGGCCGTCACAGGGCCCGGGCCATTAGGGGGCCCGGTGACAGCCGCCACCGCTGCGTTTTTTTCTTGTTTTTTTTTAAATTGGCCGTTATGGGCCCTATTTACTTGCCGATCCTGGATATTATACTGTGTGCAGGGGCCACTATGGGGACATAACACTGTATGCAGGGGCCACTATGGGGTATAATACTGTGTGCAGGGGCCACTATGGGGGATAATACTGTGTGCAGGGGCCACTAATGGACATAATACTGTGTGCAGGGCTTACTAAGGGACATAATAGAGTGCGGAGGAGGGGGTCGGTCAAGGTCTTCGGCATCGGTGTCGGTTGGGGGGGGGCATGTCAAAAGTTCGCCATGGGGCCCCGCCATTCCTAGTTACGCCACTGCCTGCGGGTAAACCGGGAAGAAAGTGTCCAGTTTCCCAGTGGTGTAACCACAAGAGAAATTACACAGTTCTAATGGAAGCCAATGAGTTGAACAAAGAACCATCTCTATTAATTTCTTAGTATTGTACGTGGACAACACCTTTAACTTGTAATTCTCACACAGTTTTTGTTCATCTGCTATCTCTTCTTGGTTGACATGTTCTAAATGTGTCTCAGTTTAATGTTAAGTTATATGCCCTATAAACATGAGGAATAACAATGCTTCTCAATGTTTCATGGCTTTCGGCACACCCATATACTTGTCCATTAGACTACCAGATAGTCATGATTCTTCACACCACAGAACACCTTTTCACTGCTCTAAGACTCTAGCGGCAGCGTGCATCATACCACTCCATCCAATGCTTGGTATTGTGTGTGATGATGTGCACAGATTATGTTATAGGAGCAAAAACCTGGATGTTGAATATGTTGAATTTCAAAATGCCCAGTGCTTTGACATTCAATAGGAAAAGGACCAGACATGGACCCACTGGGTAGTGCTTTGACATTGGGTGGGTATCTGGCAACAGTACTTATTATTGAGAACATATGCACACTCGGGCAACCTGAGCTATGCATATGTATGGGCGGGTTATAACTTGGTAGGAATAGCTGTGGACTGACGGAGCATTCAGCTAACAACTATCTAAAGTGTATGGAAAGCTTTGCTGTACAAGGCGTTAACTCAAGACACTTTTCCTTATAGACTCTGTGGCCCATGCTGCCATAATAGTAATTATATATAAAAAGAGGAAGAAAGAGAGAGAGGATTTATTAGATTTTCTCTTTTATTTTCATAAACATGTAAATGTTAAGTCTAATGAACAATCACATATAGATATCCATATGGTTTACTGTAATTAATATGCAGATGAAGAAGTCAATGAAGCTGTCCAACATCTGCTGAGGGCAATGGTTACTGTGTGAACAGATGTCTGATACAGTGATAAAAAAAGTATATACTTTTTATTAAAAATGTTGTGGCGGGACAATGTATCACGGATATAGTTTGGTCATGGTTGACAATAATACAGGTACATTCTTATTCAGATCTCATGTGACTGCCCTCAACTAACACAGCAAAGAGTCTTGTAGGAAGCGCTTGTGTGTTCTGTATAGCAATAGTCACCGAAAATAAGATATTCTTATTCCTTATTTATATATATTTCATGGAGCGGAGTATATACCGTAAACTTGGCAATTCTGGTATGATGGGTCAATACAATCTGTATACACTTACCGTGGCTATTGGTGAATGAGTGCTCATCGGAGCTAATTATGATTGCCACTGGGTAATGACTGTACTACGTACAGAGACTGTTCATTGGGTTGAACTCTTTCTAAGATAGCCAGTGAAAAGGGATGAGCGCTTGAAAAAGGAAAAGCCTTTTATTCAAACCAGGCGCATGCGCGAGAACGGAATGGATGAGGGGTGGTATGCATCCTTCATCTAATCCAGGCGCTAGTACAAAACGAAAAAGCCGGGATATGGCAGAAAATTCTCTAAGTTCTCGCGCATGCGCAAACTCACGTGGAGACACAAACAATAGAGCCAATGAGATATGGTGGGAGGCACCTGCAAGATGGGCTGGTGCTTACACGATGATATGATTGGATGCCGCCGACCAATGAGGCTGATTGGTTTATATGACGATGCAGGGGCGTGGAATAGAGTTTAAGTATCAGGAGTAGAGCAGGGCAATTCACCGCTGAACATTCGGCGGCGGTCCTGCTAGTGGTCAGACTATTTACCGCTCACTGACATTTTATATACTTGTAGTGATGGTCCGAAAGTGAGGACTAAATGTATAGACCCCTGATGAATCTCCTTTATCAGAGAAGAAACGCGTAGGGTCATAAATTAGCTAATGGTGTAGCACCCACACACAGGTAGTCTGAATAGAGACGCAGCCAGTGGTACCTCCCTTCTCCGTTGGTGTGACATTAGGTCACTAGCCTCGGAGGGGTGGGGGAGCATTCCACTGAGCTTGCAACATTGCGTCTCACTCTGACTTCAAACCTGTAAGTTATAGGTGCACATCAGATGCTGGAAAAGCGAGATAGATAATGTTTGACTGCAGGGTGAATTAGAAGCAGTATCAAATCTCCCTTCCTCACACATCGCTTGCTTTTTAAACAGTGAGTTTGGGTGTGGGACACAGTTTTTGTTTTGCTTTTTGTGTGTCAGTTTTTATTATGTCTTAAAAAAAGTGAAGTTTTATCTAATAATATTCCTTTGGTGGATGAGTCGATCCCCCCTCAGTGAAATATATGTGTTCTGTATAGAGATGACGGCCGTTTCCAATAGCACGCACCCATAAGAATGAATGGCTGCGTCCATTCATTCCTATGGGTGCTTGCTATTCGAAACAGTAGTTTCGAGTAGTATTCACTCATCTCTAGTTCTGTAGCCATCCCACTCACAAACAGATGTTTCTTGATTCTGTATAACTAGCTTTTTTAACCCTATAATTATAGTCACAAGTAGTGTTAGAAGTTCAATAATGGTGCGGATTCTCAGTAACTACAGTAAACAGCCAGCAAGGAATGTGCTACTGAGTCTGCTACTCCCAATGACATGAATTATATTTAAGGGTCCAGGTTTGGGAGTGACTGTAGTGTAGTAGGATGGCACCCAAGTGGGGATCCATAGTGTGTGTGTGTGTGTATGTAAGCTGTAGAATGCTTTAAGGCTAAGTCTGGAGGGCTCTTCTCAACTAAGGCTATGTTTACATTTGCGTTGGGGTCTTTGTAGGACAAAATAGCCTGACATGCACAGCTTTTTGTTTGCCATTTTCAGTTTAAAAACAACAGAGGAGCAACAGATCCTGTTATAGTCAATGGGGTCTCTCAGGCTCCACACGTAACTGCAATTTTAGCCAACTGCCAGAACAACAGACAATATCGTGCACCTAGTATAAGGAAACCATTGCCAGAAATTGAACTATTCCTGGGTGAGCAGACAACTGAACCATAAGGATGTATAGAGACTTTAAGAACTTTAGGTTCTGTGGAAGAAAGCACATCTACTTTATTTGGTCTTGATCTGTGCGTGGAAAAACACCCTGGTTAATTCCCCCCCCCCCCAAAAAAAAATGAAACCCCTACTGCTATAATAAATCCCGCTTGTGGACTATTTCTTTGACACTGACCATGCCATAACACATATTGGTAAATTGTTACAGTGTATGTTTGCAGCAAAGCCACACAATGAATGCGTGCATGTGCAATATAGTGGCGTCACTTGTGTTTGTGATACAATGTGTTATGTTAATCTTATGTTACGCTTTATAAGGTGGGGCCAAACACTTAATCTTTTCCCCGGATGAAGAAATACCTAGCTACAGCCCTGTTGCGGTACAAATAACACCAAATGACAAAATTGTGACAAATTTAAGAGGCAGTTTCTTAACTACTATTCATGTTGGTAAGAATGTCAATATTAATATTAATATGGCTTTTTTAAGACTCCGTACGCCTGTCAAGGTGCTCTCTCCTTAAGGAGAGATATTGTCCCCATAACCTGGTCCAGAAGTTTCATCTGTGCCAAACCAGTTTTCCTTACGCTGTGCTGAAGAGATCCAACCAGATCAAAACAGTGCTGTACACAGCTGGGATTCTGTTCCTTTTGGAATAGAATAAATTGGTTTGGCATATCCTCACATCATAGCAATAGACTTGAAAAAGCCATGCATGATGTTTAAGAGGGCTATGTTATGGTCAGCAGGGTTATTAAAAAAAAAAACCTAATAAACAAAAACCCTGCGGAGCCCAACAGGGCTCTGGACCGAAGGAACACCCTGGTGTGAACAAGGTCTGGCAGTTAGTGTCACTGCCAGCCCACTACACCAACCGGGTGTGCTCTGTTAACTCACAGAGGAGGCCTGTGCAGCTCAGAGCAGCCACTACTACAAACAAGTCAGTCTAGTCAGAGCCACTGAGCTAGACAGAGACCGGAACACAGTGTGTGTTACCAGTGAACTCAGAATAAGGCAGCTTACTGCCCGACTAACAGTGAGACTACTGACTCAGGGGCAATTCTAGCTAAGGCCAACTAAAGATTGTTCAGACTGGAACCCATACACACACAGCAATGAGAATCTGGAATGAGACAAGGGCACCAGGCTGAGGAATCTAGCTCCTTAAATAGGGAAAGGGCAATCCCAAGCAACCAGCCCAGGTGCCCACGCCAAGCGCACAATGGCTGACACCCTAGTCAGTCAGACAGCCGACCACGCCCAGCTCCTGCAAGGGAAGTTAACCCCTGCAAGAAGGACAGAATCAAGTAGGGAAATGTGACAGCTGGCAAAGGGCAACAACGGATGAGTGGACCGTGACTCGTCCCCTCGGCTGCAGCTGCCGCACTGTCCTGAGAGGCTACCCCTAGAGGGCAGCAAACAGAGGCACTGTGTTTCTATTTACATTTTTGAAAACATATTTGCATATTTTTCCTTTTATTAATATGTATATAAAAATGCCTCCGTAAGGACATCACTAATATGTTAATGTGAACTTTGATGTACATCATATAAGTTTTAAAAGGAGACCCTGTTATAATTTTCACTGCATTTAGGTCAAAGGAAAAAAAAAAGTTTCCCTAGTAATATGATCTAATGCTAGATTCTCTCCTACCATTGACTCAGAGGCATAACATGAAGCTTCTGTGCCCCAATGCAAGATATGTACTAGGCCCCCCATGTATAGATACTGTATATGACTACTAAATAAACCCATGATCTATAAATGTTGTCCAATGCCTACATACGTGTGCAGATTACTTATTACTACTATAGTGCTATTTACTTTTTGTTAATCTTACTAGTTTTGCTGTTTTCAGAAGCCATGCACATGTACAACCACCTATCCATTCTTCTCCTAGATGTGACTGCTGGACTTATGAATTGCTGATAAATAGGGACCCATCTCAATTGGAAGCAGAGGGATAGATTATATCTGTTTGATCCACATAATGTCTCTATAGGTTTTTTGAGGTATTCTTGATGCTTTGGAGGTGTATAAGACTTATACACAGATAGTAATGAAACAGAGACACATTTTATTTTAAAAAAAATGTTTATTTGTAAGAATTGTAAATGCAAGGCCAATTGTTTGATTAGGTCCTAAAAACTCCAGTAATATCCCAACCCCTGACTCAGGAGGAGTTATCCGCCAGCACTCAGGAGAGGAAAACCCCCTTGTGGAGGAAACCTCTGGGGAACCATGGCTGATGGACTGCCCTTCCCTCTGGGCATTATGAGGCTGTAGAAAACAAACAGTAACTGTTTACAACAGGCAATGTTGCCTTTGCTACAGATGATTGAGTATGAGGTTGCATAAATTCTACACATAAGACAACTTTCACAGGGGAAAGTGATCGGCAAACAAGCGTTCATGTCAGTGTTTGTTCCTAACTATTGGCCTATGCAAAGTGGGCACTGAGCAGCCAACAAAAGAGCAAACACTTCTTTGATGGTTGATAGGATTTAATTTACTGATTCTCCAAGACGTATTCACTGTCCAAGACAGCCTTTATGTGCAGTATGTGTAAATGACTGGTCATGACTGCATTCACTGCATAGGTCTGAGTAATGACTGTCCAGTGACTACCTGACAGCCACTAGCCTGGGCATATGATTTGGCAGCTCAATTTAGCTACATCCCTTAACCTATGTCATATTATTTAGTTTACTGTTATGGTCAGCAGGGTTTATTAAAAAAAACTAAACAACTGAAAAACCCTGTGGAGCCCTCTGGGCTACTGACTGCTAAAGACCTGGTGTGAACACTGTCTGACAGTTACTGTCACTGCCAGCTAAATAAAGGACCAGGTGCACTCTGTTAACATTCACAGAGTCCTGTGCGGTCAGCGTAGCCGCTACAAATAAACACTGGCTAGCCAGCACTCCTGGACTAGCCAGAGACCAACAAACCCTGTGTGCTTCCAGCCACCCAACCCCTAATGCAGCTACAGCCTCACAACTGGTCAGTGTGAACAGTGACTGACACTGTTAGGAGTATTTTGGTTCATTGCTTTCTATTTCTCTTACCTGGGGAGTTTTTGGCTGCGCGGTGTCTGGGGTGGCATCCTGGCGCTGCGGGGTTGTCCTGTTGTGGGTATTGGTGCACACCTTCTGACTTGCACGCGCGCACTGTTGGTAGGCAGCTTTATTTCCTGGTTGATTAGTCTGTCCTCCCATTTGCACCTGGGAGGAGTGGTCTCTACTCTGTATTTAAACCCATGCCTCCCATGGTTCTGTGCTGAGTGTCGCTTTTACAGAGCTAGGCCATAGCAGGAGGAGTAGGTGGTTATCTGGGATAGAGGAAGTTCCGTGGTTGGTTTTTGGGAGGTTTGGGTGAACAAGTTGGTTTGTGTGTTTTCCCTTCTGTGTTCACCAATCCTACCTCTGTGTGTTATTGACTGTGTGAGTGAATTGCCTTATCCTTTGATTTCTACTCAGTTTCCCTGTGTTTGTTTCCCAGTGTAAGGTTCCTTCCCATATTGGTTTGGGGGAATCCTTTCCCACATTTTTCCTGTGTGCTGCTTGTCTTGTTAGTCAGCGCACACCCTTGTCAGTCCCTGTCAGTAGCAGCTTCACTTGTTCGTTAGGGGTGACCCCTTTAGTCTCCAGTCCCTAGAGTTCTTATAGGGCATTCCTTCTCCCACTTCCCTCTAGGCCTACGGTATCAGTGAGAGAGGAGCTGTCGGGGTCAGGCTTAGCCTGAGAACAGCCGACCCACACCCGTGAGGCAGGGACCGGGATAGCTAGTGGGAGTAGTGCAGGGCGAGATTTCCTACTGCTATCCCTTAGCCCCGTTGCAGCTACCTGGACTGACATAACAGTACACTCAGCCGTAAAAAAAAAAAAGAGGAAAGGTTCGTTTGCATTATGACGGACCTGAAACAGTTGTACCAGGCGGTGCAGCAGATCTCCACTGAGATGGAGGGGATCAAGCTACGAATGGATGCCATCCAAGCTTCTGGCGTATCTCAGTTACAGCAGTTGGCTCAACACACAGCCTCTCAGGTGGAGGGCATACAGAGGCAGGTGAGTAGCGCCCCTGTGGGTCGGCCTCTGGAGCCAAAAGTCAGCTTACCTGAACCCTTCAGAGGTAAGAGGTCAGATTTTTTCCGATTTCAAAAGGACTGTCTTTTGTATTTCCGGCTACGGCCGTTTTCCTCCGGTTCTGAGGTACAGAGAGTTGGGATTATTATTACTTTATTGAGAGATGATCCCCTCATCTGGGCACATTCGTTACCAGCCGACTCAGCTTGCTTACTAACTGTAGAGGCGTTTTTCTCCACAATGGGGTTACTGTATGACGCCCCAGACAGGGTACGCACGGCTGAGTATAACCTACGACGTTTGATGCAAGGGGATCACGCTATAGAGAAATATTGCACAGAGTTTCGTAGGTGGGCAGCAGAAGTACACTGGAATGACCCCGCTCTACTTAGTCAGTTTGAGACAGGACTCTCAGACCAGGTTAAAGACCATCTAGTTTCTCACCCTGTTCCGGGAGATCTAGATGAGGCCATGCAGCTGGCAATTAGAGTTGGACGGCACCTCCGGGAGCGTGGAGACAAGAGTCCTGGGGGGGTTAACCCTCCTCAATTCTGTTTTTAGAGAGGACCCGGAGGACCAACCCATGCAGATTGGGGCCACTGTGCAAAGTGCTAGACCCAAGAGTGAAGGGTCCCGCACAGTACGCTGTTTTGTGTGTGGAGGGATGGGACATTTAGCAAGGGTATGCCCCTCCAGAGAATGGTTCGCCAAGGAGAGTAATAACCCCAGGTCTATTGAGGGTAAAGGGAGAAAACCTACTAAGGAGGGAGGTGTGTATGTTTCCTGTACTCAGACTGCCGGGTTGACCCTTGATGGATGGGTAAATGGGCAGAAGTGCCGGATTTTGGTTGATTGTGGTTCGGCAGTCAACCTTATTGACTCAGAGTTTTGCGAGCAACTAAGGGTGAGTCCTTTGGTCTTGAAGTCTCAGATACCGGTGTGGGCTATTGATAAGACCCCTCTACAGCAAGCTGTCATGTCCAAACAGGTGGAGGGTTTGGAGTTTATTGTGGGTGGCCACAGGGAAGAGATTGACTTGTTCTTGTTGTCTAAGTTACCAGCACAAGTAGTGTTGGGGTGGCCCTGGCTGAAGCAGCATAACCCTATTATCAACTGGGAGACCGAGTCAGTAGTTTCTTGGGGGCAGGGGTGTAATGGTCGATGTCTGCCCATATCCGTTATGTCTTTGTCTATAGACAATTTGCCTCAAGAAATATGTGAGTTCAGGGAGGTCTTTGAGGAAAGGGCAGCCAAGACATTACCACCACATCGCACCTATGATTGCTCAATTAAATTTATACCAAATGCAGTGTTACCCAAGACAAGGTTGTACAATCTCACTATTCCGGAGAGGGAGGCGCTCAAGGAGTATATTGAGGGGAGTCTAGAGGTGGGGCATATTCGCCCATCTAAGTCCCCAGTAGCAGTGGGGTTTTTCTTTGTAAAGAAGAAAGATGGAGGGTTGCGCCCTTGTTTGGATTTTAGGGAGATTAATAAAATCACGGTGCGGAATCCCTATCCCATCCCGTTGATCTCGGATCTATTCAGCCAGATTACGGGAGCTCGCTGGTTTAGTAAAATAGATTTACGTGGGGCGTATAACTTGCTGAGAATCAAGAAGGGGGATGAGTGGAAAACAGCGTTTAACACACCCCTAGGACACTTTGAGAGTCTGGTGATGCCTTTTGGTCTAACCAATGCGCCCGCGTTTTTTCAGAATTTTATTAATGATGTACTAAGTGCCGTCATAGGGAGGGGGGTTGTGGTCTATCTGGACGATATACTCATTTACACCCCGGATTTGGAGACTCATTGGGAGAGAGTGAGAGAGGTTTTAGATATCCTGAGGGTTAACCAATTAAGTGCTAAGCTGGAGAAATGTGTGTTCGCGGTCAATAAATTATGTTTCCTTGGCTATATCCTATCGGACAAGGGGTTCGAGATGGATCCTGAGAAGGTCAGGGCAGTCTTGGAGTGGCCGCGACCTGAGAACCTAAAGGCGGTCCAACGGTTCTTGGGATTCTCCAACTATTATCGCCAGTTTATTAAGGGATTTTCTGAGGTTGTGAAACCCATCTCGGACTTGACTAAGAAGGGGGCTGACTGTGCTAAGTGGTCGCCAGAGGCGCTAGCCGCGTTTGAAGAATTGAAGAAGCGATTCTCGTCCGCTCCCATTTTGAGACAGCCGGATGAGAGGTTGGCCTTCCGAGTGGAGGTGGATGCCTCCTCGGTGGGGGTGGGAGCAGTACTTTCTCAGGAGTTCGAGGAGGGTACGCATCCCTGTGCCTTCTTTTCTAAGAAATTCTCTGCCTCTGAACGGAATTATGATATCGGAGATAGGGAACTACTGGCAATAAAACTAGCGTTCGAACATTGGCGTCACTTCCTGGAGGGGGCCAGAAGGCCAGTCCAGGTATTTACTGATCACAAGAATTTGGTTTATCTTGGGTCGGCGAAGAGATTAAATGCACGGCAGGCCAGATGGGCTCTATTTTTTGCGCGGTTCCACTTTACCGTGACTTATGTGCCGGGTTCGAAGAATGTTAAGGCTGATGCTTTATCCCGGTATATGTCGACCGAGGAGGAACGAGAGGCGCCTGCCACTATTCTTGGGGATGGAGTGGTGGTAGCAGTATTGGGTGCGAAATTGGAGAAGGCCTTGATCGAAGCGCAACACGCTGCACCTTCCAAGATACCTAGAAACAAGCTGTTTGTCCCAACTACTCTCCGACAAAGTCTCCTGAGGGAGTGTCACGAGTCGGTTCTTGCTGGTCACCCGGGGGTTTCAGAGACCATGAGATTGGTGTCTAGGAATTTTTGGTGGCCAGGGTGGAGTAGGGATGTCTTGCAGTTTGTTCAAAATTGTTCGGTCTGTGGAAGAGCCAAGGCGTCACATACCCGTCCCCATGGTCTTCTACATCCATTGGAACCTCCTAAGGCACCTTGGACTCATCTGTCTATGGATTTCACCACGGGCCTTCCGGTGTCTAAGGGTTTCACGGTCATTTGGGTAGTCGTTGACCGCTTCACGAAAATGTGCCATTTGATCCCGTTTTCCAGGCTGCCGTGTGCCAAGACACTATCAGAGGCATTTATTAAAGAAATTGTAAGGTTGCATGGTCTTCCTGAGGAGATCGTTTCGGACAGGGGTCCGCAATTTGTGGCTAAATTCTGGCGGGCTTTTTGCAGCAGGCTGGGAGTTACACTGTCGTTTTCCTCCGGGTTTCACCCGGAGTCTAACGGGCAAACAGAGAGGAAGAATCAGGATGTGGAACAGTTTTTGAGGTGTTTTGTTCGAGAGAACCAGAATAATTGGGCTGACTTTCTCCCCCTGGCAGAATTTTCCCTAAACAACCATGATTCCAACGCCACAGGCACCACACCTTTTTTTTGCTCCGGTGGTAGACATCCTGTTTTCGGAGTATTTTCTTCCATTTCTTCCCCAGTTCCGGAGGAGGAGCTATTTTCTAAAAAGCTGCAGGGGGTATGGTCCCGTATCCGAGAGAATCTGGTGCGGGCATCACACCAGGCTAAGGTCCAGGCGGATAGGAAGAGAGGAGAGTTGCAGTTCTTCCCTGGTGAGATGGTTTGGTTGTCCACCAAGAATATCAGGTTGAAGGTTCCTAGCAAGAAGCTGGGTCCCAGGTTTGTGGGTCCTTTTAAGATCATCAAGATGGTAAATGAAGTGGCGGCACAGCTGCAACTACCTAAAAGGTGAAGATAAACCGGGTGTTCCATGTCTCCTTGTTAAAGAAGGCCAAGAAGGGAACGTCTCCAGTTAAGGTTCCACCAGTTTCTGAGTCCGGGGAGTATGAGATATCCCGAGTTCTGGATAGCAAATATGTTCGGGGGAAGCTACGGTATCTGGTGGCATGGAAGGGATACGGTCCTGAGGATAATTCTTGGGTTCTGGAGTCGGATATGTCAGCCCCCAGACTCGTGGAGAAATTCCACAAGGAGTTCCCGAAGAAGGATGCTCCTAGAGAATCCGGAGTCTTCTCCTTGAGGGGAGGATCCTGTTAGGAGTATTTTGGTTCATTGCTTTCTATTTTTCTTACCTGGGGAGTTTTTGGCTGCGCGGTGTCTGGGGTGGCATCTTGGCGCTGCGGGGTTGTCCTGTCGTGGGTATTGGTGCACACCTTCTGACTTGCACGCGCGCACTGTTGGTAGGCAGCTTTATTTCCTGGTTGATTAGTCTGTCCTCCCATTTGCACCTGGGAGGAGTGGTCTCTACTCTGTATTTAAACCCATGCCTCCCATGGTTCTGTGCTGAGTGTCTCTTTTACAGAGCTAGGCCTTAGCAGGAGGAGTAGGTGGTTATCTGGGATAGAGGAAGTTCCGTGGTTGGTTTTTGGGAGGTTTGGGTGAACAAGTTGGTTTGTGTGTTTTCCCTTCTGTGTTCACCAATCCTACCTCTGTGTGTTATTGACTGTGTGAGTGAATTGCCTTATCCTTTGATTTCTACTCAGTTTCCCTGTGTTTGTTTCCTAGTGTAAGGTTCCTTCCCATATTGGTTTGGGGGAATCCTTTCCCACATTTTTCCTGTGTGCTGCTTGTGTTGTTAGTCAGCGCACACCCTTGTCAGTCGCAGCTTCACTTGTTCGTTAGGGGTGACCCCTTTAGTCTCCAGTCCCTAGAGTTCTTATAGGGCATTCCTTCTCCCACTTCCCTCTAGGCCTACGGTATCAGTGAGAGAGGAGCTGTCGGGGTCAGGCTTAGCCTGAGAACAGCCGACCCACACCCGTGAGGCAGGGACCGGGATAGCTAGTGGGAGTAGTGCAGGGCGAGATTTCCTACTGCTATTCCTTAGCCCCGTTGCAGCTACCTGGACTGACATAACAGACACAGCAATGGCCTAGTGAGCTTTCACACAATTCACACACAAGGCAGCATGCTGCCCAACTACAAATGGCATTGCTGGCTCTGGGGATATTTCTAACTAGGGCCACTGAGCAATTACAGGCTGGAACCCAAGCACCACACACACACACATCAATTCAGGTATCAGATTTGATTTGGGATTTGATCTTAGAGCACCGGGTGTGAAGACCAGCCCCCTTATATAGGCAAGGGGCGGTCACCAGCAAATAGCCCAGCTGCCCAATCCGAGCGTCCATTGGTCAACACACACGTCGATCAACCAATCGACCACGCCCAGCTGTTGCAAGGCAGATTAACCCTTGCAACCCTGGACTGTACAGAAGAACAGGCAGCGATGCCCATCTCATGGCCTCAGCTTCTGCACAATCCTAACATTTACTTACACCCAGATATACTTAGGTAAGGTATCTCGACTACCCTAATATGTAAATTTGGATGGATCACAGGAGCTGCAAACTGAAAGTTGTGCATCTCTGTGCCAGCAGTACAAGTCTGCAGCAGGCGCACTGTGACTGTGGAATACAAGTTGCGATATTATGACATCACATCATGAGTTCACAATTCTTGGTAGATGATCACCATATTCTTCTTCGCTAAGCTCTGATTGGTCACTGCGCAGTAAAGGCAATATTACTATTTGACCGTGTCCAGACATGTATAACATGCAAATTTTCTGCCAGACACAAAATATGCAGCATATCACAGTGTTCTATAGGGGTTTAACGCTGAATGGCACACCATAGAACAATCTGAAGAGAAAATGAATCTGTGGTGTTGACTAGAGATGAGCGAACAGTGTTCTATCGAACTCATGTTCGATCGGATATTAGGCTGTTCGGCATGTTCGAATCGAATCGAACACCGCGTGGTAAAGTGCGCCATTACTCGATTCCCCTCCCACCTTCCCTGGCGCCTTTTTTGCTCCAATAACAGCGCTGGGTAGGTGGGACAGGAACTACGACACCGGTGACGTTGAAAAAAGTAGGCAAAACCCATTGGCTGCCGAAAACATGTGACCTCTAATTTAAAAGAACAGCGACGCCCAGCTTCGCGTCATTCTGAGCTTGCAATTCACCGAGGACGGAGGTTTCCGTCCAGCTAGCTAGGGCTTAGATTCTGGGTAGGCAGGGACAGGCTAGGATAGGAAGGAGAAGACAACCAACAGCTCTTGTAAGAGCTAAATTCCAGGGAGAAGCTTGTCAGTGTAACGTGGCACTGACGGGCTCAATCGCCGCAACCCAGCTTTCCCAGGATCCTGAATGGAATACACTGTCAGTGTATTCCCGTATACCCGATATATACCCCGATACCCGTTCCAACGGTGTGCCCCCCCACCTTCACCCCAGAAATACCCTGCAAGTCCCCTAGCAATAGAATTGGGGCTATATACACCCACAATTTTTACTACTGGTATACAGTGCCATTGTCTGACTGGGAATTCAAAGAATATATTGGGAATACAAATACCCTCATTTCTTGCTACTGCCATATAGTGCCAGTTTCTGACTGGTAATTCAAAGAATATATTGGGGTTACGTGCACCCACAATTTTTACTACTGGTATACAGTGCCATTGTCTGACTGGGAATTCAAAGAATATATTGGGAATACAAATACCCTCATTTCTTGCTACTGCCATATAGTGCCAGTGTCTGACTGGGAATTCAAAGAATATATTGGGGTTACGTGCACCCACAATTTTTACTACTGGTATACAGTGCCATTGTCTGACTGGGAATTCAAAGAGTATATTGGGAATACAAATACCCTCATTTCTTGCTACTGCCATATAGTGCCAGTTTCTGACTGGGAATTCAAAGAATATATTGGGGTTACGTGCACCCACAATTTTTACTACTGGTATACAGTGCCATTGTCTGACTGGGAATTCAAAGAATATATTGGGGTTATAAATACCCTCATTTCTTGCTACTGCCATATAGTGCCAGTTTCTGACTGGTAATTCAAAGAATATATTGGGGTTACGTGCACCCACAATTTTTACTACTGGTATACAGTGCCATTGTCTGACTGGGAATTCAAAGAGTATATTGGGAATACAAATACCCTCATTTCTTGCTACTGCCATATAGTGCCAGTGTCTGACTGGGAATTCAAAGAATATATTGGGGTTACGTGCACCCACAATTTTTACTACTGGTATACAGTGCCATTGTCTGACTGGGAATTCAAAGAGTATATTGGGAATACAAATACCCTCATTTCTTGCTACTGCCATATAGTGCCAGTTTCTGACTGGGAATTCAAAGAATATATTGGGGTTACGTGCACCCACAATTTTTACTACTGGTATACAGTGCCATTGTCTGACTGGGAATTCAAAGAATATATTGGGGTTATAAATACCCTCATTTCTTGCTACTGCCATATAGTGCCAGTTTCTGACTGGGAATTCAAAGAATATATTGGGGTTACGTGCACCCACAATTTTTACTACTGGTATACAGTGCCATTGTCTGACTGGGAATTCAAAGAATATATTGGGGTTATAAATACCCTCATTTCTTGCTACTGCCATATAGTGCCAGTTTCTGACTGGTAATTCAAAGAATATATTGGGGTTACGTGCACCCACAATTTTTACTACTGGTATACAGTGCCATTGTCTGACTGGGAATTCAAAGAATATATTGGGAATACAAATACCCTCATTTCTTGCTACTGCCATATAGTGCCAGTGTCTGACTGGGAATTCAAAGAATATATTGGGGTTACGTGCACCCACAATTTTTACTACTGGTATACAGTGCCATTGTCTGACTGGGAATTCAAAGAGTATATTGGGAATACAAATACCCTCATTTCTTGCTACTGCCATATAGTGCCAGTTTCTGACTGGGAATTCAAAGAATATATTGGGGTTACGTGCACCCACAATTTTTACTACTGGTATACAGTGCCATTGTCTGACTGGGAATTCAAAGAGTATATTGGGAATACAAATACCCTCATTTCTTGCTACTGCCATATAGTGCCAGTTTCTGACTGGGAATTCAAAGAATATATTGGGGTTACGTGCACCCACAATTTTTACTACTGGTATACAGTGCCATTGTCTGACTGGGAATTCAAAGAATATATTGGGGTTATAAATACCCTCATTTCTTGCTACTGCCATATAGTGCCAGTTTCTGACTGGGAATTCAAAGAATATATTGGGGTTACGTGCACCCACAATTTTTACTACTGGTATACAGTGCCATTGTCTGACTGGGAATTCAAAGAATATATTGGGGTTATAAATACCCTCATTTCTTGCTACTGCCATATAGTGCCAGTTTCTGACTGGTAATTCAAAGAATATATTGGGGTTACGTGCACCCACAATTTTTACTACTGGTATACAGTGCCATTGTCTGACTGGGAATTCAAAGAATATATTGGGAATACAAATACCCTCATTTCTTGCTACTGCCATATAGTGCCAGTGTCTGACTGGGAATTCAAAGAATATATTGGGGTTACGTGCACCCACAATTTTTACTACTGGTATACAGTGCCATTGTCTGACTGGGAATTCAAAGAGTATATTGGGAATACAAATACCCTCATTTCTTGCTACTGCCATATAGTGCCAGTTTCTGACTGGGAATTCAAAGAATATATTGGGGTTACGTGCACCCACAATTTTTACTACTGGTATACAGTGCCATTGTCTGACTGGGAATTCAAAGAATATATTGGGGTTATAAATACCCTCATTTCTTGCTACTGCCATATAGTGCCAGTTTCTGACTGGTAATTCAAAGAATATATTGGGGTTACGTGCACCCACAATTTTTACTACTGGTATACAGTGCCATTGTCTGACTGGGAATTCAAAGAGTATATTGGGAATACAAATACCCTCATTTCTTGCTACTGCCATATAGTGCCAGTTTCTGACTGGGAATTCAAAGAATATATTGGGGTTACGTGCACCCACAATTTTTACTACTGGTATACAGTGCCAATTTCTAACTAGGAATTCAAAATGCGCAAGGCTCCCGGAAAGGGACGTGGACGAGGCCGTGGGCGAGGTCGGGGGAATGGTTCTGGGGAGCAAGGTAGCAGTGAAGCCACAGGGCGTCCCGTGCCTACTCCTGTGGGGCAGCAAGCATTGCGCCACTCCACAGTGCCAGGGTTGCTTGCCACATTAACTAAACTGCAGGGTACAAACCTTAGTAGGCCCGAGAACCAGGAACAGGTCTTGCAATGGCTGTCAGAGAACGCTTACAGCACATTGTCCAGCAGCCAGTCAGACTCTGCCTCCTCTCCTCCTATTACCCAACAGTCTTGTCTTCCTTCCTCCCAAAATTCCGAAGCTTTACAGAACAATAACCCAAACTGTCCCTGCTCCCCAGAGCTGTTCTCCGCTCCTTTCATTGTCCCTCAACCTGCCTCTCCACGTCACGATTCCACGAACCTAACAGAGGAGCATCTGTATCCAGATGCTCAAACACTAGAGTCTCCTCCATCTCCGTTCGATTTGGTGGTGGATGACCAGCAACCCACCCTCATCGACGATGATGTGACGCAGTTGCCGTCAGGGCATCCAGTTGACCGGCGCATTGTGCGGGAGGAGGAGATGAGACAGGAGTTGGAAGAGGAAGTGGTGGATGATGAGGACACTGACCCGACCTGGACAGGGGGGATGTCAAGCGGGGAAAGTAGTGTGGATGTTGAGGCAGGTGCAGCACCAAAAAGGGTAGCTAGAGGCAGAGGCAGAGGTCAGCAGCTTAGGCGAAGCCAGGCCACACCCGGAATCTCCCAAGATGTTCCAGTTCGTACCCAGCCCCGAAAAACTCCCACCTCGAGGGCACGTTTCTCGAAGGTGTGGAGTTTTTTCAAGGAATGCGCCGAGGACAGATATAGTGTTGTCTGCACAATTTGCCTCTCGAAATTGATTAGGGGCTCTGAGAAGAGCAACCTGTCCACCACTTCAATGCGCCGTCATTTGGAATCCAAGCACTGGAATCAGTGGCAGGCAGCAACGGCAGGACAAAGGCCGACTGCCGTTCACGCCACTGCCACTGCCTCTGCCTCTGCCTCTGCCACTGCCACTGCTGACTGTGCTGGCGATGCACTCCAGAGGACGAGCCAGGACACCACTTCATCTGCCTCCGCCACTTTGTTGACTTCTACCTCATCCTCCCCTGGTCCTGTCTTATCTCCTTCTCCTGCACCATCAAAGGCACCATCAGGCGTTTCTTTACAACAACCCACCATCTCTCAGACATTGGAGCGGCGGCAGAAATACACTGCTAACCACCCACACGCGCAAGCCTTGAACGCCAACATCGCTAAACTGCTGGCCCAGGAGATGTTGGCGTTCCGGCTTGTTGAAACTCCCGCCTTCCTGGACCTGATGGCAACTGCGGCACCTCGCTATGCCGTCCCTAGCCGTCACTACTTCTCCCGGTGTGCCGTCCCCGCCTTGCACCAGCACGTGTCACTCAACATCAGGCGGGCCCTTAGTTCCGCGCTTTGCACAAAGGTCCACTTGACCACCGACGCGTGGACAAGTGCATGCGGACAGGGACGCTACATTTCACTGACGGCACACTGGGTGAATGTAGTTGAGGCTGGGACTGCTTCCCAAACTGGCCCGGTGTACCTCGTCTCCCCGCCTAACATTCCTGGCAGGGACACGAGAAGAACACCCCCCTCCTCCTCCTCCTCTACCGCCTCCTCCTCCGCCACCGCCTCCTCCTCCGCCACCGCCTCCTCCTCCGCTGTTAGATTGACCCCAGCTACGAGTTGGAAACGTTGCAGCACTGGCGTTGGTAGACGTCAGCAGGCTGTGCTGAAGCTGATCAGCTTGGGGGACAGACAGCACACTGCCTCCGAGGTGAGGGATGCCCTCCTCGATGAGACGGCAATATGGTTTGAGCCGCTGCACCTGGGCCCAGGCATGGTCGTTTGTGATAACGGCCGGAACCTGGTAGCAGCTCTGGAGCTTGCCGGACTCCAACATGTTCCATGCCTGGCCCACGTCTTCAACCTAGTGGTGCAACGTTTCCTAAAGAGCTACCCCAATGTTCCAGAGCTACTGGTGAAAGTGCGGCGCATGTGCGCCCACTTTCGCAAGTCGACAGTAGCCGCTGCTAGCTTAAAATCTCTCCAGCATCGCCTGCATGTGCCACAACACCGGCTTTTGTGCGACGTCCCCACACGCTGGAACTCAACGTTTCAGATGTTGAATAGAGTGGTTGAGCAGCAGAGACCTTTGATGGAATACCAGCTACAAAACCCTAGGGTGCCACAAAGTCAGCTGCCTCAGTTTCACATCCATGAGTGGCCATGGATGAGAGACCTTTGTGACATCCTACGGGTCTTTGAGGAGTCCACAAGGAGGGTGAGCTCTGAGGATGCGATGGTGAGCCTTACAATCCCGCTCTTGTGTGTTCTGAGAGAATCCCTGATTGACATCAGGGATAACTCAGATCACACAGAGGAGTTAGGGATAGCATCCGATCCGTCACAGCTGGAGAGTAGGTCCACACATCTGTCCGCTTCACTGCGTTTAATGGAGGAGGAGGAGGAGGAGGAGGAGGAAGAAGAGTTGTCCGATGATGTGATGGTGATACAGGAGGCTTCCGGGCAACTTCGAATCGTCCCATTGTTGCAGCGCGGATGGGTAGACATGGAGGATGAGGAGGAAATGGAGATTGAACTTTCCGGTGGGGCCAGAGGAGTCATGCCAACTAACACTGTGGCAGACATGGCTGAGTTCATGTTGGGGTGCTTTACAACCGACAAGCGTATTGTCAAAATCATGGAGGACAACCAGTACTGGATCTTTGCTATCCTTGACCCCCGGTATAAAAACAACATCTCGTCTTTTATTCCGGTAGAGGGGAGGGCCAATCGCATCAATGCTTGCCACAGGCAATTGGTGCAGAATATGATGGAGATGTTTCCAGCATGTGACGTTGGCGGCAGGGAGGGCAGTTCCTCCAGTAGGCAACCAAGTTCTCACCGGTCCACACAAACGAGGGGCACACTGTCTAAGGTCTGGGACACCTTGATGGCACCCCCTCGCCAAAGTGCCGCCACGGAGGGTCCTAGTGTCACCAGGCGTGAGAAGTATAGGCGCATGTTGCGGGAATACCTTTCCGACCACAGCCCTGTCCTCTCCGACCCCTCTGCGCCCTACACGTATTGGGTGTCGAAGTTGGACCTGTGGCTTGAACTTGCCCTATATGCCTTGGAGGTGCTGTCCTGTCCTGCCGCCAGCGTCCTATCTGAGAGGGTGTTCAGTGCAGCCGGTGGCATCATCACTGACAAGCGCACCCGTCTGTCAGCTGAGAGTGCCGACCGGCTCACTTTGATAAAAATGAACCACCACTGGGTAGAGCCGTCATTTTTGTGCCCACCTGTGTAAAGCACCCCAACATGAAACTCCATGTCTGTACTCAACCTCTCCAATTCCTCCGCATCCTCATACTCATCCACCATAAGCGTTGCACAATTCTGCTAATACTAGGCTCCCTCCACCCTGATTTCCCCCAACTCTGCTGGTTAGAGGCTCCCTCCACCATGAATTTGCCCAAACTGGGCTGTTTAGAGGCTCCCTCCACCATGAATTGGTCCAAACTGGGGTGGTTAGAGGCTCCCTCCACCATGAATTGGTCCAAACTGGGGTGGTTAGAGGCTCCCTCCACCATTAATTGGTCCAAACTGGGCTGGTTAGAGGCTCCCTCCACAATTAATTGGTCCAAACTGGGCTAATTAGAGGCTCCCTCCACCATGAATTGGTCCAAACTGGGTTTTTTAGAGGCTCCCTCCACCATTAATTGGTCCAAACTGGGCTGGTTAGAGGCTCCCTCCACAATTAATTGGTCCAAACTGGGCTAATTAGAGGCTCCCTCCACCATGAATTGGTCCAAACTGGGTTTTTTAGAGGCTCCCTCCACCATGAATTTGCCCAAACTGGGCTGTTTAGAGGCTCCCTCCACCATGAATTGGTCCAAACTGGGCTGGTTAGAGGCTCCCTCCACCATGAATTTCCCAAAACTTGGCTGTTTAGAGGCTCCCTCCACCATGAATTTGCCCAAACTGGGCTGTTTAGAGGCTCCCTCCACCATTAATTGGTCCAAACTGGGCTGGTTAGAGGCTCCCTCCACCATGAATTTGCCCAAACTGGGGTGGTTAGAGGCTCCCTCCACCATTAATTGGTCCAAACTGGGCTGGTTAGAGGCTCCCTCCACCATGAATTTCCCAAAACTTGGCTGTTTAGAGGCTCCCTCCACCATTAATTGGTCCAAACTGGGCTGGTTAGAGGCTCCCTCCACCATGAATTTGCCCAAACTGGGCTGTTTAGAGGCTCCCTCCACCATTAATTGGTCCAAACTGGGCTGGTTAGAGGCTCCCTCCACCATGAATTTGCCCAAACTGGGCTGTTTAGAGGCTCCCTCCACCATGAATTGGTCCAAACTGGGGTGGTTAGAGGCTCCCTCCACCATGAATTGGTCCAAACTGGGGTGGTTAGAGGCTCCCTCCACCATTAATTGGTCCAAACTGGGCTGGTTAGAGGCTCCCTCCACAATTAATTGGTCCAAACTGGGCTAATTAGAGGCTCCCTCCACCATGAATTGGTCCAAACTGGGTTTTTTAGAGGCTCCCTCCACCATTAATTGGTCCAAACTGGGCTGGTTAGAGGCTCCCTCCACAATTAATTGGTCCAAACTGGGCTAATTAGAGGCTCCCTCCACCATGAATTGGTCCAAACTGGGTTTTTTAGAGGCTCCCTCCACCATGAATTTGCCCAAACTGGGCTGTTTAGAGGCTCCCTCCACCATGAATTGGTCCAAACTGGGCTGGTTAGAGGCTCCCTCCACCATGAATTTCCCAAAACTTGGCTGTTTAGAGGCTCCCTCCACCATTAATTGGTCCAAACTGGGCTGGTTAGAGGCTCCCTCCACCATTAATTGGTCCAAACTGGGCTGGTTAGAGGCTCCCTCCACCATTAATTGGTCCAAACTGGGCTGGTTAGAGGCTCCCTCCACCATGAATTTCCCAAAACTTGGCTGTTTAGAGGCTCCCTCCACCATTAATTGGTCCAAACTGGGCTGGTTAGAGGCTCCCTCCACCATGAATTTGCCCAAACTGGGCTGTTTAGAGGCTCCCTCCACCATGAATTTGCCCAAACTGGGCTGTTTAGAGGCTCCCTCCACCATGAATTGGTCCAAACTGGGCTGGTTAGAGGCTCCCTCCACCATGAATTTCCCAAAACTTGGCTGTTTAGAGGCTCCCTCCACCATTAATTGGTCCAAACTGGGCTGGTTAGAGGCTCCCTCCACCATGAATTTGCCCAAACTGGGGTGGTTAGAGGCTCCCTCCACCATTAATTGGTCCAAACTGGGCTGGTTAGAGGCTCCCTCCACAATTAATTGGTCCAAACTGGGCTAATTAGAGGCTCCCTCCACCATGAATTGGTCCAAACTGGGTTTTTTAGAGGCTCCCTCCACCATGAATTTCCCAAAACTTGGCTGTTTAGAGGCTCCCTCCACCATGAATTGGTCCAAACTGGGCTGGTTAGAGGCTCCCTCCACCATGAATTTCCCAAAACTTGGCTGTTTAGAGGCTCCCTCCACCATTAATTGGTCCAAACTGGGCTGGTTAGAGGCTCCCTCCACCATTAATTGGTCCAAACTGGGCTGGTTAGAGGCTCCCTCCACCATTAATTGGTCCAAACTGGGCTGGTTAGAGGCTCCCTCCACCATGAATTTCCCAAAACTTGGCTGTTTAGAGGCTCCCTCCACCATTAATTGGTCCAAACTGGGCTGGTTAGAGGCTCCCTCCACCATGAATTTGCCCAAACTGGGCTGTTTAGAGGCTCCCTCCACCATGAATTTGCCCAAACTGGGCTGTTTAGAGGCTCCCTCCACCATGAATTGGTCCAAACTGGGCTGGTTAGAGGCTCCCTCCACCATGAATTTCCCAAAACTTGGCTGTTTAGAGGCTCCCTCCACCATTAATTGGTCCAAACTGGGCTGGTTAGAGGCTCCCTCCACCATGAATTTGCCCAAACTGGGGTGGTTAGAGGCTCCCTCCACCATTAATTGGTCCAAACTGGGCTGGTTAGAGGCTCCCTCCACAATTAATTGGTCCAAACTGGGCTAATTAGAGGCTCCCTCCACCATGAATTGGTCCAAACTGGGTTTTTTAGAGGCTCCCTCCACCATGAATTTCCCAAAACTTGGCTGTTTAGAGGCTCCCTCCACCATGAATTGGTCCAAACTGGGCTGGTTAGAGGCTCCCTCCACCATGAATTTCCCAAAACTTGGCTGTTTAGAGGCTCCCTCCACCATTAATTGGTCCAAACTGGGCTGGTTAGAGGCTCCCTCCACCATGAAT
Source organism: Leptodactylus fuscus (assembly GCF_031893055.1). Classification (NCBI taxonomy): domain Eukaryota; kingdom Metazoa; phylum Chordata; class Amphibia; order Anura; family Leptodactylidae; genus Leptodactylus; species Leptodactylus fuscus. Next base: position 53,209,733 of record NC_134266.1, read on the forward strand.
TTGCCCAAACTGGGGTGGTTAGAGGCTCCCTCCACCATTAATTGGTCCAAACTGGGCTGGTTAGAGGCTCCCTCCACAATTAATTGGTCCAAACTGGGCTAATTAGAGGCTCCCTCCACCATGAATTGGTCCAAACTGGGTTTTTTAGAGGCTCCCTCCACCATGAATTTCCCAAAACTTGGCTGTTTAGAGGCTCCCTCCACCATGAATTGGTCCAAACTGGGCTGGTTAGAGGCTCCCTCCACCATGAATTTCCCAAAACTTGGCTGTTTAGAGGCTCCCTCCACCATTAATTGGTCCAAACTGGGCTGGTTAGAGGCTCCCTCCACCATTAATTGGTCCAAACTGGGCTGGTTAGAGGCTCCCTCCACCATGAATTTCCCAAAACTTGGCTGTTTAGAGGCTCCCTCCACCATTAATTGGTCCAAACTGGGCTGGTTAGAGGCTCCCTCCACCATGAATTTGCCCAAACTGGGCTGTTTAGAGGCTCCCTCCACCATGAATTTGCCCAAACTGGGCTGTTTAGAGGCTCCCTCCACCATGAATTGGTCCAAACTGGGCTGGTTAGAGGCTCCCTCCACCATGAATTTCCCAAAACTTGGCTGTTTAGAGGCTCCCTCCACCATTAATTGGTCCAAACTGGGCTGGTTAGAGGCTCCCTCCACCATGAATTTGCCCAAACTGGGGTGGTTAGAGGCTCCCTCCACCATTAATTGGTCCAAACTGGGCTGGTTAGAGGCTCCCTCCACAATTAATTGGTCCAAACTGGGCTAATTAGAGGCTCCCTCCACCATGAATTGGTCCAAACTGGGTTTTTTAGAGGCTCCCTCCACCATGAATTTCCCAAAACTTGGCTGTTTAGAGGCTCCCTCCACCATGAATTGGTCCAAACTGGGCTGGTTAGAGGCTCCCTCCACCATGAATTTCCCAAAACTTGGCTGTTTAGAGGCTCCCTCCACCATTAATTGGTCCAAACTGGGCTGGTTAGAGGCTCCCTCCACCATGAATTTGCCCAAACTGGGCTGTTTAGAGGCTCCCTCCACCATGAATTGGTCCAAACTGGGCTGGTTAGAGGCTCCCTCCACCATGAATTTCCCAAAACTTGGCTGTTTAGAGGCTCCCTCCACCATTAATTGGTCCAAACTGGGCTGGTTAGAGGCTCCCTCCACCATGAATTGGTCCAAACTGGGGTGGTTAGAGGCTCCCTCCACCATTAATTGGTCCAAACTGGGCTGGTTAGAGGCTCCCTCCACCATTAATTGGTCCAAACTGGGCTGGTTAGAGGCTCCCTCCACCATTAATTGGTCCAAACTGGGCTGGTTAGAGGCTCCCTCCACCATTAATTGGTCCAAACTGGGCTGGTTAGAGGCTCCCTCCACCATTAATTGGTCCAAACTGGGCTGGTTAGAGGCTCCCTCCACCATGAATTTCCCAAAACTTGGCTGTTTAGAGGCTCCCTCCACCATTAATTGGTCCAAACTGGGCTGGTTAGAGGCTCCCTCCACCATGAATTTGCCCAAACTGGGCTGTTTAGAGGCTCCCTCCACCATGAATTTGCCCAAACTGGGCTGGTTAGAGGCTCCCTCCACCATGAATTTCCCAAAACTTGGCTGTTTAGAGGCTCCCTCCACCATTAATTGGTCCAAACTGGGCTGGTTAGAGGCTCCCTCCACCATGAATTTGCCCAAACTGGGGTGGTTAGAGGCTCCCTCCACCATTAATTGGTCCAAACTGGGCTGGTTAGAGGCTCCCTCCACAATTAATTGGTCCAAACTGGGCTAATTAGAGGCTCCCTCCACCATGAATTGGTCCAAACTGGGTTTTTTAGAGGCTCCCTCCACCATGAATTTCCCAAAACTTGGCTGTTTAGAGGCTCCCTCCACCATGAATTGGTCCAAACTGGGCTGGTTAGAGGCTCCCTCCACCATGAATTTCCCAAAACTTGGCTGTTTAGAGGCTCCCTCCACCATTAATTGGTCCAAACTGGGCTGGTTAGAGGCTCCCTCCACCATGAATTTGCCCAAACTGGGCTGTTTAGAGGCTCCCTCCACCATGAATTGGTCCAAACTGGGCTGGTTAGAGGCTCCCTCCACCATGAATTTCCCAAAACTTGGCTGTTTAGAGGCTCCCTCCACCATTAATTGGTCCAAACTGGGCTGGTTAGAGGCTCCCTCCACCATGAATTGGTCCAAACTGGGGTGGTTAGAGGCTCCCTCCACCATTAATTGGTCCAAACTGGGCTGGTTAGAGGCTCCCTCCACAATTAATTGGTCCAAACTGGGCTAATTAGAGGCTCCCTCCACCATGAATTGGTCCAAACTGGGTTTTTTAGAGGCTCCCTCCACCATGAATTTGCCCAAACTGGGCTGTTTAGAGGCTCCCTCCACCATGAATTGGTCCAAACTGGGCTGGTTAGAGGCTCCCTCCACCATGAATTTCCCAAAACTTGGCTGTTTAGAGGCTCCCTCCACCATTAATTGGTCCAAACTGGGCTGGTTAGAGGCTCCCTCCACCATTAATTGGTCCAAACTGGGCTGGTTAGAGGCTCCCTCCACCATGAATTTGCCCAAACTGGGCTGGTTAGAGGCTCCCTCCACCATGAATTTCCCAAAACTTGGCTGTTTAGAGGCTCCCTCCACCATTAATTGGTCCAAACTGGGCTGGTTAGAGGCTCCCTCCACCATGAATTTGCCCAAACTGGGGTGGTTAGAGGCTCCCTCCACCATTAATTGGTCCAAACTGGGCTGGTTAGAGGCTCCCTCCACAATTAATTGGTCCAAACTGGGCTAATTAGAGGCTCCCTCCACCATGAATTGGTCCAAACTGGGTTTTTTAGAGGCTCCCTCCACCATGAATTTGCCCAAACTGGGCTGTTTAGAGGCTCCCTCCACCATGAATTGGTCCAAACTGGGCTGGTTAGAGGCTCCCTCCACCATGAATTTCCCAAAACTTGGCTGTTTAGAGGCTCCCTCCACCATTAATTGGTCCAAACTGGGCTGGTTAGAGGCTCCCTCCACCATTAATTGGTCCAAACTGGGCTGGTTAGAGGCTCCCTCCACCATTAATTGGTCCAAACTGGGCTGGTTAGAGGCTCCCTCCACCATTAATTGGTCCAAACTGGGCTGTTTAGAGGCTCCCTCCACCATTAATTGGTCCAAACTGGGCTGGTTAGAGGCTCCCTCCACCATGAATTTGCCCAAACTGGGCTGTTTAGAGGCTCCCTCCACCATGAATTGGTCCAAACTGGGCTGGTTAGAGGCTCCCTCCACCATGAATTTCCCAAAACTTGGCTGTTTAGAGGCTCCCTCCACCATTAATTGGTCCAAACTGGGCTGGTTAGAGGCTCCCTCCACCATGAATTGGTCCAAACTGGGCTGGTTAGAGGCTCCCTCCACCATGAATTTCCCAAAACTTGGCTGTTTAGAGGCTCCCTCCACCATTAATTGGTCCAAACTGGGCTGGTTAGAGGCTCCCTCCACCATGAATTGGTCCAAACTGGGGTTTTTAGAGGCTCCCTCCACCATGAATTGGTCCAAACTGGGGTTTTTAGAGTCTCCCTCCACCATGAATTGGTCCAAACTGGGGTTTTTAGAGTCTCCCTCCACCATGAATTGGTCCAAACTGGGGTTTTTAGAGGCTCCCTCCACCATGAATTTGCCCAAACTCTGCTGGTTAGAGGCTCAATCCACCCTGATTTTCAAAACAAATGTTGGTGCCAACCTCAACTTACTACAAGGGCCAAATTCACTGCTGGTGACAAGCTCTCCTCACTGCAAGTGCCAAATACACATGTTTCAAGGTGTTTTCCTACTGTCAGAGAGGTGGTATTGAGTGTGTAAAGTGTGTAGTTGTTAGGCTGTGATGTTGGGGTAATAGAGGGTCTTTGGTGTGTTAGATGCCCCCAGACATGCTTCCCCTGCTGTCCCAGTGTCATTCCAGAGGTGTTGGCATCATTTCCTGGGGTGTCATAGTGGACTTGGTGACCCTCCAGACACGGATTTGGGTTTCCCCCTTAACGAGTATCTGTTCCCCATAGACTATAATGGGGTTCGAAACCCGTTCGAACACACGAACATTGAGCGGCTGTTCGAATCGAATTTCGAACCTCGAACATTTTAGTGTTCGCTCATCTCTAGTGTTGACTATAAGACTAGAACATGTAAATTTATGCTGCAGAATTTCACTGTAAATTTCATCCTTTGGAAAGTGTAAAGTCAATTCTGTCTCAAAGCTGCACCAAATTCTTCAACAAATCCACATGTAACACATTTAGATTTTTCTGCAGAGTCCATCTCCATTCTGCCCCCGAAATACCATGTTATTCCAACATTTTTATAAGATACAACTCTTTCCAAGGGGCTGTCTAGTGAGAAGGGGACTGGTGACAAATATGAGATCAAGCCTCAGGGATTTCTAATGTAACTTATGCTGTAAAATAAATGACATACTACACTGTACACGTTCAAATGAATTTGCTAATCTATCTATCTATCTATCTATCTATCTCCTATCTATCTATCTATCTATCTATCTATCTATCTATCTATCTATCTATCTATCATCTTTCAATCAATCTATCCAATAAAACTAAATCTTGTCCTGCAAATGAAGAGCTCTGACATAGCCCTGTCAAGTAAACAGTAACAGTAAAGAAAATTATAGGTGTCAGAATACGGTGACCCCAGGAAAATTGTTCATATCCGAAAAATTACATTTTATAAGTAAAAGGGTAAAACATAACACCAATATAAATATGGTACTGTTGAAAAACTTTCTGTATCAATGGTTTGCAGTGGATAGAAAAACAGAAACAAATTTCAACAACAACAAATGAGACAATCCCCATAAATAATACTAATAAGACTGTCAAGATGGAATTATAACAGTCATTGTGGATGGTATGATAACATATACTATGCAACCAGTCCTCCTGGACAGAATGTAAAACCAAACAAACGTCCCACCGCATTTCCCCAACACCATGGCTCATCAAAGGACATATGACAAAATATCAATGATATCAACTGTAATATATTATCAGTCTGAGACGTTCAGGATATATCTAAGTGCATTGTCCCAATCGATCTACATTAGCCAGAAGACAAGCTTAGGGCCCCTTCACACGGCGTATACGCTCACTGCTTTGGAGCGTGTAAACGTTCTGTAGCAGCGGCGTCTAAAGCACTTCCCATTGATTTCTATGGGAGCTGGCAAAAAGCAGCCCATTCATTTCTATGGCGAGCGCGCGTATGTCGGCTCCCATAGAAATCAATGCGATCTGCTTTTAGACGCCGCTGCTACGGAACGTTTACACGCTCCAAAGCAGTGAGCGTATACGCCGTGTGAAGGGGCCCTAAAACACATAGCATGAAAATCTTGTAGTGAGCCCTAAATGTCAGGTTTACTGGTTGCCTCAGTCTTGCACTTATACTGTAGGGACAAAAAACATGTAGTTTATATACACTGCTCAAAAATATAAAGGGAATACTAAAATACCACATCCTAGATGTCAATGAATTATATATTCCAATTGCAAATCTTTATTCATTACATAGTGTAATGTGTTGAGAACAATAAAACATAAAAATGATCAATGTAAATGAATATCCCATTGAGGTCTTGGGGTTTGGAATGACATTCAAAATCAAAGAGGAAAATCAAATTACAGGCAGATCCAACTTTACTGGAAATGCCTCAAGACAAGGAAATGAGGCTCAGTAGTGTGTGGCCTCCACGTGCCTGTATGACCTCCCTGCAATGCCTGGGCATGCCCCTGATGAGGTTGTGGATATTCTCCTGAGGGATCTCCTCCCTGACATGGATTAAAGCAGGGGTCCTCAAACCTTTTAAATAGTGGGCCGGAGGCAGAGCAGGTCGCACAGACATTTGGAGCGGTGCCCTCCAATAGGTAAAGTGAAGTGCACTCCATGGCCTGGCCTGAGCTCCCCAGGAACTTCATTATAAATGCACGCCTGCCGGCATTGTCAGCGGGGCCAGACAGAAGTGCTTGGCGGGCTGCATGTGGCCCACGGGCCGCAGTTTGAGGACCCCTGAATTAAAGTATCAGACAACTCCTGGAAAGTGTAACGTGGCATTGGCGGATGGAATGAGACGTGATGTCCCACATGTGCTCTATTGGATTCAGGTCTGGGGAGCGGGGGGCCAGTCTATAGCATCAATACCTTCATCATGCAGGAACTTCTGACACACTTCAGCCACATACGGCCTAACATTGTCATGCATCAGAAGGAACCCAGGGCCCACATTGTGGTCTCACAATGGTTCTGAGGATCTCTTCCTGGTATCTAATGGCATTCAGGGTACCTCTGGCTAGCTCATGGAGGACTGTGCAGCCCCTGCAAAAACTGCCTCCCCACACTATTATTAACCCACTGTTAAACCAGTCATGCTGAAGGATGTTGCAGGCAACAGAACGATCTCCACAGTGTCTCCAGACTCTTCCACATTTGTCATATGTGCTCATTATGAACCTGCTCTCATCTGTGAAGAACTCAGGGCTCCAATGTTGAATCTGCCAATCTTGGTATTCTCTGCCAAATGCCAATCACCTTGCATGGGGTTGGGCTGTAAGCACAACACCTATTTGTGAATGTAGGGCCCTCGAACCTCCCTCATGGAGTCTGTTTCTGACAGTTTGAGCAGACACATGGATGTTAGTGGCCTGCTGGAGTTCATTTTGCAGGGCTCTGGCAGTGCTCCTCCTGTTCCTCCTTGCACAAAGGAGGAGGTAGTAGTCCTGATACTGGGTTGTTGTCCTACTACGGCCCCCCTCTACCTCTCCTGGTGTACTAGCCTGTCTCCTGGTGTCTGCTCAATGCTCTGGACACTGTGCTGTCAGACACAGCTAGCCTTCTTGCCATAGCTCACATTGATGTGCCATCCTGAATGAGCTGCACTACCATTCTACCTCTGGGATGAGAGCAATGACAAAATGCAAAAGTGACCAAAACAAGAGCCAAAAAGGATGAGAACAGAGAAATGGTCTTGGTCACCCCCTGCAGAACCCTCCTTTATAGGGGTGCTCTTGCTAATTGCCTATCATTTCTAAAATCGTATATAAAGTTCTTGATGGGTCACAGCACTTACTGGACTTAAGTAATTGTTACCATTTCTAAACAAGAGGCGCGCTGAGACTCTGTCACCCACAGGCCTGACCACGTATATTAGTTATATAGTTAGTTATTATAGTTAGAAGCCCCCTTTCTAATTTATCCCAAGAATGTGAATTTAGAGCAAAAAGTAAAAGCAAAGAAGTCATAAGAGTCTCCCTGGTGACTGTATTTGTTACATCTTCTATCAGCACTGAGTCCGGAGCAACCCAAGTTTATCTATTACAACTAATTTACAACCTGCTTTTATATCCTTTGGTTGATATTTAGCGGAACTCGCCTTGTCTTTAAGACTTGTACAGCCAAGTATAAGAAGCTCAGAGGAATAGACTCAGAGTTCACCCCAACTTTGTAACAGCTTTGTGAATATTTTTTTTTAGTCTTAGAAAGCCTGACTAACACTGACTTCATCTGAAGACTAAGATATTGGAGTAGCATTGTCTTATAATCTGAAGTCTCCGAGAGGAGAACTCTGGACTCCTAGATACTATACAGGAAGAAAAAAGACAAGAGCAACAAGGAACTGGGAGACAAAAGTGAAGTAACTTCAGAAAATAAAAAAACAAAATGAATATAACACAAGTAACACAAGAGGCGATGGTGACTCCAAATGGGACTAAATTTCTTTTCAACCCAGTCTGTAGAACTAGACAAGCGCCGTATTCATACGAAATTCTTCAAGGTAAGTAATAAGGTTTCTGCATATTATAGCTGTGACAGCCACATATTTCTTTCTTCATGCCTATGCAAATGCATAATGAACCTATATAGCTTGTACACCCTCTCTAGAATGGTCCCGTATATCATATACTCAACAGTCACATAGTATATTAACGTATGTGATTTTTCCCTTATGTTTCTAGAGTATTAGAATAAACAGAATTTATATCAGAAATAAACATTAAAGTGCTGATATGATATTCAGTGGCTTTGTTAGAAATGAGCCGGAATAAATGTGTATAACAGATGGTACTGTATTAGGATTAGGGAACATTCAAATTGTATTACCTTGCATCTACTTATTACTCTAACAAGTACCGTATATACTCGAGTATAAGCCGAATTTTACAGCCCAGTTTTTGTGCTGAAAAGCCCCCCTCGGCTTATACTCGAGTCAAAAAATTTTATTTATTTTTTTGATGGGGAGGGGGAGGGGGGTCCATGACCAGCCGCAATAGTAATGTATAGAATCTCCCATAAAATAGTGAAAAAAGAAGCTTTAAAAAATATATAATAAAAAAATAAATTAAATAAAAGTTCTAAATCCCTCCTTTACCTAGAACACATATAAAAGTAGAAAATGACTGTGAAACACATACACATTAGGTATCCCTGTGTCTGACAGTGCCCGGTCTACTGAATATAGGGTATCTGCAGTGCTCCTGTTCCAGGAAGGGGTTAATAGGAGCACTGCAGATACCCTATAGTCAGCCAGGCTGAATTCCAAGTGGGGGGAAAAAAACTCAGTCCTCAAGCTCAGGGAAGGGGCAGACAGACAACCAGAACACCCGCTCCCCTTACCCAGCAACTACTGCACCCAAAAATTCCGACCATTTTAATTTTTGAAATTTTCCAATTTTCCAGTAGCTGCTGCATTACCCCCTGGGCTTATACTCAGGTCAATTGTTTTTCCCAGTTTTTGTGGTAAAATTATGGGCCTCGGCTTATACTTGGGTCGGCTTATACTCGAGTATATATGGTAATTAACGTTTCTTATATTCCTACAATCTTTGTGTGTTTGTGAATAGACAAAAACAGATGTGAATGCAAAGCCATTATTTTGCATTAGGTTCAATGCATCAAGCTAGAGGCCATGTGGCAATGGGAATGAGATATAAGTTATCATGTGTTCTTAGCAAGATGGCATCACCATTGCAACATCCTTTCTAGAGATAGACTTCGGATCTACTTAGCGGAGACTTCACTTAAATTATTTTACCAAGTATTTGTTTCAACACATCTCCACTACTTCTACCAAAGATTTCCAACCAATGATTTAGGGATTATTATATACTTGGAGATTACTGGCATATATGGTGGATGTGCCCTGTGGTCTGCACACTGTTGCGTGATATACAGTGAAACCTTTTGAGACCACCCAAAATTGTATGTAAAAGTTGTCTGTCACAGAAAAGGTGGTCTGGGTAAGGAGGTGGTCTTCTGGAAAGAACTACAGTAGGTAATATGCTGGACGCATATGCTGGAACATTGTGTCTGTTATATACTGCTACAAAGCTGATCGTGGGCTGAATTTATCGCACTGTCAGCTTTCGCAGTATCTGCCCTGGTTGCAGAGGTATTGGTGCCATTAGTTATGGTGCCAATATCACTACACTGTCCGAGGGGCCGGGCTTCCAGCTCAGTGTCATTGCTGGGTGGTGAGGAATACCCTACTGTCATTATAGGTCTGTAGACTTGTATTATAGATTGTAAGCCCTCGTGGGCAAGGCCCCCTACCCCACTGTGCCAGTCGGTCGTTGTTAGTATTATATCTACCTGTATATTCTGTGTATTGTATGTAACCCCCAAATGTAAAGCACCATGGAATTAATGGTGCTATATAAATAAACAATAATAATAATAGATAAGTTAGGGTTACCTGAATTATATGGTGTTTGCCCTTGTGAAGCAGTGCCTTTTTTTCTTAGAGATGTAATTTTTATGTCAATACTTAAAGCAGATTTTTGGATCAAAGAGGGCATTGCCATTGCTCCAAAAGGTTCATTTGCCTTTCTAAAATGATATAATTTGCATATTGACAAAAGTGATAATATCGTGGAGAAGCAGACTCACTAGGAGAAAACACAATTTGATTCGGATAACCCTAACCTATCTATCTGAGGGGATGGGTTTCTAGGTTTTGCAGAGACTGAGATATAACTGAATGAAGTGACCTCCCTCAGCCTCAGCTTCTTTGTAATATACAAGGACTCCTGTGCACCTTTACTCCTAGTGAAAGCAGGATCCAACTCTCAGTGCAGGTTTTGCCCAGTTCTCAGAGGGGTTTATGCTCAGTTCCTATGGGTCCCACTTCTCAGGCACCTGCTAGGTTCATTACAATTGCTTTCAGACACAGTATGAGATCCACCTGAACTTCCATAGAAATGCAGTAATGGTCTACCACAGCAGTCATAACAGTGTTCTTGACAGAAGAATGGAGAGCGTAGAAGATCTCCCTTTCACATGAGACTTTCCCACCTGGTATGGGGTGCAAAGACCATACCATGAGTGGAGCTTATGACTGTGTCCATCCGAAGTATAGACTTTCAGACAACATGGGTTTTGCTTTATCTAACACCATGCCTCCCATGGTCATTCCCTATGCAGTAGCTAAAAAAGACATCTGTTTATTGCTCCCAAATGCAATATAGTGTCCATCAACTGACGCATCCTGGTTTCCATTTCCATAGTTGTTTGTGGTATTTTGATAAAAAATCTGATGGAACCTCCAAGGCGAATGTAAAGATATCCTGAATAGTTTGGACTATTTTCTATAATATCAATGCTAGAGGGTATCAATAAAACTTATGTCTGTCCCAATTAAAACATAAGATGTATTTTTATCACACCAATACAATAAGAATACATTTCTTGCATGTATGTGTGAATATACACTCCATACAGTTTACTGTTCATGTTGCTGTTCACTGCACAGGATCCTGATATCAGTCTATAGTAACAGTCACATAAAGCGGCTGCCAGGCAAACTCTAGTAATATAAGTAATATACAGCTTATAACACATAAGCTGACATAGTGACTGTAAACACATAACAGATTTTTCATTAAAGCATTACATAACTTTCCAATATTTTTTGATTTTCTGGCTGTATTTGTGCCATTAATAATACACTAGGAGTCTGGGTGTTCTGGCTCTTGTATAATGCTGTGAAGCTGAGGCTGGAGGGGGGAATCATTTCAAATAGATATACCACCAGTGGCGTAACTATCGTGGTAGCAGTGGTAGCGGCTGCCACAGGACCCGGGACATTAGGGGGCCCGTTGACAGCCGCTACCGCTGTGTTTTTTTTTTTAATAGGCCTTTACGGGCCCTATTTACTTACCGATCCTGGCTGGGCCGGGATCGATAAGTGACACCGCGGGCCCCACAAACACTATCATTATACTCAGGGGTCTGCAAAGAGTATAATGATCGGAGGCCCGGGAGAGGTAAAAAACATAAAAAAACACTGTTACTTACCTCTCCACGATCCTGCCAGGCCTCCTTCCTAGTTGTCTGACGTCACATGAACCCGACCTGCGTCCCAGGTCATGTGACATCCGACGTCATTGAAGAAGTATGGCAGCGGAGTCCGACAGCGTAGGCACCGGGGGACAGGTAATAAACTAGTTTTTTATGTTTTTATTCCCCCGGGTCTCCGATTATTATCCTCTGGGGTCTGAAAAGACCCCAGAGTATAATAATTGTTTATGGGTGTCCACAGTGGGACATAATACAGTCTGCAGGGGCCACTAAGGAACATAATACTGTGTGCAGGGGCCACTAAGGGACATAATAGAGCGCGCAGGGATGCGGAGGAGGGGGTTGGTTGAGGTCTTCGGCGTTGGTGTCGGTTGGGGGGGGCCCCATTTCAAAAGTTCGCCACGGGTCCCCGCCATTCCTGGTTACGCCACTGTATACCGCGTACATTGTAAAACCTAGACCAGAGATATTGGTGTCATATTTCTAGAGGAATTGCCAGTTGAAAACACATAGTCAGAATTGGGAGGATCTACAGCTAAAGTTCAGTTTTCCATGTGTCAATCACCTTTAATAAAGTCAGGACACTATAAAGAGGTGCGGCAGAGTATTCTGTTATCACAAGTATCACATTGTATTATATACAATCACTGAATACCTACTCAGCTTAGAATAAAATAGGAAATTGTGTCATTTAGTATTTTGTCTTAAAGGATAACTAAACCTTTGAACAGATTTTGCTTTTCTGGCAAAATTTGTGACATTAATAATTATTATTTATTAATGAATTTTCTCTCCTTTCTGCATTTCTTTATTCTTTCCATCGTTTCTGTATTGAGAGGGGAAATCTATAAATTGCTTTCACTACGTACATTTAGTTACACTTTAAGACTAAATACAAAATTGCTATTTTCTATTTTTTCCAAATTGGGTAGGTGTTTGCTTATTGTATATACTATTCCATCTAAAGTAAGTTCCAGGCCTAAAATCTATAAGCTCTGAGTTCTCATCACATTTAGGTTTGGTCATTTATTGGTTAATATTTTATTCTGCATTGGCACTGATACACATACAGAGAAATAGAAGAAAAGGTAAATAACCTGTGATGACAAAACCCTCTGCCGCACCTCTTTATGGTGTTCCCGGCTCTCTTAAAGGTGATTGACACACGTATAACTCAACTTTAACTTTTCTCATACTTGTAGTCAATGTCAGTCACCGGCTATTACAGATCATAAATATTAAAGAGTTTATGATACAATGTAACACCCTGATGTGCAACATATTGTCAAGTCAGGTGAAATAGTTCACTGCAAAGTGTATTACACAATATATTCCTAAATCATTTTTCATTGACCACACATAAACATACTCTATGAGGGGGAGTCAAAAATTATCCGCACCCTGGTTGTATTAAAACATCTGTTGGCCATACTGTCTTATCAGTGCTTTGGTTACGAGGTCGCTGTCTCCCCAGTCACTTGTGTACGGGTTTGAAGGTGTTACATCAATCCATTTGTGTAGTGTGAGAAAAAAAAAAAAAAGCCCCCTTGTGGTTTTTCCAAAAGAACAGCAGCAATCGGTGATGTATTTTTTGTAATCCGAGGGTGTGTCTAATGCCGATCTTTAAGGCCAGGGCCCCACGTGGCATAAACGGCATAGTTTGCCCATGGCAGAAAAAAACGCAGTGTTTTACAATGACAGCAAATTGTACTTGTGCTAACATATAAGTGAGGCTTCAAATGTCAGAATGTCAAGTGGGTTTAGAAAAATGATGGAAAAAATGAGGTCCAGCCTGTGCGGTGCATCAGCGACATACTGGTTTATCACTCGTATGATGCACCCCCATCCCAGGACAAAGGGGCAGAGTCCTCCTCCTTTAATGCCATCTACTGGTTGCTAGTGTTCCAGTGACTACAAGGGGAGGACCATGCACTGGTAACAGAAAGAAAGATAACGAGCAAGGATTTTCCAACCCCATGTGAACTGCTGCCACTATTTAATTTATACCTTTGGATATTGCTCAGTATCACATTATACAGATGAGTCTAACATTAAGAAAGTGTGAATTTGGTGAAATACTCCAATATTCCATTAAACCAATTCAATACAATATTGCAACAGGACATAGAGATCAAATGAAAGTATATCACAAAATCATGTTGTTTTGCAAAGCTGGTCATCTCGTGTCACACATTACTGGATATGTCCAGCCAAGAGGAAGGGAAATAAAGGACATATCAGTAAATTTAGGACATTGACAACACCCTATTGTCATCCGCTCAGGTTGTTTGAAGTCTTGTTATGGAGTCTTCAAAATGTCACAGTACCAATATCTTACAAGACAATACAGAGCCACAGAGTAAATGGCCTCTCCCAAGGCAATCACTTACTGTGTAGTTTGGGTACAAGTTGTATTATTTTACCTCTGTGCTGACAATCACTTTTATCACTTGTTCCTCCAGACCTGGACATCACTGGCATATTGCTGTTTGCTTGTTTGACATTGATGACACTAATAACAGTGCTGGTCTTCATAGAAGAAGCTCAGTACATATACAGGAAAATACCTGGCAGGACAAAGTCAACAATTATCTGGGTAAATTCGGCTGCACCGGTATGTACAACCAAAGCCAATGCTGCATATTATGACTTAGACACAAAAGGGAAATGATAAGATTGCTAAAATATTAATACTGAGAAAGAGAAATCAAAATATCCATCGTATCATGTACTGAGCATGTTGTCTGATATGCAGGGAGCATGTTAGAGGACAAGTGGTACTTTGCAGATGTATGTAAGTAGTTATGTAGGATAACGTGGAGTATAACTAGTAATGGATTTACTTAAATCTCTGCTCTTTGTATGATTGGTCCTTGGGGTCCTTGCCAAGTGGGTGGTCCTTGTAAGTAATTGACAGCATTCCATGTATGCAAGCTCGTACAGAGAAGGTTAAGTTAGTATCAACACATTGGATATTCATTGAAACAGTACAAGTTAGGCTAAGTTCACATCTGCACCAAAGTCTGTTTCAGATTCCGCTACAGCAACCACCAGAAATTGGCAAAGAGAAAAGTCCAGCACAAAAATGGTAGACACCCAGCAGACTCTATTATAGTCTATGGCGTCCACAGGTGTCCTTGGGTAACCATTGGTTCAGCAGTCTAGCTCTCTGTCATTCAGGTCTCCCAGTGGACCCAAATGATGGAGAACCATGCACAGGTGTGAACCTAGCCTTATTTCCCTACATTACAATATATAAATTCAATCATTTCCTCCTTCTCTATAACATGCTGCTTATAGATCACTCATTTGGATTAGGAATGAAACATTGAATGCAGAAGTTCTTAGGGACATATATTGTTTAAAGGGGCTCTATCATTGGGAAAAGTCATTTTTAACTAAGCACATACTTGCATAGCCTTTAGAAAGTCTATTCCACACCTACCTTTTGTATGTAAATTGCCTCAGTGGTTTTTGAATGAGCTCAGTCTTATTCATATGCTAATTAGCTTTCAGCCAGCACAGGAAGTTTCCAGCAGCCTCCTTTCTGCTATTCTCTCATATCTGTGTGTATAAACAGGAAGCCGAGTCATCAGCAGCAGCAGCCTGTGCTGTACACATACATAGGAAAGAATAGCAGAGGGTGCCGATGAGACTTCCGGGGTGCGCCAAGAGGCTAATTAGCATATGAATAAAAATGGGCTCATTCAAAACCACTGAGGCAATTTACATACAAAAGGTAGGTGTGGAATAGCCTTCCTAAAGGATATGCAAGGATGTGCTTATCTAAAATGACCTTTCCCAATGATAGAGCCCCTTTAAAAGCCCTTGGCTATGGTTTCCATTTTAGATTCCCAACACAACAGAATGACTAGGGCAAGCCAGCATTACAAGAATGTAACAATAAGAGATGCCAAAATACATTTCAAGGACAAATAACTTGAAAAAAAATATGATCCATCATTATTATTTCATGAGGAAAGAAGCATCTATTAACCCTTACCACCTTGTACTGTAATGATACATTGCGTGAACTGGACCACCAAACTATAAGAGTGGAGTGATGACAGGGGTACAGGAGCTGTGCATGCGCCATCCTCTGCAAGTATATAGTATTATATAGCTAACATTCCACTCTAATAGCTCGGATAGGAGATAACTCCAATCTCGGCCATTTAACCACGTAAATGCAATGGTCAAAGATGAATGCAACATGTAGTATTTGGTTAGACAGAAGAAGGGGGCTCCATTAAACACCCCTATTCACACACCAGGGGGGACAAAACATAATTCTAGTAAAAGATGCTCCAGCATTGTTATTTCTTGAGGAAAACTTGTATTTATTAATCCTTTTCCATTCTGTGATGTAAATGTCAGATGAGATGACAGGTCATTGTGATTTAAGAGACAATACTACACTTGATTATCATTTTATTTGATTTATTAACTTTTATTAAATAAACATTTTAACGTTTTAACACTTTATTCTCTTCTTTTACAGATAATTGCGGTTACATGTTGCGTTGGATTGTGGATTCCTAGGAGTACAATGTTTACTGATTTCACTGCCTCTGTGTAGGTATTAGAAGCTCTGTCAGATGTAGAAATGCTTATTATAGAGGTTGTCTCGAGGAATTATCCCTGTCTATATGTTCTGTTAAGCAAGGAGCAAATTCGAGGTGATTCCACCCACAACTATATTAGGGCAGGTCACGCACTTCTGTAGGAAATGAGATCTCACTTCAGGGGTAATTAACAAATCACTCTTTTATTCAAAATACAAGGAGCACTACGCGTTTCGGAATCACACTCCCTTTATCAAGTGCATATCATAAAGGCGATGTATCGCGCTTTGCCAGAGCTTGTGAGTCAACTAAAGCGTTATGTTGACTCTCAAGTCCTGGCAAAACGCGATACATCGTCTTTATGATTGTATGTACTTGATAAAGGGAGTGTGATCCTGAAACGAAGTGAGATCTCATTTCCTACAGAAGTGCGTGACCTGCCTTATTATAGTTGTGGGTGGAATCACCACAACTTTACTCCTTGTTGAAATGGCATTGCCACGCCGTATAAGGACAGACATGTTGCCACCCTAATTTGGGTCTACTATATGTATATTGGTGGTTGTGACTACTCACAACCACTGAAGGTAAGAGGCCATCAAGGCTCTCCTTCTTTTATGCCATTCTATATCATACCACCCAAAGCTGTGTCACGCTATTTTTGCCGCTCAGCATTTCATTGTGTTCTGTTAAGAATTATGAATATTATACAGACTATGCCGCAGGATGGAGAGATGCAACTATAGTGGAAATTATAGGGGTGATATTATTAAAACTGTAAAAGTGCGGCAAGCAGCATAGAAATATGGGGCACAGTATTCAATATCATCATTATTTTCCCTTTTAGGTTTCTGGCTGTCCTCATTCACCAGTTTCAGCTAATGCTTGTAAATGAATGTGGTGGTAAAAAAGGATTCCTCAGTAAGTTTTCAGATACAAAGCTTCAGCTCCACACAGGTCCATTGTGCTGCTGCTGTGTCTGCTTTCCAAAAAAAGATGTTCACAGGTTGGTCTACAAGTTGTTGAAATAATCTAAGCCTTTCTGCTGTGTTTTCTGTTATGACTTGCTTTACATGCAATGATTCTGATATATCATGTACATATTTTATGGTATATACGATGTCCACCAAAGGTGCCTCTTATTCTCTTATCTCCCTGTAAGAACATGTTCACACTGGAGGAAGGAAGGCAAAATATTATGTAAATAAGCATAAAAACAAAATAAGAATTTATAAAGAAAATAATTCTCTGATTTTATTTTCCTTTTTTTTTTTTTATAGTCGATCTTTATTTTTGCTGAAGTTGGGGACCTTTCAGTTTGTTTTGCTGAGGCCAGTCCTTATGTTTTTGGCTGTTGTGCTTTGGACTAATGGGACATACGCCATTGGTGATGTGAGTATTGTATTGTATTGTATTGTTACTGTGGACATTCTGAATATAGTGTAGTACATGTGCAGTATTATAGGGGCAGCAAGGGCACCAACTACCATAAAAAGGCTGCAAGATTTAATACTTGAAATATTAGGCCTTACATATACCTTCTCTGAATCTGTGTGGTACAAATCCATAGAATATGTGAACCCCATACTCTACTTCTGAACCCCCTTTATCTTACACAGATTGAATTATAATCTATATAAAAAAATGTATGCACCTTTAGGTGGATTTTATAGCGTAATTGCTGTAGTTTTGCAGCAGATTTCACGTATACATTGAAAAGAATAAAATTCCCTGTGAAAATAGGTAGCATAAATTGAAATGCTGCGGATTTAACCCCTTACCAACATCAGTTACCCCTTTACAAACAAAGAATTTGCTTTACGCATTTTACTTTCAACCTTTTACCAATATCCGCCATAATAGTAAGTGGATGTCAGGTTTTTTTAATATGGCGGCCGCTTTGAAGTGGCGACTGTAGCTACAGAGTTTCTGCTGTCCTATACAGTGAAGATCCACTGCCAATGGCCACAACCAGAGTTTTCTGATCTTATTGTGCCATCCACAACAAGTCCCCACCAGCCCCAATACCTCTACTAGTGCAGGACAGCCTCCATGTGGCAAGGTCGTAGAGCATAGGAGCTGCTTGTAGGACTTTTATCTCCACATTTTTAATCCAGAATGGGGAATGGAATCCCTGAGCACTCACCGAGGGAACATACCATTACTCAAAATTATTATCAGCATGCAATAATGTATTGACATGACCTCTGTTCTGTTCCTTTTCAGTCTCGTGCAGAGTCAGCTACAATCTATATTAATGTCTCGGTTGGTGTGATCACTATTACTGCACTATGGGCTGTGGGAATCATGTTCAACCATGTCAGACCTTCCTTAGTGGACAAAAAGATTATTCCAAAATTTGCCTGTTACCAGGTGAGATCCTGAATTCTACATAAGTTCTTTTTATAGGACTATTATTCAACAAATGTATCGTATATACTCGAGTATAAGCCAAATTTTTCAGCCCAGTTTATGTGCTGAAAAAGCCCCCCTTGAGTCAGCAAAAAAAAAATTATATATATATATATATATATATATATATATATATATATATATATATTTATTTTTTTTATTTTTAGGAGGGGGGGTATCAATGTATAGAATCTCCCATAAAATAGTGCAAAAAAAGAAGATTTAAACAAAAATAAAAGTTCCAAATCCCTCCTTTCCCTAGAATACATACAAAAGTAGAAAATGACTGCAAAACACAAACACATTAGGTATCCCTGTGTCTGAAAGTGTCTGGTCTACTGAATATAGGGTATCTGCAGTGCTCCTGTTCCATCGGGAAGGGGTTAATAGGAGCACCGCAGATACCCTATATTCAGCCAGGCTGAATTCCAAGTGGGGGAAGAAAAAACAGTCCTCAAGCACAGGGAAGGGGCAGACAGACAACCAAAACACCCCCTCCCCTTCCCCCTGCACCCAGCGACTACTGCACCCAAAAACTCCGACCAATTTAATTTTTGAAATTTTCCAGTAGCTGCTGCATTTCCCCCCTCGGCTTATACTCGAGTCAATAAGTTTTCCCATAAGTTTTTTGTGGTAAAATTAGGGGCCATGCAGCCGCAATGATAAGTAGTTGGCCCTTAAGTCAAGTATTTGGTTGCTCAATGCCTAGTCACATTAAACAATTCTCTTATGCTGAGAAAAGACAGTTCTAGAACTATGGATTGTTGGGTTTTATATCCTTATTCATGTCAAGACTGAAAGTGATGAAATCGGGATTCCTGCAGTCTGACGGCTCAATATTCAAAGTGTCAACAACTCAACAAAAATCAATAGTACAATGAAGTTAAGAGACTTTGTATCTGCCAGCTTGTTCTCCAGCCCTCTCTTTCCTCCCTCTCCATCTAAATCACTAATGTAGAGGAACCCCCACTATCTGCCTAAGGTTCTAACACAGGTCTATAAGGCTACATTCACACCTGTGCCCCGTCTCCGCCTGGGAATTCCATTCCCTATTCCACTTTAAAAATGCAGAGAGAAACGTCCTACAAGCAGCGCTTTTCTCTGCGCATTTTTCTGCCCTTTTCGAGCGTAAACCTGGTGGACCCCATTATTGGATCTATGGGGTCCAAGGGTACCCACTTTTTTAAGCAGATTAGGTTTCCGTTTGTGGTGCCCCCAAGTGGACCCCTGAACAGAAACCCAAACGCAGGTGTGAACTGCAGCATACACCCCCTTTAAACTGTTACATATAGGGAACAGATAATACATTCTGCCTTATACTGGGAATAGATTGGGTCACATAATGGTATTCATATTAAAATTCAATACTTACCAACCAGCTTTAGATATGTCGGTATTTTTCACTTGTATTATACTAGATCCTAGGATGCTAAAAATGTATCTTTTTCCTTCATATATGCAATTCATTTAACACTTTCATTCACATTATTTTAGTTTATTGTTATTCTGAGTCAACTTCAGACATCAATCATCAATATTCTTGGTACCACGGGTGTCATCTCTTGTGTTCCACCACGTCCTGGCCCCTCCAGAGCATCATGTGAGTAACCATCATTGTAACAGTATATAACCTTTGTTACACTAGGTTCACACCTGCATTCAGGTTTCCGTTCGTGAGGTTCGCTTGGGGAGTCTCAAAGCCTAATCAACTTAAAAAAAGCAGTTACCCATGGAAACCTGCTGAACCCCTTAGACTAGGATGGCGTTCACTGAGTTTCCGCCCAGTTTCCACCCAAAAAAAGGCAGAAAATATGCATTTGTTAAGCAGAATCAGGACAGAAACCCAGAGAGGAGATCAGGCACATATGTGAACCTAGCCTTAGATAATTAAGCTCTTTCCAAGCAGTCTGTTTTGACTTTAAGGATGAAGCCCCATGTTGTGGAAACGCAGCTTTTTTTGTTGCCTATTTTGTTGCAGTTTTTTTGAGCTCAAGCCAGGAGTGGATTGAGAAGAAAGCAGAAGTATAAGTACTATATATATATATATATATATATATATATATATATATATATATATATATATATAGCATTCCTTCTGTAGTCATTCTTGGCTTTGGCTAAAAAAAAAAAACGCAACAAACTCTGCAACAAAAAAAACAGCGTTTCCGCAACGTGGGGCCTCAGTCTTAGGAAGCAGGGAATTTGTTTTGCTTTTTTGTTGTTGCTTTTTACAAACTTTCATTTCTCTGTTGATACAACAGTATGAGGGCTTGATCTTTGCTAGTTGACTTTCATTTTCGCAAGGCATCATAACTTATTAACACAATTTTAGTACATTTTTCTGGATGGCATTGACCCATTGTTGTTTTACATTTTTCATTTTTTTCCATTCACCATATGAGATTAATAACATCTTGTCCTTATTCCACACAACTATGAAATGAATCATGTTTTCATGTCACCATGTTCTGAGAGCGATAACTATTTTATTTCTCTATCAAGAAAGCAGGTTTGGGGCTTGTGTTTCTCGGCAGAAGCTATACTTTTTATTTGGGTATTCTGAAGTACATATGAGTTTTTGTTCCATTTTTTTATCATGTGAGGTGACCAAAAACCAGCATTTGTAATGTTGTTCTTTAGGCTGAGACCCCACGTTGCGGAAAAGCAGCTTTTTTGTTGCAGATTTTGCTGCATTTTTTTTCAAGCCAAAGAAATGGGAAATATATAGGAAGTTCTTGTACTTCTACCTTCTGCTTAATCCACTCCTTACTTTGGCTCAAAAAAACACAGCAAAATCTGCAAGCCTGTGCCATAAAGATGAAGCATGGTAGGATCCCATGATTTTTGTATATGTTAATAGAAAAGTTACGCTATGTTAAAAATATAAGAAGGAAAATGGTTAACATTATTATTCCACAGAATTAGAGCCAATCTACCAAATATATGCATAATTTATGCCCTTAAAAATTTGCTGGAAGATGATGCAGTAGAATATTATGCCACGTGCCAATTCCAGATACATTGTAGATAATGGTGCCACAAGCCAGAATCTGTATGTCTAATGCTCCATACAGAATAGTGAGCAAGCTGAAGGTAAATAGTTATGTAGGAAAAAGCACTTACACATTTCACACTGTACAGAATATACAACCATACCAAGCATACAGAGGATTTGACCTAGAGATTGAGCTAAGCACAGATAAGATAAAATATGATAAGAAGCATTTGTAACTGATAATCCATCTGTCTTTAGTGTCAAGATGATCAGATATGTAGGAAGATTCTAATGGGCACTCCACCATAAAACTGGTCATAGACCTAGGTTAATAATCTGCGGCATTGCTGGTTGCCTACCTGTCCTGATTCTGTCATTAACATAAATATTTGACTAAACCATCATATAATTTCAGCATGTAACATCAGTGGAACAGACCGAGATAAAATCCTTCTTATCAGAACCATCAGATATTTGCGGAGCATCTAGTAGGCCATACAATACCAGTTGATCACAGTTGAGAAGTTGGACTCCCAAGCTACTTCTTAATAATGGTTGTCCATAAAAGAGAAAACACAATGAGATGCCTCACTCATGTAAAAGATTCCTATACACGTAAGAGAAAAGACTGCCAAACCCATCAATTTTAGCATAACTAGATGGCAATCTTGTGTAAACATCGGCCTCCTGACTCCTTCCTGACTGTTGGAGTAAAACTTGAATAAAACAGAAGAAAACTTGATCAGTGTATAGAGTAATACTATATAATAAATACTGCAAAACTATTGCACTTATGGTAACGAAGATGGGTGGGGTCACAAACACCTTAATACGCAGTAGTCACAATACTGGGTCTTTAGAGCTGCTGCTTCCACATCGCCATCAGAGATGTCCAAAATATTGAGATGAAAGATGAGAATCTCCTTATTTCATAGGACACCAAGTGAAAGTTTCTCAGTCTTATAATGCCTGAGATATAGCTATAGGAAGTGTCGCTCCCCACCCCCAATTCTCTTCATTACAATCAGCTTGTATTCTTTACACAGTGAGAAGCAGGGTCAGATCTCAATAGAGAATCAAGGAAAAGAGTTTTAAAAATGCCGGATTTCAAACAAAGGAGCCAAAATGTGTTAATAAAGTATATTACAAAATGTATTAATGACACAAATACTGAGAAAGAAAATCAAAGGCTGTCTGAAAGCTTAATAAGCAAGTGAAGGGGAAGACTAAAAAAAAATGGCACTGGGGCGCCTACCTGAATTCAGTACACTGTCAGCTTTGCAATATGGCACAATGTAGAGGACATAGAAGGTTCACTTTAAGGACCTTTTTTTTGTTTTTTCCATTGTCATATTTTAAAAGCCATAACTTTTTAATCTTAACGTCAACATTGCCATATTATTCCTTGTTTTTCACTCTACGAGTTGTACTTTTCTATTGCACCAAATTTCATTAACTCTTTCATAGCAGGATGGTAAAAAAAGCATTTCACAATAATTTTTTTACGGCGCACTGAGCATAATAAATAACATGGTAACTTTATTCTGCCAGTCAGTACAATTACGGTGATGCAAATTTTTTATAGGTTTTTCTGTTTTACTACTTTTTTAAAAAAATTTCAAATTCTGAGATCCATAGCTTTTCTATTTTTCCATCATTGGAGTTATGTGAGGACTTATTTTTTGTGAGATCATCTGTAGTTTCTATTGGTAATATTTTGGGTTGTATGTGACTTTTTGATAATTTATTGTAAATTTATTTTGGAGGCAATTTTTTTTTTTTAATTTTTTTTTTTTTTACAGTATTCAAAGTGCAGGATACATAATGTTTTATTTTTATAGTATAGGTTGTTATGGATGCACTGAATGTGAGTTTTATTTATATTTACAAAAAAAAGATTGGGGAATGGGATATTTATGTTGTTTTCTTTATTTAAAATTTTCATATAATACTTTACAAAATTGTGTTTAAAGTTTTTACGTTTTTTTTTTTAACATTTATATTTAAGAACCAGTATGGGAATTGAATACTAGCTGGCGTGATTGCTTACATAGTACAAGACAATATTTCTGTATTGCAATGTACTATACCTTACAAAGTGAAACTGAAAGTAAATCTATAAGACTCAGTCACTGGAAGAGCCATCTATTTTAACTTGTGAAGGTGATGTGGGGGCCTTCCAAAGGCCCTAGTCACTATGATAATGCATCACACCCTACCATCATATTGTGGGTGTACCAAAGTGAAGGGGAGCACAAAGAGAGCCCGTAGATGGTGGCATCTAATAATTAAATGTCTGCAAACAGTGTTTTTACCGTTTACAGCAAAGCAGGAGGTCAGTAGTGTTTCTCTCGATGGTGCTGAATCAGCTCTTGTGCTGGCACCATCTTCATGACCTAGTAATATGTCATTTTGCACCAACAGTCTTCTACCCCTGATGTAATAGTACGTCAGGGTGCAGGGATCGGTTAAATAAACACTAAATCCAGAAATAAATAATAAAAAATAGATAATATTTCCCACACATGTTAAAATTTTTTATATTTGCCTTGTACGAATATATAAGTATATGGCAATATTGGTTGAATTTGGCAGTTCATTACCACTTTGCATAAACTCATAGTATTTTTTCTTTCTAAACTGCCCTGATCAGGAAGTTTACTTGGTTTGAGGATGGGATCTTTTTGTACAAACAATCCAGCCATCAATTGATGGGCAGCACCACAGCTGACTGAACTCATGTGCTTGGCCAGCTTTAGGATAGGTCACCGATATCAGATGAATGGGGGTCTGATTCTCAGCACCCCCATCAGTCAACCAGTGGCCACAGCAGCTGATCAGTGGGGGTACTGGGTGTTGGACCCGCACATGTCTAATGTTGATAAACTATCCTGGCAAGGTGTCATTTACCTGCCAAAAATGGATGCAAGATTCAAAGGGGACAGTAGAAAAGGATAGAAGACAACAAAGAAGGGAGCACAGAGAGTCAAACAGGGAAGGATACAAAGGAAGGTGGAGCACAGAAAAAGGGTAACACACTAAGATCAACTCGAGTGACTACAAACTAAAGAACATAGACTGGTGGCCCAGAACCCGCTGCCACCTTGTAATATGACCAATACACGTATCAATTACTAAGACCTACAATTAATATACCTCTCCACCTCCTTGATACACTGCGCAATATCTCATACAGTATATAGACACAGCAGCAGCTATGGCATTATGGTGTAATCATTCAGCACAACAGTTTCTTTTTTTTGATAGTAAACCAACATGGAGGAATGACAGAAACTGCCCATTTTCGTCTTTTCTCCATTGTTTCGTGGCCTGCCTTCAACTGAATCACACTGCTGACTCAGCTAGAGAAACTGTGATGCTGCCACCATCTGGCCACAATAATTATGGCTCCTCTCAGGCAAAGGGGAAATAATTATTGAAGCTTTCTGACACTGGGCCCCCCTTCCCTCCGAGCCCCTGTGCAGGTGAACCAGCTACAAGGCAGTATATATGCCCCTGACCTGCAGGCTTATCTGTTGGCTTATTCACAGGAGTTCCAACTTTTACAACATGGGGCACGACTTTGCTAATGGGACAGGGCCTAATACAGTAAGGGAAGGTTCCTAATGCAGCAAGCTGTCTAATACCCAGATAACAGACAGTGAGAAAAACAAGGGCGCATTGCTCATGTTCATGGGACACCTAAAGAAGATTTCTTTATATATTTCTCCATGTATTTCTTAGTTTTAATATGATGTAAAATGGGATCAAAAGGAAGGAGGGAATATAATTCGTTTTAGGGTGCATGCACACTACGTAACGCCGGGCGTGTATGAGAGCCGTACACGCCGGCGTTACAGCAGGGCTGCCGAACACTTCCCATTCACTTCAATGGGAGCGCTCGTAAACGCCGCTGTTACGAGCGCTCCCATTGAAGTGAATGGGAAGTGTTCGGCAGTCTGCTGTAATGCCGGCGTGTACGGCTCTCATACACGCCCGGCGTTACGTAGTGTGCATGCACCCTTAGTGCAGTTTTAATAGCTCTATGCATCAGAACTGAGTGATAACACAAAAGACACAATCTAGTAGCATTGTATTCTGTAAAAGGGAGTCTGTCACCAGAAGCCAGCACATCACTCCAGCCCCATAGATAGATAGGAGAGCTCTTGGGAGCAACAAGGACAATGTCAGAGTAAAGGCAATGTCCTATTCATTCCAAAGAGTCCATTTGTATATTGACAAAAACAGGGAAATCACAGCAATGGAGGTATCAATTGACAAGTGGAAAACCTGGTTTACTTCAGGTGACCCTAACCTGAGGGGCTGGGTTGGGTTCTTGTGACAGACTCCCTTTAACAACAAGAAAATGGATGTTGTCAATAATAACTGAATGACAAGACAAAGCAAATTACAGAAATAATTAGAAAAATAACATTTATGTGACAATATAAATGGAAAATGCCACCTAAAGACAGATGATAGTCTGGTGTATCATTATATGAAACTCTTATTGAGGCCGCGGTATATTTTGTAACAAAGGGAATTGGAAAATATTTCATTGTGTAACAAAACTAATAATAGGAACCCGAGAAGAGACTGATAGTTTAACTCCATCCTCAATAGCTATAAAACATGTAATATGGCGTCAGACATACAATCAGGGCTGTTGTTTTCCTCTTGTCCTTTCTCTATTATCATCTCATTCCAACACATGGTATTAGTGGGTGGGTCAGCTAGACAGGGCTACTATGTACTTTGGAAGTGTGATCGAAGATTAGTTATCAGCGCCACAATACAGGAGGTTATATGGGAGGTAAGTGATAACACAACTATATACAGTCCTATGAAAAAGTTTGGGCACCCCTATTAATCTTAATCATTTTTAGTTCTAAATATTTTGGTATTTGCAACAGCCATTTCAGTTTGATATATCTAATAACTGATGGACACCGTAATATTTCAGGATTGAAATGAGGTTTATTGTACTAACAGAAAATGTGCAATATGCATTAAACCAAAATTTGACCGGTGCAAAAGTATGGGCACCTCAACAGAAAAGTGACATTAATATTTAGTAGCTCCTCCTTTTGCAAAGATAACAGCCTCTAGTCGCTTCCTGTAGCTTTTAATCAGTTCCTGGATCCTGGATAAAGGTATTTTGGACAAACAATTCAAGTTCAGTTAAGTTAGACGGTCGCCGAGCATGGACAGCCCGCTTCAAATCATCCCACAGATGTTCAATGATATTCAGGTCTGGGGACTGGGATGGCCATTCCAGAACATTGTAATTGTTCCTCTGCATGAATGCCTGAGTTGATTTGGAGCGGTGTTTTGGATCATTGTCTTGCTGAAATATCCATCCCCGGCGTAACTTCAACTTCGTCACTGATTCTTGAACATTATTCTCAAGAATCTGCTGATACTGAGTGGAATCCATGCGACTCTCAACTTTAACAAGATTCCCGGTGCCGGCATTGGCCACACAGCCCCAAAGCATGATGGAACCTCCACCAAATTTTACAGTGGGTAGCATGTGTTTTTCTTGGAATGCTATTTCTTTTTGGACGCCATGCATAACGCCTTTTTTTTTATAACCAAACAACTCAATTTTTGTTTCCAAAATGAAGCTGCCTTGTCCAAATGTGCTTTTTCATACCTCAGGCAACTCTATTTGTGGCGTACGTGCAGAAACGGCTTCTTTCTCATCACTCTCCCATACAGCTTCTATTTGTGCAAAGTGCGCTGTATAGTTGACCGATGCACAGTGACACCATCTGCAGCAAGATGATGCTGCAGCTCTTTGGAGGTGGTCTGTGGATTGTCCTTGACTGTTCTCACCATTCTTCTTCTCTGCCTTTCTGATATTTTTCTTGGCCTGCCACTTCTGGGCTTAACAAGAACTGTCCCTGTGGTCTTCCATTTCCTTACTATGTTCCTCACAGTGGAAACTGACAGGTTAAATCTCTGAGACAACTTTTTGTATCCTTCCCCTGAACAACTATGTTGAACAATCTTTGTTTTCAGATCATTTGAGAGTTGTTTTGAGTAGCCCATGATGCCACTCTTCAGAGGAGATTCAAATAGGAGATCAACTTGCAATTGGCCACCTTAAATACCTTTTCTTATGATTGGATACACCTGGCTATGAAGTTCAAAGCTCACTGAGGTTACAAAACCAATTTTGTGCTTCAGTAAGTCAGTAAAAAGTAGTTAGGGGAATTCAAATCAATAAAATGATAAGGGTGCCCATACTTTTGCACCGGTCAAATTTTGGTTTAATGCATATTGCACATTTTCTGTTAGTACAATAAACCTCATTTCAATCCTGAAATATTACGGTGTCCATCAGTTATTAGATATATCAAACTGAAATGGCTGTTGCAAACACCAAAATATTTAGAACAAAAAATGATTAAGATTAATAGGGGTGCCCAAACTTTTTCATAGGACTGTAGATCTGGGATTATAGACATAGTCTAGAGAGTCTGCCACCTCCTCCCTAGCATATTCATTTGCCTCCATCATGTTACAGAGCACATTACAGTAAAAAACATCATACCTTTGTTATGTATGTCACATTAAAATATAATGTTGAAGCCATATCATTCATCACCACAATGTGATGGGGCAATTGAATATGCCTGGTGGAGGTAGTAGACTATCTGACTTGTCCAGGCATACAAAAACTGCTGACAACTATTGGCATACTATATTGTAGGTTTGAGGAGAGGGAGAAAAAATCAAATGACCTAAGAGCTGTAAGTGTAAATCTCCCACCAAACCAAGAAGAAATTCTCAGCAAACATTGAGAAAACATGTACAAGTCACAATATTAAATGGATCTGGGATGACCATTCTATATTGAAAATATTGTATACTGAGTCCATTGTAATATCCATCTACAGCTGCCTATGTAATGGTTGTCCTGTACATTTATAATGATATGTGAGTAGTATACATGTCTTATTTCTCTACCCTTTGCTAAACTGAAATGTATGTTTCAACAATATAGAAATAAAACCCCATTGCCTATAATTCCCCCTAAATCTTATATTCTGTAAATATCATTTTTATTTCAGACATGAATCAACAACTTCTAATCATTGAGATGTTCGTGACCACAATCATCTGCCGAACACTCTATCGGCAGAGATACGAGGAAAAACCCGCAGTTAGTGACGACGAGGAGACTAAGGAAAATCTGATAAATAGTACACTATGTCTAAATGGAAAGGCAATGGATGAAGGACTCCAAAAGGTGTAAAAGATATCCAAGAACAATCGCAGGAACTTCAATGGAATAAGACTTACTTACTTCTGTAGAATTGCGTCATCTACTTGTACAGACAGATGGTTTGTTATGACAAATGTTTATGGGGCTAATGGAAATATTTTATATACTGTATGTTTATATCTTTATATATTGAGGTTTGCTTACACTATGCATTGCATGCTGTTCATATATTACTGAATCTATTAAACATTGTGAAGCAAGTTCTGCCTTAGGACCTACATCGAATAAATATATTCAGTATCTGTTGGCGATATACCAGCATATATCATATCATACAGATGACTAAAGACGTTTTGTCAGGAAAAGTCACAAACCTGGCACAAGTCTCAGTAGTTCACAAATTTGCAACTTTTGTCCTTTTTTATCTCTTGGCACTTTTTTGACAGTTTACAGGAGAAATTGGCAGAAATGATAGCAAATCTGCGCCAGCTCATAAATGTCATACAGTTTCTTTTCTGGCACAGATGGTCGCTCTTTTCAACCATCCTTCATCGATCCATAAAGATATTCAGAGACCTATTAATAGAATTCTCTTAGGCATTGTCTCCAGTCGGAACAAGGTTAACAATTTGCAATGCCCATACATGTGGTTTTCTTCCTTGTTATAATAAATAGGGAGCATTGAATTTAAAAGGATTTTCTGGGAATTTTATGGCCTATCCTTAGAATACACTATTGCGTCCCAAAGTGTGAGTTGTGACCCACTGGGGGTTATGTTATGATCGTGTGTTGTATTGCGGACCTGATAATGCCAGTGATGGATGGGTCAAGAAATCTTTAGTAGAGATGAGCGAATACTGTTCGGATCAGCCGATCCGAACAGCACGCTCCCATAGAAATGAATGGAAGCACCTGTGACGCCGGCCGGCCCCGGCAAAGTCAGCGTCACAGGTGCTTCCATTCATTTCTATGGGAGCATGCTGTTCAGATCGGCTGATCCGAACAGTGTTCGCTCATCTCTAATCTTTAGCAATAGCTATATCAAGTCCTTCAGCAATCTTCCATCCTGCTGAATAATGATATAATCACTGGGTATCTATTTTTTTCTAAGCCTATGGTAATAATAATCCTAATAATTTATTTTGTATTAAATCATATAAAATATTTGGGCTTATGTTTCCCTTATGGTAGACATATGAATGGATTAGTCTCACAAAGAAACCTCTGTCTATACTGTATGTCTTTTTTCAGCATAAGGATGTCTTAGAAGATGTCCTTGTTTAGGGTTCCTCTCTATGAGCTGTGAGGATGACTCCTGTTCTGGTGGATTTGAAACATCTGTCTATTCTATGGACAATATAAATAGTCAAGAAAAAATATATCAACATTGGCACCTCTTAGTAGAAGTAGTTTATTTATTTATTTAACAAAGTTGGAAGCGTAGTGCTCCGCTCCTTCAAGAGGATGTCTCTTGAGACAAGATCTCTCCGCAATACCTTATACTACAACTAAGCAATCATTTCTCAAGGAGTCTAAAGAACACCATGTGTCAAATTAAGAATTACAATGGCAAATTTCATTCATAGAACTGTCAGAAAATAGCACAGTCCTATAATACTAGCACACTTCTATATTCTGGTATCAGTGGTTGAAGTAACAGCCCCAAACCCTGAAGTTGCTCATCCATATCAATGTTGACACATCCACATTTACTTAAGTCATATGGAACATGGACATTGATATGGATGGTTATGTTAATCTATGTGAAGAGGCAGAATGTGACCAGGTAGAAGACGTCATGTTTATGATTTCAGGTTTGTAACTTCAAATCATATTGCTCATTGATGAAATAATCTAGTAAGAATTGTGGCCAGATATTCAATGTATCCTACACGTCAGGCAATTGTCTGATTTCAAGAAACAACACATAAGAGTCCAGGGTATAATTATTATTATTATTATTGTTAATAATAATAATAATTATTATTATTATTTATTTTTTTACTTTTTTACTATTTAAAGGGTATCTAAGTTTTCATGAATAGTTCAAATATGAGATCAGGGTATAGAAGCCTCACTAAAATACAACCAAATAGCAGGCACTTGGATATGCAGGAAATGGGTGTAAATATCTCTCCTCAGCTGCTAAATGGATCAGCACTGGAAAGCCCTGAAAACTGCTGACGCTTCACTAGTTGGCATGGTAACCTTAAAGCAACAGCAGCTAAACTAAGATTTCTGACAGGTGCATTATTGAATTCAATGGCAACTATATAGTTTCATTGTCAGTAAGCTCCCCTATTGAGGGTAACACAGATATATGCAAACAGGAGAGTTTTGTATCAAAAAATTCTGCTCTGAATCTTGTAGCAGACCCAAGATTCTTTTCTTTTGTGGTTTCAGTTTTATATACTGCTAGAAAGCCAACAGTGCACTGAACTCAGTACACTGTCAGCTTTGCCACTATGTGCCACAAGGCAAGAGATATCGGTGCCGTTATCGATGTAAGCCCACTGTCAGAAGGGCGTTCCTGACAATCTAGCTGGGCTTTGAGGAATGCCTATCCTGACAATACTGTCCATAGCCCTGTACTGTCAGAGGGGACGTTCCTTACCACCCAGCAATGATGCTAAGCTGTGAGGAACGCCCTCCCAGTACTAATCTAAGGACGAGTACAGTCAGGGGGGCGTTCCTCACGGCCGGGCTAGATTCTCTGGAACCCCCTTCTGACAGTGGGCAGACATCGGTGCCGGTATAATGGCACCGACATCTCCAGTCCCGGGGCACATAACGGGAAAGCTGACAGTGTGCTGAATTCGGCTTTCTTGCGGTATTTAAAACGGCATGTGCCTGAGGACATGAAAGGTCCTCTTTAAAAGGAGTACAATTTTAGTGTCCATATTACATACTGGTGTACAAGCGTGCCAAACTTAGATTATCAGAGAACCGTATATAGGTCTGTAGTAGGTCCATAATGTGAGCATTACAATGCAGCTACATCATAGCCATATGAATGCAGCCTTCATTTTCCATTGTGGCTGGCACTATGAATTCGGTTCTCAGCTTTTGGTAACAAGAAGGGTTTGGGATTACACATTTTGTAATCATGCTTTAAGGATGTAAAGAGTCTCAAAATAAAGTAAACTAACAAGGTGGTTGATAACTATTGTGGCCTTAAGAGTCCTGACTGACAACTCAGACAGATGTGAATCAAAATAGGCCTGGACTCCTTTCTATAAACTAAGGATATCATAGGATATGGGAGTTAGAAATTTTCGGATAGAATATTGATCCATAGACTTAGTCTAATAGCCATAGTTGGAGTTGGGAAGGAGTTTCATTCTCTGATGGGGCAGTTGGTGTCCACCTCATGTGGGGTTTTGCCTTCCTCTGGATCATTTTGGTAGGTTTATAGGTTGGATTTGATGGATGTGTGTCTTTATCCAACCATTTCTACTAAGTTATTATGTTACTATGAATCACTGTAAGTAGATTATAATGACATTGCTACAGATTGATCTGAAACAAGCAAGGCAGCGCATGGTTCATACAGGAAGAAATACAAGTGTATAAGATTACAAGAAACTACAGCGAAAACAATTGTGACCAAGAGGTCGGTTATATGACACTATTAAAGTAACAAGCCAATCTCAGAAAGGGTGACTCATAGGATATCTTTCAAGAATACAAAGTACACCAAGATCACACAAACCTCAGTCACGTATCAAATACAGGTAATAAAACATTGGCTAAGTATACAGCCAACATATACAGACATGTCGGTATAAACAGTGGGGGAGATTTATGACACCAGTCTAAAAAACTCTTTGTTGTCCTTAGCAGCCAATCACAGCACTGCTTTTATTTTTCAATCACACTATAAGAAATGAAAGCTACACTGTGATTGGCTGATAATGACTTTATGCAGGTTTCATGACTTTCC
This sequence comes from Leptodactylus fuscus, assembly GCF_031893055.1. Lineage (NCBI taxonomy): Eukaryota > Metazoa > Chordata > Amphibia > Anura > Leptodactylidae > Leptodactylus > Leptodactylus fuscus. Next base: position 53,242,215 of record NC_134266.1, read on the forward strand.
CTATTTGAGAGCCTATAATAATTCAGTAAACTGGAGATATAGCCAACAGAAGATTCTCTTAAATCATTATAGTCTGTTTAACTCTGACCCATATAGTTACACCAGTGTATACAATGCGAAAAGCTTCCATTGCGTAGAAAAGCTCATGATGTATCCATTAAATGGATACTATTCTAGCCTGTGGGTGACGAATGCTACATTATAATTTAACTGTGAATAAACTGCAATGTGACTGTAAATGATCAGTTCATGCTCCCAATGTGTAGCCATAGCTAATGGAATACCTATGTTAGGAACCTGATGCAACAAATAACTCAGTAAGTCCTGGGCAACTAGAACCCCCAAGCGCTAAGGCAAAAACAGTCCTGGGTGTGCCCCGCTCTCGTAACCGGTGCGGAACCAGGCCCTGGAGTTCATCACTAGAGCTCCTGATGGTGGAGTTGGACTTGATAAAAGTCCGAGGCCCGACTCCGCAACTGCCCAGTGAGCGACGCACACCCAGCAAACCCCAAGAAGGAGAAGCCAGAAGGACCCAGACACTAACTTAAGAGTGAAGTCCAAGGAAGCAGGATGAACTGGAGTGCAGATGAGCAGGAGGGTAATCCAGGGAATACACGTAGATACTCAAGGAGCAAATCCGTGGTCAAGCAAGCTGGGTCAATAACTGGAGGTCGCGTGGTAGCAGAAGGCAGAGGCAGAAGCGTAGTCAGGGAAGCCGGGTCATATACAGGAAGTCAGTGGAGTAGCTAAATCAGGATCCAAAAGGGAGGTCAGAAGAAAGCCAAAGGTCATACACAGGAGGTCAGAAAGGTGCCAAAACAGGATCACGGAGGAGAGGTCTGTAAAGCAAGCCAGGTAACAATCCAGGGAATCGAAGAGCAGCGACAGGAGGCAGCAGACAGGTGCCAGGTAGCAGGAAGGAAGCAGGAGAGGCTCATCACTAGGGAGCTGATGCTGTGAGCGTAAATGAATAACCAGCATGAGGCCTAAATAGCCTCAATGCCGCCGCTGACCCCCCCTGACACCAGAAGTGCTGGTCCCGGCGCTAGGGAGAAACCGGAACCTCCACACACTCAAGCATAGATCTCTGGCCTACCCCAGCGCCGGAACCAGCAGTGACTCCAGCGCTGGACAAGGATCGGGCGGGGCACCTCCACGCAGCACAGCGGAGGCCACGGCCCATCCTAACAACCCTTGATCATTCATGGTCAATTTTTGTGTAAAAGAGCAGCACCAGGTGGTCCTCACATGCAAAAACAGGTGCCCTGCCAGGTGAGCCAGACATCTAAGGCGCACCGCACTGCTCATTTACATACAGATTAAAAGTGACGGTAAGTAAACCGGTTTAGACTAGGATCAACCTGAACTTTCCAAAAGTTTTGACCTCAGCTTTTTTTGCAAAGGTCACAAACCAGCCAGAATGCCAGCCACCATGTGAAAGCATAGAGAAGACAAATGAAGAATCACATAATCTCAGGGAGCAGGCAAGCCATCTTGCAAGCCATACTCATGACAGGGGACAGCCAATCCTGATGTATGTGTATGTATGTAGAATATGTTAATGCTTGTTTGGTTTAGCACTATTACTAAATCTCAATTTTATGACACTCTGTTGGAAAAGAAAAAAAGGAAAAAAAATATTTTTTTTTCTGGCCCTCCCCCACATTCCTAGTTTAAATGCTCCATCACAGCAGACCCCCCTTAAATTCATGTGCAAGTTATCTCTGTAAAACAGCTTGTACCCCAGTGAAAAGTCAGCCCAGTGCTCTAGGAACCCAAACCCTTCTTTCCTAGACCAAGATTTGAGCCATGCATTTAACTCCCTAAGCTCATGCTGCCTTTCCTGTGTATCTTATGGCACAGGCAATATTCCAGAGAATACAACCTTGGAGGTCCTGCCCTTCACTTTGGAGCCTAGATCTCTAAAACTATTGTTATGAATCTGAGATATGTGAGGGATCTAATTAAAAACAAACATCAAGGCCCATTTTTGATATCTGTTTTGCATCCGTGTCATACTGGCTTTCCAATTTTCATGGCCGGGTGTCATCAGTTTTTCATCAGTTTTTAACTATCAGTGAAAAAACAATAGAATTCCATTGGTCTATTTTTTATATATATATTTTTTTTTATCCAATGCACTGCGTTTTAACGCATGCAAAACAGATCATTTCCTTTGGCCAACAAAACTTCTATCATATGTTAATTTTTCACTGTCATGTGCAAGAGGCCTAATGCTACATTCAGATGTTGAGGTGCAAAGCAAACATGAAAATCATACATTTTTCACAGTGTATGGTGGGATCCATGAAAATGAACAAAAATAGGACATGACCTAATAAATAATGGTCATGTGAATAGCCCACATTTACTAACATTGATTTTAATGCTGCGGTATGATATCAATCGCTGTTGTATGAATGTAACCTAGCACAATTATTGTTGTTACTGAAAGATAATGTGGAAAATGAACAAGATTATGTTATATTAATGGGTGAGGCAGCAAACAGAGGTAAGTTTCAGGGGGAGCTAAACTCAATGTTTGGATTGTGTAATATACTGTAAAGCCAGGGGAGTCACTTGAGGGGGTGCGGAGGATGTGGTCACACCTGGGTCCAGGAGCCTTAAGGAGCCCCATCAGGAGTCTCTTCCTTTATGAGTACACTGCAATATGTAAATTACATAAATGGGGTCCTCTCAAAGAAAAAAATTATACAAAGTATAACCCTAATGCCAGACCAGGACACACTACAGCAGACATTGGCTCACCCTACCCTGAGGACAGTGGACTACGTTTCCCAACACTATTTGCTTTTTCATGCCCTGGTAAATTGGGGTGGAATATCAGACAGAGAGATGATTTGGCTGAGCAAAAGATTGTTGGGAAAGGTCTGATCTGGATAGGTAGAGGACAACTGTATTGACTGCAGAAAGGAGAACATCTTGTAACAGCCAGTGGGCACATCGTTCAGCACTGGGTAAAGAAAGTCCTGACAGCCCATCTGCCCATTCTGAGGGAAGAAGCAGCGCCCCTGTAACAACATCACTCGTGAAGGTCCATCATACTCGCAAGACGTACCCAGGTCTGTATCAACGGAGATTTTGTAAGGGAATTACTAGTTGGGCAATTCCTTAGTGCTGTCGAAACCAGAAAGAAGGGAACACAGAGACAGCGAGTGCTAAACTTGACCCAGCCCCTGTCCCTACCTACTTGTTAGACCTGCCTTAGGCGACAGATGGCAAATTGGAGATGGTCCCTTCTCTGAATAAGTGTACACAGAATAAGACAAAACAAACAACACAGAAGAGGCATCAGCAAGCCAAAGGGTCAAAGCCAGAAAGACAAAGCAGTACAAAATCGTAATCCAATAGAGAAATCACAAGGGAATCCAAAGGGCAAAGGTCAGTAATACAATAGAAAGAGAAAGTAGGAAGCTAGCAAGGACAAAATCACAGGACAGAGCCAAAATAGCCAGCAAACCCGTGTGGGCTGATGATCTGTATATCGGAAGTCCAGGACCTGCCCCAGACTTGATTGGTAGACAGGCTGTCAATCTCAAAGACAAAGCTAAGATTAACTATTGGATGGACAGAGGGAAGTGCAGGAGATGAGTGTGGTGGAAATTCAATTACAGAGGAATGGTAATAGAGGAGTGTTCAGACAGAGCAATAAAAAACTCTAAGAAAGGAATCAAACTGAACACACCTCCTGCGCTGAGCGTGCAAGTGGAGGGTAGCGAAGAGACCCGAACAGTCAGAGACGTTACAAGATTATTTCCAATAGTCTGCTATCAACTGAAGACTTCAGCACCCAGTGGAATATCAGACTAGCACCAGTTTTGTTGTAAGAGTTAATGAGTAGATCTTGCTGGAACTTGTTGAACTGCTGTTTGGAAGCTAGAGAGAATTGTTAGAGACAGGACCTTGCTGTGCCTAAGAGATTAAGTTGCATCAACATTTTGTGAACACACGTCAACATCTGTAGCAACTGGGCCTCAACTGTTGAACTTTGTCTTGCTGCTGCCATGGTCATTATTACTTTGTGTACAAGTAGTTAGGAAGCGTTGGCACCAGGGGCACTGGTGGCTTGGTCAGTCCAGAAGGACAATGACAGTAGATCACCACGTTGGAGAGCACATAGACCCCATTATAGTCTTTCAGTGCACACCGCTTGCCAATGCGTTTGGTATTCCGTTCAGGGGGGTCCCCATGCAGACTCCCCCAAACGGATTACCAAACTCAGATGTGAACTAACCCTTAGCTTATGACCATCAATTTATCAGCAAAATGGGCAGCCCCTTCATGACTCTCAGCACAGGTCCATGTAAGTAACATGTCTATAGTTGTAATCTAGACATGGCTGGTGCTGGTATATTTTTACTATTATATTGCGTGGTGAGGTCTTCAATCAAAGTGGACATGGACGGGATTTAAGGATGAGGCTTATCACAAATAACCTTTTTTTTGTGTCCACACTGGAAAGTTTTCCAAACAAATATTTTTAATGACTAAAGAGATTTTCAATGGAAAAAATTGATTTGAAAGCAGAAAATGGTATAAAATACCCCATTACTTTAAACGTAGCAAATAAATACCCTTGCATCCTATGATGTGGTCTGGTGCCATCCTTTTCCAGTGTTATATTACATAGGGGCAATGCTGACTATAAACACTGGAGGACCACTGAACTGTTACAATGATGAGTAAGCTTCAGCTTGAGGACCTACATAACTGGGCCACATGACCCAAAGGTCCTAAGCACACGCGTATTATTTACGTAATAGTATATTATTCAATAGCATTCACATAATTTGCCATTAGGTGGTGCTATAGTACTGGGAACACTGCAGTACACATTGGGTACATACAAAAAAATGAATATAACCTGTTCCTCTTTGTGAACCTGTATGGGAATGAAATATAGCAGGACATACTATGCAGCCTCATATTTAGGAGGGGTATCTTTCAGACCTAACATAGGCTATAATAATAGAGGGTTGGAAAGTCTACATACATACTATAAGCACAAATATGAATGGCTATATGGTAATATGGTAAATTGTATATCTGCCGACCTTCAGCACCCAGGGCATAGAGCCATATTCTATCTCTATGTCTGCTTATAATTGGATTATACTCTTTTCTGCCTTATATTCTTCCTGTATCATCTTTGAGTCACCTATAATCTTTTATTTCATTTTAATGTCTCCTTTATTCCTATACGTCTTATGTGTACTTCATATTTTCTATCTTTTCATGTAGTTCCGTCTACCATGATTTTTACATGTTACGTTCCAGTGATGTAACTCTTTTAGTAAGACCATGTTCAGATCTGTGTTGGCGGCTCTGAGCATAATATCTGATTCCTTTATTTATGACTGGGGAGAAAAAAATAAGCACTGTATTGATTTAGCTTATAAATGGCCATAATGACAGAGATGAGGCCAGCTTTTACATCCTTATTATAGGCAAGCTATATTTGTGTAACTTGGGTTGTAAGTGTAATTCTAAGAGTCTGACACCAGGTGGCAGTAAAGTATGGTTTTAAGATGCTTTGTACAAAAATTACATTAGGAATTTCCCAATAACACTGACAGATTGGAAAACTTTATTGCTAGAAGACATCAAAGTTAGAAAACAGTTTTCATAGGTTATTATTCAGATAGATCATTCTGGTCCGTTATAAGGCTTTTTTTTACATTGATACAAATTAATATAAGAATGTGATCGTACCTTTGAAACCCCTCGGAAAGAACAGAATCTGATAGAATAAAATATAGCCTAGGTCTGTCCAAATAATGAAAATTGTGATTTTGCAGTCATATACATGCTCTTAAAGGGAATATCCATGATTTTTTTTTTTTTTATTTATGGCTGACAAGTGACCCCCTGGAAGCAGATGGCTCTCTGCACTGTATAGCCGGAAACCACAGCTCAGCTCCCATTGCTCTGTGCACTGTACAGAACGATGCAGCCTCGAAACAGCTGATCTGTGCGCGACTTGGTTGTCAGCCCCTGCTGATCAGATATTTATGGCCTATCCTACGGTTAGACCATAAATAAGATGAAAACCTAGACAACCCTTTAAGCAATATAAACTCAATGATTTTAACATTAACTGCAAAAAAAAACAAAACCTTTGGGGCAGCTCAGTATCTAAGGGGTTAGCACTGCAGCCTTAGGTTCAAATCCAACCAAGACAACAAGGAGTTTGTATGTACTCCCCATGTCTGTGCGGGTTTTCTCTGGGTACTCCTGTTTCCTCCCACACTCCAAAGACATACTGATTGGTCAGTGATGGCGAACCTTTTAGAGACTGAGTGCCCAAACTGCAACCCAAAACCCACTAAATCATCGCAAAGTGCCAACACGGCAATTTAACCTTAATACTGTGCGGATCCACAATTGGGGACAAAATACAGTCGTGTAAATGGGGCTTTACAGAGCTTGAACAGAAAAGTTCACACGGGGACATGGACGCTGATTTTGACAGCTGATTTTGCGGCCAAATCAGCCTCCATAAAATGTAGCCCTGTGTGAATTGCTAGCTTTTTTTTTTCTGCTAGCTTTTTTTATTGCTAGCTTTTTTTGCTAGCAGAAAAAGAAGCGACATGACCTTTCTTCAGGCGTTTAACGCCTGAAAAAATGAATAGGAGTCACTGAAAAAACCACTAGCGGTTTTTGGTCGCTTATTTTTGCAGCTGTTTTGGCGAAAATAGCGACTGAAACCGCTAGTGGTTTTTTATCATGTACTTTTTTGTAATGCAAAAAAAAAAAAGCTTCAAAAAAACAGCGACTGAAAAAGCATCAAAAACAGTGTCAAAAACAGCGTCCAATGCAAAAAACAGTGTCCAAAAAAAGCGACGCTGAAAAATCAGTAACAAAATCAGCTAGACTTTTTTCACGTGTGAACTAAGCCTAAGGGAGCGTTCACACTACCGTCGGTGTCCGACATGTAGTGTCCGCTCCTAGTGTCCGCTCAAAATCTGTCACGGACACTAGGAGCGGACACTAGCTGTGTCCGTGACACCTGTCATTCACTTTAATGGGCATCGGGTGCGTTCTTTTGCACTCCGTGCCCGTCCTTCCCTGTCCGCAAGAGAATATGTCCAACTTCTCAAGCAGACAGAGGAACCCTGCATGCAGGGTTTTTCTGTCCGCTTGAGAAGTCGGACATCTTCTCTTGCAGACAGGAAAGGACGGGCACGGAGTGCAAAAGAACGCACCCGATGCCCATTGAGATGAATGACAGGTGTCACGGACACAGCTAGTGTCCGCTCCTAGTGTCCGTGACAGATTTTGAGCGGACACTACATGTCGGACACCGACGGTAGTGTGAACGCCCCCTTAGGGTCTCTGCATTTAGTACTTTTGAACAATTAATGTTCACTATTTACATCGCACAGGATCTGTTTTATAGTGACCGATCAATGTTATTACAGCCTGTACTAATATTATATCTACTATAAAACAGATACTGTGTGATATAAATAGTGAGGGGACCCCAGACAGTTCAATCTGCCCCACAATGGCCCCCAGACAGTACGACAGTACAATGCGCTCTATAGTGGCCCCCTGACAGTATTATATGCTCCACAGTGACCCCCCCACACACACAATATTAAACACTCCACAATGGCCCCCGCACAGTATTAAACACTCCACAGTGGCCTCCACACAGTATTATACACTCCACAGTAGCCTCCACATAGTATTATATGCTCCACAGCAGCCCCCCATACACTATTATATACTCCACAGTGGGTTCCCACACAGTATTATATGCTCCTCAGTAGCCCCCGCACACAGTATTATAGAATCCACAGTGGGTCAGCACACAGTGTTATTTACTCCACAGTGGGACACCACATAGTATTATATACTACACAGTAGGCCCCTACACAGTGTTATCTGCTACTTAACTAGTATGCAGTCCCACGAAGAGCATCCTCCATCTTCTTCTGACTGTAGGCACTGATGACTTACGTCATCGAGCCTTCATCGGGGCATAGGTCACACTCTGCAGTCAGTGTGGGCCGCGATCACATGGACTCGCGGTCTACACTGACAGCTTTCAGCTTTATATACATTTCCACATACAGCTGAAAGCAGCGATCGCTCACTAACAGGGAATTCGTACCGTACTGGTGTCTGATCTGCAGGCAGCATGAAATAGAGCATAAATATCCGAACAGACAAATTTATAGTATGGTTGGAAAAGGTTCAGTATAACTTATTTTATTGACTGGAATCCTTGCTCTTTCTAAGCTTAGTGGTAATGACTGTGCATACAGAGTTAGTTGTCAGTCACCATTAAGACCGCCCACTGGACTCCTAAGCACAGAATGCACAGAGTTTCCTTTTTTGTGCCTTTCTTACTAATAGATAGACAGTGTAAGATTGGGTTCGCATCTGTGCTGAAGAGTCTGTCACATATTCTACCGAAAATTGTACCACTTTCAATGTAAAAATGACAGACACCCAAAGGACCCCATTATAGTCAATGAGGTCCACCAGGCTCCGTGTGTTACCGATGATGTAATGATCTGCCTCTCCATTGTTCATATCCCCCCGATGAACCCAATGAATGGAGAGCCAGCACTAGTGTGAACCTAGACAAGTCTGAAAATACACCAGATTTATCACAGTGAGTGATGCTGAATGATAAATCTGGCTTATCATTGGATTGTTTATTCTACCTTTATACCACCTTTCATTTGACTTACTTTGACAGTATTTTGATGCATTTTTGGCACACAGTGTCACATTTAAGCCATGACACCTTTTTATAAGAATCTACACCCACATTTCTGACATGTCAAAATATTTTGTTGAGCCAAACTAGTTGCACTGCTTTGCGCCTAAGATACACCATGCTTATGCCAGTTTTTAGACACTAACATTAACATTGATATCTATGGAAACGGATGGCCATCTGTTTGCCTTCACTTTTTGCATCCATTAAATAGATCTGATAAATGTATGTAAAAAAAAATGGGGTGCTGGGGTCCTGGGTTTGAATCCAAACAAGGACAAGAACTAAGGAGTTTGTATGTTCCCCCTGAGATTGCATGAGTTTCCTCCATGTACTCTGGTTTCCTCCCACACTTCAAAAATATATTGACATTCACTCCTACACTCTGAGTCCCAATGAACAAAGCACAATGATCATCGCAGGGGGTGTGTCTGTGACCAGGCTCGTGGGGGTACAGGGCCCATGATGGCTGGGGCCCCACAGCACTATGATGAAAAGCCTGGTTCCCCAACTGCTATATCTCTCCTTAATGGAAAGGGTGTTGCATGATGTCTGTACATGCTGCTGGGCCCCTTACCAATTGAAGCCTGCCTAGGAGAGGTGGTTAAAAATAACAAATATTTATACTCATTTCTCCTGGGTCTCCATTCCCAGCATCCTCTTTGGGGCTCTTCCGGCCTGTGACTGAAGTCACGCGCTCCAGGTGTTACTGCTGGGGCCTGTGAATGGACTTCTTCGGTCACATGGGGCATGCTGACCTAATGGTGTCATCAATGAAGAGAATCTTGGGAGCATTTTATACTGTGGGGGCCAATGTAGAGCATATTATACTGTGTGGAGGCCAGTGTGGAGCATGTTATACTGTGTAGCGGCCACTGTGGAGCAAATTATACTGTGTAGGGGCCACTGTGGAGCATATTATACTGTGTAGGGGCCACTGTGGAGCATATTATACTGTGTGTGGGGCCACTGTGGAGCATATACTATTGTGTGGAGGCCATTGTGGAGCATTAAACTGTAGGGGGCTCTAGGAAACAAATTACACTGTGTAGGGTCCCTTCACTATTCCACGCCTCTTCTTCCTCCGATGTCCTCAGGTCCCGTCTTCCTCCTGCACTCGTGAGCGGACACTGATATAAAAAAATAGCCTGGGCGCATGCGCAGTAGCATGCGGCTTCTTCTACGGCTACTGCGCATGCGCCCAAGCTATTTTTTTTATATCAGTGTCCGTTCGCGAGCACCGGAGGAGGACGGGACCGAAGGACAACGGAGGAAGAAGAGGCGTGGACGAAGATGAAGACACACCCTGAATGCCCGCCCAGCGTGCACGATCCGTAAGTAGAGCACATTCTTTTTTAGGGTATTATTTTAAAACGGGGGGGGGGGGGAGTTTATAACATTTACGGTGCTTGAATAGCCTTTTTAAAGACTATTCACGCATATGTGGGACTCTATCAGCATGATTTTGCTGATAGAGCCCCTTTAAGCAACAATTTCACTGCATAAAGACAAAAGTTTGTTGGCTGTGCTGACTCAGTGTGCCTCCAAAAAGAACAATTAACATGATTTTTGAATGTAAATGGGGATGTTATTGTATATACATTGTATTATACAGACTGTAGATGTATACACTCAGTGACATGATGATAAGGCCAAGTCACATTTGTCTTCTACTAGTTAAGGTATATCTTAGCTCAGCAGTGCAATCTAACTCACACAATAGCAAAAACCTTAGTGCCATGTGAATAGACCCATTGAAATTCGTTATTTCTATAATGCCCATGTGACAGCTGTTATGGCCGTTGCATGGCTATTATTCACTGCTATGGTAATAGTGGTCTTCTGTGCGCTTTCAGGAACACACACAGCTGTTTTTCCATGGACATTAGGTATGTTAAAAATGACGCGGTCATATGCATAAGGCCTAATTCTTATTGTATGGTCACAATTGCTTTGGAGACTCAAAACAATTTCATCAGAGTTGATGGCAAGAATATCTAAGCATGCAGCCCTATCCATGTATCCGAGACAATAGAGACCAAAATGGACCTCAGACCCTATTACAGGTCAATGGGATTGGTTGCACAACTGATCTAACACAATGGTACAGCCTTTATTATTAGTGAATGCCATAATGCATATTTTGACAACCACATTCTGTCAAGTTACATAGCCCTCCTACCAAAAATCATTGCTAACACTAATATTAAAGGCGTTGTCCAGATTTTTTTCATTTATGACCTATCCTTAGGATTTGCCATATATATGTGATCGGTGGGAGCAGGGCCGGCGTCAGCGCACGGCATAGTCGGGCAAGTGCCGGGGCCCACAGAGCCTCTGGGGGCCCCCGGCACTTGCCCGCCCCAGCACTTTCCTGTCCCGATTACAGCTCATCGGCGTCCGACGGACGCCGATGAGCTGAATTCATAGACGATTAAAGCAGGAGCTGTGAGCGCAGCTCCTGCTTTAAAGCCGCAGCCTGGCTTGCGTGTGTAGGCGCGATGACGTCATCACATCGCGCCTACACACGCAGGCCGGCCGCATCTTTAAAGCAGGAGCTGCGCTCACAGCTCCTGCTTTAATCGCCTATGTGAATGGAGTGAGAGCGGAGAGAGGAGCGTCGGGGGAGCGATGGAAGGTGAGTGTAAGTGTTTGTTTTGTATTATATTAAGGTGGAACATAATGAAGGGGGCCCATGAAACTGGGGGGCAAATGAAGGGGAGGGGGGGGAACGGCATGACACTGGGGAAGATGAAGGGGGTGGGGAGAGAACGGCATGAAACTGGGGACAGAGATGGAGGGGGCCCAATGAAACTGGGGGGCAAATGAAGGGGAGGGGGGGAAACGGCATGACACTGGGGAAGATGAAGGGGCTGGGGAGAGAACGGCATGAAACTGGGGACAGAGATGGAGGGGGCCCAATGAAACTGGGGGGGCAAATGAAGGGGAGGGGGGAATGGCATGACACTGGAGACAGAGATGGAGGGGGCCCAATGAAACTGGGGGGCAAATGAAGGGGAGGGGGGGGGGAACGGCATGACACTGGGGAAGATGAAGGGGGTGGGGAGAGAACAGCATGAAACTGGGGACAGAGATGGAGGGGGCCCAATGAAACTGGGGGGCAAATGAAGGGGAGGGGGGGAACGGCATGACACTGGGGCAGATTGGGGGGTGGAACAGCATGACACTGGGGCAGAGACAGGGGGACATGAAACTGTGGGCAGATGAAGGGGGAGAACGTGATGAAACTGGGGACAGAGGTGGAGGGGGGGACATGAAACTGAGGACAGAGGTGGAGGGGGGGACATGAAACTGGGGCAGAGGAAGGGTGTATATGAAACTGGGGGAGAGATGGAGGGGGGGCATATAATTTACAGGTGACTGTAGGAGGATTATACTGTGTGGGAGCACATGATAAATGAATGAGTGGACGGAGTCAACATAAAAGTGGGTGGTGCCAAATTTGCCGCACATTTTTCCCCTCTTTCTATTCTTTAAAAGTTGGGAGGTATAGCGTTGGTGACGCCACACTCCTGCGTGACGTCACTTGCTTCATCTGCAACGCACAGTGTCTCGACTCCCCCGCCTCCTTTACAAGGGGGCCCACTGAGGCAGCCCCTGCACTGTTCCAGCTACTTCTAATCCCCATAATTTACAGCCAATAAAGTCAGAAGCAGATAGCTCTGTACACTGTATACTGGCCCTGGGGCGCTACTGCAGCTCAGCTCCCATTGAAGTTGTAATAATGTAACTATACAGTATACAGGGCTTTCTATATCCAGTTCCATGCACTGCAATGTATGGGGAATAGAAATAGCCCTAATGATCCATGTAGGAGCTGTCTTTTGGCCCCCACAATAAGGTATTTATAGATGTTGCCGGTCCTGTAAGTGGATTCTGTCAAAAAATTGGTTCCATGAGCAGAACAAAATCTAGAGGTAGGAGTTATATATGGATTTGTAAATTATTTTTACAGCATATATCTCTTCTCTTACATATACAAAAATGAGTCTGTCTGTCTATCTATATGTCTGTCCGTCTGTCTTTCCTTTATGCGCGACCAAACAACGTAACCAATCTTCATCAAATTTGGCACACAGATACATCAGGTGTCTGGGAAGGTTTTAGACCAAGCCTCAGCTCTCTCAGAAGTACTTGTTCTTGAGATACAGCATTCCCAAAACAATGACCAGCATTAGCCAATACAAATCTGCAAGTCTTTCACGCATATTCCAACTGCCATACACATGGTCACTGCACATGTACACAGCATTACTCCAGGTGTATCCAACACTGATATCCAATCACTGATATCCAACCATCAGAGAATTAGATACATGGCTCAGCACACAGTATCACACAGGGGAGGATTAGATACACCAGTCAGCACACAGTATCACACAGCAGAGCATTAGATACACAGCTCAGCACACAGTATCACATGGCAGGGATTAGATACACAGCTCAGCATACAGTATCACACTGCAGGGATTAGATACACGACTCAGCACACAGTACCACACGGCGGAGGATTAGATACATACAGGGCCGCCATCAGGAATTTTGGGGCCCCATACAGCCTAAGTGTCTGGGCCCCCCCTCCCCCGCCATTTTAAAACTACCTTATTTTGCGTCATACCAATTCTGTATTACATTTGCCTTTATTTAGCAGCATTACAAGGCTTAATCAGATTCTATTTGCAGGTATAATCTGCTATGTGTGACAGCGCCTATAGAGAGCCAACACCATTTATAAGAGCCCTCCTAATAAATCCTCAGGGTTTATTCACATTGCGTTTTTGGCCTCCCTTGCCGGGATCCGTTGGTAACCAGTCAGAATCATCTGTCAACTTATCCCTGCACAAAGAACTGGCCATTAAAAAAAAGGGGGGCCTGCAGTTCTCCATGCAGGGATAAGTGGGGAGCTGATTGTGACTGGTTACCAACGTATCCCAGCAAGGGAGGCCAAAAACGCAATGTGAACACTCCTTTAAAGTGAAAGTCCCACCCCCAAACAGGCTGCTGTGCTAGTAGTATAGCAGCCTACATGATTATTAATGCAAAGCACACATACCTTTGGAGGTATTGTGTGCTTTGTAGTTCTCCAGCTAAAAACTTATATATTATATATTATTGCCCCAGTTCCCTCTCCGCAGTGCCGCACACCTGATGTCCCAACAATCTCCCCCCCCCCGCCATCTACCTTCTAACATCTTTCCATTGCCCCCTGTACCCATACCTCTCAACTTTTGAAGAACCAAAAGAGGGACAAAATGTGCGCCGCGGGAAATTTAGCCCCACCCACTGTTATGTTGACCCCGCCCACTCATTCATTTTCCATTTGCCCGCACACTGTATAATCCTCCTACAGTCACCCGTAAATTATATGTCCCCCCTCCGTCTCTCCCCCAGCTTCATATACACCCTTCATCTGCCCCCAGATTCATGTCCCCTCCATCTCTGCCCCCAGATTCATGTCCCCTCCATTTCTGCCCCCAGATTCATGTCCCCACATCTCTGCCCCCAGATTCATGTCCCTCCATCTCTGCCCCCAGATTCATGTCCCCTCCATTTCTGTCCACAGATTCATGTCCTCCCATCTCTGCCCCAGATTCATGTCCCCTCCATTTCTGCCAACAGATTCATGTCCCCACATCTCTGCCCCCAGATTCATGTCCCCTCCATCTCTGCCCCCAGATTCATGTCCCCTCCATTTCTGCCCACAGATTCATGTCCCCACATCTCTGCCCCCAGATTCATGTCTCCCATCTCTGCCCCCAGATTCATGTCCTCCCATCTCTTCCCCCAGATTAATGTCCCCTCCATCTCTGCCCCCAGATTCATGTCCTCCCATCTCTGCCCCCAGATTAATGTCCCCTCCATCTCTGCCCCCAGATTCATGTCCCCTCCATCTCTGCCCCCAGATTCATGTCCCCTCCATCTCTGCCCCCAGTGTCATGCCGTCCTCTCCTTCATCTGCCCCCAGTTTCACGTTCCACATTACACTTACCTTCTCCTTCGTTCCCCCGCTGCTCTCTGCGCGCCTCTCTCTCTTACTGGCGCACAGTTGTTGATGCGATGTGACGTCATCACATCGCGTCTACACTGCCGGGTAGCCGGCGGCAGCAGCGAAGTGAGGAGCTGACATAGGTCAGCTCCTCGCTTCAGCGGCTGAAGCGACGCTTTGCCGCTGCTGCCTCTCTTGCTGACGCTGACACATATGCGGCGAAGCGAGGAGCTGACCTGTGTCGGCTCCTCGCTTCAGCCGCATATGTGTCAGCGGCGAAGCGAGGAGCTGACACAGGTCAGCTCCTCGCTTCGCCGCTGCCGCCTCTCTCGCTGACACATATGCGGCTATGCCGGGTTCCTCTGGACGCAGATCTGAGTTGAAACAGGACATACAATGACTGCTGCCGGCGCCAGGGGGTCGGCACACGGTTTTTGCAGACCCCCGAGTATAATGACCGGCGGATCGGGAGAGGTAATAAACATAAAAAACTGTTACTTACCTCTCCGCGATCCTGCCAGGCCTCCGTCCTACTGTTGTCTGACGTCTCTGACGTCACATGAACCCGGCATGCTTCCCGGGTCATGTGACGTCCGACGTCATTAACGAAGGACGCGAGCGGTGGTCAGCACAGGAGGACAGCACAGCACAGGAGCCGGGGAACAGGTAAGAAGCAACAGTGGGGTTTTTTTTTAATGTTTTTATTCCCCGGGTCTCCGATTATTATACTCTGGGGTCTGAAAAGACCCCAGAGTATAATAATTGTTTATGGGTGTCCACAGAGGGACACTATTGGGGTTAATACTGTGTGCAGGGGCCACTATTGGGGTTAATACTGTGTGCAGGGGCCACTATTGGGGTTAATACTGTGTGCAGGGGCCAGTAAGGGACATAATAGAGTGCGGAGGAGGGGGTCGGTCGAGGTCTTCGGCGTCAGTTGGGATGGGGGGGGGGGCCCCATGTCAAAAGTTCGCCACGGGGCCCCACCATTCCTAGTTACACCACTGCACACAGGTGCAAGCTGTCCGAAAAACATTTATACTATGCTTCACATCTTTGTTTTAATAGTTGGTTTGGTTGTTCTGGCATCACTGAGGTCTCTTCCATAGCAGTCCCTCTACTAAGCCAAAGTGGTGACATGTATGAGGGATGCCAAGAATACAATTCACTTTAAGGCTAAGGCCCCACGGGCCGGAAACAGCACGCTAATGCGCTGCTGGTACAACCGCTGCGGGAACACATTGCAGTTCTTCCCGCAGCGCTTTGAACAGAATGTTCACAGAGTTTTCCTCTGTTGACGTTCTGTTATCATTATAGCCACAGGAAAGCTGTCCGGGTTTCCGTAGATATAATTACAGTACATGCTGCGATTTCCAAAACTGCGCTGGTTTTGGAAATTGCAGCGTGTCCGCACTGTGGTTTTAAATGCAAAATGGGCATGGGATTCGCAAGAATCCCATCCACTTTGCCTGTACTGTATAACGCCGAGATTTTTCCCCCGGTATTCGTATAGATATCTCAAAAATGTAGAGTTTTTATATATATGTCACCAAGGGTTGAAGCCATCATTTTGTTGGGACTTCTCATAACTCAATCACAATTAATAATTAGTTACAATCTAAGACAATCTAAAACTAAAAGTCGCCATATTCTGACACCTGTGCCTTTTTTATATTTCTATGTATGGGGATGGATAGGACATCTTTTTTTTTACGGGGTGTGGGGAATCGCTCAAGTAGATGCTCGGAAGCAGTGCAGGAAACAGGGACACAGATACTGGGTTGCACACAAGTTCAGGCTTTATTCACTTGCAGTGCATTAACTGCCTTTGCAAAGGCACAAACAAACAAAACAAAACCCTTCTCAGCTGAGAACTAACTATACGTAAGAAAACATTCCCCTGACTATACAGGAAGCTGGCTACCAGACTCCCACCTTGGCAACAACAACAGGTGGCACAGTACCTGCTTTGTAGGTTCGGTCTGGACATGTCAGCTCTGTCTGTGTGGTGCCACACTTCTAGTCTTCACACACAGTCTAATATCAGGCCTCGATTACACAGCTGACCTCCCTGGTGTGGGTCTTACCAAACACCCTTTAGCTGCCTGGCTGGGACATACCTGTCTTCCCAGACCACACCCTTCACTTTCTCACAGGGGTCAGGTGTACGTTTTAGTTATACCAATTTGGGGAATGTTTATTGCTTTCATCACTTTTTATTCAATTTTTATCAGAGGCAATTTTTCTTATACAGGGATATCTAATGTGTATGTGTTTCACAGTAATTTTTTAGATTAATATGTATTCTAGGGAAAGGGGGGTGATTTGAATGTTTGTTTTTTTATTTATTTTTATATATTTAAATTTTTTATTATTTCTTCCCTTAACTGCAGGTCCCAAAGTATGCAATACAACTGTATTACAGTCTATGGGAGTTTTGCTATGCTATGGCTGAGGCTGGTCAAGGACCATAAAGTATAATGGTATCCACCGGGTGTCCGTCAGGTCTCTGCTGTTTATATACTGAAACTGGTGGAGATAAAAGTCCTCTGTGCAGGATTATTGATGGTATCTGCGATGGAGACTCTGATGCAGATGTGAATGTAGCCTAAATTTAAATGTTAACCAAGTCCTTTTTTCATTTCATATTCACCAAAAGTTGTCCCACTTTCACACATGTATTTTCCCACCCACGTGTATAAGTTTACCTTTATCAGTGCTATATCTCATTTGCCACTTCTCTGTCTAAGTCTCCAAGTGATCCAGATCTGTCTGTAACAGTATCCTGTTGTCTCTAGCTGTATGGCCTATTCTGCCATAATAATTATGATTTATTTATGCTCTGTAGCTCTTACACATTAATCACATTCTCACATTTCATTAATAAATATAAATGTAAGTCTGTATTTAAAAATATAGGTGTTATATATCACATATAGATATCCTTACGGTCTAATTAACATGCACAGAACATCTGCTGAGGCCAATGGTTACAGTGTGAACAGATGTTTTATGAATTTAATTATTTGTATTATTATTATTATTATTATTATTAATAATAATAATCATCATCATCATCATTTCAAATTATTATTATTATTATTCTTTGAAATGTGGTAGAGATTGAAGCTGGACTATTTTCTTACTCTGTACACTTGATGATCATTAAGCCAGAGAACACAATATGGTTGTGTCCTTGCTAGTTAAAAAGGACCTGTTTCCGGGTCTGAAATGCCCATTGACACTGTTAGCATTTTGGTGTTTTATTTATCCAAATCCATTCAGCCATTCCAAAGATATAAGTCCTTTTAGTGCTGCTGAAAATAATGGTTTGCTAGCCAAGTGGGCGTTAACAATATGGTTTTTCTGGGGGAGACTTTGTGTGTTGTATGTCATGTAGTGTTATCACCCACTTGGCTAGTATATCCTACTTAGCATTAACACTAAAAGGGCTTATATCTTTGGAATGGCTGAATGGATTTGGATAAATAAAACAGCAAAATGCTCAGGGTGACCGCAACTATAACATTATGGGATTGTCAAGTTATAGACTAGATTTACGAGGCTTATGAGGACCTTGTCAATGGAGATCCCCCTCTTGAGACTACCCTTTATTATACATGCATAGAGCCTTCTTTGAAGGACATGGTGCAACCACGTATTTCATAGTCATCCTCTCACCAGACTGGTTTATAATCCAGAGAGAAAATATTCAGTATAACCTGCTATTTATCCAATGAAATCTCAACTCTTCTTATGTTAAGAAGTCAAGGAGGCAGTGATTGATAGATATCTCTGTGTGCACAGTCGTAGAGAGGAGGCTGTCAATCACTGATAGGACCATCTACTTCACTTCTCTTCTATACATCGTTTCAGCTCAATAACATGTTTCCAGCTGATAGGATGGCATTTTTTATGTGACAGATTCACAGATTAAAGAGATTTTCCAGGCCTCCACTGGATTGGCCATCATTATCTGATTTGTGGAGGTCCTAGGTACCAGGTGTTACATGTATGGACAAAGAGGAAAGCAGCACTGCTCCTATTAAAGTGATAGTGCCCTGGGGCTACTACTATGTAATGGATGGAGCCTAAAGCTTTGGTCTAGAGAAGGGTGAACCTCTTAAGATTAATTTTGTTTCAAGTTCAGACAGTTCGGTGCAAAGATTCATTTTGGGTCGATTAACTTCGTCCTTAACCAAAAGAGACATTATTAAACTTTGGGGTCTCTGCTCATCCAGGGGAGGTGAGTAAAAATAACAAACAGTTATGCTCACCTTACCTCAACTCTTCTGGTCCTCCTCTTGGCATATATCACTCCCTCTGGGTCCTCTTCTGACCCCTCCCAACCACAAACCTCTGCAGTAATCCTGGGGTGCATGTCGTTTTTCGTGATGCCAGAAGAGGACTCAGAGGGAACACTGGACATCACAAGGTTGCTCAGAAGAGATGAAGGAAGGTGAATATATCTGTTTACTAGGTTTTTTTTTTACACATCCCCTGGACCTCCACCTATTATACCAAGGGGTCTCAAAAGACCCCAAAGGATACTTATTTCACTTATTTCAATTCATGAATGACAAATTTCAAAATCTTCAGGTTCGGTACAAACCTGAAACCCTTGGGAAATGTATATTGAATCTGGTTCGAACTGAACCGATTCACTCATCTCTTCTCAGGCCCTATTACTTAAATAGGGGTGAAGCTGCTTCTAGCCCTAGCGCTAGCTATTGCCTCGTGGCAGCCGGAGAAGCTAGTACTCGAAACCAGACACCCACTGATCAGATCCTGATGACCTGTCCTGTGGCTAGATCATCAGAATAGAAAGCCCCTTTAAAATTTCACAAATAGCAGGTGGTTACATACAAAAACACACAAAAACACGCAAAGAAAACATTAATTCTGAATAACCCTGTAACTATAAGCCATTTTGTGTGTCATTTATCTAGACAATAGTTTTACTTTTGAAACAGACATATGATGATGAACATTGTTTAAAGGGGCTCTCCCATCTCAGTGTTTCTGCAGTCTGCCTGCAGTGTCTGCTTCTCACTTCCTGTATTTCTCTCCCCCCTCTTCCTTCTGGGTGAACTCCTTCTGCAGGTCAGATAATATGAAGATGCTTGTAAAGAATGGACTCAGTGTTATCTGTGAGTTTGCATAGAGAGATAACAGACTCAGCTTTATCAGATAACTGCAATTAGCTGAACGGATTGTCCTGCAAGCAAGAGTAGTGAGTGAGTGACGTCATTTGTCCTATAAGTTCGTGGTTATAGCAATGCTGTGTAAACAATGGGAGGAATAAAGTCATATAGCAGGAGAACAAACCAAAATTTCTAAAGCAATATATCTAGGAAAAGTCTTCAATTTACATAAGCTACCAGTATAGATAGGATCCTTGAGATAGGGCAACCCCTTTAATCACCCACTTGTATGAAATAGACAAGACTTTATAAGATTATACATTATCTGCGTTAAAAGTAGTTCTATGTCTATGGCTGAAGATTACTGTGCCTTCCTCTTTAATCTAGATTTATTGGCATCAAACTCACACACAACGCGTTTCGGGCGTATAACCACGCCCTTCCTCAGGTGTAATAGTTTCTCAATAGCCTAGAGTAGGTCAAACACGTCCTGAAATGTGGTAACCATACTGTACAGACTGTCCTTTCTCTCGCTTTCAGAGTGCTTTCTCTCGCTCTGCCTGTAACATGGTGACCGTGTTACAGGCAGAGCGAGAGAAAGCACTCTGGGACAGTCTGTACAGTTTGGTTACCACATTTCAGGACGTGTTTGACCTACTCTAGGCTATTGAGAAACTATTACACCTGAGGAAGGGCGTGGTCATACGCCCGAAACGCGTTGTGTGTGAGTTTGATGCCAATAAATCTATATTTTCCACTTAAGAAGAGCGCAGTTCCTTATTGCCGGATTTATCTGGAATCCGGTTTGCTGGTCCTTTGACTTTATGATTATACACCCATGTGGTGTTAGGAACATGCTGCCCCAACTTGAAGAGTAACCCTTCGGTCATCTCATATTGGGATTTCAGAGTTGTGACTTGGGCTCACAACCCTCTAAGGTGAGCGTCATTCCTCTGTTTAATATTCCAACGTCTATAAGACTACTACACTACGGTCTGCTCGGTGTCCATATTCCCTTTTGTTTTTGAGATTCCTCTTTAATCTAACTTATATTCAAACTGCAATAAAATATTATATCCCCATATATATTGGAATCTGATTTATGGGTTGTTTTCATGTTTAATGAATGGTTATGGAGTTTGCCTTTATGTCTTACATTTCTCTTCCCATTTAGCTTTAGACATAAGAGGACGTTGCCTGCCCTATGATGCTTTGTGCGCGGCCCACCAATAGCCTGCCATGCTAATCAGGGCATACGGCTGTCACGATTCCCCTCCGCAACCAGATGATTTAATTTAATCAGCATGTTAGGGCTCAGATAGCGAAAGATAGGTTACCACTTCTTGCATCCAGACAATAGCTTCAAATCCACATGAAGCCTAATTTCTTTGCACAAAGAAAGTTTTCCTAGTTTTCTAGACGGAGGCCAAGAAACCACAGCTGAGCACTGAGGAAAACTTGTTTTGCCAGCCATCATTTGCTGCACATGTATATTGGGCATGCTAATCACAATGTTTAAAAGGTCACAGAACTCGGCAGCACCCGGGAACACTGGGGCTTTCCTTGATAAGCTCTCAATTATTTCCTACTCAGATTGGTGGTGCTTTGAATTACCCTAATGGAGCATTAAGTGAACACAACAAGAATCTCACTAGATAGACTGTGATATGTTGCTGATTGTTACTTCAGCTGATTGGTACTTTCTAAATCCAATCATTCCGTGTTTAGAGAACTTGAAAAGTCCAAGTCACATGTTAATTCACTAAAGCGTTATTCTGTGCCTAATGTCACTTTCTGAAATCCATGTCTTTGTTTGACTTTGCAGAAAAAAAATCAATCCCCATTCTTTTTCTGTTAATTGTCTATGCACTCCCTGCAAATAGCAATGTAATTGGCTCATTATTTTATATTTTTGACTCCTGACATAATCTCCAGGCGGTACAAATAATCCTCAGCCTACCAGCAGCAGGCGCAGGATCCATGCTATGCGGGCTGCGCGCCCGCTCTCGTCTGATTTACATATTGTTTTAAAATGAAATTGTGTATGGAGTTTGTTTCACGTATTACACACAAACAACACAGCCAAATAAAGTGTTAATAAACGGTCCTCCTGCCAACCAAGTGTAATGTTTGCATGAGCAACCATTATCCTTCTGTGCCATACTTGTCAGGAAGTCTTACCTACCTACTCATAGTCACTCATGAATGCACATAAAGACATTGTGTTGACAGTATGCAAGGCTTATGGACAAGACGTCAACGGTGCCAGACTACAGTGATATGGTAACCTGCGCAAAATTAGGTTCCTGCTGACTCTGCAATTGAGAAGATTCCTATTGATGCATATTCCACTGAAAATACGTATTTGATCGCTCAAGTGACATTAAGACAATGAAAGGGCAACAATAGGGTTAATACTAAATGTGACTGATATTCTTACAACATGATCTAGTCATCAACATTCAACATAGTGCTGAAACTGTTTGACCGTACACAGCGGTGTAACTAAAGTCTTGTGGGCCCTGGTGCAATCTTTTGTCCGGGGCCCCCTACCTTATCCCTACAGCAAATTCGTGATAGTGATGGTTATGGGTACTAAGGAGTTTAATCCACCTTAGTGTAGTTAGTGTAATCTGTGGATCTCCTTGGTTTATGGGCCAGATGGAAGCTGCAATCTAAATACTGACACCAGTGCGTATGGGCCCCCTAAGATTAATGGGTCCCAGTGTGACTGCACCCTCTGCAACCCCTCAAGTTACACCCCTGACCGTACATTAACATCCTATATATATACTAAACTGGAAACCATGTGTACATGTGTACTGGGGCTGCCACGTAACCTCTGACATCTTTCTGCTCAAAGCCCATTAATCTTCTGAGATAACCAATGCTTTCTGCCACTTACCCTCTTCCTGGGCTCAACGGAAAGCCAAATAATAAGCACAAT
Organism: Leptodactylus fuscus; assembly: GCF_031893055.1. NCBI lineage: Eukaryota > Metazoa > Chordata > Amphibia > Anura > Leptodactylidae > Leptodactylus > Leptodactylus fuscus. Next base: position 53,265,068 of record NC_134266.1, read on the forward strand.
CGGGTGAAGGGATTTTCAGTTTAATACCAATGAATCATATATCACTGTGTACTATATATAAATGGTTATACACATGTTCTATATATATCTTGTAAAAGATATTTGCTTTTAGTCAGTGAATGAGAACATTATTATTATTGTTTATTTATATAGCACCATTAATTCTATAGTGATGAACATTATTATATTAATTCCATGGTGCTGTACATTATTATATTAATTCCATGGTGCTTTACATTATTATTTTGATTCCATGTTATTTACATTTTGAGGGTTTACATACCGTGCACAAAATATACAAAACAGATATAATAGTGGGGTAGAGGGCCCTGCCCACCAGGGCTTACTTTCTATGATGGGAAGAGGGATAGAAACAGAAGGTGAGAGGGGAGACTGTTCAGATGGCAGTGCGGTGATAGTGTTATTGGAGGTTGTAGGTCTTGCTGAATAGGTGAGTCTTCAGGGAATTCTTGATGCTTGTGATTGTGGGGGTCAGTCTTACGTGTCTTGGTAAGGGGTTCCTGACTATGGGGGATGCACAAGAGAAATCTTGGAGATGGTTGTTTGAAGAGCGGATAAGAACAGAGCGGAGTAGGAGGTCATTGGAGATTATGTGTGGGCAGGTAGCGGGAGATTAGGTCAGAGATATATGGAGGGGACAGGTTGTGGATGGCTTTGTATGTCAGCGTTAGTAATTTGAAGTTAATTTACTGGTCAATGGGTAACCAGTGAAGGGATTGGCAGATGGGAGCAGTCGATGAAGAACAGGGAGAGAGGTGTATTAAGCGAGCAGCACAGCTTAAGGTGGATTGGAGGGGGGCGAGAGTATTTACTGGGATGAAATGGAGAAGGGTGTTAGAGTAATCTAAGCGGGAGATTATGAGGTCATGGACTAGCATCTTTGCAGTTTCTGGGGTGAGGAAGGAGTAGATTCGATGGATATTTTTTAGTTGGAGTAGGTAGGAGGTGTTGAGGGTTTGAATGTGAGACTAGAAGGATAGGTCAGATTCCAGAATTATTCCAAGACAACGGACCCGTGGGACAGTTGTAAGCATGGTTCCATTAACTTTGATAGATGGGTAAGGTAGAGGGGCCGTACGAGGTGGGGTGAAGTTGATGAACTCTGTTTTCTCTATGTTCAGTTTAAGAAAGCGGGAGGAGAGAAAAGAAGCTATGGCCGCTAGACATTCTGGAACTCTGGCCAACAGAACGCTCTGCCTTATGTTAAAGTGGATCATTTGCATTCTTTAATAGGCATCGTTTCACTGATTCTGGCACAGCTGGAACTTTTAGGGCTTACTCATATGAAGTATGATGGCCATTTTTTTTTTTTCAGTGTCTATTCACATGGGATTTTTTTTTTGACGACCTGTTTTTCTTTGTCCATGAAGAGATAGTGCCATGTGAATAGACCCACTGAAAATCACTGGTCCTATAATGGCCATGTGACAGATATTTCAAAAATGGCCATACGTGTCCTTGAAAAAAAAGCGTACTCACATGTCCCCGATGCTCCGGTGTCCTCACAGCATATCCTGGTTCTTCTGCTGAACGGGTCTCTTCTGGAGTTCGGCTGAAGCCACTGATTAGTCTTAGCGGGCACTTGACCACTTAGGCGAATGACATGCGATATCCCTATCTGTGACATCATGGGTCCTCTTCCTGATGTTAGGCACCTGAAGCAATAATAATCACTGTAAGTCTTGGGTAACTAGAATCCCCAGGCACCGAGGTAAAAACAGACCTGAATGTGCTACGCTCTTCTAGCGGGACCAGGCCCCGAAGTTCTTCATCAGAGCTCCTGATGGTGGAGTTGGACTTGGTAAAATCCAGGACCTGGAACCACAGCCGCCCAGCGAGCACCACACACCCAGCAAACCCTAAGTTAAGAGGGCCCAGAAAAACACAGACATTAACCTTCAGTGGATGAAGTTCAGGAGAGCAGGTCAGCGCCGCAACTCCCATAAGGCGACCTGAAGCGACCGCTTCAGGCGGCGCTATGCCAGGGCCTCGGGAGGGCGGCATTTTTGCTGACCTAAGCCAGTCCAGGACAAGCTGTCCTGGACTGGCTTAGCGTCACCGTGTCTGCAGCCTGACACGGGAAGCGAGTGGTGTATTGGGGCGGCCCTGCTGAACGCAGCGCTGCTCCAGCGGCCGCCCCTCACACTCAGGCAGAGAGCAGGTCCTCTCCCAGGCTGCTCTCTGCCTGCGAATGCCGCTCGCTCTGCTAGGCCATGCCCCCTTTCCGCTCAACCCCGCCCCCTTCAGTTCAGCCCGCCCCTTTCTTGCCACCCCCCCAGCAGAAAGCCCAGGTTCCCCCCTGGAGCAGTTCAACATGAAGAGAAGTCATACATGGTAGTTGGTAATCCAGAGGTCAAAGCTGGTTCCATTGGAAGCCAAAGCATAGTCAAACAAGCCGAGTTGGTTCACAGGAGTTTCAGTAGTAGCAGAAGGGAAAGGCAGAAGCGTAGTCAGGAGTGCTGGGTCATATACAGGAGGTTTGCAGAGTAGCCAAAACAGAAGTCATACAGGAGAGGTCAAGAAAAGCCAAAGGTCATGCACAGGAGGTCAGGTAAATGCCAAGTCAGGAGATTCAAGAAGAGGTTGTCTGTAAAGCAAGCAGGGGTCATACACATATAAGGAGGGAATCAGGAGTACAAGGGACAGGAGGCAGGAGAACACTGTGGAGCTGATTCCGTGGAGAAACAAATAACCAGCGAACCAGGGCCAGAATGAGGCCTAAATAGCCTCTGGCCCGCCACTGACCCCCCGACCACCGGAAACACAGGTCCCGTCACTAGAGGGACACCGGAACCCCTGCAGAGTCAAGCGCAGGTTCAGGCCCTCCTCCTTGAGCCACATGGAGGCCCCGGTCCGCCCTAACACCTGAGGCCTGCTCAGGCTGCTGATTGGTCTCAGTGGTCAAGTGACTGCTGAGGCCAATGAGCAGCTTCAGCGGTACTCCAGAAGAGACCTGGGAAAAGCTACTGGTGCAGAAGAACTGGGATGCACTGTGAGGATATTGGAGCATCAGGGGCAGGTGAGCATGCATTTTTTTAAAAAAAAATTCAGTGCCCGGGCTGATTTAAAAGTTAAAAGGGTTGTCCATGTTTACCTGGACAACCCCTAAAAGCCATTGATGTACGTTTATATGGTAATATCAGCTGAAGCAAACATGGGCTATTTATTGTTACTGGTCATGTTGTAACAGCAAAACTGCACAGTAATGAGAAATAGTCCACAATCAACCAATGTATCGCTTATGGCTGCCCGGCACTGGGTGTGTCATACACATTTTTTGCATAGGGCATAAGAAATCATTAATTTCAATGCACTGACTCACACATTTGTTTTTGGTTTTTTTTTCATAGACTGTGGCTTTGTCAAAAAAAAGAATGCGGTATGTCAATCTTGTTTTATCCGTTCCGGATACATCACACAGTGATCACATCAATGTAAGTCTATTTACTGTAGCCAATACGTTTACTGCAAAAAAATTAAAAAAAAGATTATTGATTGAAAAAAAAAAAATGGAACTTTCTTATCATGCCTCACATCTTGACCAAGTGGTGTCCAAACTCTATTACATATTACATATAATTAAAACAGAATATCACCAAATATAATATTATATAGGCTGTTACTCTACTCCATAGGCAACATGTCAATCCCATATGTGTATCCATAAATTACTACATAAAAGAAATCAACCAGCCCATTCATTTACCTGACTGAATTGCCAAGTAGATTCAATGATCAGCCTAGTCTCTGTTTTGTTTGATGGTTACTGGATATCACAGTGTTCACTATGTAATATCACATAGTAGAACTGCATAATCCCAACAATTTACCAGCAGCATCTCACCTAATTCCCAGCAATTTACCAGCAACATCCTGGTAAAAATGCAGCAATATCCTGTAATAATCCCTGGGATTTGCTATCAACACCTGAGCATAATCCCAGTAATTTACCACATACATCCCTGTATAATTATAGCAATTTACCAGCAAAATCCCATTCCATCATGAACACACTACACTTCCCCAATAGCTCCTGATTTCTAGATATTCAATTAAGGAAAATGTAACATGAAGGGTACAGTATAACATCAGTGACTTTTCTACGGGGTGAAATGTATCCAGTTGGGATGATAGGGGGGAGGTTTACAGAAAAACAGAAAAACCAAAAAATAGGAAAAAAAAATAGAATTTCAATTCAGATTCACGGCATGACATTTCCTGGTTGTGGGTTCAAGAAGAGCAGAAGCTGAAGAGAGCTATGATGATTGTGTATCCCAACCTGCACAGATATGCAGAGTAGAGATGAGAAAAGAAATCAGTCGAGATAAGAGAAAACATCTTAAAATGTATGATTCTGGAAAGAATGACAAAACTATCCTCACGTTCCTCAATGAAATGGTAGTATAAATTTATTCATTTTATTAGTTCATGCACAAGAGTTATTAAGAGGTTGTGGCTTCTTATAAATTCTGCGACACCACTGGCAGGTCCCATGGGCCAGAAATAAAATCTACATTGCTCAGTGACTGGCATAGATTTTTACTGTAAAGACCCTTGAGCATTATATCAGTTTATTACTGTAGTGATTGGGTTGTTTGGGAGGTCACTGCATCATAACTGACTATGGTGGAGTAAGTTGTATGCACATGGCAGAGTTCAGTCTGGGCCCACAAAAGGACCGTTTTCCATGGACGGTACTTGGTCATGTGCCAGGACCTTAACTCCTTAGCAGAGGCATAGCTAGGGGTTCAGCTCAGGGTGGTAGAACATGTCTCAGTTGGCTCCCAACTAAGATATACCAATATTATCACTATATAGTGGTTCTTTAGATATTGGCTTTACACAATTCTGTAAAGATCATTTAGGTACTGTAAAAATGTGGAGTCTCTGACTAATCATTCACATTTCTCATCTATTCCATTTGGTTCGCCATGATCACTTCATCCAGCTGTAACTTGTCTCTGTAATTTTGTAACACAGACATCTTTGGCTTCTCACTTTTACAGGCACCTGACCCACATTGTCCTCACCTACACAAAATCTGCATCCTGCCGCTACCCCAATTCTAAATTATATAATATAAATATCCACTGGAAACGAGTAATACCCCATGTATCTTTATTATTTAATAATGTTTCTATGTGCGCCCTTTAATTATTAGTGATCCACAATGAATAATTCCCCTTAATTAATAATGCCCATATACCTTCTTAAATCATTAAAGGGATTCTGTGCAGGTAAGTTGAGCGAAGTAAGCGAGTAGATAGATGTAAGCTAGATGTAGCAGAGCTGAGTATATAGTAAAGTACGGACGAAGCAGAAGAGTTAATAGACAAGTCAATGTACATTTATGGACATTTAGCAGAGTCCAGGAAACAGAAGAGTAGATAGTATCTATCTACTCGCTTACTTCGCTCAACTTACCTGCACAGATCCACGGCCGCTGCCGATCCCCGTTCTTCTCGCTCCTCTTCTCTCTCATTGACATGCCTTCAGAGCGCCGTGTGCGCCCCCGCCTCCCTAGACTAGTGTTAGAGATGCTGGGAGAAGGCGGGGCTTGTGGCTTAGGAGAGTGTGGGCGGGTACTGGGAGGGGAGACATGAGTGATGTACTCACATCTCCCTGCCCACACTCTTCTAAGCCACAACAAGCCCCGCCTACTCCAATCATCTCTAACACTAGCCTAGGGAGGTGGGGGCACGCACAGCGCTCTGAAGGCATGTCAATGAGAGAGAAGAGGAGCGAGGACTGGACCAAGAAGAATGGGGAGTGGCAGCGGCAGCGGATCTGTGCAGTTAAAGGGGAATTCCCACGTCGCATACTCACCAGTCTTTACTGCTGTAAAATCTTCTTTCTTCCTGGTTTCTTGCGTCATTTGGTGGACGGGGTTTCACATGCAACCTGCCGTTTGGCTCCGCCCCCAAATTAGCGTGTAGCTCCGCCCGCCCATATTGGACTATGAAGTACAGGCAGCAGCAACTCCATTCTGTGTTACATACAGAGACTGCCTGTCTCTGCCATAATGAACACAATTGAATTAGCTAGCCTGATAACTGGGAGAACAGAAGAAATGAAAGCAGCTCCTCCCCCCTATCTAAGAGCAGGACCTAGGTCACGTGGTGTAGACACAGGAATAGCTAGAAACACAGGCTCGCTCCCATGTACTTAGCCCCTCCTCCCTCTCCCCTGAGAGCAGCAGATACATCACTTGACTTTTGAGCAGATAAGTCAAGGTCTGTGTCAACAATGAATTGAATAAAGTAAGATAGTGGACAAACAAAGCAGTTTTGCTGAAGCAGTGTATTTAGGAAAAGTCTTAAATCCACATTAACAAGCAGTATAGATAGGATCCTTGTGATGGGACAACCCCTTTAAGCGGACACCACGGGAGCTAAGTAGCCGGGGGATTTTTTTTTAATCACTACACAGCGTGGAGTCCAAAAATTTAAACGATTTTTGGATTCCATGCTGTGTAGTGAATAGGATCATTCTTAAAATCCGGTCTTCAATTATTAAAAAAAATCCCATTGACTTGCATTAGGATTGGAATTGGGATCGGGTTCGAATGGAAAATGATCAGAAATCAGATTTTAAAAATGATCCTGAAATTTCAAGATCGGCTCAACCCTACCCATGGGGCATCCAACAGCAAAGCGCTGCGGTAAAAACCGTGGAGGCAATGCATTGAGGTTCTTCCCGCAGTGCTTTAGACAGACAGTTTGCGGAGTTTAGAAAAGGAAAAGTCATACAAGAAGTTTTATTGCAGCCTCCTGAATGATAAAAGTTTAGGGATACACCGAAACAAGTGATTTCACAACAACTATCTGTCTATTTGTCATTGCCTTAGTGATGTAAGCCAAGATTGGATTGTGACTGTGGAGCGCTTGGGGGATTTACAATGTATTTTTTATTTGCGCTTAAGCAGCTACTAGATTTTTTTGTTTTTAAAAATCTGTATTGTCTACAAATTAGTTATTACTTATGATGATGCTTAATGTGTGATGTAAAGTACCGTAGATAAATGGGCCCCCAAGCCCACAAGGTTTTAGAGTCTTCGAGTAAAGCATGCTCTAGGTGAATATTTTTGAATTTTTATTTCTGCTTTGACTTCAATGTGATGGGCCCCAAAGGGGCAAATAAATGATGGACTGTTGGAAGTTCACGGATGCCTGGTAGACCATCAGGCAGGGATTACATTAAATTATGTTAAAAAAATCTACAACTTTCCTATTAGAAAATGCAAGAAAAATGTGCATCTGGTTGTGTGTTGTATATGCCTTTAGTCTATCAACATAGCAAACAGCAGCCTCAAAAACACCAGATATGGTGCATGCTGTGGTCGATAACAAGGGCAGCAGGAGCTTATAATGCACAGTGAAGTACGCAGCTGTTCGAATGGGAATTCAGAATTTCCCATTGTTTGAGATGTAACTCAGTGCTGTTTTTTTATGGACTAAATAACACAAAAATGTTCATTGTGAACCATATTTAGATGTATAAGAGTCCATAATGGACTAATCACGTTGTGCCTAGGCTGTGCTTGGGCAGTTCTATGCCAGCTAAGAGCCATGGCCTCAGAGACACTCTGTATATGTTAGGGAATAGCCAGATGATAATTCCCCAGAAGCTGCTGGTGAACCCTGGAGGGAGGGGCACAAGGGACAGTGAGCCCTAAACTGAAGCCCCCCGCTTGCCCTTCCTATTGCCAGACCCTATCCTAGGTAATAGGCGACAACCACGAAGACAATCCCTCCCTGAATACGTGAAACACAAAACGCAGACAAGACGTACAACAACAAAGGGAGGTCAGGTAGCCAGGGTTCGGTAACAAGAGAGCGATGCAGTGCTAAATCGGAGTCAAGAGAATAGTCAGTAGGAAAGCCAGAGGTCAAGGATTAGCATACAAGTAAATAACAGCAAGAGATACCAGAAAGCAAGGGCAATAACCGGCACCAGTGTGACTGTGAGCCAAGACTAAATAGGGAAGGAAGAACCCGCCCAGAACCTGACAGGAAGAAAAGCTGTCAATCACAGGCAAGACAGATTAACCACTTAATGGACAGAGGCAACCTTGGCAGAAGACGGGTGTGGTGCAAATCCAATTAAGGACTAGAGCCGTGTTCACACAGTGCAACTAAAAACCTTAAGCAGATTATCAAACTGCACACGCCTCCGGCGCCGCAGCATGCGAGCAGAGGGTGGCGCAGAGGCCCGAACAGGCAGAGATGTTACAGTATATGTCCTGAATCCATGTCTCAGAGCTAGCACAGCAGAGGCTATTGCAGAACTAGAGCATCACTGATAATGTAAGTAATAATAATAATAATAATAATAATAAAAAAATAATTATTTAGCGCCAACATATTCCGCAGCGCTGTACAATTTGTAGGGTTCAAATACAGACAGAAAGATGCATTACAAAGAAAGTCATTTCACACAATGGGACTGAGGGCCCTGCTCGTACTGCACGTGTTCTGCCTGGGAATGTGCCATATAGTGCCGCCATAAAATGCCGCACACACTGGCGTAGCACAAAGATGGACCCATTGAATATCATCATACGTTTTCACTGGGCAACGTTCAATGACAAAAGTTAGAGTACTTACATGGCTCAGGAGTGCATGACAGCGGATCACATATTTCACCTATACAGTACCCCTTTTCTTATACATTTTCAGATTCATATTTAAGGCCAAGGCCCCACATTGTGGAAAAGCTGGGGAGGAGGTTAATGCAGATTCTTCTGTGTTTTTTGAGCCAAAGCCAGATGTGGATTGGGTAGAAGGAAGATGTATAAGAGCTTCGCATATGTTTCCGATTCCCTTTGCAGCCACTTTTGGCTTTGGCACAAAAAGCTGCAGCAAAACCTGCAACAACAAAAGCTGCTTTTCCGCAGCATGGGACTTTACCCTAAGGCCAGGGCCCCACGTGGTGGGCTGGAAATGCCGCTGAAAAAATTGTGGTGTTTTACAGTCAGAGCAAGGTGGATGGGATTCTAACAAATCCCATGTCAACTTTGTGGTAACAGGCATGCTGAAAACATGCTGTGATTTTCAAAACTGGTGCGGTTTTGGAAATCACAACATGTCAATTATACCTACGGAGATGCCGCAAACTTTCTGTCTTGAGCGCTGTGGGAAGAACCGCAATGTGTTGCTCCCGCATTTTCCCGTAGCGTTTTCTTGCTGTGGGATGTCACGTGCGGCCTTAGCCTAAGGTGGATTTCCAGGTTTACTCCCAATAGTTTTTTCTTTGTTCCAACTTGAAGTTGATTTGCAAATGGTTGGCTCCACATAGTATATGTAGTTAGAAGGCAGGAATTTATTCAAGAACAGGCAACACCAACAGCAGAAAAAAATGGAAAAATTATCAGGCTGAGAAATATTATGTTATTATTCATGTTTCAGAGCACATTAGGGGGAGCTAGGGTATAGAAAGTACCTGGAGAGTACAGTTTAACCCCTTCCTGCTGTACTCATTTTTCAATTTTGGCCATTTTTTTACTTTCCCGTGTTTCCATGGGTGTAAGAGGGCTTATTTTTTTCAGAACACAATGTGGCATTTCTGTCATGTTCTTATGGGGGTTTTTTTGTTTTTTTGGGGTTTTTTTTAAATGGCGTTCGCTATACAGCAAATATTATATGTTACCTATATTCTATAACTTTGTGTGGTTTGTCTTATGCTTTAAAACCTTTACAAAAATCCAAATCTTTGAAAAATAAAAACAATAGTTTGAGTTGCCATATTCTGACACAACTAACTCTTTTCTATTTCAGTATATGGAGCTGTGTAAGATGCCTCTTTTGAGGGTCAATTCATCGTTTTGTTAAAAAAAAATTTGACACTTGAAATGGTGAAAAAATGTCAGTTAATCCAATTTGATTTTATCCTGCTATGGCGTTCACTGTATGTGTATGTGTATACACAGGGATATCTAATGTGTTTATGTTTATTTTTCTTTGCATATTTTTATATTTGATCTAGGGAAAAGGGGTTTTATGTTGTACATATTTTTATATTTTTATACATTTACATTTTTTTTTACCTATCCCTTTTAGAGTTCCTAGGTGCCTTGAACCCAAAGAAGTCTAATCATCAATACAATATACCGCAATAATGATGCATTCCCAAATCCATTGACTCTCATTACAGGCTGCTTATGCAGTATTGACAGGCCAGGGAACCTCCCAGCTGTTATGATAATGGTTCGTCCTGGTAATGGGTTGTACCACCACACTCCAGATGCCTCACATTTGACCAAGGCATCTAAAGAGTCTAAAGAGTTATTGTTTTAGATCAGAGAGAGCTTTGGGGGTTGGAGTTGGTGGCAGATCTTGATGCTGTAAAACAGTAGAGACCTGGTGCCCATGGCGCCAGCTCAGCTCATGAATGGGCACTGTGTTTAAAGACCCGACATCCACTATACATGTACAGCAAATGTTTGGAAGGGGTGAAATCGAGCAGCAGAGCTAACCATTGAGGTGGGATTACTTCAAGTGGCAATAAATGCTAAGCATGTCTCTGGATCAGCAATGATATCTTTACTTTAAAGATCTGCCCCTTAGACACTATATCAGACACTTCTACAATACGTGCACATAACAATGTAGGACTTGGCTTTGTTTTCAGCATTCTGATGTGTAGCTGTAAAACATTTATGATTTAGTAAGCTGCTGTGTCCTTCATAAGACAAAAGCAATAAGTCAATGTGTTACAGACGTATGAGTGAGCATTATGCAAGTCCCCATCAGACTTCTGTATCTTCTTCTAATCATTGGACCCAGCTGGAGTCTATCATTCCTATCACTGTAATGCTGATCACACTTAGACCATTTTGCTTTATGCAGCTTCATGCTGCTTCTTCTCTACAGAGGTTATGCTTTCACACTACAAAAGAGTCCATACTGAAATATCTATAAAACAGAGATAGAAGTTGAAATATTTAACCCATACCTGACTAGGGATACTTTGAGTTTTAAAGTGTACTGTACCTACCATGTCAAGAATGCAGTAAGATTTACAATAAACACTGTTTTTGGCACACAAATACGTTGGCACACAAACCCTGCTATTCCTACACTGAGTATGTAGAAGCAAATAATCCTCTATGAAACACTGGTATAGAAATAGCCCAAGAAAATCTGAACAGATATGGGGAGTGTGGTGCAATTCTGTCTCCATGCACAGGGGTGAGCCTAGCCTCTCTGCTGCCTGAGGCCAACTATGTAAAGGTGCCCCCTCCCAAAAAAAAAAAGATATCCAATCCAGCTATCTTTGGTTGCATTATGGGGCTCCCCTAAATAAAATTGTAGGATGTCCACCATTTGCAGATCAAAAAATCTCCATATTTGGCCCCACTCAATATATGACCCACCTTTTTTAGCCCCTCCCCAGTATATGACTAAATTTTTTTTTTGCCCAGTCCTAAAATATGAGTCCCTTTTTTGGGGCCTCCAGAGTATATGGCCCCCTTTTTTGCACCCCCCCCCCCTCAAAGTATAAGACTCCCTTTTTTATGGCCCCCAATAGTATGTCACTGGGGGCAGCATTCTTTTTTTTTTAATTGGCCACTACTTATTGTATTATTGCAATGAATCGTGTCAATACTTTTTACTCACCATCCATGTTCCTGTGCAGGCCCACCCCCAGGGTGCACTATAGCTGACATTGTATCTATGTCCAGTGTCCTGGTGTCCTTCAGTGTCCAGACGTAATTGCTGTTCCACCTGGAGGTGGTGGTGGGGGCCAGTCTGCACAGGAGTGTGGATGGGTGAGTAAAAAGTATCAGCAATACAATAATTAGCAGTCGATTAGAAAAAGAAACGCTGCCCCCCAGTTTATTCCATGAGGCACCGCCTGAAGCCATTCCCTTAGGACATCCATATTAAGAACAATGAGAGTCAATGGGAACATACAGATATTTATTTAATGTTCTATTTTTGTATGTTTTCAAAAGGACCGGCATCCAGTCGCAGCTACCCGTATTTTGGTCCAGAACCTGAGGCAGCCAAAAAACCCTGTGTGAACTTACCCTTAAAGTTCTGTATAACTAGAAAGTTGACATGGTATAATTGTTGAGTATTTTCAGATGGGGTTTCCTTCTAAAAGTCTGCCTCAAGATGCTGCAGAAAAGTTAATTGTGGAACTTTACATCCATGTCCTGTCAACCGCAGATTATTTTCAGAATCAGCCGGTTTGGAAAAACATAACTACAGTGAGTCCCACAAGGAATTGTTTTCTTACGGTTTTTCACTGCATTGGTTGTTACAATATCATTATATCAAGGTTGCTCTATCATGCAGTATGGATGCTGTGCTAGAGGATTACTATGTCATGAGACAGAACCACCGTATAAAAAATATGAAATCTTTATTGAAAAGTCATATAAAATCAACATATAATGACATCAAAGAGTGCAACAGGGGAACCAATGCTTCCTAAAACAGAGTATGTGGAAGGTCCAATAAATATAGTAATAAATCCATAGGCAAATGAATATTAGTATAACAATGATGTAAATATGTCTGTTACAAGTAATAATGAAGGAGACAAAGCTCCAATATAATGAAGAACTAGCCAGCCATAAATGAATAATAAGTATAACCAGACCCTATGGGGAAAAAAAACACATAAGAGAATCATGACTACAAAGGGGCCTTATCAAACACAAACGTACCCTGACGCGCGTTTCGCCATATTGGCTTCATCAGGGGGACGATGGATTGTAGGCTGTTGACTGGGCACTGTAAACCCTTGACAATTGTAGTATTGCCATACGCTAAAAACTTTTCAAATTTGCATGGTCCTATTGTCGTGCCATGGTCCTATGGTGTCATCTCCAACACAGAACTGATGGAATTTCGGGAATCTGACATGAACAGAAATAGAAAATTGAGCAGATATAAAGATGGTCGTACTATACGTATGAGAGAAGAATTGTCCAAACCCACTAATCAACTGAATGGATGGACCAATATTCTCTACAAGGGCACCTCCTGACTGCCCACAATGCTAATAGACTATATCTGAACACCTATTTCAATGAAACAGTACACGTTTTTGCAATATAGCGTTACTTTCTTTTGGTTTGGTCAATGCAAATAATATTAAGTGCTGTGTATTCGTATATTCAATATTGCTGTTATGGAATTGCCAGGACAGCAATTCCCCAGTAGCAGCTGGAAACCCTGGGCCGGGCACAAGAGACAGTGAGCCCTAAGCTGAAGCCCCCCACTGTCCCTTCCTATTGCCAGGCCCTATCCTACGTAATAGGTGGCAACTCGAAGACTATCAATTCCTATATATGTGATACACAAAGCGCAAACAAGACAAAACAACAACAAAGGGAGGTCAGCTAGCCAAGGGTCAGGAAACAGTCGAGCAATGCAATGCAATGCCGAATCGGAGTCCAAAAGAATAGTCAGTAGGGAAAGCCAGAGGTCAAGGCTGAGAATACAAGTAATGACAGCAAGAGAAGAAGCTAGTACGCACAAGGCAATAGCAAGCACCAATGTGAATGTGAGCCTAGAATAAATAGGGAGGAAGAACCCGCCCTGGAGTTGATAGGCGGATATGCTGTCAATCACAGGGCAAGACTGAAATTAACTATTAGAGCAGGGGAAAATGAAGGTGAAGGAGATGTGTGTGGTGGAAAATCAATTACCAAGGTGAAAGAATAGGACAGTGTTCAGAGAATGCAAGAAGAACCCAAGGAAAGAAATCACAGCCGAACATGCCTCTTGTGCCGCAGCATGCGGCCAGACGATGACGCCAAAGCCCGGACGGGCAAAGATGTTACAATTGCTATGTAAGTTTATGATTATGTTACTTTAATGATACTAATCTTATATTTGAGAGGGAAATCTGCTAAAGTGGCATTTTCACGATTCTGCAGTTTGTTTCTTGGGATTTATAACTAAAATCCTATATAGTAGAATATAAAGTGTGTCAGTACAAAATGTGCTATGGTGTATAATAAAAAAAGAATCATGAACACATTAATAGAATATCACAAAATGAGCACTTCTTTAGGGGCCGGGGCCATGAGCTCCGATGCACCTGACAACCCTTGGCTTTAATGACAGAGTAGAGATGAGGAGGAGCATTAACCTTAGTCCAAGCCATAACTTGTACAGAGCAGTCTTCTCTAGGTAGATGGCAGCCAACTGAGAGCATAGAGGTAAAACTCATAAACTTTGCTCTGACTAAGCAGAATGATCTGACAGCCTAAGAACAGTGAAATAATGCATCTAACCAACCTTATAATGAACCATTCTGACCCTGAGCTCTCCTTAAGTGTTTCTCGAAAATGTATGTTTCACATATTGTGCAATTTTATATCAAACCCGGTATTCACAAATTACTTGTATACTTGTAGTCAAAAACTGCTTAGATCAATGGGACTGACCAAATGACCACTACTGATGTGCTCACAATTACCTTCTGCACCAAACTGTCAGCAATTCTGACTGTGTATAGGGGCAACAATGAGGCATCATATTGTTTATATGGCAACAATGTGGTATCATCCATACAAAAAAGATTACTTACCCCGTCCTAAACTCTACCTCACACATTATCAGCCTGTAGGATCTAGAAACTTAAGGGTAAGTTCACACGAGGTTCTTTGGATCGGAAACTGAGGTGGAGGCAGCCTCAGGTTCCGATGCAAAAACCAGGTAGCCGCGACTGAAAGTCGGTGCACTGCACCGGCATCCAGTCACATACTCCGCTTCAGATTAGGCCCAATAAATGGGCGTAGTCAGGAGGAGAGAGGGTCTTTAGGCCAAATCGCGAGGCGACATGGCCTAAAGAATGAGCATCTCGCTTCTTTTTTCTGGGATCTGGAAGAAACAGCTCCCGGAAGAAAAACCTGAGTGGCTCCCATTGATTTCAATGGGAGCCGTCTTTTTGTCAGGGTTTTGAGGCGAATACGACCTCAAAACTCTGACCAAAAAACTCAGTGTGAACTTACCCTTAGGCACCAGCTTCACGTAGCATCCCGCAGCAGAGAAGAGTGTCTGGTGCAGATGTGAACCCAGCCTTAGGTCTGTAGTAATGTGTGGTTACCTTGTTAATTTTACACTCAATAATACCGATTGAACCATGAAGAACAATACGGAAAGGAAGGGGGTGGGATGTCCAGTCTAACTTGGCCTTATTTTAAGTAGTAAAAATATGTGTGTGAATATTCTCTCCATAGATTCTACAATATTCGCAAAAAAGGGTCTGGGGTTTCAGCCTCTGATCATAGAAAAGAGAAAGGTAGAAAACAATGTATCTGTTGCACCCAGATCCTTGTGACTAGGGGGCCAAAGCCCTCTGTCTCAAAAGAAGACATCAGCACTATACGCAGCACAGTTGCTGGAACACTCTTGACGCTAGGTTCACACCTGCGTTCTGGTCTCCGTTCTATGGTTTCCGTCTTCTGCATGCCAGAAGACGGAAACCATAGACCGGGTCTGGCCGTGCGCGGCGGTGAGCGTTTTAGGCTCTCCGCCGCGAAACCAGATTTTTTTTATCCGGACACAGAGTACTGCATGTCCGACTCTGTGTCCGGATTATAAAACCCGGTTTCGCGGCGGAGAGCATAAAACGCTCACCGCCGCTCACGGCCGGACAGCTTTCTCACCCATTCAAATGAATGGGTGAGAAAGTCTCCTGCAGGTTTCCGTCTCCTGCCTCTGTTTTAGGCAGGAAACGGAAACCTAAAGTACGGAGACCGGGCGCAGATGTGAACGAGCCCTGACAGATATACAGGAGTTTCAAGTCTATATGAAATTGTGCATACAAGAGTTTTACCATCTTATAAAGTGATGATATATTGCTGGGCATATACTATCATATTATGTTCAGCAATAATCCAACCTCTAGGTCTACAAGCAATCCTGAAAATAAAGGTGCTGCATTGCTGATATAGTAATGTATCTCTTTCATTGTGATCCACAACAAGTCATTATAATGGGGGGGGGGGGGGCCACAAGCGGCGGACATTACTGTGTGGGGAACAAAATAAGGATACATTACTATGTGGGGGCCACAAGGGGAAATAATACTGTGCGAGGGCCTTAGAGGGGAACTGTATTGTCTTGGGGTCAGTCGGTAGACGTTATACCGTGTGAGGCACACAAGGGACATGATACTGTGTGGGGGACACAAAGGGAGTGGACAGAAATGTGTGGGGTAAAAGGAAGCATGGGTAAGGTTAGAGGTATGGCTTATCATATGCAAAGTTTAAGATTTTGTCCCTCTTTCTGGTATCTGAAAATTGAGAGGCATGGTTTAAAGAAGTGGTGTTAACTAGCACCAGAAAGGCGCCACTGTAATATTTACTATGGGACCCCTATTTGACAATCTATACCTATAAATAGAGGTGTTCCAAAAAGAACTTATCTGATTTATATTTTTTGTGCAAAATGAAGTTTTCACCCATATTGTTTTTAATATCGCTGCAAGACACGCATGGCGTTTACTTTGTTCGTGGATGTCAGGCGTCTTTTGATAGTTCTACTCCATATATGGAGGATTTTAACAGATGTTATTAAAAGTTATGTTTTATCATATATTATTTTGAGAATACCAAGCTGTGTTGTTCCTATAGGTACGGACGGTATTAGACCTCCGCTGATATACAATGAAGTATTTAAGAAGAATATTTCAAGTATACAGGAGAGAGGTGTATTCCTTTTTTTTTTTTTTTAAAGAGGACCTTTCACCAATTTGGACACAGGCAGTTCTATATACTGCTGGAAAGCCGACAGTACGCTGGACGAGCACTGTGAGCAGAGGGAGGGAGCGTTCCTCCCCGCTCACACTGTACAGCGCGATAGGCGCTGCTGTGAAGAAGGACATACCTGACAGTCTGTCAGGAAGGCCCTTCTGACTGTAAAGCGCTACGGTACTGGGACCGATAGCTCTTTACCCAGGGCACAGATCGGGAAAGCCAACAGTGCACTGAATTCAGCGCACTGTCAGCTTTCCAGCAGTATATAGAACTGTAAACGTAGATTGTGAGCCCCATATGGGGATCACAATGTACTTGTTTTTTTCTTCCTATCAGTATGTTTTGGTTTTTTTTCAGAATATGGGAGGAAGTCCACACAAACACGGGGAGAACATACAAACGCTTTACAGATGTTGTTCCTGGTGGGATTTAAACCCAGGACTCCAACACTGCAAGGCTGCAGTGCTAACCACTGAGCCATCGTGTTGCCCCAGGTGTTCCTTCTTGAGTACACCCACTACAGTTTGCTGGAAAGATTTAAGGTCTCCTATATGCAGGATTTATACAGCAAAATTAAAAAAGAATTTGAAAGCAACAAAAAAACACAGAGAGATTAACTAAGCAAAATGTTCTGAATGCTGGTGTAATGTGCACCAAGAATACTTTCAAACATGTCTCCCACCACATTTATGAAGTGTTTAGCCACATTTACGACTTAAATGAAAAAAGTGTGGCATTACAAAAAATAGGCATTGTCTAAGTATGCACCAAAATTTTGGCACATCTTCTGTCACCTAATTGGAAGTGTAAAGTTAGACTAGATGTCTTATAATGCAAAAAAAATGTATCATCCAGCATAAAATGTATTATCCAGCATAAAATGTATTATCCACAAGGATAACTCTGACACATTTTAAGATTGCCTAGTCTGTCTTTTAGTGTTTTCATTGTAAGTTTAAGGGCTCATTCACACGGAGTAAACGTGGCACGCAATGCGCCGCGTTTACGGGACGTTTACGTCGCGATTTTGACTGTGCATGTTTGCGGTCGCGTTTACGCGGCTCCATTCATTCAGTGAATAGGAACCGGGAACCACAGTTGCAAAATCGGGCAAGAATAGGACCTGTTCTATATTTTGTGGCCTGGACTATCAGCCCGCACATGGGACCATGAAATTCACGGTCATGTGAAATTAGTGGGTCAGTGTGCTATCCGGGAAAAACCTAGATAGCACCCTGATCTAGCACACAGTTGTGTACAAGGGGCTTAATACGGTGGCTCAGTGTAAAGCATTCTTGCCTTGCAGAACTGGAGTCTTGGCCTTGACCATAACTAACTGTACCGTTTGCTTGGTGTTAGAGAAAAAATCCCAACGGGGTCAGAATCCATGGAACAGAGCTGACTAAATGATGCAACAAGCTGGATTCGGTGGAAGTTGTAAAAGGTCTTTTTTCTTTGATATTCTATGAACTATGAAATTAACCTTGTAAACCCCTCATTGGGGACAGAAACTCACATCAGTGTAGAAGATCCATGTACAGCACTATGAAACATTGATGCTATATGAGTAACAGTACATAAATAATAATAATATATCTACTATTAGAATGATTTTTTGTAAATAATTGGAACAGGTAGGATAATGTATTTGGATTGTTACTTGGAAACGTATTATATGCAATACTTAGTAAGCCCCATGCCAAACCCGATCCACTACATATGAATTACGAAACGCAGCCCACGCCCAATTTTTATTACTCCCTGAATGATTCTTGGAACAGTTTATGATCTGGATACATTGTGTTACATCTTTATATTGGATGCCTTTTAAGTGGCATCAGCCTGGCATGGATTAGGACTGACCTACAAAACAGAGATAAAGATGTTACTACCTAAATGCAGAACTGTGCGCCGCTATATTATTTACGCTGTTTATTTTTGCCTCATTTCTTATGCCCATGAGATTCTCATTCACAGTAATTTATGTGGGTACTTACGCACATCATGTCAACTGCACACCACTACAAACGATGACACAATTATTTCTGTGTGCAAACATTATAATGAAATATTATGGCTGAGGAAACAAGAGAACGGTAAGGAAATTGCACCTATCTGTGAAGGGAAATGATCCCATTTCATATCAAATTGCCTGGCCTGATATGTAGGACTACAAGTATGTATGAGACACACTGCAATAACTGATTTATTTATTGGTACAGTGCATTTCTATTTAATAGAAGCTTCATATCTATACATAATGGAGTTTGGTTATTCACTTCTTCAGGACCCTTCCCCATTGCCCTGTAATAGAGCAGTAAGGGTCGTCTGGTTTCTATTTTTGCAAAGATATACTGTATGTTTGTTTTTGTTCTGTTTGGTTTTGGCTTGGCTTGTGTTTTTGATCGTTCTTGTTTCCTTCTGCCCTGACCTCTGCCTGTCTATCACTCTCTATTGACCAAAACACCATCTGACTATGATTCCTGCCTACATAGCAGCCTTTGCTAATGGAGACTGCTCAAGGAGTAATGACCTGGTGAGTTTAGGTGGTAAAGTCCATAGTTAATTGTGGAAA
The DNA here is from genome assembly GCF_031893055.1 of Leptodactylus fuscus. Classification (NCBI taxonomy): domain Eukaryota; kingdom Metazoa; phylum Chordata; class Amphibia; order Anura; family Leptodactylidae; genus Leptodactylus; species Leptodactylus fuscus. Next base: position 53,284,387 of record NC_134266.1, read on the forward strand.
ATAAGGATAAAGTAAATGTTGACTGACAAAAAGATGAGCGAACACTATCCAAAACAGCCGTTTGGAATAGCACGCTCCCATAGAAATGAATGGAAGCAGCCAGCACGCAGACTTTGCCGGCAGCTTAACCCCCCGCGTGCCAGCTACATCCATCCATTTCTATCGGAGCATGCTATTCGAAACGGCTGTTTCGAACAGTGTTCACTCAACTCTACTGACAAAGTTCTTACTCTGAAAAATCCAGCTGTCCATCCATTACATAGATGGCCCTTCATCTGAATATCTGCCATCTACATTTGCTTCTACATTTACACAGGCCTTGGCTGCTTTTTATACTTTCTCAGAGCAGAGAGTTGGTGACCTCACAAGGCTTATTATTAGGCTAAGGCCCCACATGGTGTCCCGCAGCAAAAAAAGCAATGTGTGAAAAACTGCTGCAGTGACCTTTTTCCTACTTGCATTAACCCCAGTTCCTTACATCCTTTAATAGTCACTGATCAACTGATTCCAATGCTAACTAGGTTGCCCATTGAAAAGTGAGTGGCGTCCAGGAGGAGCAGATAAGGGAGTGTTATTCACAGCTATCTGACATTGTCTAATCAGAGGTGGCTAGAGAAACAATTCCAAGTGTGCCAAAGTGACTAGTGCAATGCCTATTCAATGATGTGAAAACTGGAGCTGATGGCGGTGGTGAAGGGTCTTCTTTCCTTTTTTTTTTTTTTTTTTTTTTTTTCCCATGTAGATTGTGAGCTCCATATAGGGATCACAATATACATTTTTTTCCCTATCAGTATGTCTTCGTAGAATGGGAGAAAATCCACACAAACACAGGGAGAACATACAAATTCCTTGCAGATGTTGTTCCTGGCGGGATTCAAACCCAGGACTCCAGCGCTTCAATGCTAACCACTAAGCCACCATGTTGCCCCCCTGCAAGAGCCTGCTGATGCTCTGTATCCACCACCATGAGCCAGGGGCAGAAAATAAAGAGGAATCTGGGCAGATATCTGTCTAAAATTCCTCTTTACTTTCTGTTGCCTGAACAGGTTCTATGTTTGTATGGAATGCTCTGTATTACACTCCACTCAAGTAAGTCCACCACAGCAAAAAAAAAAAAACACCCAATTTCGGTTGTTTTTTTTGTTTTTGTTTTTTTTCTGCAGTGTGCATGGGTTGCTCCAAAAAGGGGCCCACTGAGGCTCTGTCGCCCAAAGGCCCACACAAACCTGGAGCCGGCCCTGGTGTAATGGACCACGTAAAGGAAAGGTAAGAGATGAATAGCCTTTCGAAACGCTATTCTTACAAGCTGTTAGTTTGAAAATGTTTTTTCTAATGATAGAATCCCTTTAAAGTACACAAATCATTATGAACTGGTTCACTCATCTCTGGTTATGACAAAGAACAATGACATTATTTCTGCAGAGGCCAAGGGATGGAAGAAGCAGTGTTTGGCAGCGGAGTTTGACTTACTTATTGTATACCTGCTACTACACAGACTGGTATGATACACTTTTAGAGAAGGAGAATGAGACAAAAAAAAAAATAAAGTTTACTTACATGTCGCAGGTTTTCCATTTCCTTCTCTTCTGTTCACAGGTCCTGGCTGACGTCAGCAGTGATGTCATGCTTGTTTCAGCTGACTGTTGCAGCCAACCACTGGCCTCAGCAGTGACCTATGTACAAACAGCAAGCTGAGACCAGTCTGTTATGTTCTGTTTGTGCAGAGGTCACTGCGATCCATGGAAGAATCTAAGAGGTTAAAGGGGTTGTCCAGGAAGGCTGAGGGAAGTGTACATTAAAAAACATACATGTTATCTGTTTGATCTCACAGCTGGGCATGGAGGGGTCCAAGTTACTGCTGAGACCAATCAGCGGCCTATGCAGTCACTGAAGATGGATCGGCGATGGCATTCACAACCGTCACCGATTCCTTGACCTCGACCGCCGCTGATTAGTTTCAGCAGTCATCTGAGGCACAGGACTTCTGGCATCCAGACCCCACCATTAAACCAGTAATGGACTACAAATAGGTAAGTATGCTTCTTTTTATTTTATACTTCCCCTGGACTCCACACGGGCTGGTCCAATTCCTAGATAACACCTATCATTTCTATGACTAATATGGAGCCCTTAGTTAGGCCTCTCGTGTCATGACCATGAATCCGAACCCCGTGATCGCGGTGAAGGGATGCCAGTGAGGGCCGCAGAGACACATACAAACCTCTTAGATGTCACAGTTGCCATATTGGTTGAACAGTTATGATTTGTATTATTACATCTTCCAGAAATTGAAGCAGGGTATCAGTATGCGACATTTGAAAGCCATTCCCAACAAGGCTCGTCCCCTTTATAGTAAATATTCTCTTTGAGCAGGGGACAAAAAGTGTCTAAAGCAGTTAAGTAAAGCATGACGACAGTTTCATGAAGGAAATTACTCCAAAATTCTTGCACATTTTCACTGAAAATAAGTATCACTTCTCAGAGCTGATTTTCCTTTTTTTACAATGGGATCCTCTGATAAAGATAATGGAGACAAAGCTCTGTCACTCATGAAGTGTTCCAGATTTAACCTTTGACCTGTATATTAAGTCTTCCTCATTTGTCACACATTTACCTTTTCCAGTTTCACCAGCTGGCAGTGCTGACCACATGTCACGTGCACACTCGGTTAATGCTTACATTGTAGCTCTGTACAGCACAATGACCGTGCACCACACACTGAGCAGAGATGCCTGAAGAAGCCCATTGAAATAGGAAGTAGATTCTGCAGAAATAATAATATAGTTTTTATTTATATAGAGTCAACACATTCTGTGGCATTGTACAAATCAGAGGGCACATGTACAGATAACTTCACCATAACAATTGATAGGTGCCTCAAGTGTTAAGTTGGCTCAACGACACTGATGCAGACATGTACTGTATTATAATAAGGGAAAAAACACATGCAACTGGGCAAAAAATGTATACGGGTATGTTCACAACAATATACAACAAAATGGGTGTCAAAAAACATCCCTTTTACCACTGAGTAACGTTGAGTATCCCTTTTACCACTGAGTAAAAGGGATAATGTTTATTAGAAGATTATGTTAAAAATAACACAAGGACATAAATAACAATAAATGTACAAAGGAGGGAACCAATACTTCATGTAATATGGTACATATGGATATAATAGGTCAACATGTATAGCGTGCAACAATCATCATAATGAGGAAAATAGATATTCCAATTATAATAGTGTGGCCAAAAAGGTCACAACCACAAAATGAACAATGGGGCACAGCCATGATGATGTATGGTAAATGACTAAAGATGGACACACAAAGTGAAAAATGTAAAGAAACAACTCCTCAATATGATATAGTCAAAGCATATAAAGATATGGATGAAGACCTTACCATATGTACATGCGCCCCGACGCGCGTTTCGCCATAAAGGCATCGACTGAGGGACTGCCATGAGTAAGGGAATTAGGTCTCAAAACGTGTAGGCGATTTCTTCTATGGTGTCTCGTGAGTTTTATGTTGTGTAACATGTTTTTGTAAAAGAAACAAAAGTTTATACTATTTTTTTTATGGGTATCTGATATATGTTAAAAATTTTTATGGATATGCCAATCCACAATTAAAGGCTAAATTTTACGGATAATGGAGCTGTCTCGCTGTGCTGGTTTTTTCCGCTGCACCGAGAGGCGTACTGATTCATCTGTTTATATTGTGGGCTGTGGATTTGTCTATTTGGTCATCTTTTTATGTCTGGAATAGCCTATCTGAAGGCTATGTACAGATATGCTTATATAAAAATCAATATAGCCAATGATAGACTCCCTTTAACTAATGTTAATGAATGGAGTCACATTGTGTTCTCTAGGGTGCTGTGACTGCAACTCTAACTGCAAAAAGATCGAACACTGCTCAACTTTTTTGCGACTACATGTCACAGTCGCAGCGCCCTAGGGGTCACAATGGGACTTCATTCACTAACATTAGTTAAAGGGATCCTATCATACAAACCCTTTTTTTTTGTGAGTAACACGTCAGAATAGCCTTAAGAAAGGCTATTCTTCTTATACCTTTTGTTGTCTTATCCGCGCTGCTGTTCAGTAGGTATCCCGGTTCTTGTCGGTATGCAAATGAGTTCTCTCGCAGCACTGGAGGCGGTCCCTAGCAGTCAAACAGCACTGGGGGCGTCCCCAATGCTGCGAGAGAACTCTCTCCAGCGCCGCCTCCATCTTCGTCAGGAGTGTCCTTTTCATCCTTCTTCCGGCGGTGGCTTGTAACTTCTAGGCCTCGGGCAGAGCAGACTGCTCATGCCCACAGGCCACGAGAAAATGGCCGCTTACAATACTGTGTTCTCTCACAGCCCCCAGTGCTGCAAGAGAACTCATTTGCATACCAACAAGAATCGGGATTCCTACGGAACTGCAGCGCGGAGAAGACAATGAAAGGTAAGAGAGGAATAGTCTTTCTTAAGGCTATTCTAATGTGATACTTAGAAAAAAAAAGGTTTGTATGAGAGGATCCCTTTAAGGATTGGTGAAGTGACAGCAGTCTTGGGTCACTCAGCGGCAGTCGTGGCCATAGTCGCCCCCCGTGTATCCCCATCCTGAGGTCATATGTCCACACACTGCTGAGCAGGTACTTTCTGTAGCAGTGGAATACAGAGGACATCCCATTCAATGCAGTGGATAGGCAGTAGTGTGAACAGAGCCAATGTGTTAGGCTTCCTTACAAGCTGTCCCCATCATGTATCAGCTCATTGGCGGTGACTACCGCTGCTCCTGTCAGTGTCACATATTGACCTCTTATAAGGTCACAGGTCAAGTGTCAAATTTTCCTGTCAAGAACTTTCACAAAACTGACACGTTCGTGCTTCGCCCCGGATGAAGTCACGTGCCAGAATGCCCCGCCCAATGTTACCTGCGCTACCTGCACAACCTTCCTGAATGAGGGGAGTGGCTCTCATCCACCTCCACCAATCAGGGTGGGCTAAGAGCTGACGGGGCGGGGAGTGATGGAGTGACACGCCCCTTCCCTGCTGCCCGTGGCCGCGCTTGGTCTATTGGTGCAGGAATGCCGGGGTGAGGGTGCTGTGTGCGGGAACGCGCGGTCAAGGGGGCGTGTCCGAGGCCTGTGCCGCTGGGTAGGAGGGCTCTAGTGTGCATTGGCTCTTTGCTTCCTTTCATTAGCGACATTTCTCAGTATTGTTTACTCCAGCGCTGGACCCTGGTCCGCAGCATCACCGCCTGCAGCTGCAGCGCTCTCCATCCCTGTACATGGCAGCCTGCACCTGGTGAATATGTAGCTGTGCTGATTTACTGCCTGTGCTCACCTACCTCCAGAGGGGCATCATGAGGCTGTACGTGTACCTGCTGAAGAACACCATCCCCAATCAGATCGAGTACTACTCCAAGTTCTCCCCCTCCCCTCTCTCCATCAAGCAGTTCCTGGATTTCGGTGAGTTGTTGTGCACATATCTGATGATGTCATAAGTCCTGATATTGTGTGATGATGTCATGATGATGATGCATCATTGAGAAGTACTATTACTAATGTGCATGGAAATCGGTGGAGTTGCCAACAGTATCCACATAGCTGACTACTTTTACTTTCCTTATCATAGTAATATATATATATATATATATATATATATATATATACATATATTCTATTCTGTGTACACACACCCATGGCAGATACGTTAATATCTTTAAACTATTAAACTTATAATTTTTCAATAGTCCATTTCTAGTATTTTATTTTGTCGCATTTCCTTTATTCTATTTCCATTTATAATTTAGTTACTGCAAAAAAAATTCCAAATATGAAGTTAACCTTGTCATGGTGGCTGAGGAGGAATTGAATAATGCCCCAAGTCTGGGCTGATCTCCAGGCTCCTTAATCATTGTCTGGAGTCCAAACACTAAAATATAATCTCGCCGGCGTCCATTGCTTGTTATGTTCTGAAACTTCTCAACTCTTTGATTGCTGTTTGCAAATAGTGACCCATTTCAGAACTTTGTGCACTATCCATAGTAGAATATTTGGACACAAGATGTGTTCTTACCTCTCCATCAGACAGAAGATGTCCTGAGACGTCTGGTGTGGGATGACTAGTTTTGGGGAAAAAACTTATGCATTACTTCCAATGTACAACAAAGTTACACAAAGTATTTTTTCATAGCCTGGTGTCTTGCACCACTCGTCTTGATCCAAGGTAATGATGGACACACCTGTACATGCTTCACATTCATTTGTTAGAGTATGTAATGTCCGTTGCTGTCATCCGTCATAGGATAACAGCAATGACGTATGTTAAGGGTCCATTCACACGGAGTAAACGTGCGTTCATTTTGGCAAAATACACGTGTAAAGAATACACGTGTAAAAATAAGACTCCCATTGACTTCAATTACATTTTTTTATACGTGTAAAAAAAATAAAACATGTCATTGAATTCAATGGGAGTCTCATTTTTACACGTGTATACTTTACATGTGTATTTTGCCAAAATGAGCGTGCGTTTACTCTGTGTGAATGGACCCTAACTGTAGCAGAGTAAATCACACAAATGGAGCCCCTCTGTCAGTGTCATGTAACCAATATGATGGACTCTATGAATTCAGATGAACACCCAACGGAGGGAGCTCTGTCTGTATCTATCATGTAAAGGGATTCTATTATTCCAATCCCCTTTTTTCAGTACTGCCATGTAGGAATAACCTTAAGAAAGGCTACTCTTCCCCTACCTTTAGAATTCTTCTCTGCGATGCCTTTCTGGTGATATTCCCAGTTTTCTCCGTAGGCAAAGGAGTATATGACAGCACAAGGGGTGGTCCCCCTGCGCTCAAACAGTGCTGCCTGAAGACTCTCCAGCGACACCCTTCTTCTACAGCCATGCGCGTCCTCCTGCATCTTCTTCCAACGAGACCTCCTTCACTCGTGAGGCGGCCACAGAAAAATGGCCGACAAGACATGAGCACAGTACGTTCGTGTTGTTCTTCAGAGTAAAGAGTATACTGAGCATGCTCAGTAGCTCTGTACTGACATCACTTACGCGGAAGAAAACGCAGGAGAACGTTTGCGGCTGTAAAAGAAGGGAGAATCTTCAGGCAGCACAGAAGACGCCCCCTGTGCTGTCTGGAGACTCATTTACATATGGAGAAACTGGAAATATCACCGTATGGCGGCACGGAGAAGAATTGTTGAGGTAGGGGAAAATAGTCTTTTTTAAAGGGATTCTACTATTAAAACGCTCCTGTAGCTCTATTGGGTACAGAGCGTATTGTGCATGCGAGCGTAAGCGGCCTCCAAAAAATGTCCGCCGGCCTGTGCACTCGACTCAGAGTTGACTGTGCAGGCGTCAAAGTGTGACCCTAGCCGGAAGAAGACAAGTGAAAAGGCGGTTGCTGAAGAAGATGGAGGCGTCGCTGGAGAGAGTTCTCTCGCAGCATTGGGGACACTCCCAGTGGTGTGAAAGAACTAATTTTATAACGTCAAAAAACGTGTTTTTATCCGAATGGCGCGGCGGAGACGACTTCTATAGGTAGGAGACGAATAGCCTTTCTTAAGGCTATTCCGACATGTGAACAAAATTTTTAATGGTAGAATTCCTTTAAGGCTATTCCAATGTGGTAGTACTGAAAAAGGGGATTCTAACGATAGAATCTCTTTAATGTCCATCTCTCTCATCCTGTGATGGTCCTGTGAACAGTAGTGCAAACCTACCCTTAGGTTACAGGTGACAGCTTTATATTCTGCTACCGAAGCTAAAAAGTTGTATGGGAAAAACCGCAGCGGAAATGCATCACAGTTTTTCCTGCAGCGCTTTTCACAGGAAATATATAAACTGCCAGCATCGCTGTAGGTTTAAATGACCTGCTGCGATTTACAAAAACGGAAGCATAATCCCATCCACTTTGCAGGTACTGCTAAATCGCAACATTTACGCTACATGGGGCCACAGCTTGAAAGGGATTGTCTGATTTCTTAAAAGTAGAAGAGGGTGTTCCTCGTGTGGCAGAAGCGGGGACAGGATTAGCGGCTGTACTCTCTTATACTATGAGATTATGATTTTGTAGCTGTTTGCAGTTAAAAAAAAAATTGCAAAACTGTTAATAATCTATTTGCTAAAAAAAGACAAGGAGAAAAGACTGTAAAGTAAGTAATAAAGCAAATGCAGCCAATTGGTGGCATCAGTGGTCATGGGTTGTACTTTACAACATGTGTTGTATTGGTATCACTGCTTGGTCCTGCCTGTAAGTATGGTGCATGACCACTGAGAAGGCTGAGCGCTCTTGTGTTGGATCGTGAAGAGGTCAGTCTAAAGGGCCACTCGCACATTGGGAAATGCAGAGGAGTTTGAGGATGTCTCCCATCTCAGGTTCATTCTGCTTTCCGCCACTATGCATCTTGTAGTAGATAGCGCTGAGCCCCGGCTTTCCATCACGGCTTTGCTAGCTGACTAACCTCAGAAATAATGAGACTAGTCAGCTTGAGGCTCCTGCTGCGGGATCTGGGGTTGAATCAGCTGCAGAATCCAAGGGAAGAATGGGCAGGACACTTATTTGTTAAGTGTCCTTTGTCAGTCTTTGCCTCAAAATCTCATTTCCAAATTCATCAGTGGAGTCTTACCTTTTGCTTACCGCTTTAGGTTTACAGTCATTCAGTAACTTGGCATGAAGTAGCGGACTGATGGAAGTCAGAAGCTACTTAGGATCAGACGGGGATTTATTGTAGTCTGTAGTCTGTCACTATGGGTACACAAAGGTTTGCAGAAGCTGTAGGAAAATTGTAGTTACTTCTTAGATGCATTGGAACAATAACAAATTAGATTATTCCCTTCCTAGTGAGATACTGTAAATTGCCGGCTTAGCAATAGTTCACTAAAATAGTTGTACTCATCATTTTAGAGGGGAAGTTACTTCTCTGGTCTGTTTAGTGGTATTGCAACATTGTACTTGTGCCGGGCTTTAACAGAACGTTTCACATAGTTGTAGCAATTTATGGTTACCGTATATACTCGAGTATAAGCCGAATTTTTCAGCCCAGTTTTTGTGCTGAAAAAGCCCCCCTCGGCTTATACTCGAGTCAGGGGGAGGGGGAGACTATGACCAGCCACAATATTAATGTATAGAATCTCCCATAATATAGTGCAAAAAAAAAAAAATTCATAAAAAAATAAAGGTTCTAAATCCCTCCTTTCCCTAGAATACATATAAAAGTAGAAAATTACTGTGAAACACATACACATTAGGTATCCCTGTGTCTGACAGTGCCCAGTCTACTGAATATAGGGGATCTGCAGTGCTCCTGTTCCGTCAGGAAGGGGTTACTAGGAGCACTGCCAGACTGAATTCCAAGTGGTGGAAGAAAAACAGTCCTCAAGCTCAGGGAAGGGGCAAACAGACAACCAAAACACCCCCTCCCCTTTCCCAGCACCCAGCATCTACTGCACCCAAAAACTCCGACCATTTTAATTTTTGAAAAATTTTCCAGTAGCTGCTGCATTTCCCCCCTAGGCTTATACTCGAGTCAATAAATTTTCCCAGTTTTTTGTGGTAAAATTAGGGGCCTCGGCTTATACTTGGGTCGGCTTATACTCGAGTATATACGGTATGTAAAATATTAGTATCATACTAAAGGTGTCCATACATATTAGGGTATGTTCACATGGGAGAGGTTTTCATGTGTACACATTATATGGGTATTCCACATTCAGATGTAATCCTCATAAACAGTGTCTTATTGAATTCAATCGAAAAATCTGCCTGGCGATTTTAGGGCTCTCGTTCACAGGGGGCAGATTCTGACGCCGGATCCACCTCAGTATCCGCTCCCTCACAATAGAGGTCTATGTAGACTGCTAGTTTCCTTTTTTCCGTGAGCGGTATGTTCCGGCTCACAAAAAAAAGAAACGAGCTGTCCTTTCTTCAGGCGGATTCCGCGGCTGAGTCAGCCCCACCGCCCGCCTCACGACAGCACCCTCCGGACTAGGCCCATTTATTTGGGCCTATTCCGGAGCGGGAAACCGAAGCAGGCACATTTTGGTCCTATTCTGACGCAGCTTCCCGCATCAGAATCAGGACCAAAATATGTGGCAGCGTGTGAACGAGGCCTTATATCATACAGTTTTCTTCCATGCCGGGGGGACACCAGACTGGGGACAGGTGAGTGTGGGTTTTTTTGGTTTGTTTGTTATTTTTTCCCACTTGCTCCGACTTAATTTAAAAAAAATTTTTTTTAGCCTGGACAACTTGTTTTATGATGAAAAGTTCTATAAAATTATGGTTTTCATTTTGTCATTAGTTTTGAGTTCTAGATCTACTTCAAGCGAGTGAAGGTATTCAGAATGAGTTAGCGAAAATTTTACAGATCTAGCAGTTACCGGTATCACAGCTGAAAGTTTGTTGCAGTTGTGTCCAGTCTCATTATACTTAGTGAATGGAACCCATCAACAGAGATGTTGCTCTGGTCCTGATGTTGGTACAGGTTGTTACAGTGTTTCTCTATATGAAAATATCATCTTCATGTGAAAGTTACTGAAGTCTGTTGCTGTCATCTATCATAGGGTAACTAACTTAGGCTGAATTCACATGGGGTTTTTTGAACTGGATTTTGATGCGGGATGCCGCCTCAGAATCTGTTCCAAAAAACGCCTCCCACGGCTAGCCGTGACTGTGACTGCTTTCTGACAGTCGTGGCGTTCCGCTCCAGATTAGGCCAAAATGAATGGGCCTAGTCAGGAGGGAGTGTCGCACCACTGACGCCCGCAGCTGATTCATCCGCGGAAAGAAAGGGCAGGTCACTTCTTTTTTTCCACGAGCGGGAAGGAACTGCTCACGGAAAAAGGAAGTGAACGGCTCCCATTGAAGTCAATAAGAGGCGTTTATTTGGACCAGATTCTGAGGCGGATTCCACGTCAAAATCCGGTCCAACAAAACCCATGTGAATTCAGCCTTAGGCTAAGTTCACATTTCCATTTGTAAAATCCATTGCTCTCATCTATCATAGGATCAGAGCAACAGACCTAAACGGCGCTGGAATGACAGATGCAGACAGAACTTCCTCTGTCTGTGCTCACTCCAGTGTAAAATACATGGCAGACACGTTCCTTGTCATGTGTGTTGACTTCTCGAATGGAAGAAATAGTCTTGCAGGCCTGAGTTTCTGTTCTGTTAGAAATGTAAACACAAAGATGAACGGAAGAAAGTTTCACGTTTTTACATTATAGTGCATGGAGATGGCTGCAGACTGACATTGCTCCATCTACATTAGTCTCTCTATCACAGTTTGTCTGTTGCTCTGATCCTAAGATAAGTGAGTAATTTCAATAGATGATTTTTTTTTTTAAATAACTATTTTCAATGTAGTTGGAAATGTTTATTGTATTTTTCCTGGTATTGGATTTTCTGCACTGAACTGTTATGTGAGCTACATTTTTCTACTAGAAGGAAGAATGTAATAGCTTACGGCTATGTGCACTTCTGTGCCTGGTGTCCACCTGTTGCAAATCCATAAATAAAAACAAAAAAAAAAACTGATTTGTCAAGAAAATGGCCACTAATGGTTACACAACACAACAGTAAGGGTGCATTCAGACTACGTAACGCTGGGCGTGTATGAGAGCCGTACACGCCGGCATTACGGCAGACTGCCGAACACTTCCCATTCACTTTAATGGGAGCGCTCGTAACAGCGGCGTTTACGAGCGCTCCCATTGAAGTGAATGGGAAGTGTTCGGCAGTCTGCCGTAATGCCGGCGTGTACGGCTCTCATACACGCCCGGCGTTACGTAGTCTGAATGCACCCTAACCCATCATTTTTTTAACTGGTCTATCAATGGATTGTTTTTGGTGCATCCATTCTCCCCACTCCCCCCATCATCTTCAGTCTCCATTCTGAGCATGCCTCAAGAAAATTGTTGGGTGGATTGCAAAATGGACACAAACGGATTACATCTCAGTGTTAGAAAAACTGATATGTTACTGTCCGTCATGCATCCTTGCTTTTTGGATAGAGTAAAAGCGCTGCAAGTCTGACATTTGTCTCCATACAAATTAATGGATACATGGCCAAAATGCTCCAAACGCACCCCTACAGATGGTTTTAATAACCCACTGAGGCTTTTTAAATGACCCGTTTTAATTAGTTTTTATTATCTTTCAATGGAACACAGAAACTGATTAGGTGTGGACACAACAACACTGATATGAGCCCTGCCTAAGGCCGGGTTCACATGAGGTTTTTTGGTTCAGAAACTGAGGCAGAGACCGCCTCAGTTTCCGGACCAAAAAACGGATAGCTGTGACTGGATTGCAGCGGCATCCAGTGGCACACTCCGCTCCGGATTAGGCTCAATGAATGGGCCTAGTTGGGGGGAGAGAGTGTCTTCAGGCGGATTTGCCTCGCAAATCTGCCTGAATAATGAGCATGTCCGTTCTTTTTCCGGGATTTTGAGGCAGATACAGCCTCACCTCAAAATCCTGACCAAAATACCCCGGATAATCTCAGCCTAAGGGCTCATTCACACTATGTAATCACCAGCTTATTCTGAACGTAAAACACGTTCAGAATAAGCGGCGTATAAAACAGTTCCATTCATTTCTATGGGAGACGGCATACGAGCGCTCTCCATAGAAATGAATGGGCTGCTTCTTTCACTACGGGCACTCCCATTGAAGTGAATGGGAAGCGCTGCGCGTACGGCTCGGCATGAGCCCCGTACAAGCCCCTTTATCCAAAGAATAGAGACCACGGAGACCCCCTACCAACCCCATCCATTTCAGTGTCGAGTGCTGAAGATGTCGGCTTACGCGCGCTACACATTGAAATCAATGGGATGTTTTGAAGCACCTCGCCCTGACACATGTTTACTTGTCTAAATGAGCAGCGCGTTACTTGTGCGAATGGAGCCTTATGCTTCAGCAATTCCCAGTACTCCCATTGAAATTAAAGGAGTGGGAGTGCATCTGAATTGATTGGGGGCCACAATGGTCAGACCCCCAGTGATTAGCAATCCTATCAACAGATGATCCGTTTTTTCATGGCATAACCCCTTTCAAATGTTACTTTCTCTGATAGTTATCATACTGTATCTGTAACAGAGGAGATGTCACACTTTAGTTTCAGTGACAAAGCAAGAGTAAGGCTGTGTTCACACATGAGATTTGATATAGGCAAATCCAACATAGATTTTTCAAAGAATCCACATAGAAAGCTCTGATTTTGTCACAGATACATATGAACCCCATTGTAATTCCTGGTATTCCAGAATGCCCATATAAATGTCTGAGTTAAGCCCTATTGTGGCCCTTAGAAGTAGCATGGTCTGTCGTTGCGGCCGTCAGACCATAAAAGGTTGGGTATTCTCTTTCAGGTTTTCTTCTGCTTTGTACCACTGGTATTCCTCTGTACTGGGAGCACTAATCCCCCCCCCCCTCCTCATTTACTATCAGGACACCTTGTCCCTTTTTTTTAACCTTTGAGATGTTCCAGCAGAGGCTGAAGTGACTTGAGACATAAACCGTGAGACCTCGGCCCTCTGTAAATCCTTCACACGTGACTGAATCCATGAAAATAATTAACACAAATTTGCTTTTTATTACGCAATAAAGACCTGCAAAGACTCCTTCACTTTGTGTGATAGAACTATTCCGGTGACTTATAGGAAGCGTGGAAACGTGTTTCGTTGTCCAACCAGACAAGAGGCTTCCATAGTACAGTGTCATATAGAAATAGGATGGGTACATTTTTGTGTTGGAGGGAAAAAAAGGTACAAATTGCACACAAAATTGTTGTTGGAGGTTGTGATTTTTCTTCCAGTACCCAGTGTTCTGCAAACCCTGGTTAGATGGAAACTTGCTTCATTGGATAGGATTACAATGGGCCCAAGTAGCCACTAAGGGTCATATTCAGTAGAAAATTGAGATATACCACATGCTACATCTCCCACTTTGAGTAAAGAATAAGTTGCAGATCAGTAAGAATCCAACCTCGGGGACAATGTGAATGTTTCTTCGCCAGTTTTAAAGGAGTGGGGTTCAGAAATACTGTTCTTTGTCCTTTTAGTGGGACCACCAAAGATAGCAGAGTGCTGGACTTGGCTGGAAAACTGGGTAAGTTGGGGATACGTTGCTGTTGTGGGAAAACCCTTTGAAGCTAAGGCCCCACGTGGCCATGGGGAAAAACTGTGGTGGCAATGCATCGTGATTCTTCCCGCAGCGCTTTGGACAGAAATTTTGCAGAGGTTTCCTCTGCGGACTTTCTGATTCAATTATACCTATAGGAAAACTGCCGACATTTCCATAGGTGTAATGGACAAGACATGACGGTTTGGAAATCCGAGTGTATCCAGAGCACGGTTTGTTTGTTTTTTTTAATCGCAAAGTGGGAATGGGACCAATGCCCAAATTTATATTTGTGTTTTTTTGTTTGTTTTTTTTATAACCTGAAAAAATGGTGAGTGTACTGCACTTCTCTATTTGCTTACCACTTGAACGGGGACTGTGAGACCGTCAGATATCCTAATTTTCATGTAGTGAGCACCTATGGTTCCTATCATTTTCAATTTTTGCTGGCAAATGGATAATGGTAGACCACAGCTTGCCAAAAACAATTAAAAATACCAGTGTTGGGCATGAACAGTCAATTTTGGCCAATTATCAGCCAACCTACACAGGCTTTCTATAATTTTTTATTTTTTTGTTCCTGTAGTTTGTTTGTACGAGTGATCCCATTGTAGATAGTATGGCCGCATGCCAGCCATCGAGAATCAGATGCTTTGGGCTATGTTTCCATGTTCAGGTCTTTTCCATGCAGTTTTTGAATGCCAAAACCAGAAGTGGATTGAGAAAAGATGAGAAGTAACGGATGTGCTTTATTTCCTCTCTCCTTTTATGATCCACGTCTGACTTTAGCTTCAAAAAGGTTGTGAAATTCTTGTATGTGGAAAGATGGCCTAAGGGATAACTTAGCAGGATATCCATTTAATACAGCGGTGGAGGGCGCCCAGACTATCAACAGTGTAACCTAGTGAAGGACGGAGCCGGCTCTTGAAGCAGGTGAACGTTTCTTTTAATTCTAGCGTGACTAAATAAATTTTCTGAGATTTAATATATTCAGCTAGCTTAGCAAAGTCATCCATAATTCCTAATAACGTCTCGCTCATTATTTTATGAGTAGTGGAACAGTCACGCTGCGTCTCTGAAAGGAGAAGAAAAGATGAAGTGTTCTTGCTGAGTCATCCTGAGAAGTCAAAATCACCGGGCAAAGCAATTATAATGTCTCCAATAAAGCCGCCTACTGAGCTGACAGTAAACGTGTAGTACTGTACCACATTAGTCACTGACTATGCAACATGAACTGTTCCATATGCAGAATCTCACATGGTCCTACCCTATGGATAGCAGCATTGCAGACGCATGTTACTTAACCCAATGTCCTGAAAATGATCAAGGGTGAGAAGTTTGTGACATGATAAGTTTCATGTGATCATCCCTATGGACAGGTCATTTCCTGGTTACATAGATGGCGCTGACATGGCGGCTTTGTGGACAAATTATTCAATTGTTCTATTAGCTGAGGAAGATGCACAAAGGGTCAGGAGGTGACCAGAGTCGCCTTAAAGTTGCAAGAACTCACAACTGCTATAAATATTTGAGAACTTAGAGCTCGCATTGATGGATTTACTCTGTTGTTACTTGTTGATATACTTCTGCCATATACTTGCTTTACAATAGTCATATAGACAGTTTGGACACAGGGAAGTTGTTGCTACATCTGGCAGTGCTTACTGGTGTCATCGCTCTCTATGCCGCACTGTTCTTCTGGGCAAGGGCAGCATGTCTGATTAATATGGTGCGACTGTATCAAACTGTGCACCTGTGTGTCTGTCACTTGGCCATGGACTGTCCGTCACTTGGCCATGGACTGTCCGTCACTTGGCCATGGACTCTCTGTCACTTGGCCATGGACTCTCTGTCACTTGGCCATGGACTCTCTGTCACTTGGCCATGGACTCTCTGTCACTTGGCCATGGACTGTCTGTCACTTGGCCATGGACTGTCTGTCACTTGGCCATGGACTGTCTGTCACTTGGCCATGGACTGACTTTTATCCAGTGGGACTAAACAGAATAAATGACAACAAGCAGAAATCTAGCAAACAATGTGGAAGTGATACTAAAAGTATATTGGAACATTATATAACTTTTCATTATTTTCAATATTTATCTGAAACTGGACAACCCCTTTACAGTGTAACTAAACTTTTGGAAAACCTTTGATTTTCTGGCAGTATTTGTCATTGGTAAATTTTGTAATGTACCTTATTAACAAATTCTTGTTCCTTTCTGTGAAATCTTATATTTCATTTCTCTTTTCCTTGCTTCTCTATTGAGGCTTGTCCCCTGCTTCTGGGGCATTGCCAAATGTAGAACCACGCTTCTGGTGAAAGAGGAAATTCTTATATGAAATGATAGATCATATATTTCAGATGGCACTAAGGGTGCAGGTCTACCAGTGTTATTTCCAGAGAAACATAGTCAGGACTGGGATATTTATAATGCACATGATATAACTGCAGGAAGTGACCCCTTACCTTTATCACCTGTACACTATATACAGTGAGAAGCAGTTTACCGTATTTTACGGACTATAAGGCGCATTGGACTATAAGCCGCATTGCCCATGAGCGCCTTATAGTCCGTCTCGGTTCATATATAAGGCGCACCGGACTATAAGCCGCAGTCCGGTGCGCATTATATGTTATTGAAAGCGGCGGCAGGCAGACTTTGCCAGCGGCCGCTTAACCCCCCGCGTGCCAGCCGCTTCTATTGGAAGCGCTCGGCAGGCGAGGAGGGGCTGTATCAGCAAAATCATGCTGATAGAGCCCAACCGTAAAAGTTAGATTTTAACTTTTTAAAATAAAAGCCTGAAACAGAATGTGAAACTTACCGAGCAGTGCAGGGTGGGCGGGCATTCAGGCCTCCTCTTCCTCCGATGTTCCGTCCTCCTCCTCCGCCGCTCGCTAACTGATAATGGCCTGGGCGCATGCGTAGCCGTAGTAGAAGCATTATGATATTGCGCATGCACCCCGGCCATTATCAGCGAGCGCCGGAGGAGAAGGACGGAACATCGGAGGAAGAGGAGGCCTGAATGCCCGCCCGCCCGCCCTGCACCGCTGGGTAAGTTTCACGTTCTGTTTCAGGCCGGCGTGACAGCAGGGCTGCCGGACACTTCCCATTCATTTCTATGGGAGCCGGCATGCGAGCGCTCCCCATAGAAATGAATGGACTGCTTTTTTCCATTCATTTCTATGGGGAGCGCTCGCATGCCGGCTCCCATAGAAATGAATGGGAAGTGTCCATTAATTTCTATGGGGAGCGCTCGCATGTCGGCTCCCATAGAAATGAATAGGAAGTGTCCGGCAGCCCTGCTGTAACGCCGGCGTGTACGGCTGTGATACACGCCGGCGTTCTGTAGTGTGAATGCACCCTTACGGTGCCTTTTATGTATGTATGGAAGCGGCACGCAGACTTTGCCGCCGCTTCCATCCATATATAAGCCGCACCGGACTATAAGCCGCACTTACGATTTCTGAGGAAATCGTAGGTTTTTATGTGCGCCTTATAGTCCGGAAAATACGGTACTGCTATCAATAGAAAAGCAAGGGAAAGGATACGAAATGCAGGATGTCACAGAAAGGAGACAACATTTGTTGAATTTACTAAATAAAGTATATTACAGAATGTATAAATGACAAACACTGCCAGAAAATAAAAAATGTTACTAAAGTTTGTGGTTTCTGTTCAGCATGTTTATCAAGCTGACAGGTGGTGACAATTTGCTTGCCCCAGGTAGCTCCAGCATCTTACTAAGAGGATGTAGGTGGATGTCAGGGTAGCTACCCAGACATTTTGTTATATTTTTTATTTTATTTTTATTTTTTTTTTGGGGGGGAGCAATTTCCAAAGTTCCCTTTAAGGATATCCACAGTTGTCCTCTAATGCTAGGTAAATGCAGCTCCTTTAGTTAGTGGGAGAGACGACTCTTAGAGGAGAAGATACTTTCCAAAACTGTTGTTGCCAGTGATGTTTGTTTGTGGAGAAAATCTCACCTCTTAATTTACTTATTTAGACTCCAACTCTGTAGGAAATTTTATACATTGTAGGCAATGGTCACCTTTTTATCAGCTACCTGCCATTGAAAAATTATTCAGGTTGCATTATTAAGTGGTCAGTCCTTTCAAGGATTAGCCCCACTTTACACTTGTCCCCTTTTCCTATAAGGGGGAGCTCTGCATACTGAGAAAATGTCTTTGTCTACACTTGTTAGACTCTGTCAAGTACTTTCCCCTGGATCTGTCATGGTATCGGCTTTATGCTCCCATCCTAGACTGGGATTTTGGACAGATTCTTCATTCTGGACCTCACTGTCATTCCAGTTGTCTCTGGGCTTTGTCTTATGCCTTTCCTACTGATCTTGAATGGCCTACCTTCACAGTATGCCTCATTCACTGATGTATTCAGTAAGAAAGAATCCAAGACTTTGCCACCCCATTATCCATCTGACTGTCCCATTGATCTGGTCCCAGGAACCCCTTTATCAGATGGTTTGATCTAGCCTCTATCTGTGCAAGAAATCCAGACCATAACTGCTTGTTTCATGGAGAATTTGGAAAGGGGCTTTATCAAGAAGTCACCTGATGCTGGTGCAGGTTTCTTCTGTATGCAAGACATGGATGGATTCCTGCGTCTTGCTGCCATTGCCTCGGTTAAATTGCAGTCAAAAACGAATACCCGCTGCCATTGATCACTGAATTGTTTGATAGTATTAGCGGTGCTAAAAATTTTCCATAATTTACTGTAATTTATACGTGAAGAGGACAAATGGAAGAAGACCTTCAGTTCTCGTAATGACAATCATGAATCTCTAGTTATGTCCTTCAGCCTAAGCCATGCCCCGGCTGATTCCCAAGAGTTTGTCACCAACCTCTTTTCCATGACTTAATATACGCCTGTGTGGTCATAAACCTTAATGGCATATTCATTTATTCTCCAGACTCCATATCCCACAGGACACATGTATACGTAATTCTTCAATGTCTCATGAGAACCATCTTTATGGAGAACTGTGTGCTAGAAAAATCACCTACATGGTCACCAAGCAAGGGCTGTAGATTAATCAGAGACTTGTTTATGTGAGTTTATCCACTGTACATCTCCACTATTAAAAGATGATACATCACAACTGAATACATTCATCATATTCTATACAAATTCCCTCCTAAATGTGG
Organism: Leptodactylus fuscus; assembly: GCF_031893055.1. Taxonomy (NCBI): domain Eukaryota; kingdom Metazoa; phylum Chordata; class Amphibia; order Anura; family Leptodactylidae; genus Leptodactylus; species Leptodactylus fuscus. The sequence goes on from NC_134266.1 coordinate 53,303,688, forward strand.
ACTCCCTTTAACATATGCATTCAGTAGGCTAATAAATAGTCACACCAAATAGTTAAGCCAACATTTTTAGTACCAGTGCCCGCCACCAGGGCATCGGGAACTGCAGCTTTAACTGCACATCAATGGGGTACTACCTTTACTGTCTATATCTCTGGAGGAACCTATACTGTACATGTATAGGGGAAACATGTTAACATAGTTAGAACAGCTAAAACGGAATCGGAGGAATGACTATTTATTAGCCTACTGATTCCAAATGTAAAAAGGGATTGACCTGTATTATTCTTGGGCTCCTGATCACGTCCTACATTATGCTTATAGTGAGATATGGTATGAATATCCCTACACTGTGGGTTTATGATAGGGGAGTCCACATTTAGGATGGAATTTGTATAGAATACGAGGAATGTATTCAGTTGTGGTGCATCCTCTTTAAAAAGTTGAAATGTAAAGTGAACCCACAAACAGATATTGCGTGAAGCATCACAATAGAAACCACGGATTCACTCAGGCTAACGTGGATCCCTCTATTAATTAATTGTTTTAATTAAAATCACAGACCGTGATTCCCAGATGCACATATAATGGATACTGGAATGGAGTGAGTAAAATCAGGTGCTGTCTGGTATGCCATGGATCCCATAGGTTGCACTGCATCCTGTGCTGTATCCAAGTCAAAGCAAGCGGGTTAGGGTTGCATATAGAAGAGGCAAAGTTTTCCTCTGGGGACTTTCTGCCCTTATTATACCTTTATGGAAAACGCCAGCTTTTCCACTGCAGATTTTTTTTTCAGCAATGTGTGGATTGGATTAGCCTGAATCCCATTTACTTTTTAGGTACGCCATGGTGTTTCTGCAACGCAGGGCTTCAGTCTCAAACCACTCCATTCTAGATTCTGTCATGCAGGTGCAGCTTGAAATCGTGATTTGGGTGATCGTCACATGACTTCAAGAAATTCACCAGCACGTTGGGCCTTACCCAGCTGTGTTTACACCTTGCTTTTTCGGTTACAAACTGCATATGTCTGTCTTAATTGCAGTAATGCATAGTAAATTTTACTATGGAATTCAACTGAGTAGCACATTTTACTGTGCATTGTATACCAGATTCTTTTCAATTATCTGGATGCGGTTATTGATGTAAAAAGCACAGTGTGAACTCAGCCTTATCATTTTGTGGCTTCCGGCCCTGGGGTGTGCTATACTTAGAGCGTTCATCTGCTTATGTCAGACAGGCGGCGCTCTGCCTCCCCTCTGCTGTGTGTCCCCTGTATGACTGTATGTATCTAACAGATATCCCTTGACATCAAGCTGCTTTTAACTTGTATTATTGATAATCCCATTTTGTACTTGAGGATTAGCACTACTTAAAGGAATCAAATGAAGCAGCAACTGATACATTTTTATTATTTTAGGGCATTATATAATCTACTTCATTACTGTCCAGACTGTATAGTTTGGGCAGTAACAAGTTTTCCTTTGTGTAATTAAAGTGTAGCTAAAGACCTCTTAATTTTTTGGCAGTATTTGTTACATTTTGTAATATACTTTATTAATACATTTTTGCTCCTTTGTGTGAAATCCTGCGCTTCTATATTCCTTCCCTTGCCTCTCTGTACCTTGTCTGTACTCTGCTTCTCACTGTCTACGGGGTATGGACTTGTGTGTAATATAGTGAAAATGAGGGAAGCACTGTTATATCTCAGGCGTTATAATATATAGAAACATGCTACTTGTGTCATTCAAAGAGGAAACACAGTCAGGATTGGGAGATTTATATGTAGCTGCACCCGACTGTATCTTAAACTGATGTTATCTCTGGATAATACAGGTAGCACTGCGATCTTAGTGTACTAGGAAAGATGAGAATCTCCTCTCACATGACACCAGAAGCATGTTTCTACTTTAACTTTTTTTTGCTTATTATACTTTACAAGGTTACACAAAAATACATAAATATACTTATTGCCATAGTTCCAGCACACCACCCTTAAAGGGGTTTTCCGGGCAAAAAAAAATATTTTTTAAAAAGGTCTGTTAGTGCTATCAATGGGTTAATACGTGCACCCAATTACCTTTAGCAGTGTTTTGAGTGATTTCTGACCTTCTCTGGGAGCTCCTGGTGTATTTTGCATTTCTTTACATGCTGTCTTAGCCTACAACTACCATGATGCATTGCAGTTCACTCAGATCCCTCTCTCACGACCCCCCCCCCCCCGTTTCCCTAGATAGCCCGCGGACTACAAGCCCTATCTACCTACCTACCTAATTCAGTCCTCCAACCCCCTCCCCACCGCATCATACTTACCTGTTTTAATATCCTGGAGATGACTTTGAGGTGCCGCTGTCCCCTCTTCACCTGGGATCCAGAACTGGCGCCTGCGAAATAGAACGATAGCAGAAGCCATGCATGTGCAATAGATCGTTGCTTCTTTTTGCTTCCGCCGGTATTCTATTGCTCAGGCGCCGGCTCCCTTGTGATGGAAGCGAGGGCCAGCAGAAGAGGAATTCAGCATTGGTGAATATAAGGGGATGGGGGTGGGAGGAGGGAGGGAAAGCGAGAGGAGTACTGGTGGCATCCCATCACCAGAAACGGAATGTCACCAGTAAATCGGAAAATGTGCCTGGGGTGGTCACATGACCACCTCAGGCATATGGTTAAATAGTTAGGTGGGGGTGGGGGTTTAGTTTTGGGATAGTATTAATTTCTCCCGGACAACCCCTTTAACCTTTAGATTAACTGAGCTGATCACAATTTCCTACGCAGAGGCATCCAGAAAATGAAATACTGTTGCATATGTATTTTACCATGGGACCCTGTGAGATGACGTATATCTGTAAATCATCAATTGATGGTAAACATTAGGCAATACTCCTGACATATACATGTGACAGAGCACTTCACATGTAATAAAGGTTACGCTTTCTGGTCAAATTTGGTGTGATACGTGTTTATTATGAGCCAAGGTAGAAGTTGGCTTGTGATTTAATACCTTAATACATATTATTGACACCTCTGTGGTTGGACGGTTTCTCGATTGCATTTGTTGGCTATTTTTCTCAATAGAAATTAAGCACGTGTTCCCATTAGTTGCATTTGTACCTTCACCCATAGAAAAATGGCAAATGTTGTCACCTTCCGTAACGCGGTGAGTATAAATTACCTGCAAAACAGGATCATTGTAACTCATTAGTCAGTTTACTTTGATAAATGTGCTAATGTAGCGCTGCGTCCGACGACAGCTTCTATTAGGATGTTTGGCCTGCTTACTGGACAAGAACAAATCCGGCCTGAGTGCATTCACATGTGTTTGTATAACTGGTTTATTGCTTTTAGTGAGCAGATCTCATTTTCTTTTTTCCCGTTGTATAAATATTTAGTAAGATGTTTAGCTACTAGATTAGCTCCTGTACCATGGTAATCCGAGACGACATTAATTAGAAGAGTATATGACGTGTAGTGTGCCTCCATTAGTGCTGTACATGTCCGTAGCCGACTAGTGTGATTATAGACGTTGGTACTCCTGCTGCTGTTTCTTCCTTTTAGTATGTCTGCATTTGATAAATCTGGTAGACCGGCTAACTACACCCACTTTCCTACCAACATTTCAAAAGTGGAATAATCCGCATAAAAAAGCAAAATGTCAAGCAAAAAGCAAAAGTTCAAAAAATTGTCAAAGAACGGCGTGATCGAAATAAGGTGTTAACTTAGCTCCATGTTGCAGATATGCAGTAGGTTTTTTGCTGAGGTTTTTGTGAGTGTTCGCGCAACGTGGAGCCTCAGCCTGAAGCCAGGGCCCCCCATGGGAAAAAAACACAATGTTATACAATCCCTGCAAAGTGGAGAATCCCCTCCACACATTGCTGGAAATACGCGCTGAGGGGATGCTGTGATGCCAAAACTGCTTTGGAAATCACAGCATGTCATTTATACTTCTGGAAACGCTCGCAGTTTCCCTATAGGTTTATTTGAAGCATAAAGCACTGCAGGGAAAAACCACGATGCATTGCTACCACTGTTTCTCCTGCAGCCCTCCAGCTATGTGGGGCCTTAATCTAAAGGATTCTTCAGGGAAAACTTGCAAAATAATAACTGCATATAAATTTGATTCTATAATTTTGTGCAGAAGCAGAAATGTGAGGCTTCTAGATGGTGAATTAATTATGGGGTCACAGAGGACCTTTGTGGGACCTTCATTTGTCTTACATTATTTTGTGTTTTTGCATTGTAAGTAGAGCATTATAGGAGTACATTGACCACTAAGGCCACTAAGGCTGGGTTCACTCCAGTGCTTAAATTCAGTTTGGGGTCCCCGAACCTACTTAAAGGGGATCTTTCCTTGGGAAAAGTCATTTTTAGATAAGCGCATCCTTGCATAGCCTTTAGAAAGGCTATTCCACATGTACCTTTTGTATGTAAATCGCCTCAGTGGTTTTTGAATGAGCCCGTTTTTATTCATATGCTAATTAGCCTCTCAGTGCACCCTGGAAGTCTCATCGTGCACCCTCTGCCTATTGTTTCCTATGGGTGTATACAGCATAGGCTGCTGCTGATGATGACTCAGCTTCCTGTTTGCACACTCAGGAGATAATAGCGGAGACGAGTGCTGCTGGGAACTTCCTGTGTTGGCTGGAAGCTCATTAGCATATGAATAAAAGTGGACTAATTCAAAAACCACTGAGGCAATTTATATACAAAAGGTAGGTGTGGAATAGGATTTCTAAAGCCTATGCAAGGATGTACTTAGTTAAAAATGACTTTTCCCAATGATAGAGCCCCTTTAAAAATTGAGGTGAGAAAAGTCCTGCAAGCAGGACTAATTTTTCCAGATTTTTAGGGTGGAAACCTTATTATAATCTGTTGGGTCTGCCGGTATCTGCTTTTTTAAGCGGGTTATCTTTCCGTTTTTCAGGTCCCCAAGTGCACCTGAAGAATGGAAACCTGAATGCTAATGTGAAGCTAGCATATGGACACAGCAAAGGAGAGAACAAAAGTGGCTGTACACCACTTGCATCTTCTTTTCATAGTCCCCGTCTGTCGCTGATAGTAGGCACCTGGCCTTCACCTGCTAGGTTTTAGGGGCAGAAACTTTAAGTCTGTTCCATACATTCATAACAGTGTGGTATTAGGGCTTAGGACCACCTACCCACAATGATGGGTGGTCCTAAACAGATTCAATTATTATTTGTATATATTCACACTAGCATTTGGGTCTCCATTGTTCAGGTCCAGACCACAAACATGGCACTCCTGTCTGTTTCAGTATAAAACCTCATTGCAGGACTTTTCTCTCCACCAATTTTTAGCGGTGGAGACTCCAGTGCAGATGTTGACCTAGCCTTAGGGGTATTCATCAAAACCGTTATGCAAAAAGTGGAGCAAAATAGTCACAAATCAGTGATTTGTGACATGTAATACAACTTATGCCTAAATTTGCCACAAGTGTCTTTCTGTGCAGACCTCACCTCTTTTCTGATAGTGGGCATGACTTGGGTGGAGACCACCGCCCACATCATTTTCATTATCATTTACACCAAAAAATTGGCGTCAATGGCAACAAAATTTAGATTTGTGGTAGAAGGATACACTCAACTTAAGTGCTCTGTGTGCTGGAATAGGGAACATCAAGACCAATATACAATACGCCAATCTGGATGAATCCCCCCCCTTGTGCGCCGAGATTCACGAAATCCAAGTTTCTCTACGGTATACATCTCTACTTTTAACTTCAGCAAAGTTTTGCCGGCTACTAAACAACATGAAAAGTGCCTGTCAGGTCTTGTGAGTGATAAGAGGTAAAAACAAGAACTATAAATGCTCCTATCTCATAGAGGAGGTAAAATTCTCGTAAAAGCTATTATTTAGCGATATTCATAGGTAAAGCTAATGCGGGAATAAAATACATGAGGTACTTAATGTAAGTCAATTGAAACGCATTTGAAAAATTTAGCGTAGTAAATAAATAAAATCCCCAGGGTGCCGGAGAGAACACAATATAAGAAAAAGCTTTAATCATAAAATGTATCCTTATATTTAAAGATTGTGCGACAATTGACATCCTAGCCAGCCTAATTGAGTCTTATCCACACTCAGATTGTGTTCCTGCTTCTATGCCCATACAAATTGCCCATCGCAGCATGGAGCGAGGTGGCCGCCGTTCATTGCTAGTCCAGATAAGCTGACAGCGTGAAAAGTGTAGATTGTATACTGCATGACCTCTGCAGCAAGGGCATTATAACATACTAATCGCTGCGCCGCGTATGTGCATTGATGCAAATAAACTAAAGCACTTTAACAGAATAGAAATCAGGTAAATTATTTCTGCGTCTATTCAATATATGGTTGGTTAGGTCAAAGATATTTTTAAGATACTTATAAGAGACCACATTATAATCTAAAATAATTGTATGTTTAGAGAAATAAAGTCATCGAAGTGGCTTTTTATCTCTACGTTAAATCCGACACCCAGTCAGAGGGTTCTTTCATATTATTAATCCGGGACTCAGACACAATTACAGACCTTTTATAATATGTTCTTTGCCAATAAAAAAAAGTTTGAATCCTTTTTCCTAAGCTTGTTTTCTTTATATATATATTATTTTTATTAAAGGACTTCAGGGAATAACTATGGTATAATTATCAGGATTTCCACAGCTGTAAGCCAGATCTTGACCTTTACACGAGCCTTGCTGTTATGGGGGTTTATAGTCAAGGATTGATGGTCAAACCAGGACAACTCAATTAGGATGAGGAATATATATATGTGTGTGTGTGTGTGTGTGTGTGTATGTATATATATATATATATATAGAACACATTAATAGAAATTTCACAGTGCTTTATTGACGTTTTAGGAAGAGGACAGTAAAATGAAATTTAACTGATGGAATATATATATAAAAAAGTTGTTTTTTTAAGAAAAAAAAAAATATACTGTATATTAGCATCTGCCCGCGACCTCGTCCGCGTGTTGTTGTTGGCGATGATCCGCCTGCTCCCGCGTCTCAGCTCTGCTACATCTCTGCATATGCGCAGCATACCCAGCTGTATGTACATCTTTGCATATGGAGAGCATACTTAGCTGTGTTAGAGCTGTTCCTAAGCTCTGCTACATCTGGCAATTTGTCTTACAGGGGTTTTCTTATGGCAGTGTCTGAGCAGCTTCTGTGTTAGAAACGGTTGAACGGATGTTGCTGAAATTTGCCACAGTTCTCCCCCCCCCCCCCATCAGAGGCTGAAGTGAGGTCATTTACCAGGATAATAAGTAGCCTAGGTTTTAATCACGGTTACAATCTATGTATGTGCCAAATTGCAGGCAAATCCGTTCAGCCGTTTTTGCGTGATTGAGGGACAAGCATCCAAACACACAAACTTTAAACATTTATATAGGTAGAAAAAAATACACTGAGGCTCACCTCCTATAATATTGGTTCCCAGGCGTTGAATCTTCGGGGTACATGGATACTCTGGACTTAGGAGAGTAGAATAATACAACAAATAGGTAAAAGGAAAACCGGCAGCTCTCCGAAGATAATTAAAATATAACTTTTAATTTAAATAAGTAAAAATATTACATAGCAAAAAAGTGACAAAAAGGGGAAAAAAATGGCAACCCCCCCCCATAAAACACGCTACTGACACGTTTCGAGACACTTACATCTCTTTCTTAAAACTTTGAAAAAGAGATGTAGGTGTCTCGAAACGCGTCCGTAGCGTGTTTTATGGGGTGTTTTTGCTTTTTTGCTATGTAATATTTTTACTTATTTAAATTAAGTTATATTTTAATTATCTTCGGAGAGCTGCCGGTTTTCCTTTTACCTATCTGTTTAAACATTTATGATATTAGTAGTATAGATGTATTGCAAAAATGTTATAACTGCCAAAACTGTTCCAAATAAACCTGAACATTTCTCCAGTTATGAAATGGTTAGCTAAAGCTGAGCTCAATCATCAATACTAAATGTTCCATTAAAATCAATAGTTGCTAATTGACGTCATTGTGTGCCTTGTTTTGCTTGCTTTTAATGCATGGGTGCTGCAAGGAAGACGCCTCTTTGCATTGCTGCTACTTTTCCGTGTGGGCAACAGTTTTCCTGAGCAGCAACAGTTCCCGTGTTCAGCTCCTGGCTATGGCAATGGGTTGTTTGCACGTAGCTTTAGGTCAGTGTAATGCTTGGTTCTCGTACAGCGGTCCAGCCGCATGCAGCTTTAATGATGGTAATTTCCAATAACAGGTTTAAAAACATTTTAATTATATTCTCATTATTCATACACGGCCATGTTTATGTCCATCGACTTCTCCTTGTTGGCTTTTCTTTTTGTCACTTAGATGCAAACATCCTTCCTTTTAGAGTCTGTTCCACAACAAGCTATTAGTGTCAGCGAGCTGACTGTGGATTAATGATTGGCTCAAGTTCATACCAGGCCATTTACTTTGGCAGGGCATTGGCGAGCCTGCATTGTTTCTGGATATTGTTTTTCTCCGTATGCGCAGAGCACTTGGTGTATGTATTAATTATATTGACTATGAATTAATTAGCGTCTCAAGCAGATTCCCCAAACAACTAGTGTTTGCCTAATAAAATCATGATGGGTAATATGTACACACAAAAAATAAAATAATAGTACTTATAGCTCAAGATGTAGATGTTAATGGTGGTAAAAAGTCTAAAGCTCCCTGAAATACCCTCTGAGCAGTGATGGTTTATAGCTGGTTGTTAGAAGGTCAAGATTAATGTTAAAAATTGTCATTTATATTTAAAAATTAAAATATTTAAATAAAAAATGTGATATTGAAATACACTATGGGCCAGATTAATATACAGACACCGATACAGTTATTAAATAAATCTGCCTCTGTATATCTAAAAGTTCAGGTGTTTCAGCCACAGCTGTTGCAAGCAGGTGTATGAAATCACAAACATGCAATCTCCATAGACACACATATTGGTAGCAGTAAGGGTCTTTAATGCCTTGGTAATATGGCCATATTATTACGGTAGATGTTGGCGATTTAAATATAGTGTCTGCTCATCTCCTGCGGTGCTTTTGCTGTTTTAGGGCCCGTTCCCACGGAGTAATGCTGCGCTCATTCTGACACCTAAACACATGTCAGAGTGAGCGATTCAAAACAGAATCACATTGACTTCAATGGGTTCCATCTTACACGCGCTACACATTGAAATCAATGGGAGGCTTTTTAACCCATTGATTTCAATGTGTTACGTGCGTTAAACGGAACCCATTGAAGTCAAAGGGATTCTGTTTTGAAGCGCTCACTCTGACACGGAGGCAGTGCCCATGATCAGTAATTTCTCTGCTCACGAGCATTTAACCACTCAGATACTGTGATCAAAGATGAGGGAGACAGCTGTTTTGTGGTTCAGTCATGGGAGCTGTCACATTACCCTATGAGCCTGGTGCTTTTTGAAGGATTCTGGCATTGCTGTTTTGGTAGGTGGATTCTGCCTCAAAATCCAACTAAAAGTGATCAAGGCATCGTACACTCCCCAATATTGTAGCAATAAGAACATCATATTACCTTGTAAGAAAAGACTCCTTATACAGTTCTATAGACCTCAATATTATAAAGTTATGGGTGTCATATGGCAACCTAAGAGCTTTTTTTTATTAAAAATTTGGAATTTTTGTGAAAGTATCAAAACATTAAAAAAAACAAAACAACATACCGTATATACTCGAGTATAAGCCAAGTTTTTCAGCACAGTTTTTGTGCTGAAAAAGTCCGCCTCGGCTTATATTCGAGTCGTTACGGTAATGCCGGTAGTTACAGACCCGGCATACAGACACGGGGGCGGGTGTCGGGCCGCAGCATCGCCACGCTCCTGGCAGAAGTACCGGGCTGCGGGCCTGGCACCCGACCCCGTGTCTGTATGCTGGGTCTGTAGTGGTCTGTAGTTATAATGGCGCCACTCTGCTCCAGAGCGGTCGCAATTGCAATTGGCACCTCCACTGTAACTCTTAGGGTGCATTCACACTAAATACGGTATACACTGAGCTGATTCTGAACGTAAAACACATTCAGAATCGGCGCGTACAAAGCAGACCCCATTCATTTCAATGGGAGCCGGCATATGTGCGCTCCCATTGAAATGAATGGGGTCTGCTGTGTACGCGTTCATTCTGATCGTGTTTTATGTTCAGAATTAGCTCAGCGTATACTTAGTGTGAATGCACCCTTACAGTGGTAATGCTAGAGTTCCTGAGCACTGGAGTTAAAGTGGAGATGCCCATGCTCCTGGAGAGAGGAGGGAGCAGGCGCGACCGCTCTGTCAAATGTGGTCCCAAAGCGCTGAGGGAGAACCCCGGCCGCAGGAGCTGAATGGGATGTCCCCGGCCGCCGGCAGGAGCGTGGACCTGAAGGAAGACCTCGGCCGCTGGAGCTGAAGGGGAACTGCGGCCGGCCGCCAGCAGAAACGCTGAGGGGAAATCCAGGCAGCCGAGTCTGCCTGGGATTCCCCTCAGCGCTTTTGCCGCCCGCCGGCCACAGTTCCCCTTGAGGTCTGGCGGCCAAGGTTCTCCTTCAGGTCCGCCCCTCATTGCTCCTGCCAGGGATTCCCCTCAGCGCCTCTGTAAAGGCTCCACGGCTGCAGTGCTTTTCTTTTGCAGGCTGCTCTATGAAGCCTACAAAAGAAATGATGATTTTTGCAATGTATTGCAATGCATTAGTGATCAGACCCCCTGGGGTTCAAGACCCGTAGGGGGTCTAATAAATGCAAAAAAAAATTTATTTTATTAATTTTTTTTTTTTTTTAAGTAAAAAAAAATAAAGTATAAAAAAATCTAATCACCCTCCCCTTCCCTAGAACACATATAAAACTAATACTGTGAAACACATACACGTTAGGTATCCCTGTGTCCGAAAATGCCTGGTCTACAAATCTATAAAAATATTTTTCCTGAACAGTAAACACCGTAGCTGGAAAAAAAAGTTGTCTACTTGACCCTTCCCTGAGACTGGGTTTTTTTCCCCCCACTTGGAATTCAGTCTGACTATAGCCAGGCTAAATATAGGGGATCTGCAGTTCTCCTATTCTGTCGGGAAGGGGTTAATAGGAGCACTGCAGATACCCTATATTCAGCCAGACTGAATTCCAAATGGGGGGAAAAAACCCAGTCCTCAAACTCGGAGAAGGGGCAGACAGACAACCAAAACACCCCCTCCCATTTCCCAGCAACTACTGCACCCAAAAACCATTTTAATTTTTGAAATTTTCCAGTAGCTGCTGCATTTCCCCCCCCCCTCGGCTTATACTCGAGTCAATAAGTCCTCCCAGTTTTTTGTGGTAAAATTAGGGGCCTTGGCTTATATTCGGGTCGGCTTATACTCGAGTATATACAGTAAATTTAGTATCAATAAGATGGTACCGACCCACAGAATAAGACTAACAAATCATTTTTAATGCTCAGTAAATACCGTAAAAATAAAAACTGGAATTCCACCCGATACATGTGTTCAAAATCTTGTACAAAGCCTTCCCAGAACAAGTTAGCCGGAACTGTTACGGTTACAAATCATAACCCCTCAATATATTAATGCCCTTGGCTTTAGAATGGGATGTTCAATAAGTTCCTAGGTATCAAAAAAAGCTTCATTCTCAAGCACCCACCCATGGACGTTCTGCTAGATGTGATCTGTGTTGTTTTTGATCAGAGGGCTCCTTTAACCACATTTAATGTACAATAAGTCTACATTGTCAATACCAGTTTATATTCGCAAAAGCCCACTTACAGTAAATGAAGTCACATGTTCTATGGACTTTCCCAGTCTAAATCCCCTTCTTTACCGTAATATAGGAGACTGCAAAGTCCATATCTAATATCATCTGCTGTTTTTCAATGCTCCTTAGATTATCAGAGAACTTTCCTGCTGTGTAATGTCACAAGTATATTTAAGGAAGGCAATCGATAAAATTGTGTCTGTAAGCCAACTCCTTCACATTTTGGCGGCTATGAATAGAGCCAAGTTTCCGTAGGCTCAGAATAAAATGTCAAACCAAATGACAGAAAGCTTCCTGAGGCCATAAGGCAGCAAAGAAAGTATTATGCTACTTCTTAGTAAATATGACTTGCACAAAATTTAGCTGCTGCTTTATATTCAGTTGTAAAAAAAAACAACAACTATGTAATGAATCCCTTACAATGCATTTGGTAGGGTGAAAAAAAAATGTGACAGGTGTAAGGCAATATGACTACAGGATCAGACTTAAAGGGGTATTTCCATGTACATCGTTATTTTTAAATTGGTAGATAATTAAAAGTTAAACATTAGAGATGAGCGAACAGTGTTCTATCGAACTCATGTTCGATCGGATATTAGGCTGTTCGGCATGTTCGAATCGAATCGAACACCGCGTGGTAAAGTGCGCCATTACTCGATTCCCCTCCCACCTTCCCTGGCGCCTTTTTTGCTCCAATAACAGCGCAGGGTAGGTGGGACAGGAACTACGACACCGGTGACGTTGAAAAAAGTAGGCAAAACCCATTGGCTGCCGAAAACATGTGACCTCTAATTTAAAAGAACAGCGCCGCCCAGCTTCGCGTCATTCTGAGCTTGCAATTCACCGAGGACGGAGGTTTCCGTCCAGCTAGCTAGGGCTTAGATTCTGGGTAGGCAGGGACAGGCTAGGATAGGAAGGAGAAGACAACCAACAGCTCTTGTAAGAGCTAAATTCCAGGGAGAAGCTTGTCAGTGTAACGTGGCACTGACGGGCTCAATCGCCGCAACCCAGCTTTCCCAGGATCCTGAATGGAATACACTGTCAGTGTATTCCCGTATACCCGATATATACCCCGATACCCGTTCCAACGGTGTGCCCCCCCACCTTCACCCCAGAAATACCCTGCAAGTCCCCTAGCAATAGAATTGGGGCTATATACACCCACAATTTTTACTACTGGTATACAGTGCCATTGTCTGACTGGGAATTCAAAGAATATATTGGGAATACAAATACCCTCATTTCTTGCTACTGCCATATAGTGCCAGTTTCTGACTGGTAATTCAAAGAATATATTGGGGTTACGTGCACCCACAATTTTTACTACTGGTATACAGTGCCATTGTCTGACTGGGAATTCAAAGAGTATATTGGGAATACAAATACCCTCATTTCTTGCTACTGCCATATAGTGCCAGTTTCTGACTGGGAATTCAAAGAATATATTGGGGTTACGTGCACCCACAATTTTTACTACTGGTATACAGTGCCATTGTCTGACTGGGAATTCAAAGAATATATTGGGGTTATAAATACCCTCATTTCTTGCTACTGCCATATAGTGCCAGTTTCTGACTGGTAATTCAAAGAATATATTGGGGTTACGTGCACCCACAATTTTTACTACTGGTATACAGTGCCATTGTCTGACTGGGAATTCAAAGAATATATTGGGAATACAAATACCCTCATTTCTTGCTACTGCCATATAGTGCCAGTTTCTGACTGGGAATTCAAAGAATATATTGGGGTTACGTGCACCCACAATTTTTACTACTGGTATACAGTGCCATTGTCTGACTGGGAATTCAAAGAGTATATTGGGAATACAAATACCCTCATTTCTTGCTACTGCCATATAGTGCCAGTTTCTGACTGGGAATTCAAAGAATATATTGGGGTTACGTGCGCCCACAATTTTTACTACTGGTATACAGTGCCATTGTCTGACTGGGAATTCAAAGAATATATTGGGGTTATAAATACCCTCATTTCTTGCTACTGCCATATAGTGCCAGTTTCTGACTGGTAATTCAAAGAATATATTGGGGTTACGTGCACCCACAATTTTTACTACTGGTATACAGTGCCATTGTCTGACTGGGAATTCAAAGAGTATATTGGGAATACAAATACCCTCATTTCTTGCTACTGCCATATAGTGCCAGTGTCTGACTGGGAATTCAAAGAATATATTGGGGTTACGTGCACCCACAATTTTTACTACTGGTATACAGTGCCATTGTCTGACTGGGAATTCAAAGAATATATTGGGGTTATAAATACCCTCATTTCTTGCTACTGCCATATAGTGCCAGTTTCTGACTGGTAATTCAAAGAATATATTGGGGTTACGTGCACCCACAATTTTTACTACTGGTATACAGTGCCATTGTCTGACTGGGAATTCAAAGAGTATATTGGGAATACAAATACCCTCATTTCTTGCTACTGCCATATAGTGCCAGTGTCTGACTGGGAATTCAAAGAATATATTGGGGTTACGTGCACCCACAATTTTTACTACTGGTATACAGTGCCATTGTCTGACTGGGAATTCAAAGAATATATTGGGGTTATAAATACCCTCATTTCTTGCTACTGCCATATAGTGCCAGTTTCTGACTGGTAATTCAAAGAATATATTGGGGTTACGTGCACCCACAATTTTTACTACTGGTATACAGTGCCATTGTCTGACTGGGAATTCAAAGAGTATATTGGGAATACAAATACCCTCATTTCTTGCTACTGCCATATAGTGCCAGTTTCTGACTGGGAATTCAAAGAATATATTGGGGTTACGTGCACCCACAATTTTTACTACTGGTATACAGTGCCATTGTCTGACTGGGAATTCAAAGAATATATTGGGGTTATAAATACCCTCATTTCTTGCTACTGCCATATAGTGCCAGTTTCTGACTGGTAATTCAAAGAATATATTGGGGTTACGTGCACCCACAATTTTTACTACTGGTATACAGTGCCATTGTCTGACTGGGAATTCAAAGAGTATATTGGGAATACAAATACCCTCATTTCTTGCTACTGCCATATAGTGCCAGTTTCTGACTGGTAATTCAAAGAATATATTGGGGTTACGTGCACCCACAATTTTTACTACTGGTATACAGTGCCATTGTCTGACTGGGAATTCAAAGAGTATATTGGGAATACAAATACCCTCATTTCTTGCTACTGCCATATAGTGCCAGTGTCTGACTGGGAATTCAAAGAATATATTGGGGTTACGTGCACCCACAATTTTTACTACTGGTATACAGTGCCATTGTCTGACTGGGAATTCAAAGAATATATTGGGGTTATAAATACCCTCATTTCTTGCTACTGCCATATAGTGCCAGTTTCTGACTGGTAATTCAAAGAATATATTGGGGTTACGTGCACCCACAATTTTTACTACTGGTATACAGTGCCATTGTCTGACTGGGAATTCAAAGAATATATTGGGAATACAAATACCCTCATTTCTTGCTACTGCCATATAGTGCCAGTTTCTGACTGGGAATTCAAAGAATATATTGGGGTTACGTGCACCCACAATTTTTACTACTGGTATACAGTGCCATTGTCTGACTGGGAATTCAAAGAATATATTGGGGTTATAAATACCCTCATTTCTTGCTACTGCCATATAGTGCCAGTTTCTGACTGGTAATTCAAAGAATATATTGGGGTTACGTGCACCCACAATTTTTACTACTGGTATACAGTGCCATTGTCTGACTGGGAATTCAAAGAGTATATTGGGAATACAAATACCCTCATTTCTTGCTACTGCCATATAGTGCCAGTTTCTGACTGGGAATTCAAAGAATATATTGGGGTTACGTGCACCCACAATTTTTACTACTGGTATACAGTGCCATTGTCTGACTGGGAATTCAAAGAATATATTGGGGTTATAAATACCCTCATTTCTTGCTACTGCCATATAGTGCCAGTTTCTGACTGGTAATTCAAAGAATATATTGGGGTTACGTGCACCCACAATTTTTACTACTGGTATACAGTGCCATTGTCTGACTGGGAATTCAAAGAGTATATTGGGAATACAAATACCCTCATTTCTTGCTACTGCCATATAGTGCCAGTTTCTGACTGGTAATTCAAAGAATATATTGGGGTTACGTGCACCCACAATTTTTACTACTGGTATACAGTGCCATTGTCTGACTGGGAATTCAAAGAATATATTGGGGTTATAAATACCCTCATTTCTTGCTACTGCCATATAGTGCCAGTTTCTGACTGGTAATTCAAAGAATATATTGGGGTTACGTGCACCCACAATTTTTACTACTGGTATACAGTGCCATTGTCTGACTGGGAATTCAAAGAGTATATTGGGAATACAAATACCCTCATTTCTTGCTACTGCCATATAGTGCCAGTGTCTGACTGGGAATTCAAAGAATATATTGGGGTTACGTGCACCCACAATTTTTACTACTGGTATACAGTGCCATTGTCTGACTGGGAATTCAAAGAGTATATTGGGAATACAAATACCCTCATTTCTTGCTACTGCCATATAGTGCCAGTGTCTGACTGGGAATTCAAAGAATATATTGGGGTTACGTGCACCCACAATTTTTACTACTGGTATACAGTGCCAATTTCTAACTAGGAATTCAAAATGCGCAAGGCTCCCGGAAAGGGACGTGGACGAGGCCGTGGGCGAGGTCGGGGGAATGGTTCTGGGGAGCAAGGTAGCAGTGAAGCCACAGGGCGTCCCGTGCCTACTCCTGTGGGGCAGCAAGCATTGCGCCACTCCACAGTGCCAGGGTTGCTTGCCACATTAACTAAACTGCAGGGTACAAACCTTAGTAGGCCCGAGAACCAGGAACAGGTCTTGCAATGGCTGTCAGAGAACGCTTACAGCACATTGTCCAGCAGCCAGTCAGACTCTGCCTCCTCTCCTCCTATTACCCAACAGTCTTGTCTTCCTTCCTCCCAAAATTCCGAAGCTTTACAGAACAATAACCCAAACTGTCCCTGCTCCCCAGAGCTGTTCTCCGCTCCTTTCATTGTCCCTCAACCTGCCTCTCCACGTCACGATTCCACGAACCTAACAGAGGAGCATCTGTGTCCAGATGCTCAAACACTAGAGTCTCCTCCATCTCCGTTCGATTTGGTGGTGGATGACCAGCAACCCACCCTCATCGACGATGATGTGACGCAGTTGCCGTCAGGGCATCCAGTTGACTGGCGCATTGTGCGGGAGGAGGAGATGAGACAGGAGTTGGAAGAGGAAGTGGTGGATGATGAGGACACTGACCCGACCTGGACAGGGGGGATGTCAAGCGGGGAAAGTAGTGTGGATGTTGAGGCAGGTGCAGCACCAAAAAGGGTAGCTAGAGGCAGAGGCAGAGGTCAGCAGCTTAGGCGAAGCCAGGCCACACCCGGAATCTCCCAAGATGTTCCAGTTCGTACCCAGCCCCGAAAAACTCCCACCTCGAGGGCACGTTTCTCGAAGGTGTGGAGTTTTTTCAAGGAATGCGCCGAGGACAGATATAGTGTTGTCTGCACAATTTGCCTCTCGAAATTGATTAGGGGCTCTGAGAAGAGCAACCTGTCCACCACTTCAATGCGCCGTCATTTGGAATCCAAGCACTGGAATCAGTGGCAGGCAGCAACGGCAGGACAAAGGCCGCCTGCCGTTCACGCCACTGCCACTGCCTCTGCCTCTGCCACTGCCACTGCTGACTGTGCTGGCGATGCACTCCAGAGGACGAGCCAGGACACCACTTCATCTGCCTCCGCCACTTTGTTGACTTCTACCTCATCCTCCCCTGGTCCTGTCTTATCTCCTTCTCCTGCACCATCAAAGGCACCATCAGGCGTTTCTTTACAACAACCCACCATCTCTCAGACATTGGAGCGGCGGCAGAAATACACTGCTAACCACCCACACGCGCAAGCCTTGAACGCCAACATCGCTAAACTGCTGGCCCAGGAGATGTTGGCGTTCCGGCTTGTTGAAACTCCCGCCTTCCTGGACCTGATGGCAACTGCGGCACCTCGCTATGCCGTCCCTAGCCGTCACTACTTCTCCCGGTGTGCCGTCCCCGCCTTGCACCAGCACGTGTCACTCAACATCAGGCGGGCCCTTAGTTCCGCGCTTTGCACAAAGGTCCACTTGACCACCGACGCGTGGACAAGTGCATGCGGACAGGGACGCTACATTTCACTGACGGCACACTGGGTAAATGTAGTTGAGGCTGGGACTGCTTCCCAAACTGGCCCGGTGTACCTCGTCTCCCCGCCTAACATTCCTGGCAGGGACACGAGAAGAACACCCCCCTCCTCCTCCTCCTCTACCGCCTCCTCCTCCGCCACCGCCTCCTCCTCCGCCACCGCCTCCTCCTCCGCTGTTAGATTGACCCCAGCTACGAGTTGGAAACGTTGCAGCACTGGCGTTGGTAGACGTCAGCAGGCTGTGCTGAAGCTGATCAGCTTGGGGGACAGACAGCACACTGCCTCCGAGGTGAGGGATGCCCTCCTCGATGAGACGGCAATATGGTTTGAGCCGCTGCACCTGGGCCCAGGCATGGTCGTTTGTGATAACGGCCGGAACCTGGTAGCAGCTCTGGAGCTTGCCGGACTCCAACATGTTCCATGCCTGGCCCACGTCTTCAACCTAGTGGTGCAACGTTTCCTAAAGAGCTACCCCAATGTTCCAGAGCTACTGGTGAAAGTGCGGCGCATGTGCGCCCACTTTCGCAAGTCGACAGTAGCCGCTGCTAGCTTAAAATCTCTCCAGCAACGCCTGCATGTGCCACAACACCGGCTTTTGTGCGACGTCCCCACACGCTGGAACTCAACGTTTCAGATGTTGAATAGAGTGGTTGAGCAGCAGAGACCTTTGATGGAATACCAGCTACAAAACCCTAGGGTGCCACAAAGTCAGCTGCCTCAGTTTCACATCCATGAGTGGCCATGGATGAGAGACCTTTGTGACATCCTACGGGTCTTTGAGGAGTCCACAAGGAGGGTGAGCTCTGAGGATGCGATGGTGAGCCTTACAATCCCGCTCTTGTGTGTTCTGAGAGAATCCCTGATTGACATCAGGGATAACTCAGATCACACAGAGGAGTTAGGGATAGCATCCGATCCGTCACAGCTGGAGAGTAGGTCCACACATCTGTCCGCTTCACTGCGTTTAATGGAGGAGGAGGAGGAGGAGGAGGAAGAAGAGTTGTCCGATGATGTGATGGTGATACAGGAGGCTTCCGGGCAACTTCGAATCGTCCCATTGTTGCAGCGCGGATGGGTAGACATGGAGGATGAGGAGGAAATGGAGATTGAACTTTCCGGTGGGGCCAGAGGAGTCATGCCAACTAACACTGTGGCAGACATGGCTGAGTTCATGTTGGGGTGCTTTACAACCGACAAGCGTATTGTCAAAATCATGGAGGACAACCAGTACTGGATCTTTGCTATCCTTGACCCCCGGTATAAAAACAACATCTCGTCTTTTATTCCGGTAGAGGGGAGGGCCAATCGCATCAATGCTTGCCACAGGCAATTGGTGCAGAATATGATGGAGATGTTTCCAGCATGTGACAGTGGCGGCAGGGAGGGCAGTTCCTCCAGTAGGCAACCAAGTTCTCACCGGTCCACACAAACGAGGGGCACACTGTCTAAGGTCTGGGACACCTTGATGGCACCCCCTCGCCAAAGTGCCGCCACGGAGGGTCCTAGTGTCACCAGGCGTGAGAAGTATAGGCGCATGTTGCGGGAATACCTTTCCGACCACAGCCCTGTCCTCTCCGACCCCTCTGCGCCCTACACGTATTGGGTGTCGAAGTTGGACCTGTGGCTTGAACTTGCCCTATATGCCTTGGAGGTGCTGTCCTGTCCTGCCGCCAGCGTCCTATCTGAGAGGGTGTTCAGTGCAGCCGGTGGCATCATCACTGACAAGCGCACCCGTCTGTCAGCTGAGTGCGCCGACCGGCTCACTTTGATAAAAATGAACCACCACTGGATAGAGCCTTCATTTTTGTGCCCACCTGTGTAAAGCACCCCAACATGAAACTCCATGTCTGTACTCAACCTCTCCAATTCCTCCGCATCCTCATACTCATCCACCATAAGCGTTGCACAATTCTGCTAATACTAGGCTCCCTCCAACATGATTTCCCCCAACTCTGCTGGTTAGAGGCTCCCTCCACCCTGATTTCCACCAACTCTGCTGGTTAGAGGCTCCCTCCACCCTGCTTTCCCACAACTCTGCTGGTTAGAGGCTCCTTCCACCATGAATTTGCCCAAACTGGGCTGTTTAGAGGCTCCCTCCACCATGAATTGGTCCAAACTGGGCTGGTTAGAGGCTCCCTCCACCATTAATTGGTCCAAACTGGGCTGGTTAGAGGCTCCCTCCACCATGAATTTGCCCAAACTGGGCTGTTTAGAGGCTCCCTCCACCATGAATTTGCCCAAACTGGGCTGTTTAGAGGCTCCCTCCACCATGAATTGGTCCAAACTGGGTTTTTTAGAGGCTCCCTCCACCATGAATTGGTCCAAACTGGGGTGGTTAGAGGCTCCCTCCACCATTAATTGGTCCAAACTGGGCTGGTTAGAGGCTCCCTCCACCATGAATTGGTCCAAACTGGGCTGGTTAGAGGCTCCCTCCACCATGAATTGGTCCAAACTGGGGTGGTTAGAGGCTCCCTCCACCATTAATTGGTCCAAACTGGGCTGGTTAGAGGCTCCCTCCACCATTAATTGGTCCAAACTGGGCTGGTTAGAGGCTCCCTCCACCATGAATTTGCCCAAACTGGGCTGTTTAGAGGCTCCCTCCACCATTAATTGGTCCAAACTGGGCTGGTTAGAGGCTCCCTCCACAATTAATTGGTCCAAACTGGGCTAATTAGAGGCTCCCTCCACCATGAATTGGTCCAAACTGGGTTTTTTAGAGGCTCCCTCCACCATGAATTTGCCCAAACTGGGCTGTTTAGAGGCTCCCTCCACCATGAATTGGTCCAAACTGGGCTGGTTAGAGGCTCCCTCCACCATGAATTTCCCAAAACTTGGCTGTTTAGAGGCTCCCTCCACCATTAATTGGTCCAAACTGGGCTGGTTAGAGGCTCCCTCCACCATGAATTGGTCCAAACTGGGGTTTTTAGAGGCTCCCTCCACCATGAATTGGTCCAAACTTGGCTGTTTAGAGGCTCCCTCCACCATGAATTGGTCCAAACTGGGGTGGTTAGAGGCTCCCTCCACCATTAATTGGTCCAAACTGGGCTGGTTAGAGGCTCCCTCCACCATTAATTGGTCCAAACTGGGCTGGTTAGAGGCTCCCTCCACCATGAATTTGCCCAAACTGGGCTGTTTAGAGGCTCCCTCCACCATGAATTTGCCCAAACTGGGCTGGTTAGAGGCTCCCTCCACCATGAATTGGTCCAAACGGGTTTTTAGAGGCTCCCTCCACCATGAATTGGTCCAAACTGGGGTGGTTAGAGGCTCCCTCCACCATTAATTGGTCCAAACTGGGCTGGTTAGAGGCTCCCTCCACCATTAATTGGTCCAAACTGGGCTGGTTAGAGGCTCCCTCCACCATGAATTGGTCCAAACTGGGGTTTTTAGAGGCTCCCTCCACCATTAATTGGTCCAAACTTGGCTGTTTAGAGGCTCCCTCCACCATTAATTGGTCCAAACTGGGCTGTTTAGAGGCTCCCTCCACCATGAATTGGTCCAAACTGGGCTGGTTAGAGGCTCCCTCCACCATGAATTTCCCAAAACTTGGCTGTTTAGAGGCTCCCTCCACCATTAATTGGTCCAAACTGGGCTGGTTAGAGGCTCCCTCCACCATGAATTGGTCCAAACTGGGCTGGTTAGAGGCTCCCTCCACCATTAATTGGTCCAAACTGGGCTGGTTAGAGGCTCCCTCCACCATGAATTTGCCCAAACTGGGCTGGTTAGAGGCTCCCTCCACCATGAATTGGTCCAAACTGGGTTTTTTAGAGGCTCCCTCCACCATGAATTTGCCCAAACTGGGCTGGTTAGAGGCTCCCTCCACCATGAATTTGCCCAAACTGGGCTGTTTAGAGGCTCCCTCCACCATGAATTGGTCCAAACTGGGTTTTTTAGAGGCTCCCTCCACCATGAATTGGTCCAAACTGGGCTGGTTAGAGGCTCCCTCCACCATGAATTTCCCAAAACTTGGCTGTTTAGAGGCTCCCTCCACCATGAATTGGTCCAAACTGGGCTGGTTAGAGGCTCCCTCCACCATGAATTTCCCAAAACTTGGCTGTTTAGAGGCTCCCTCCACCATGAATTGGTCCAAACTGGGCTGGTTAGAGGCTCCCTCCACCATTAATTGGTCCAAACTGGGCTGGTTAGAGGCTCCCTCCACCATGAATTGGTCCAAACTGGGTTTTTTAGAGGCTCCCTCCACCATGAATTTGCCCAAACTGGGCTGTTTAGAGGCTCCCTCCACCATGAATTGGTTCAAACTGGGCTGGTTAGAGGCTCCCTCCACCATTAATTGGTCCAAACTGGGCTGGTTAGAGGCTCCCTCCACCATTAATTGGTCCAAACTGGGCTGGTTAGAGGCTCCCTCCACCATGAATTTGCCCAAACTGGGCTGGTTAGAGGCTCCCTCCACCATGAATTGGTCCAAACTGGGTTTTTTAGAGGCTCCCTCCACCATGAATTTGCCCAAACTGGGCTGGTTAGAGGCTCCCTCCACCATGAATTGGTCCAAACTGGGGTTTTTAGAGGCTCCCTCCACCATGAATTTGCCCAAACTGGGGTGTTTAGAGGCTCCCTCCACCATGAATTTGCCCAAACTCTGCTGGTTAGAGGCTCAATCCACCCTGATTTTCAAAACAAATGTTGGTGCCAACCTCAACTTACTACAAGGGCCAAATTCACTGCTGGTGACAAGCTCTCCTCACTGCAAGTGCCAAATACACATGTTTCAAGGTGTTTTCCTACTGTCAGAGAGGTGGTATTGAGTGTGTAAAGTGTGTAGTTGTTAGGCTGTGATGTTGGGGTAATAGAGGGTCTTTGGTGTGTTAGATGCCCCCAGACATGCTTCCCCTGCTGTCCCAGTGTCATTCCAGAGGTGTTGGCATCATTTCCTGGGGTGTCATAGTGGACTTGGTGACCCTCCAGACACGGATTTGGGTTTCCCCCTTAACGAGTATCTGTTCCCCATAGACTATAATGGGGTTCGAAACCCGTTCGAACACACGAACATTGAGCGGCTGTTCGAATCGAATTTCGAACCTCGAACATTTTAGTGTTCGCTCATCTCTATTAAACATTTTTGCAAATATAAGTAATTAAAAATTCTGCAAAGTTTTAAACATTTTCTCTAACTTTCTAAGGGAGTGTTCACACTACTGTCGGTGTCCGCCAGCTAGTGTCTGCTGCTAATGTCCGTTCAAAATCGTGTCCGTGACATTTTGCATTTATTTAAATGGACATCGGGTGTGTTCTTTTACTGTCCGTGTCTGTCTTTAACTGTCCGTTCCCAAAGATGTCCGACTTTTCAAGCGGATAGCAAAAACCGGACTTTGCATGACAGGTTTCTGTCTTCTGCATGCAGAAGACGGAAACCTGAGAATGGAGATCGAATGCTGGTGTGAACCCAGCGTAAGCAGCCATCATGTAATGACCTGTGGAACCCCTGGCTTATGGACCCAGTGGCAGGTGCGGCCACTGCAAACTGTTTAGGTTATGCCAGTGCTTGCCTAAAGGGGTTGTCCTATCTCAAGGATCCTATCTATACTGGTAGCTTATGTAAATTGAAGAGTTTTCCTAAATATGTTGCTTTAGAAATGCTGCTTTGTTTGCCTGTTATGTGAACTTATTTCTCCCATTGTTTACACAGCGTTGCTATAACCACAGACCTATAGGACAAGTGACGCGACTTCACTGCTCTTGCTAGCAGGACAATCAGTTCAGTTTATTGCAGTTTGTCGATAAAACCAAGTCTGTTATCTATGTAAACACATAGATAACACTGAGTCCATTCTGTACAAGCATGTGCATATTATCTGAACTGCATAAGTGTTGTGGGACCTCTCAGGCCCATTCAGCAAGGGAGGGGGGGTACAGGAAGTGAGAAGAAGAGACTACAGGCAGACTGCTGAAACACTGAGAACAACCCCTTTAAGGCCACTGGGCCTCGGTGCAATTGTACCCTCTGCACCCCCTCAAGTTACACTCCTGGTTATAAGGCAAACAACGTGCTCAGTTGACAAACAAAAGCACCGCGACCCCTTCAAACAGCTGATCCGCCAGAGTCCCAGGTGTCAGATCCCCACTGATCTCTTATTGATGACCTATCCCAAAGATAAGTCATCAATGAAAATAAACTGGACCAATCCTTTAAATACACTCTGCTAAAAGGAAGTGAACATTGAAAAACAAAAGTCTGTAGCTTGTAAGTCTAGGTTCACACCTGCACCCGGTCTCAGGGACACTTTTCTCTCTGCATTTTTACACCCTTTTTGGGCAGAAACCGGCGGACCTCATTATAGTCTATGGGGTCCGCAAGTAAACGCTTATTTAAAGTGGATTAGGTTTCCAAGCAGACCCTCGAATGGAAATCTGAACACAGGGTAAACACAACTGGGGCAACTGAAATTGTACCCTTCTTTAGTATTAAATAGCTTCTTAGAGCATTGGCCCAGATACCTCCAAACATAATGTACATGTTACAAACATATACCAAGTAGTACACGTATGATGTTCGTATGACAGAACTGAAAACCTCACAATTTCTTCTGATCTCTGTGGGATCGAGTTGCTTCGGCTTAGTAATTCATTTATAAATGCTCTCAGATAAGTGTTCTGCTTCATAAACCTGTTGGGCATTACATTGTAGTTCTTTGAAGGGTAAACATTTGATGAAATCTTTGTGAAAGGTTTGCAGCCACCTATAAAAATAACCTTTTCTGGCATAGTATTTAGAAAAAATGGGCAGAAAATAGAAGAGAACTCATTGATTAGAGAGGTTTATAAAATGATTGTAACCGGGCCTTTCAGCCGCCATGTTAATTAACTACGCATTGTACATAGCAATTTCTGTGGGGGTGAGGTAGGAGGAAGTCTGTCCTCACAATTCAATGAAAAGAATTGTAAAAGCTTTTAAGAAATTGCAGGTCATGAAGAACAGTGCTGCGGTGGTGTTACTTTTACTGTTCTAGAGCTGTGTACAATTGGTAGAGCATCCTCTAATATAAGGTAGGATTGCTAATATAATGGAAGAGAAGTGGCAGTCATTGGCCACATAGGAAGGTGCTAACCCACTGATCTGAAAAAGCTTTTTTTGGCTGAGGCCCCATATAGCAGGTCGCAGCAAAAAAAGTTATTTGGGAAAAACGTGGAATATGTTTTTGTTCTGTTTTCCTCTGCAGACTTTCTGCTTCATTTACACCTATAGGGAAACCGCCAGCATTTCTGTAGGTATATCTGACATGCTGCGATTTCCAACTGCAACGGTTCTGGAAATCGCAGCATGTCAGCTCAACGTATTTAACCACAGTGTATGGATAGGATTTGCTAGAATCCCATCCACTTTGTAGGGACTGTAAAACTTTTTTGGCCATGTGGTGCCCTGACCTTACTATCAAGATTAGTTTGTTATTGGTGTTAGGAAAGAGTCTTTTTTGGGGATGGCCTTGTCATTCTTTATGATCAGGAAAGTACAGGGCTTGTTTGCTGCTTAGGAATTGGCTCAATGACTTGATACCAGTTTACAGCAAACCATCCATCATTTACCAGTTTACTGTAAATCTTCCACTGTGTACTGATAAGGTCAGACTCACATTTATAACTAATTGACCATTAATCCTGGGTAACTGTCATTGTCCTAATTAATTAGGCTGAGTGCCAGGCGGTAAAGAAGTCACACCACTCTATATGTTGGTATTCGTTCTTTTCTCAGCTAAGGAATGTATGCTGACACACTTTTTATTAAAAACATGGGGTTAAATAGTATCAGAGTAAGGAAGTGATATAACAACAACATAAGTTTTCATATTCATTCCTGATTGGTATGGCACATCTCAATCAAACAGAAAAAGTTTCAGCAGTTCCATATATAGCCAGCTACTCCCAATCCTGCATGGTAACCTTGGGGAGCTGTCTTGTGGCAGCAAGCCAAGCATTTGTTTTTCTTGCACCCGTCCTGGATGCAGGCGCCATCTTATCATATAACATTATACCAGTTTCAAGCATAAGCAACTATATCTAACATTCAGCTTTTAAGGATGTTTTTCATAGATTACATGATTATAACCTTCACAGTACCAGTTTACTGTAAACCTTCCACCATCTGGTACCATCTGGGACTGCAGACCATAACAAACAATTACAATTTCATACTAATTGGTAGATCTGACTGCTGTTACTACGGTATGTATTGTTAGACCACAATTTCATGGTGCTTATCGTTTGAGGACTTACATAAAATACACAAAATATACAAAACGAAGGCTTACAATCTGAGTTTCTATTAATATAATTTGGGGGATTCACTAAACCAATTGATCTGCGGATGTGCCAAAACTCAGTAAGTCTATGATAGTGTGTTTTGTCGGTGTGCTACCCCTGTTAGCATACTGAACTTTTCTATACTGAACCGTGTAATCTCATGGTTCACCATGAACCCAGGGGCAAAGCTCAATACAGATCCAAACTGATCCACATTGACAGACATTACCCGCTATTTCTGTAAGACACCCTTTAAAAGGAATGTAACTTCTATAGTTTTATCTTCTGTAGTTTTTCACCAATCTAATCTTTTTTTTTTAATTTTCTTTATAGTAGGGACCCCGTATAAAGAGGTCGCTGTGAAGTGGCTAGTGGGGTTATACACCTTGATTGATATATATACTAAGAAGCTCATGTTCAGTATTGTAGAATTTGCTGAGAGGCACTAGATCAATGTATAAGACTGGGATGTGTGGGCCATGTGTTTTTATCTTTTTGGATATGCATTTACATGCTTTACAGCAGCCACATGGACCATAGACGATATAATACGAATACAACCTGGCATCTTTAGTGGCCTCCCTGCCAGTCCAATGCAAGCACATAGTTTATGACCACTGATGCCGCAGGTACATGTCAGGCAGTTCATAAACAGTGATCAACATATATACTAAGAGTAGGATTGAGGAACGGCCTTTTTTTTTTTTTTCCCCAGTATTTGCTGTTTTTCTTCTTTTTTAAATGAACTCTTTTAATGTCTGAAAGTGCTGGTGCTTGATGATCTGTAGCAAAAAGCTAAAATCTGTAATCTTTATATGAAAATTATTTAAGAAAAAAAAAGAACAACAAAAATAATAGAAATAACCTTCGGCTGGGCCTCCTGAATGCGCATTACATTAGGCAGAGTGTTGCGAGCTTGTTGTGAAAGAAACCCTTGATTATCGAAAGAAAAGAAGTGAATTTTGCCAACCTAGTGGAAATCCAGCCAGAAAAAGACTTGTTTAGTAAATACTTAAACTGAGTGGTTTCATTGAAAAGACCACTATAATGTCAGGGTAATTGGCCTAATGTTGGAAGCAATGGGTATTTAATAATGTAAGTGCAATGTGGGTTAGTCAGAGTGTTTATATTGTGGACAAGGCAGCTATTAAAAGAGGACTCATTGTGTAGGTCCGTTTACATATAGAAGGTAAATTATGGTTATTTTCTTTATTAATGGGGAGTGTTTTTCCTTATGTTTCCTTTGAATCCATTTTTGTTAAAATTACTGACTGGTCATTGTACGTATAGTCTTGATATCGATGGCCAATCCTTAGAATAGAACATCCATATTAAGTTGGTGGGGGTCCTATACACAGCACCCCTATCAACAAGCTGTTTGCAATATAATGGGGTAGATTTAGACTGAAGTTTCATACAACGATCATAATAAAGTCCCCGACTGGTGCGAGGCACGCCTGATTTATTAAAAGGTTTCTAATATTGATGAACTATCCATAGGACAGGTCATGAATATTAGATCTGCGAGGGGTGAACACCTGGGACCCCCTAAGATCCGCTGCCCAGAACAGGTTCTTAGTGATGTTTATATGCTGGGAAGTATGTGGCTGTCTCACTATTCAAAGAGTACATGGGAGGAATATGCAAATCTGTAAACAGGGAGACAGTGCCTCTATTATGCCGCCCTCTATGGGAAGCACCCTGAACATCATGCCCGACTTTCCCAGAAGTCTTTACTGCATAATGATTTGCATATTCTTCCCATGTTCCCTTGCATTGGAGCAACTATGGCTGTATAAGTCTCCACACACCTGAAAAGGTGGTCTCTCCCTAAGGATGGACGTTATCCCCATAATCTATTCAGAGAGTAGTAGCAGCTATGTCCCATTGAAGACTTTAGGGCAGCACTGCAGTGCCAAAAGCCACCACTACGCCTTTTTACGGCAAGGGAAAAGCATGGCTCCTGACATGTAAAGGTAACTGAGAGCTGCAATGTCCCGGAGCAGCTGATCTGTGGGGTTATCGGATGGTGGACCCTCTCAGATCTAATATCGATAGCCTATCCTAAGGATCAACGATCAATATTAGAAAGTAGGTAACGCCTTTTATAGGTTTTGGCCTCTTAATAAATCAGAAGCACTGACATGAGCTAGAATGGAAGTCTACCCAAGTCAAGAACTGCTATAGACTTCCTATGTAAACAATGGCAGTTTTCTGGCATAAGTTATTCTAAAAATCCCCATCAATCCACTAGTGATGATCTTTTCCAAGGATAGGTCATCAATATCCAGTCGTGGAGAACCCATTTCACGTAGAGAATGCTATGGATTTCCATGATATGGTCAACCATTTATTTGATCTGTCACTATGTAATAAGATCTGTATGGCCAGTGACAGATCTTTCCAATGTTCACAACACATTATCATATCCTGTAAGTAGTACTAGAAAATGACCAGAATCCGTATATACCACAAAATGAATGAATAATGCTTTTGTTTCTATTGCAGGACGCAACAATGCCTGCGAAAAAACCTCTTACCTCTTTTTGCGGAAAGAACTACCAGTACGGATTGCGAACACGCTTAAAGAAGTTAACTTGCTGCCTGAAAACCTGCTGCAGAGGCCATCTGTGAAATTAGTACGGACCTGGTAAGTTACACTTTTAGTTGTCGTAGCATTGAGCGCATGTGCATTGAACAGATAGGCCAAAGACCATACACTTGCTTCATTGCACATGCGCAGCGAGACGAGGTGTACTTCCTCACTGGTGCCCAATACTCTCTTCTTGGTAATTTATCTCTTCTTTTACTACATAATGTTGAAACAACAAGTTGTGACAAGGCCATCTTTTGAAGGCTAAACCTCAGCTGTGTAATGTAATGTAATGCTGTTGGTTTAGTGGTCCCAAACTTAGGGACGGGTTCCTTTTAAAAAGCCGAAGAAGATAAGTAAAGTATTTAAGTATAAGTAAAGTATTTATAAAGATATTAAACATGTTTTCTTTAACTTTCCTTTAAATCATTGTATCTAAGGTGACTACTTACATGGTGGCCACATCTATAATGCCCTTTATTAGACTGTACACAATGCAAGTTCCTTACTAGATGAAAGTTGGTATACAGGTGATTGACTCAGGGTGCAATTGTGCATTGTCCTTTGGGCTTGTGAGAATGAAGTAGCTTCACAACCACTGAAGAGACATTTCCTAGAGATGTTATTGAGCTGGTGCTGGCTAACCTAAGTTATGAAGTATAAGGTACTGTCCAGACTTAACCAGATGAATATCCAGGTCATGGTCTTCAGGAGAGTCATGATAGACAAGTTACAGGTAGCAGGCCAACTCAGAAATGTGGTGAAAGCAGATGCAAATTGGTAGCCCTCACGAAGTGACAGGTCCAGAAATAGGTAGCAGAATGCGGCGTCACAAAATCAATTAATAGTGGGTATGTCATACAGTATTATCCTATCAAAGCGGGGTCAGACAAAT
This sequence comes from Leptodactylus fuscus, assembly GCF_031893055.1. NCBI lineage: Eukaryota > Metazoa > Chordata > Amphibia > Anura > Leptodactylidae > Leptodactylus > Leptodactylus fuscus. The sequence continues at coordinate 53,333,392 of NC_134266.1, forward strand.
AAAGGAATTGCGAAAAAGCGGGGGGATTCATCACCAGGGTTGATGACACCAGCTAATGCTGACGGCACAAACCTTGTTGTCAAGTCTGCCGGATACTATTACAGAGAACCTAAATCTTTTTAGGGGCAGTGACAAGACAATATTTTATTTTGTCTTCAGGGTTCAGATACAGAAGCTTTAGTGAGAATGTTCTTTCCTGTTTACTTTTAGGTATATGCAGAGTTTTCTTGAACTTTTAGAGTATGAGAATAAGAGTCCCGACGAGCCTGATGTCCTATATGAGTAAGTATATTGTGCCTCTGACAATTGGGGTTTTGGTGCTAGTAAAAATGATTTAATAATAGCAATGGGCATCACTAAATATAAATATAGGCATATAGTGTGAATTCTACTAAATAAAGCAGCAGAGACATCACCAGTACAATCATTCAGTATTTTAGGGTCTCCGCCAGCAGGTTGGGGGACATTACACCTCCAGCATGTCCTTATGCAGAGGTGGTTTACTATCGCAGTCTTACTTAAGACAATGCTGTCTATCTGTATTCTTAAGAAAAGTACTTTTAAGACACTCATTGGGTAAACACGCTGCAGAACTTCCATCAGCCAAATTTGCAAGTCACCACATCAAAAGCACCCAAACCAATGGGGTTTTACCCTTGTGTACCTGCAGGTTTTTCTCCATGCCCTCTGCTTCTTTTAGTCTTTGTACTGTAAAGTTTAAAAACAGCTGGTGAAATCTGTAGCACTATATGACATGCTGCAGGTCTATTGTCCCCATCACAAGTGTCTTGCCCCGGGTTTTAGGTGCAGCCGGTGGATGAGATTGCAGTAGGTTAGACACTTGCCAAGTTTGCTGTGACTAGCCCACTGCAATTACTGCCCATGTGAATATGACCTTATGAGTCTGTGGTTTTTACAGTTTCATCTCTTTTTCTTCATTGACGTTAAGGTCAGTAGAGTGACCGAGAGAGCTTCATCTGAGAAATGTGCATGCACTGTAGAAGAATCTGATGAAAACATTGACTCTTCTCTCAGGGAAGAATTAAAGGGTTATGTCACAAAAAATACTTATCTCTGGGTAGGCAGATTTGGCATAGGCAAGTTTAGAAGACCAAACCAGTGGTGCCTAAGGACATACTAGTGGAATAGTGTCCCCAAACTGTTATCAGGTTCCCTTTAGCATCTTGCAAGTCCAAGGTACTACTTTTGTATGTTTCTCTTAGTACAACAAATGATATTTTGTGAAATGTTCTATGGGCAGATGAGACATAAAATAAGTGGAATGTTTTAGCCAATGACCCAAACTGCTCATGTAAATCACAAAAATTGGTACCAATGTGAACAAATACCAGCTCTATGCTTTACCAGACTAGAAGCAATCCGCTAAACCACTGACTGCAAGTGTGCAGCATCTGTGCTGGTCTCCTCAGATACTGTATGATTAGTCTGTGACTAAGACTAAAATAAAATAATCCTTTATTAGTCCCACCATGGGGAAATTCAGTGTTACAGCAGCATGGACAATACAGTAATATATTACAAGAAAAAACACATACAAACTCAGAATAGCAGATAGAAAAGATACTAGGAGTCATAGCAACTAAAAGAAAAGAAAGACTTCAGGATCATTTAGTTCTCTGTGCGGAGTGATCTTCGCTTAGCCTGTAGTTGATTATACAGCCTGACCCTAGTTGGATGGAAGAACCTCCGATAACGCTCCTTCTCACACTTGGGGTGAAGCAGTCGGTCACTGACATTACTGCCCAGTGCTGTCACGGTCTCATACATGGGATGGGATTTATTCTCCAGCATGGAGCTCACCACGTACAGAATCTTTCTGTTACCACCACCTGTACTAGAGACAGGAAGTGATGTCATTTGATTGACAATTGCAGAGAGGATGACATCATTGGATCATTAAGGAGATTTGTTTTGTTTATTTCACTTTTTAAGTTCCAAGCACTAATGTTTCGGCATGCTGATTTTTTTTTTGTTCCCCCGATAGATCCTGGAATCGCTTTATTGTCATACAGTGAGACTCAAACAAATTCTAAGTTTTCATACAGCCTCGGTGGAAAAATTGTACATTGCAAACATTATGATTTTCAGCTTACACTTCATTACATCTAGCTTTGTATATGTAAAGACTGCCGCTGTGCTCCATTGTGCAAGATAATGTTACTTGAATTAGTACAATTAAAGGCCTTTTCCTTTCTCCATCTTTTTAGCTTTTTAAATATTCTCATTCAAGTGAGAAATAGACACAATGATGTGGTTCCCACCATGGCCCAAGGCGTCATTGAATACAAAGAGAAATACGGATTTGACCCTTTTGTCAGCAGTAATATCCAGTATTTCCTGGACAGGTTCTACACAAATAGAATCTCCTTTCGTATGCTCATTAATCAGCACAGTAAGTATCCTGCGTGTATACATCTAAAGCCGCTCGCTGAAAATATGTATTCAGTATGAGGAGCGCAAATGTTTTCTATAGGAAATTGTGCAGGCACAACGGTGGGATGTATGAAAGGTATCGCGGAGGAAAAAAGAACAAGAAAAGTCAATTGGTCTATTATGCATATCACATTTCTAAGCATATTTTATGGCACTGCTGTACTTTATAGATGAAAAGTTTAGTTATTGTATGCGGTAATATATTCACTTTTTTCCATCAAAGGTTTTTTTCGAATTTGTCTTCATTACCAATTCTTGATTTATTTTTAGGCTACATTTACAGCTGCAGATTCCAACTAAAAATCTTTTCTGATGGACACTGTTCTAGTTAGTGGGGTCCACTGGGTCTTTTCTGGTGGACACTGTTCTAGTTAGTGGGGTCATTGGGTCTTTTCTGATGGACACTGTTCTAGTTAGTGGGGTCCATTGGGTCTTTTCTGATGGACACTGTTCTAGTTAGTGGGGTGCACTGGGATTTGTTTGTTAATCACGCTAGGTTCACGTATCGGTCTCTGTTCGGGGGTTCCGGAGACTGTAATAGGGTCCACATCCGAAAGGGGAGAGAAAAGCGCTGCTTACTTCCCTGGCCACCTCTGCACTTACAGGGCAGGAGTCAAGCAACTTTTATGTTTCTGATGCGGGGAAGACCAGGCTATCCTTTTGTATCGATGGGCCATAAAATTCTAAAGCTGAATGATGTGTTTTTTATATAGTAGCTGTAGGGCTATTTTTTACAATAAGATATACTACTCTATGGCATATATAATTTTGCACCTTTTATATTAGAACGTGCAACCCTTCTTATATACGCCCTATTTGTAGACATATTTACACCTTATTTCCTTATTTTATTTCCCATCAGCAGACCTAACTTCAATTTATCAATTTTCTTTTAAGCACTTCTGTTTGGGGGGGACATAAATCCTGCACATCCCAAGCATATTGGCAGCATTGATCCCACCTGCAATGTACCAGAGGTAGTGAAAGGTAAGTTCTATATGTTGTTTATACATTTATATAGGAAATAATAATGAAAATTCAGAAATGGACGTCAGGAGGTATTCAGAGTTCCACATACGAAATAATCAAGTGGCTTTGTGAATTCTTTGCTTTAACTTATCTTGTAGTTTGGTCATGGTTACCCAGAGCTGCATTCATAGTTCAGCTTGGTGCTATTGGGAATAGATAACCAGCTTGTGGACAGACAAATCTCTAAAAGCTTGGATAAACTCCTTTAACACTCTCCCTCACTGCTCTCCTATAAGTATGGCACAGCAAGAAGATCATCAATGCCCTGTGTCATACTTGTACAGTACAGTAATGGCTGTATGGATTGATTCAAATGTACAGTGGATACTCTACTGCAGATAAGATTACATAGTACAGTCCCTTACTAAGGTTTAAAGTTAAAAAAAAAAAAAAAATCAATCAATATAATGTTTAAAAATATTGAAACAAAAAAAAAATCTCCCCTGATATCACTTTTCTTCTTTTAAAAATGTTACTTTGTTACAAATAAAATCAATAAAGAAAGAACAACAAGTATTTGACAAACCACATATTTGGCGACCAGTAATATACCGCTAAGGCATTATTTGGATACACTGTAGAAAAAAAGCAACCGTTTTGTTGCTTTTTTGATAACGTTTAATCCCTGAATTATTAGAGGATGACGCAGATCAGCATTTTTACAATTTTGGGTGGTAATTGCCATTGCTAAAACACAAGGAGATGGCGTTATTGGAAAAATAACTTACAGTTCCACAGAAAATCTCATTGCTACAATGGAAGAACAATTGAATCTACCTGGGGTTACAGTTTGGGAGCCCTTTTATGTAAAGGAGTAGTTGGCCATATCTTTTACACTACAGTGGTTGCCTCGGACCTGTACCCTAATATGCTCCAAGAAAATGTAATACCACAACTACAGCTGGGACTTGAAAATGAAGACTTATATTCTCAGCAGGATGGAGCCCCTCTTCACTATGCTTTAGCATTGCAAAATTGCCCAATAGATACGCAAGGCCCAGTTGAAAGACCACCACCACTTTTGAGGAGTTATCAAATGTAAGGTGTATTCAAGACAAGCACACACACTTGATGCATGATTCATTTCATAAGAGAAGCGTGCCAAGAAATGAATGGCAATAAAGAACTTGCCAAATTTTGATTATATAAACTGTCTACCTACTTATTTACCCGCTGTATATTAGCTACTGCTGTCTTTGTACGAAGTGGGCACTATGTTATTTATGCCATACCGTGTTTCCCCAAAAATAAGACAGTGTCTTATATAAAATTTTGGTCCTAAAAATATGCTATGTATTATTTTCAGGGGATGTCTTATTTTATTTTTGTGTGCTGCTGCCACCACTGCACTACGCTGAGATGAGACTGTATGAAGAAAAACATTGCAGCAGGTTGAACAGTGTGCAGTGCTCAGTGTGCACAGGAAAGCCGGCTGCTGCCGCTGCTGTGTTCCCGTACGTTGTATCCACTGTTCCTGCTGCTGTGGGACGAGCTGGGAGAGTGGACCCCCCGCCATATACGATGCTTAGTGTATGCACAGAGGGCATCTCCCAGCTTATCCTACAGCAGCAGGAATAGTGGATACAACGTGTCTTGTTTACATGTAGTAAGTGCGTCATTTTTTTGTTACTTTGTTTTTCATGTTTTTTTTGTGTCATCATGTAAAAAATATTTTTTAAATTTAATTTTCAATAAAAGTTATGTTTTAATAACATGCTTCTAAGCTCTGGTTGCTGAAGTACATGTTTGTGGTGCTAGCATATCTCCGACCTGGACTGGGAGGTTCATTGACTTTTTCGTGCACCAGAGCTTGGTAACTGTTCACATTGTAGCCACTAACTATATATCTTTTAGGGCTGTGGTAATTTTTCTCTTATACTGTATTTTAATATTCACTTCCTTTATAGTGTTGATTTTTTTAAAAAAAGTTCAATCTTTTACACTTGTCTCTAGAATAAGATAACACCTGTTCATGTTCTTCTTGTCAGATGCCTATGAAACAGCAAAAATGCTGTGTGAGCAATACTACCTGGCAGCTCCGGAGCTTAAAATTGAAGAGTTCAATGGTAAAGTATCTTCTGTCATATATACATATGATATTAATGACTGGTTAACTGTAATGTTGTACTAGCCTATGAACATATGATATTATACTAGTCAAAAAAATGCCCCCAGCATGAACTATGTACATTGGAGAATTTCCAAAAAGATGGGTGCAGTTACTTTATAAGGCTAGGTTCACACCTGTTGCTGGTCTATGTTTGGGGTTTCTATCCCCGAATACACTTAAAAAAAAATGCGGAGAGAAAAGTCCTGCAAGCAGAATTTTTCTCTCCACGTTTTTTCCACCTTTTTCGGGCAGAAACCCGGCGTAGCAAATTATAGCCAATAGGGTCTGTGGGTTTCTGCAGGTAACCACTTTTTTAAGCAGATTAGGTTTCTGTTTATGGGGTCCCCAAGTAGACCCCACAAACGGAGACCTGAAATTAGGTGTGAACCTAGTGTAACTTTGTTTTGTTGTTTGATTCCATGCCATCAGTACACTTACGAGTTATGTAGGATCTGATGGTCCAGGGGTACAGTATGTGACAAAAGTAGTAATGTGCCAGATCAAGAAAAACTTACCGTATATACTCAAGTATAAGTCAAATTTTTCAGCACAGTTTTTGTGCTGAAAAAGCCCCCCTCGGCTTATACTTGAGTCAATAAGTTTTCCTAGTTTTTTGTGGTAAAATTAGGGGCCTTGGCTTATATTCAGGTCGCTTATACTCGAGTATATACGGTACTTTATTAGTGCTTCAGGACCTTAGTGACCAATCCATAGGATCCAAAGAATGATACAGTGAAATTGAGATAAGAGAATATAAATATATATTAAAAGTAATAGAGCACATGCTGAAATCATGCATGGCCAATGTTTAATAATTTTCAGTAGTACTGTATCTTTCATGGTCTCAGACATTAAGAATATTAGAATATTAATGTAGATGCCATTGACATTTCTAATGTTTCATGTAGTTGTATTTCTTAGATTTTACACATTCCATTGATTTCTTTTATAGCTAAAGCTCCAGGTAGACCACTGCAGGTGGTGTATGTGCCCTCACACTTGTTTCATATGCTGTTTGAATTGTTTAAGGTTAGTTTACAGCAATTATTTTTTATCATTTTTTTTTGTATATTTAACATGTAATGTTATTTGTGCATGAAGAGTACAGTGTGGGAGCTTTTGTTCATGTTATGTGTTTCATGTTTTATAACATATATATCCTTGTATGATACGGATGGCCCATTCATCTGATTGCACATAGTCTTGTACAACATATCTCATGTGCTGTAGGTATAATCTGCAGCCCAACCCTTGTGGCTCCCTTAGGCCTCGTTCACATCTGTGTTGGTATTCCGTCCGGGGGAGTCCGCATGAGGATACTGAATACTGTTTGCAACTGCAGTAAAAGCACACGGACCCCATAGACTATAATGGGGTCTGTGTGCTTGCTGCGCACAGCCTGCATGAATCATGCAGGCAGAAAAGTAGCTTGTGAACGACTTTACTGTCCGCATGATCCCTGCGGAGATCTGGTGGCAAGCACACGGACCCCATTATAGTTTATGGGGTCCATGTGCTTTCACTGGCACACCGCTTGGGGTTGCGTTTGGTATTCAGTATCCTCATGCGGTCTCCCCCGGACGGAATACCAACGCAGATGTGAACGAAGCCTTAGGTAACAGCTGAGCACCAACAAGTTCTCCATTAGAGTAGGGAAGGTTACTTAAAGATACATAACGCTACGTGATTAACTACTACTAGAATTATATAAATTAGTAAATGACAATAAGATCCTAAAGTGTAAAAAATATTTTCACTTAATACAAAACCATTTTCTTGTCTATCTCGGTGTGCACAAATCTAAGCGGTGCTTTGCACTTGCATTTTGTTGCACATTCTAAATGAAAAAGATAATTCTCTGGGCCTCTGAATACTTGGCAGATGGATGTAAGATTAGCGCTAGAAGTTTTAAACCTTCCTTCCGCATTACTTACATCCTCTGTATTCCTAATTATTTGGGTCACACAAGGATAGTTCAGTACACACATCGCCTTTTGTTACTTTTCTATATATTACGGTATAAATGAGTCTCAGATTTATATAACACAATGCAAAATACACTTCACATAGACTGAGAAGAACATTTGGGGAGGATTCATTAACCGATCTACTAAAGGGGTTGTCCAGGACTAGAAAAATATGGATGTCTTTATTAACTGTGCCATCACAGTGAATAAAGCTGAGCTGTAATACTAGAAGCAATCTGTGGACTAGTGTGGCGCTGTTGTGGAAGAAGGCAGTCATTTTTTCCTAATCCAGGACAATCCCTTTAAGAGGCATGTGCCCCCTTATAAATTGGGGGTATCGGTAACCGGATGAGGTGTAACTTGCACCTATTTCTGCAAGTTCAATAGATTTGTTGAACTATTGGAGGCCACACCCCTTTTTCACTATTATCCATCCAGAGGAAGGCATCTTGCATAGATCTTTTTTTGACATAGGCCTCGCACTGGAGTCTATAGGAGTGAGTCAACCTCTTTCCCAACCTAGAATACCATAGACTCCACCATTAACTTTTGCACTACCATAGAAAACCAGAAATAATGTACATTATGAAGAACCTTTCACCCTCTCCTCCAGCTCCGGTTTGTTGCATCCTTTCTTTGCAGTCGTCATTATCAATATCAGTCACACCAGTCTTTGTACACGCACCACAAGGTTGTCAGTTTTCCAATTACTGACCCCCATCTAGTCTAGCACAGGTTTCCACGTACACAGTTACTCCAACCACTTGATTCTCCCATTCCAATGTGAATTCCCACTGAATTTGATCCACGGACAACTTGTTCTCTTTGTTTTATGCTCTTCAGGGTCACATGTCTAATATTCATGAATGGAAGCTATGATCATGAAAGGGCAGGTGGCCTTTTAGTGTATTTTTAAAGCACATCTTGGTGCAAAATATAGTTGTTTGATAATGACTTAAGCACATGCACCATTTGAAGGCCTTTTATTGTCTACACATTTAAAGAGGAGTGTTCATCGTCTCCACCAACTCCAGCTCTTGGTATGATTTAATAGTCATTGCTACACTGATTATGGCAAAGTGGGATTTTTTTTTTTCTCTAGTCGCCAACATTCCTGAGCAATAAGTGCTATTAGTTTTGGTGCCTGATATGCTGTATAGTCCGTGTCAGGCAGGAGCTAACAAGGGGTGTGATTCTGACTCTGGCTGCCTCTGATTGGAGCTCTGAATCACGCCCCCCTGTCTGACACTGCCCATTGGTCTGTACAGAGCTTAAGTAGAATATAAGGCACCAAAACTAACTGTATTGGTTGCTCAGGAACGGTGGGGGTTAGAGAAAAAATTCCAAATGGAGTTGGTGGAGGTGGTGTAAGGTCTTTCTTTAAAAAGAGGACGTTTCAAAAATGGTATTTTTCCTTTTTTAGCCAACAATTAAGTGAAAAATCCCCATAAATAACATCTAAGAGATGTTATTGCAAGACATTGGTTTGTAGTACAGAATTTTTTTCTACATCAGGGTGAAGCTTTCCCTATAATATCTGCCAAATACTGTACGGTTTAATTCCTGTGCACTGAGCTCACTTCTCAGACACGGAAAGACCGATAATAAAAAGTTAAGCCCAGACTCCTGAGAAAACATGGTCATTGGAAATACTTGTATTTTTATGCCACATTAGTACAGTAATACATCTTTCCGAAAGAGCAGCAAAGCATTCTGGGTCAGCAAAACTTCTTCCCCTGAAATTCTCCTGTAATTCTTTTGGAAACAAAGTAATAACAGTGTGTATTGGAATCCAGTTAAGGATAAAATGCCTTGCCATAATTATTCAGAATTAGAGGTATCACTATCCCGATCTTGGCTCCAGTTCAACCTGGTTACAGAGTAATTTACTGCTATAATAAGGGATAACACGACTTGGGTGGTGAGAAGCAGCAAGCATTTCATTTCATAAGAAAAGATTGGCAGTTTCCACAATGATATATTGTGGTGCCTTGTTACACGCAGTCCTTGAGCAACAATTTTATTAATAATTGGGCATTTAAATAGCTACTTTATTCCAATGTTAAGCCTATTACCTTGTTATTTTACTTTTATAATTAGTAATCATAGTAGCAGAAAGTAGTAATTTCCACTCAAAGAAGACTTGAGTTCAGTCTTCTTGTTGCTTAGAGTTTTAATTATGTTGGTGCCAAAAAAAGCACATAGCAACGATATTCCCCTACTGGTACAAGGCAGGCAGTGTTTCACTCCGCCGATACCTACACCATAATCAGTTTGTTGGGCACTCTCCAAAATTTAGAAATAAAGCGGAACTATGCTGCTCCGTATTCAGAAGTCACATTTAAAAGGAATCTGTCAGCTGAAACGTGTCTATTATATTATAGCCAAGACATTGTAGCGCACATTTTCCTCGACTTTCATTCCCATATTTAGTATAATATAATATATAAACTGATACTGCATTTTTAAGAAAAAATATTTTTTACCATACTGTAAGTGCAATGGGGGCATGGCTGAGCCTGTTGACCTCTACAGTGCTGCCCCTCCACATGATTGACAAGCTGTACTCGGATTCCCTCATGTATACTCCGCGCATGCGCAGTACAGTTCCTAGGGCTGACCTAGGGCTGGGATGTATACCAAATCCATATTCAAGTGCAGTACCAAGTACTGACAAGCCAGTGTACCTGTGCAGTCACTGAGGTGCTCTAGCCCCATCATCCTGCTGATCGAGAGGTCAGAACCCCATCGATCAAAAGAGCATAGCTTATTCTAAGAAAAGGTCTAAAGTGTTGGAATCCTAAAAAACTTGTTTTATTAGTAAGAGTTGTGAAAATATGGAGTCAAAGGCCAAAAATTACCAAAGTTTAAAAAATGTACCATTCATGTTCTTATCATTGTTAAAGCATAGCTGTCATCAGACTGTGCTGTCCTATGTAAGGCCAAGATGGGGAGAAGGCTGCTCTCCTATTAGCCAAAACTACACAAAAAATAGGAGTGATGACAGAATACCCCGCACACCTAGTTCTGAGGGGAGCACTCCAGACACCTCTCCTCACCGCCCCTACCTATCTCTACAGCATTAGCATGTCCAGAGACATTTCTTGATGCATTGGCTACAAAACTGATATATTTTATATGACTTTTGTGTTGTGTAGTTATCATTAGAGATGAGCGAGTAGTATTCGATCGAATACCTCGCCACCGTAGGAATGCATGTAAGCAGCCGAACACCAAGGGGTTAAGCGCATTGAATATTCGATGCGTTTAACCCCTTGGTGTTCAGCCGCTTACACGCATTCCTGTGACGGCGAGGTATTCGATCAAATACTACTCGCTCATCTCTAGTATCATCTTTATATAACTCTGCATGTCTCTGTATTAGGGTCAGTTACACAACAAAATCTCACATTTCCCTTTCTGCTCCCCAAGAACTCAATGAGAGCCACTGTGGAGCAACATGAAGGCCGTACAGAGGCCCTGCCGCCTATAAAGACATTGGTCACACTTGGAAAAGAAGATCTGTCTATAAAGGTATGGTCACACCCTCCTGGAAGTAATACATTGATATATTTTATTGGTGTAGTGGACAAATAAGAAGAGATAATAACATAGCACTTTACATTTGTCAGCATGGTTTTGCATATTGAAAAAGCTATTAACTAGAGATGAGCGAACACTGTTCGGATCAGCCGATCCGAACAGCACGCTCCCATAGAAATGAATGGAAGCACCTGGCACGCAGACTTTGCTGGCGGCCAGCCGCTTATCCCCCCCTGCATGCCGGCCGCTTCCATTCATTTCTATGGGAGCTTGCTGTTCGGAACGGCTGTTCCGAATAGTGTTCGCTCATCTCTACTATTAACCCTTTAAGGAAGCAGGGTAGTTCGTACTTAAAGGGGTATTCCCATCTCAAGGATCCTATCTATACTGATAGCTTTTGTAAATTAAAGACTTTTCTTAAATATATTGCTTTAGAAATGCTGTTTTGTTTGCCTGCAATGTGAACTTATTCCTCCCATTGTTTACATCATTGCTATAACCACAGACATATAGAATAAGTGACATCACTTAGTCACTGCTCCTGCTGGCAGGACAATCGTTCAGCTACTTGCAGTTTGCTGATACAGGCGAGCCTGTTATCTCTCTAGGGAGACACACATATAACACTCAGTCCATTCTGTACAAGCATGTTCATATTATCTGATCTGCATAAGTATTGTCATAGCTCAGTGTCCCGTAAAGCAAGGTGGGAGGAGAAATACAGAAAGTGAGAAGAGACTGCAGGCAAACTGCTGAAACAGTGAGGTGGGAAAACCCCTTTAAATGTTCAACAACTTCTGAAATATTTTCCAATACCATATTTATATTGGTTTTATGTTTTACTACATTTACTAATAAAATGTTTTTTTCAAAAACGAATGATTTTCCTGTCGGAAGCCGCGACGGTTGCGGCTAGCAGCGGCAGGCGCATTTGGGTCTGGATTCTAACGCAGCTTCCATTTTACGCTGTGTGAACTAGCCCTTAAGAACTCTTTGTTTAAAGGGTACTTCCAGTACTTTTCATAAATGAGTTATAAAGGAGAACGTTTTGTAAAATTTCTTATTAAAGAAATAGGTTTCCTTCTCCATTTATCAGGCTTGTTTACTTTTTATGTAATTGTGTATGGAGAAGGGAGAGAAAGGAGGAGGCTGCTGGAAAACACATACTTATCACTGCTGCTATTCTGTGAGCTCTCTTAACACTGCTACGCTTCAATGTGAGACTCTACCACTACAATAAATGAAGTGATGAATGAATTACCAGCCTTCTCCTCCACCTAACCTCTCCGTAGAGTACTGTGTTTGGGGTGAATATGGGCAGTGGAGCCCATAGATTAGCATATTTATTATCTGTTAGTTTGGAGATTGTATGGGGAAGTGGCTGGAAGTGGACCTTGAAGGGGGGGGGGGGGGCTGGGGTGAGGTTAATGGGATGGGGGTAGTTTGCTCTGTCTTCGTGTTTTATCAAACTATCTGGAAAAGTAAAGCGAAATCAAAAAATGATTTGAGTTAATAAAGAAATTATCACAACTCTTCTAGATCAATGTTCTAAAGTAACATTACAAGAAGTTGTGTGTGGTAGATTCAGTTCATGTTGGTTCTTAACTCTTTGTGAGAGAGGTAACACTTTACCCTTCCCTAGATCTGTGACCAGGGTGGTGGCGTGCCTTTGAGGAAGATAGATCGCTTGTTCAATTACATGTATTCTACAGCACCTAGACCCAGTCTGGAGCCAAGCAGAGCCGTTCCATTGGTAAGCGAAGGAAATCTTGTATGTCTGCCATGTATACATTGTAGCTTGTTCTAATTATTTTTAGTATCAAATCTTTCTATAGCTATAGAACCTTATAAAAGGATTTTTATGCCAGAGATATCTTCTACAGTCGTGCTCTAGACCCCCAAAAGATGCATTGGACTTGTCCGAGTTAAATACTTGGGACAAATAAGAAAGAAGCTACGTTCACCACAATAATTCCCAGCCACTATGGCCGCTCCAGGCTCTCTTTTACTTGGCAGCTCATCACTGCTGACATGATGACATGGTGTATACTGTACAGCATGTTATTACAATGCCCAGCAGGGCGGACCCGGGTGACCATGCTGCTGGGGGATTAAATTGATGAGTATAGCTTTTTTAATGTAATATATCATATTTCTTGCCTTTGGAAAAAAAAATATATCCATCACGACAGCTAGGTTTATTTAAAGGGGATGCCCAGTGAAAGACAGTCAACCATGCTTCCATTACAGCGATAAGCACAAGAGTCCTTGTAGAATAAGTACCAGGCAGCATAACCTTGGTACAGGGTGGAGGGTGCTAGTTCACTAAAGACTCTTCTGCACTCCCAAGCTAAAGAACCGGGTGTGACTTCATTGTAGAATTTAGGATCTTGACGCTTTAATAAAATACATGTGAAGTAGACTCCAATTTGTGGCATGCTCTTCTACTTTCTACTAAGACAAAAATATCTCTGCACTTTTCTGTGAATTGCCCAGTAAGTATTTGGAAGAAAATAAAGGTGTCTTAGTTTCCATTTCCATTACTTCCAGGCTGGTTTTGGGTATGGATTGCCCATCTCTAGACTCTATGCTCGCTATTTCCAAGGAGACCTTAAACTCTACTCCATGGAAGGTGTTGGTACGGACGCAGTTATCTATCTTAAGGTAATTTTTCAAGATCTCTAGCTAAAGATTGATCAAGCTTAATATGATACAGTTGGCTCCACTTTAACCTTTCTTTAACCATTTAGGCTGTTTCTGGTGATTCATTCGAGAGATTGCCGGTGTTCAACAAGTCAGCATGGCGACACTACAAGAATGCCGCAGAAGCCGACGACTGGAGCAACCCAAGCAGAGAGCCACGGGATGCTTCAAAGTACAAGGCTAATAAATAGGCAGCCTTCAGGATCTGCGTGTGTGCTGCTCTTATGTTTTAGGCAGTGTTTGTTGTTACAAAATCACTGTAATATTAATGGGGAATACTCTTTGAACTGGATACATCTGTAAATGGTCTCCCTGTTACAAGAAGGCCAGTACTTTGCTTTTCCCATTGCACCTTCTGTGACTTGGATATATAATTGACGCTTGGTTTTGGTGCCACCAGATCTAAGGGTTTGCACTCCTGTTTATGGATCCAGGTCACTGCTGTTAGATTATTTTGTATGCACAGTTGATTTGTGGTATTAAGTGCTATTTTGTCTTGGTGTTCACCGAGGACGGACATGAAAGTGTGTATAGATGGTATTTAAGGTTTCCTTCGGTTACTGGACTATTGCCTATGCAATCATATTACACAAAACTGTAGAGAATATAACAGAGATGAATATAGCTACATTGGTATAGTTCGAGATATTGGCCATATTTTATAACGGTGTAAATAGTAGTTGTTGGGTTGTTTGTTGACCCGTTTGGGGTGGTCCTTTGATCGCTGACATTGGGACGACTTTAGCTCTAGTAAGAAGTATACCACTGTTAGACAACGCTCTATTTGAGTCTGAAATGTTACTATTTTTATTGCATGTAATATAAAAAAATATAGAAATCTAGTTTCAAGAAATTACTGAAGTTTTAACCGGAGTGAACCTGCGGTAAGAAATGTTTTTAAAGAATGACCTTACTATGTAATAGGCAGATTTACATTCTTTACCTTACGTGTTATGTGTATATTTCTCCTCGGATATGGAAATTTTACTCTGTGCTTGAATACATTAGTGCTGTGGGGCAATGCGCAATGGAGAATGGGTAGTACGATGCATTATATTTATTGAATTTTAGCTAGATTTGCAATATTTTCCTGATGTTTCATATGGCAAATGGTCTACCATTCAAATTAATGGCATTTTATTGTGGTTTTTTATGTTTTTGTTGTAAAACATTTCATACCAAAGAGAGTCTGGAAAACCTCAGATACATAGATAATACTATTTATATGATATGAACTAAATGTATGTAGACTAGAGATGAGCGAACACTAAAATGTTCGGGGTTCGAAATCCGATTCGAACAGCCGCTCACTGTTCGACTGTTCGAACGGGTTTCGAACCCCATTATAGTCTATGGGGGGAAATGCTCGTTTCAGGGGTAGGCAACATTCGATCAAATTCTACTTACCAAGTCCATGAGTGAGGGTCGGGCTGGATTCTTCTCCCTGCACTGCGTCCCCGCGGTGTCTTCCGGCCTTGAATTCACTCTGCTAGGCATCGCAGCCTAGCAGAGTGAATTCAGAGCCGGAAGAGGACGTGGGACACTGCGCAGAGAGAAAGGTAAGAGAAGAACCAGCGTTGATTGGCAATGTATAGCATTCTGCCAATCGACGCTGGTTCTGCATCGAATCTTAACTTCGAACAGCTAGTAGTACTCGATCGAGTACGAGTATTTAGAATACCGTAGTATTCGATCGAACACCTACTCGATCGAGTACTACTCGCTCATCTCTAATGTAGACCTGTCCACAGTCAAAGAAAGGGGCTATCCTTTTGCTGCTTCAGTCCTTGGCCATACAGCACCTTGAGGACAACGGTCAAGTGGACCCAATATCCCAGGATATTTTGGAAAAACAAAAAGTATATACAAGCCTAATGTATACTCAGGGGGTGGGTGAGCCCTATACCAAGCATAATATTATGTGTCGTTTTTGCCCAGAATTTTTCTTTAATGATAACCTGTCCTGATATGTCTGCTTTAGTTAATACTTGTATACACTTGAAATAACACTATAGCACTTTTTCTCAGCAACCTCTGTTCCTCTGTTATTCCTCTTAGGGTGTTAGGAGATAGTGATGTGTCCCTACTCAAGATGACATATCCAGTAAGGTCAGTGCTGGCAGTGTCAGATTCTTAGGGACACAAATCTAATTGACAAGGAGAATGGTAACATTCAGTTGTCAGTCCATTCATAGATTTTGGTAGGGTTTTCCCATAAAAGACATTTATGGCTTATCTCAGTGTTCTATGTTGTTTCTGTAAGTCCCATTCATTTCTATGGAAATAACAGAAACAATGTAGCTTAGAGGGAGATGCTGTTCCTATAAGCCCAACCATTGATAACCGGCTTCTCAGTGAGGTTGTGGTCAAGCAAGAGCCAAGGCCATGTAGGCAGGGTTGGTTAATTGTAGGGATAAATGCAGGTCCCACCTCTGGGACTTGTACCAATCAGGCATTTATGGCATATCCTGTGGATATCCCATAAGATGTCTTTCATGAGAAAAATCCCTTTAAGGAATAATAACAGAGGAATAGCAGACAGTATGGAGTTCAAACAAAAGAAGACCCACAATTGCTACTACATGGGGAATTCAAGTGTTTCCAGTAGACATGTTAGGAGGCAGGAATGGTCTTCTTTAAAGGGAATATATCACAACCTAATGTTTAAATTGTGTTTTTATAAATCCATTATAAATTTTTAGTTAATGTTTTTCTAAACTTACATGAAATATATCCATAATTAGAGAATAATAGTTAGAGGTTTATTACTAGAGATTTGCGAACACTAAAATGTTCGAGGTTCGAAATCCGATTCGAACAGCCGCACACTGTTCGACTGTTCGAACGGGTTTCGAACCCCATTATAGTCTATGGGGGGAAATGCTCGTTTCAGGGGTAGGCAACATTCGATCAAATTCTACTTACCAAGTCCATGAGTGAGGGTCGGGCTTGATTCTTCTCCCTGCGCAGCGTCCCCGCGTCCTCTTCCGGCCTTGAATTCACTCTGCTAGGTATCGGGCCTAGGCAGAGCCGACTGAGCATGCCCACGCTACAAGAAAATGGCTGCTTACAGTGTAAGCAGCCATTTTCTTGTAGCGCGGACATTCGCAGTCGGCTCTGCCCAGGCCCGATGCCTAAGCAGAGTGAATGCAGAGCCGGAAGAGGACGCGGGAACGCTGCGCTGGGAGAAGACTTCTAAAGGTAAGAGAAGAACCAGCGTTGATTGGCAATGTATAGCATTCTCCCAATCAACGCTGGTTCTGCATCGAATCTTAACTTCGAACAGCTAGTAGTACTCGATCGAGTACGAGTATTTCGAATACCGTAGTATTCGATCGAACACCTACTCGATCGAACACTACTCGCTCATCTCTATTTATTACCATCAGGGCAAATAATTTCTTTGATGGGAATGGCTCCTAAATCCTGACTTAAGGAAACAGGTGAATAGTGCTGCTACCAATACTGGATGGCCAAAGTGATCATCTGTTCTCAGCTGCTGACACACAGAGAATGGAGCAGGAAGCAGAGAGCTCTGTTCTTTTTATAGTAGCCAGACCAGGTACTGCAAATCAGGTTCTGTTCACTTGAAAGTTCACATCTGTGTCTGGGCCATTCAGTTCCTCTATTTGTATGAAATATGCAGTGCGAAAAGTCCTGCATGCAGCACCTTTCCACATTTTTCATGCGGAAAACACATGGACCCCATTATAGTCTATGGGGTCTGTCAGTTTCCTCAGGTAACTTCTTTTTTATGCAGATAGGTTTCTTTTTTTTTTTTTTTTTAATGTACATTGAGAGCCTCATATAGGGCTCACAATGTACATTTTTTTCCCTATCAGTATGTCTTTGTAGAATGGGAGGAAATCCACGCAAACACAGGGAGAACATACAAACTCCTTGCAGATGTTGTTCCTGGCGGGATTTGAACCCAGGACTCCAGCGCTGCAAGGCTTCAGTGCTAACCACTGAGCCACCGTGTTGCCCCTTTTTATGCAGATAGGTTTCTGTTGAGTGGGGGGTCCCCAAGCAGATTCCGCAAATGGAAACCCTGAACGCAGATGTGAACCGAGCCTCGGATGTAATAAATCAGTTTGGCCACTACACAGAGAGGAAAGCTGCCTGCTTCCTGCTCCTTTTTCTGTGTTCAAGCTGTTGACGGCTGCTGATCAGCGGGGATGCCTGCTGTTGGACGACCACCAATCCAATATTGATAATATATTCTTAAGTTAGGTGAATAATATTTTTAGCTTGAAAAAACTCTTTAAGGGTATGATCACACAGCGGAAAATGGATTCCGCGTGTGAACATACTGCGCAGATAGCCGCGATGGAATGCCAATGCAGTGCACTGGCATCCCGTCGCGGCATTCCGCTCCGGAGTAGGCCCAAATGAATGGGCCTAATCGAGAGGGAGGGTTGTGCCGCGGACGCAGTGGCTGAGTCAGCCGCCGAATCCTCGGCAAGAAGGGGCATGTCACTTCTTTTTTCCGCTACTAGCTAGTGGAAAAAAGAAGCAAGCGGCTCCCATTGAAGTCAATGGGAGTCGTTTTTGGCAGCATATTTTGAGGCGGATTCCGCATCAAAATCCGCTGCCAAAAAACTGCATGTGATCTAGCCCTAAGTATGCAGAAACCTAATTTTGCCGGGTACAAAAGTGATAAATTGACATTGATAACGCCTTGGTGATTGTACAGTTACCATTTACAGACACAATATTTTATGAGGATGGATTCATATGTGCAATTTTATTTAAATGTAACTAAACCCTGGAGTAGATCCCAGAGACAGGAAAGCTTTGTATATCCCCTCTCACTCCCTGTATATCCCCTCTCACTCCCTGTATATCCACTCCTGAGTTTGGCTCAAACATCTGTACCAAAAACTGCATATATATAAATAGCATGAAAAGTGAAGTAGCCTGCCCTGTGTGACCTTGGCAGTACCCTTGCGTTATCCCGACACAGGCCTATCATTATGGTTAATATAAAAGCATCTTAGCATTTTATTTTTATGTTACATTGTGTTTTGTAGAGGCTATTAGGATAAACTTTTCCAGAACAATAAAAAGTACATTATTTGACATTGCGATCTTTAGACGAGACCTTCCTAACGTATGCTTTTCTTTTCTTTTGCCATATCTCTGATTCTTTTTTCTCTGATTTTGTATTGTTGTAGTTCTTTAGTATGATGTATTATTTATGATGTCGAGTGTTTTCAATGAACCTGCTGCTTTTATTCCCGGATTATTTTTTGTTTCCCTAATGGATTAGTATATTCTATCTGTTAAAAAAAAAAGATTTCTGGAAAATAAAAAAAACCAAACTATTTTTTTAAGAATGATTTGATTCTGCAGTTTTTCTTGTCTCTTACTCACTGATGTTACAGATTGTTTGCATCATTATTTATTATATAAGCATCGTCTCCAATGTTCAATGTGATATCAAACATACCTTGTATGTGTCCACGTATACTATATACATTAAGCAGCGCCCCTGTTGACTTCAGGGGAAGTTTTTGCCATTTACTATGTCTCATTTCCTCAGGATTCTGTTACTTAAAGAGGAACTTGTGGATTCCGGCACAGCTGGTATCTTTTTCCTAGTCCCCGCCATTACCAAGCAATAAGTTCTGTTAGTTTTGGTCCCTCGTATGTGATTTAGGCTCTCTTCTGTCAAGTGGGCAGTGCCAGGCCTATTATCATGTGGCGGAAGACTTGGTGTTGGTGGAGGTGGAGGTCCTCTTTAACATGGCAGACCATGCTAATCTACTCCTAAAAATACATGTATAGTGTTTGGGATCCATAAAAACTCCCACTACAAAGTGATCAGATAAATCTGGTATATCTTTAGACTGTCTGGTATACATCTTTACCACTTATTGGCTGGTTTATTTTGAACAAAAATTTTACAAGACAATTTGGACACATGTAAGTCATCCCCTTTTCCTCTAGCAAGTCAGGAAAATGTATCTCAAACTGCAGTGTCCAAATGTGCCCCAAGATGTCCTGAGATGCAGCACATTTTGGCTTATCTTATACCAGAATCTGGTCAGAACCACAATAATAAATGTATCTGTGAATCATTTTTGATACTGATAACCTATCCTAAGAATAGGCCATCAGATTGGTGGAGGTCCGACTTCAGGACGCTGCACCAAACTGCTTTTCGAAGCAGCCATCAGCAACAAAACCTACACAGAAGATGGAGCCACAAGTGCCAGAGTACTGCAGTACTTATTCTATTCACAGTATACTGGCACGGCCACTATATAATGGATGTAGCCTTCAGCGCCAGGGAACGGCTGATACTAATGACCAGAAAGCCCCTATAAGGGGAGTCTGTGAGCTGTAAACTGGTTATAAACCTAATCCCAGTACCTTGTAGAGGTGATTCTACAATGTCCAGATAAGCCTTTGTTATTCAGCTTTGTAGGATGTACATGACAATGGGGCTCCAAAGCTGAATAATAGAGGTATATTTGGACACTGTAGAATCACCTCTACAAGGGTTTGGGTTTATATCCGATTTACCTTTAGGTTGCTACGTTTGGAATTATATGCACTTTCTCCCTGACTTCTTGTCTGCTTTGGTCTTATGTTTGGAGCAGATTTACTAATCCTATCTGGTTTTCAGACAGTGTAATTTTAGATTTATTTATCACAGTGACAGCGTTTGGGTGATAAGTCTGGTGCATCTCTAGGGTGTATTTCTAAATTTATACATCCTATTAGTTGGCTTAGATCCAACATAGAGCAATTGTCTGGCATACATCACATTTTTTATACTGATGATCCATCACCATTGCAATGTACCAGCTAGTTTCTGGTGCCTAAAGATTTACAACAGTACAGCATGCGGAGCCAGAAGCAGAAGGCTTTGTCTGTTGTATAGTGACCGCGCCGGGGTACTGCAGCACTGCTCCTATACAAGTACATGGGACCAGAGCTGCAGTACTCACATTCTGGCGCTATACAGTGGACGGCGCCTTCTGCTACTGGCTCTGTCTGGTGCCGGTCAGTACAGCTGATCGGAGCAGGATCTGGGGGGGGAAGAAAGGGTTTAAAATATATAAATTTTTCTTTAGCAGAAATTTTATCCAGAATTTTAGCACATTTTGCTTCGTAAATCTGTCCCACTGTGTGATCTGCATTTGCATTAAACACCACATCCTATCTATCATGGTGCCCTGTACGAGGTGTATGTACATATGTTGAGCAGGTGCAGATCTGAATGCACATCAGTAGATTTGCTGCATTTTTAAGCCCTGATGAAACAGTGTAGAAGAATGTACATTATTTTGTTAAGGACCACACAGCGACCCAAGATCATTGTGTCACCCTGCACCTTCTTCGCTAATGTAAGTCAATGGAGTCACATTGTGGTCCTGAAGATGCACTATTAAAAATCTAAGCGCTAAATCTTTCTGCGACAACGAGTCGCAGCACCCTCGGGGTCACAATGGGACTCCATTCACTTTACTAAAGCAGTCACCGGAAGACACGAAGATCTTTGGTCACACGAGGGAAGTTGCAGTTAATGTTACTGTGTAACCTCAGCCTAAGGGAGCCTTCACACGGAGTTACGGAGCGCTCATTCTGATCGTAAAAACAGGTTCAGAATGAGCGTGTAAAAAGCAGCTCCCATTGACTTGAATGGGAGCCTGCATACGTGCGCTCCCCATTGAAATCAATGGGAGGCTTTTTTCCCTATTGCGAGTAATACATTGATAGCAATAGGGAAAAAAGCCTCCCATTGATTTCATTTCATTTGTATGCCAGCTCCCATTCAAGTCAACGGGAGCTGCTTTTTACGCGCTCATTCTGAACCTGTTTTTACGATCAGAATGAGTGCACCATAACTCCGTGTGAAGATTCCCTAAAGGCGTTTTTATACGACGCTTCTGGTAGTTCTGATATTATGTGGTCACGTTGTCATAATGTAGTCACATGATCGTGAGAGTGCACATGGATATGCTACAGGTCTGTATTGTACAAAGCACTACTAGGGCCTAGGGTGGGTTCACATTACTGTTGGATGTCCGTTCTGATAGTGTCTGTTAAAAATAAACATAAAAAAAAACAAATGGACCGCTATCATAACAGAGACTAAGTGATGATAATGTGTAAGTTTTTTAATCTGATCCATTTAATGGACACATTAGCATCAGTTAGTGTCCGTTTTTATACTGTACCTATGAAACAGACAGTATATCGGACGCCCGTCTGATACTCTCTGTTACCCATAGAAATTAGTGTTTAAAAATAACAGAAGCTTGACCTCCATCATAAAACTGTTATTTTTCGTGGACACAAGTCCTACACCCCGGATTTTTGCATCTACAAAAAAATAACAGACGTGACGGATTTGGTGTAAATGGACACTAACGTCACTAACGGACAACAGATAAAATTCCTTTGAGATCAATGGTTGGTTCTGTTGTCCGCCCATAATGGATAGCAACGGGCACTACTGACAGTCACCAATAGTAGTGTGAATGCCCCCTTACACTTATAATCCATAGCCAAATAATCCATACCTAATTGTATCATCGGAGAATGTTTGGTTTGTTGTTTTTTGTTTAGTTTAGTTTTGTTTTTACTATAAAACAACATTAATACATTTCCTTTGCTATGGCCTAAATGTACTGGGAAAGAACAATTTTCAAGTATCCTCCTGCGATATTCAAATCCAGGTCCGGTAGGCTAAAAACTATAGATGAATACATGATTATACATATAACAAGAAGAATGGCCGTTAGAGGAGAAGGCCTATTTTGTCCAGGAGGTGGCGTAGCTGTCATAGTAGTAGTGTAAAAATAGTGGTAAACACTTACTGTACGGCACATGGAAGTCATAGGCAACTTATTGAAAGTGTTTTAATAAAAATAGTTTACAGCTTTATATTGTTTTCCTTCTATTACGAGGTGTCAGAAATGTATGTGAATGGGTTGCCCTGAAAAAGGACAGTAGACAAAATTTGGGCAGATTTACGATCGCAGTTCTGGCTAGATGCTGGTGTAACATTGCCAACATTTGATGCATTTTGTTGCACTTTGGCACGTTTTGTCGCATCTAGTCTGAGATAAGTTTTTATGATTCTCTTATTGGGAGATAAATTTTACCTGAATGACAAATAGCTACACACTAGTGCTTGTACCACATTCAGGAATTCGGTTCCCCTCGGTCGCTGCATGAAAAATGCGTAGAGAAAAAGAGCTTCTTCTCT
The DNA here is from genome assembly GCF_031893055.1 of Leptodactylus fuscus. NCBI lineage: Eukaryota > Metazoa > Chordata > Amphibia > Anura > Leptodactylidae > Leptodactylus > Leptodactylus fuscus. The sequence continues at coordinate 53,356,424 of NC_134266.1, forward strand.
CTTCGCATTTTTCGCCCTTTTCAAGTAGAAACCACACAGACCTCATCATAGACTATGAGGTCCACGGGTAACTGTTTTTTTTAAGTGGATTAGGTTTCCATTCGGGGGGGTCCCCTAGCGGACCCCCTGAACAGAAACCCAGATGTGAACCTAGCCTAACTTGTGTTACCCTTAGTTTACATCTGCGTTTGGTAATCCGTTCGGGGAGTCCGCATGGGGACCCCCTGATCCAGAATACCAAACGCATTGGCAAGCAGTGTGCAGTGAAAGCACATGGACCCCATAGACTATAAAGGGGTGCGTGTGCTTTCTGCGCACTGCCCGCACAAATCATATCACAATCTACTTTTCTGTCCGCATTTTCCGTGCGGACACCACTGAATGAGGACATGGACCCCATTGTAGTCTATGGGGTCTGTGTGCTTTCACTGCACCCCGCTTTCCAATGCGTTTGGTATTCCGTTCAGGGGGGAACCTATGCAGACTCGCCCGAACGGATTACCAACGCAGATGTGAATGAGACCTGATAAACATAGATGAGACAGCCTAGAAAAAGAAACTGATCATTGTGGTGGATTTTTTGGCTGCCTAAATTTTCTATAAACATTCAATTTTGTCTAAACATTAGGCAATATTAATGAATCTGCCCCAATGACCTCAAATAACCTGCCCCATATACATATGTGATGGTCAGCATTAAAATGGATGAACTATTTTCTTGTTGACCATGTGCCACGACACACCAATGAATATATATAGATACATATAGATATACATGTAGGTCTTATGCATACGACCGAGTATGTAGGCCGAGGGGTTCAAAAGGCCCTCGGATAACATGCGAGTGCCTTCTGTCTTGATTTCCGTTCCAAGCTGTTTTCACAGAGCTAGATAACACATTATACATAATTGTCAGACCCCCCTCCGCCTGTGATAAGGCCTTACTCCGACTATGATCACAATCCTCGGCAGCACTATTCTATGCAGTGCACTGTAATGGAGCGTAAAATGTAGAAGTACTTTATAGCAGCGGTCTTCAACCTTTTTTGCACCAGGGACTGACTTCAAGCAAGATCATTTTTTCATGGTGGGGCAGGGGCAGGACTTTGGTCATATTGGGGCAGGGTTATGGAGGAGGTTGGATTTTAGTGCCTACATATTATTTAAATATGACCTTTATAATGTGAATGTGACTCAACTCACCACAGGTTCAGAATGGATAAGTGGGAGCACTGGGCTTGTTTTCCTGCAACAAGACGGTCCCATCTAGGGGTGATGGGAGACAGCGACACCCAAAGTATCCCTGCTCCTGTCTGAGCAATTAGAGTGGCAGCACTGTACAATGAGCCTCAGTGTACAGCACTGTTACTTAGCAGAGCAATACTCCAAACAGTGCTGCAGACCGGGAAGGTTCTGGCGGGACCTCTGTGTACAGTGCTGTAGACCAGGTCTCTGCCAGGACCACCGTCCCGACTCCCACCCCACCCTGCCCCACATAATGTGCCGGTGACCTGAGGCTAAGGCCCGTAGTTGTAGAAATGCTGAATTTTTATTGCATTGAATCCGCTGCAGAAAACAAAGCAGCACTTTACAATACCAGTAAAGTGAATGAGATTCTGCCTAATCCCATCCCCACATTGCTGAAAAAAAAACACTGCGAAAAAAAAGCTGCATTTTAAAAAACACAGCATGTCAAATATACCTGCAGAAAGGCTTGCATTTTCCTTATAGAAAATCCACAGATAAAAACTTCTGTTTCTGTTGAGCTTTTTAGCTGCGCTCCGATAAGTGGGTCCTTAGCCTTATTCACATGGGATAATCTGTCCTGGGCATGTGATAGACACACACGTGTACAGTTATTGGAGATGTATTTTGGACCTGTGTCCATTGTATGACCCGGACATGCATTCACTGGAAGTAACTAATGAAGGTTACTATTGAATGTTTGCAAGCAGAGATCTTGCTTGAAAACTCTGAGGGATTGAAACAGAAAGTATTCTAAACCTTTGCAAAGAATAAGATGTGTCTACCTAAGGGTCCATTCACACGGAGTAAACACACGCTCATTTTGGCACAATACCAGTAAACGTGACGCGTTTTGACACTTTTTTTACACATGTAAAAAAATGTCATTGAAGTCAATGGGAGTCTTATTTTTATATGTGTATTCTTTACACATGTATGCGCCAAAATGAGAGCACGTTTACTCCATGTGAATGGACCCTAATATGGAGTAGTCCTTTAAAAATTTCATACAGGAATAGATCCTGAGCTCTGGGATGTCTAGGTGTATGTGATTTGAAGCAGGATATAATAAAAAAAACCCATCAAAATAAGGCTAAGGCCCCACATAGCAGGCCACACAGAAAAAGTGCTGCAGGAAAAAAATGTGGTGGAAACGCGCTGCGGTTTGTCCTACAGCACTTTACACAGAAAGAACATAGAGTTTCCCTCTGCGGACTTTCTGCTCGCATTATACTTATAGAGAAACCGCCAGCTTTTCCGTAGCAATAATTGACATGCTGCGATTTTCAAAAACACAACGGTTTTGGAAGTTGCAGCATTTCAGCGTTGTGGTATGTGTGGATGGGATTTGCTGCAGGCCAAACCGTGGTGGCCCGGCCTAAATCCAACAAGACTTCTAAGAGATACATGAGAGACATGCCTACTAGAGATGAGCAAATACTATTCAAAACAGCCGTTTCGAATAGCACGCTCCCATAGAGATGAATGGAAGCGGCCTGCACGCAGAATTTGCCGGCGGCCAGCCGCTGAACCCCTTGCATGCCGGCTGCGTCCATTCATTTGCATTGGAGCGTGCTATTCGAAACGGCTGTTTGGAATAGTGTTCGCTCATCTCTAATGCCTACCCCCCAGACAGCCTTCCCTGTACCAGCGTGTACAGAGTAAGGGTGCATTCACATCTGTGTGGTTTAACCCATTCTTCTAGTCCATGTTAGGATTAAGCAATAACAAAGGATCCATCTAAATTGCAGATAACAATGAATCCTATAATGGGGTCCATCTGGTATCCATTATTTTCTCATTGATATCGCCGGATGAAGTTGTTGGGCTTTCAGGACTTTTTGTCTGCAATTTCAGATGGATTCTGCACCAGAAGATCACCAACACAGATGTGAACTTATCTTAAACTGTCAATCTCTGGCTGTGGGCATCCTGGGGGGAATTTATAAAAGTGCATATGCCTGAAATTGTCATAAACAAGTTAAAAATAGGATCATTTTTGTAACAAAAATTGCAACTTTTTAACAATTTGTATCCCGCACAATGCTTTTTATAAAAATGTCCATGTCGAGACTTAGGCCCGGTCCACATCTGCCGTTCAGGCAGTCCGCTTGGAGAGCCCCAAACGGAAACCTATACGCATAGAAAAACAGTTACCTGGGAAAACACGTGGACCTCATAGACTATAATGGGGTTCATGTGGTTTCTGCAATTTTTTTCTCTTCATTTTTTGTCCTGACACCGAACAGTCACCCATTATAATCTATGGGGTCTGCGTGTTTTCCTAGGTAATCGCTTTTCTATGTGTATAGGTTTTAATTTGGGGGGTCCCCAAATGGACTCCACAAATGGAATACCAAACGCAGATGTGAACCGGGCCTTAGAGGGAGGATCGGGGCTTCCTGTGTCATGGCAGATTTATAAGAATTTAGGCTAGAGATCGTTGAAAAAATGTTGGAACAAATCTACAACAACAAATCTTATTTCAAGACATCACAACAGTATTGAATACACATGGACTCATAAGTCTGATAATATCTTTATTATCATTATTTTGTAGAAAATCATGCAATTTTACAGTGTTATTCTAAATGTTTCTATACCTAATCACCGTTCTATGAATATAATGTAAATGTCCATTTATCTCTTTAGCCCCACCCATTTGGTCTTTATCTCCAGGCCTGGCTCTTCTCCCATGCTGAAGTACTGAAGTGGGAGACTATGGAACGTGAAACCATTAATGCTAGTGAACTCACATTATACATTCTACTTGTCCCCCTCACCAAGAAAGGGTATGGTATCCATTTTGCAACCTAGGCAAAGATTATTTTGGGCCAGCTGATACATTTGATGTTCTTTGTGACCAATTATTTTCAGAATACTGATCCATTACTAATAGTACCCAATGTTTGCCTGAGAACAGATGAAGTGTAGGCCCATACTACCATTATTAATATCTGATGCTCTCATCCGTCATAGAATAAGAGCAATAGACATTAAGTGACTGATGCAGAGGGAGGCTCTGTCTGGTGTGTGAATTTCCTCTTAGGTAAAAAAAAAAAACATGCCATGTTTATTACATTGAAGTCAATGGGGACATGCCCAGACGAGGGGAGGGGGGGGTCTCCATCTGCATCCATCGCTCTATTACCATGATGAAAGCAATGGCCTTTCATAATGGCACATTGAGCAAAAGTAAAGGGAAAGCCCTTCTAGTTATTGCATTCATTGGAATCAGGTGCATACAAAATATATAATTCCCATAGACTAACATTGGTAATAGTATGAGTTGCATTAAATTGCTCAGTGACTTTAAGTTTTACTTTTTGTCATGGGTCAGTGTTAGAATTTTATATCTGCTAGAATAACCCCGGTCAACTTAGTTATTAATGCCAATTCTAGGGATGAAAACAACTCAGCTACTAAGTAGCACTTCATGCAAACAGAGGAGTGGGCTCCATGTGAGGCATTAAAGTCACCTATCCACCCATCAGTCACTACATAGTTCCAACCTGCCTGTGGACTGGATATCAGCACAAGAACTTTGCATCATATAGGTTCATGAAATGAGTTTCCATTGCTTGAGCAGCTGCACACAGGCTTAAGATCTCCTTGCACTATGCCAAGCATCAACTGTACTGATGTATACAGAGGCCACCAATGAATTCTGATTCATCTTTGTGACAAAATTCCGGAAAGATCTTTCCTCTACCCGGAGGAATATGCAAAGGGAGACCCATAAAGTCATGGTTTGACAATTTTTGGTTTGCAGGAACTTGAGTCCTCAGCACAGGTCTCTGATCTGAACCCATCAAATACTTTTGCAATGAAACGCCAATTGTGAGTCACTGTAACATTGGTGTCTAATCTCCCCAATTTTTTTTGTGGCTGAATGGGCCCTAATCCAATGGACACTCTCCAAACTCTTGAATTCATAGGTTTTAGAATGGTGAAGTCCAACATGCTAATATTGGTGTGATGTTCAGGTGTTTTACTTTTGGCTATAAAGAGTAGGTTACAAAATGGTTACATCACCTTGGTAAAAATAGGTAGGAGTCTTTGAGCAATTTGCCTGCCCCATGTTGTCCATACAGCGTAAAAATCACTGTATGCTTTTAAAGAAGCCATCCTATTTGAACAATACATTATCCAGCCATAATATGATGGAAAGTTGCTTTTCAGCATATATCCTTAACAGGTTCTTTAATATTCGGTAAGTAAATTAGTATAGCATGTTCTTATTAGCCTCAATTTCAACTTGAGGTCAACCAACTTCAATTGCAAAATGGTGAAGCAAAGAAAAGGATGGAAGGAATGTTATTGGTTCATATGGGCAGCACCACATTGTTCCAATATTCTTCATAAAAAGTAACTTTCCTATACTCCTGGTTCTATGAATTCTTCCCAATACATACAGTGTTGAAAACATTCTGCGCTAATAATAATTTAAAGATGACCTTTCAGAATTTTTTCTCTACCCCCACCTTTCCTGAGAAATCAATGCTGTTAATTTTGGTGCCTGATAAGTTACTTAGACTCTGTACTGTAAAGTGGGTGGTGTCAGGCACGAGCCGACAAGAAGGCGTGCCACAGAGCTTGAATCGGTGGTGAACAGTGTTAGGGGGCATTCACACAATGTAATGCGGCGTTGATTCTGACATGTAAACTCGTGTCAGAACCAGCGCTGCAAAACAGAATCCCATTGACTTCAATGGGTTACGTTTAGCGCGCGTAACACTTTGAAATCAATGGGAGGCTTTTTAACCCGTTTATTTTAATGTGTTCCGTGCGCTAAACGGAACCCATTGAAGTCAGTGGAATTCTGTTTTGCAGCGCTGGTTCTGACACAAGTTTACATCGTGTTACATCGTGTGAATGCCCCCTTAGAGCTCAGGATCACACCCGTTGTCTGATGTCACCCACTTGACAATAGAGAATCTAGTTAGCTTATCAGGTGCAAAGCCAAAAATCACTGATTGGTCAGGAATGGTGGAGATGGTGAAGAACTTGAGGCGGTGGATAATCCTCTTTAAATACATCTCAGGATTGAGCTGTCAACACTGACCTATATGTAAATCTTACAATATGTATCTACAGACGTAGTTTAGTTTAACGTGACTGTTTCTATTTTGAAGATTGGTATACAAGAATTGGGCCAAAGGTGCAAGTATATTTCTATGTTCCACTCTTAGAATAGATAATAGCTGTCATTGTACCAGAGGGAATCCACAATGGAGCCTATGTTGCAGATGTGAAGCGAGCCTAAAGATAACTAAAATCTCAAGACAGGCAAAAAGAATATACTGTAGTAATAGCTTTAGCTATTATATTATCCTATATAATAAGATTAATGATAACCGCTGAGAAGCTTCACACATACTTTCACATATATACAGTACGTGTGCTCATTTCACAGCGCAGGTGACAGTGAGAAGATATGCACCTCCGAGCCTTTATATCTTTGTACTTTCTAAAAATAGACAAACTTTATGATATATTCACTCTCTAATATGTGATATGGCCATACTTAGTAGTCAAGATAAGGGACAGATTGGTAGTGGACATAATGCCTTCTATGATGGTTCTAGATCATGCGGTGTGTAGCCTGCCTACTGTATATGCCAGTACCATTCAGTGCTATGGATATATATTCACTGCATGTCCTGCCATATAATTCCTATATAATGTTTTACAGGGATATTCTGCTCAATGGAGCACTCCATATTTTCATGTACTTTAGATTTCCGATCAAAAACCTATTAAATTGGACGGACGTGGTGGTTGTACAATATGGGACCATTCTCTTATATGGAAGCCATATTGCTATTGTGTACAAATTGAAGATTGTGTAGGGCCATTTGCCCAAGACCTTATGATAATCTTATATAAAGGCCACATAGAACAGACACAGTGGGGCAGATTTACTAATACTGTCTAAAAGATAGACTAGACAGACATAGGCCGGGGCCCCACGTGGTCTAAACGCCATGGTTTCGCCATTTTACAGTCCCTGCATAGTCCCTGTGAAATCCCAGCCACACACTGTGGAAAAATACCACAGTGGACACACTGTTGTCTCCAAAGCCGGCATGGTTTTGGAAACTGACACGTCAATTATACCTACGGACGTTCTGTGAAAAGAGCTGCGGGAAAAACCAAAATACATTTCCGCCTCAGTTCTTCCCAAAGTGCTTTGTTGCTGCCGCCCACTATGTGGGAGCTTAGCCCGAGAGAGTTTTTAGCGACAAATTACTCAACAATTCTGCCGCATTTTGCTCTGTAAATCTTTCCCAATGTCCTGTGGTTTAAAACTAAGTGGTCAAGCCAGCCACCACTGTATTCCTAATGGCTTGTTTCCAGTCAATAGCCGCATGGTTTGTGGGTGGCTGCACAGCCATTGACTAGGAAGTTTTATTATACAATCAGATTGTAATGAACCAATGCAATACCGCAGAGGCTGGCATGGTCGCACAATGTTCTAATCTTCCTCCGTACTGTATGGCCTCACCTTTATAGTGTGTGATATCATGTCCGCCTTGATAATGAAAATGAAGTCAGAGGTCCTTAAGTGTCAGCATAGTTATAATGATAATAATGATGGAAATTTTGGAATAAAACCAGTATTATAAATCTGTAGTTTTCTAGAGTTCTGGATCCACAATTAATCAGATTACTCTTTCGCTTTTATCATTAGTGCAAATTAACTTCATAAAATGAATTGCTGTGTATGGACCTTAGGTGTACGCTAGATAACACAATGTAGCATGCAGAATCTGCACAATGTCCTATTCCTTCACACATAAAAGTCAGAACTGATCATTACTGGTCTCTAGTCTGTGCGTGCTTTGCAGCCATACACAGGGTTCAAGTATACCAGGAACCACATGCCCATATTACACTAAATAACTGTTAATAATGTCACATTTTCTGTCTTTGTAGTTTATTCTCCGTTCTAATAGATTTATTATCAAACAGCTTTGGCATTGTAAATTCTGACCAAATTGGACAAAACCGCTATAAATTTACTGCACGCTGAGCCTTCAATCCATGTTTGTCCACACATACAGTACTTACAGTGGGGTCTGAGGACAACTCCCTAAAAATAATTTTCCACTTTTTGTAACTAGGTACCTGGGAACATATATAATATATATATTTATGTCCCAAAATGCTGCTCTCAGTTAAAATCCTCAGGTTAAACTTTACTCGAGAGAAAATCTGTTTTAACCCTTGAGAGACCACCTAAGTGATAAGGGGTGTAGCCCCTATGTTGGGAATAGGCATAACTGTTTTTATTTTAAGACATATCATTTGCTGTTTACTTTTCATCTTCATCGCCTTCACTCATGCTGCTGATAGAGGCAGAAGCTGCACCCTTGGGTGACAATGGAGGGGAAGGCTTATTGAGCATCCAGGGCAAGGTCGGTGAAGGAGAACGGGATGGAGAACGTTCTCGAGTAGGGCTGCTTGTAGGACTCTGCCTTGGAGATAGTGCTTGAAGCATTCTCCCACTCCTCTCCTGAAACATCTGCTTCTGGAAGAAAATGAACACTATTAGTACAATGCATTAGATCAGTTTTTAAAAAATAAATTTATATCTGTTATATCTAATGGTTAGTAGGAGGTTTTTAGTAACAAAATAAATCCTATAGCCATATATTGCTATGAGCTATAGCCATTTAACAGGCGTTCAGAAGCTGTATAAAGTATACTATGCACCCAGTGAGCGAGGGCATCCTGCACCACAACATCCGTATGCCTTGTACTAAGCCATAGCATAATCATATTGGCCAGATGGGAACTTTCAAACTAAGCAGAACATTGGGGTATATTTCCTAATATTGCCTAATACAGGGGGCAACAACCTTTTTTGTATCGTGTTCTAATAAAAAAAAAAAAAAAAAGTCAAAGACGAAGTAGTCATTGTGCCATGCAATAATTGTAAGGATGTCGCCCCCAACATGAACGATATATGACATACACCATAACAATTCATTTCAGTGTGATCCTTGTCCATGACTTTTTTGCACCAAGATGATTCTTCTCCGGTGGATAGGCCTTTTGGCTGAACAGTAGAGTAATCTGCAATAAACCACCTCTGAGGAGTCTGGTCTTCTATGTTGTATAAACCCATACAAATCTGTCCAGCTTTGTAGAAATTAACAAACACCTACTTTAGCGTGGTCACCTGCCATATCATAGATTTGCACTTGGTTCAGCATAGATAGCATATAAATGTACAACAGTAAGTACACAATGTTAAATAAAACCTAATAAAATAACCTCTTAGTATAAAAAAAAAACCCTTAGGATATTATGATAACATAAAAGGATGAAAGTACCCAGGCACCATCAGGACCAAACAACTCCAGAAAATTCCCAATAAACTCCCTTGACTTTTCTTCCCATTTCTGAATTAAATCGTGACTTTTTTCTTCCACCTTGTAGACGAATTCTTTGGATTTTTCTTCTACATTTTTCACTTTTTCTTTCATTTTATCTACTTGGTTTTGAAATCTGTATTTTTTCTCCTAACAAATAAAAAAAATTCTAATTATTTTAATCATATAGAACAAATATACAGCAAATACAAATAGAGCAAATAGACAGCAAATATATAGAGAGAGTAAATATACAGCAAATATATAGAGAGAAAACAAACAGCAAATATATATAGAGGAAATACATAGTAAATATATAGAGAGAGTAAATATACAACAAATATAGAGCCTGCCAATTGGTACAGTATATAATTAGAAGCACAGTTACAGGGGTATCACTAGCATGGAGATATGCACCTGCCCATAGCCCCTGATTTTCATGTGAGAACTACGTTTTATTAGATAACAGAACCGTGCTTAGGACATTAGTTCACCTGCAAAGGTGGCGGAATGACATCACCACTGATTGTGGGATAGAGGAATAGATGAGTATAAGTATATTTTTTCTGTGTGACTAGGGGGTACCTTTACCTATCATGGGGCACTATTATTAGGGTTGAGCCGATCTTGAGATTTCAAGATCGATTTTAAAATCCGATTTCCGATCATTTTCCAGCCGATCTCGATCGTGAAATTTGCTCGATCGCCGATCGGAATCCGATCTTTTCCGCTCCCAATCTTCAACCCTAGTCAATGCTTTTCTATGGGAAAAGACACTTTTAGGGTTGAGCCCTGGAAAAGATTGGGTCGGAATTCCGATTGCGATCATGAAATTTACTCGATCGCCGATCGGAATCCGATCTTTTCCCATCCTGATCGCTCAACCCTAACTATTACTTGGAATCACTAAGAAGATCATTATAACTGTGTGGGAGCACTATTTTTGGCAGTTTTATGTCTGTGTCCTAACCAGGTTTTTGGCAGCTAGGACACTGGCCCATTCATCTCTATGACCTCATACACACCCGTGTAGTATCACAGGCCCGTGTATGAATTAATGAGCCTGAGGTCACACTCAGGACTCAGTATACCTATATCTGTCTGTTTTGTGGCCTGGGAATCACTAGATGAAGTGAATGAAATATGTGGAGACATGGGCAGCTCATGATTGTCATCCATCTGTCTTACCTTGTAGCGGCCACATGTGCACGTAGTCTTACTGTCTAATGCAATACTACCTTCGTGAATAACATTACTGGGGCACAACATGGGGTACTGTTTGTTTAGCAATATTACTTTATAAGGCAATACTGCCGCAATTGTTTTTAGGAATGATATCAGTTTTGGGGTGTCATTATGGTTATGATAATACTATATTTAAACACAATATTTGGGGGGCACTGTGCTACACAACAGGTATTATAATCATCAATCACAGAATTGTGGGGAATACGATAACTGCATAGAAATAATTTGCTTTGCACAGATGGGCATCGGGATACACAGGGAATCCAGCATATCTCTCATGGCTTTCTTATAAATGGAAGCCATGATCCTAATTTGAATACAGTAATGCTCGACATAAAAGGTTTAATCCAAATGTCATATACTGGTACATTCAATTTATTTCATATTTATTTATATATCAAAGCATTTTAAAGGGATTCTCCAGAATTTAGGGTTTTATGGCTTAGGTTTGGAATAGGTAATAAATATCTGGAAGCAGAAAGCTCTGGGTCCTTTATAGTAGCTTGGCATTCATTGAACTTTCCGGGTCATAATACTGGGCACAGAGCCAACTACTCCTGGCCATGTGTTGTGTATAATACGGGTGTCGTATTCGGCCTTGGCACGGGGGCCGACTGTCGCTCCCTCACCAATCATATTTATGGCTTATTAAAAATTTTTTGCAAAATGTCACGATGCTGATAAATTTTGGAGATAATATACAAATACATTTTCTCCTTAAGAAGACTGACTTTGCAGGCCACCTTCCAGGTAAGTCTTATAGGCTATGCATACTATGCTAGAAATTCTGACAAATAATTGATAGGGAATTTAGATTGTGGGTCTAACTTGGGACAGTGAGTGATGTCAATATCTGTAAAGCGCTGCAGAATATGTTTGTGCTTTATAAGTGAGAACATGGTGGAGAAATGAAAACTCTGTAGCATCACCTTTTGGACAAGTAAGTCCTTATAGATCAATGCCTGGCTTTTAAGAAGCCTAGTGACATGACCATGGATTAAAAAGCCAAACCAGGCGGCTAATATCAGGGTTATTGCCCGTCATCAGTGCAGTGCAGGATACTGGTTGGCTGGGTGAAGGCTTTGGGCTATTACGCGTACTAGATCTTCAACCCAACTTCTGAAATGAGACTATACAAAACATTATGCAATGTTTTAAAAAACTTGTCTAATTTCTGTCCAAGCAGTAAATCCCATTCACAATTCAATCCATCTGTATAAACAAATGTGCATGGTGCATTATTTGGGTCTGAAATGCTCTAACAACCATATACAATGATAAATGAGGGCCTATACCGTATGTCTTGTCAGTTGACGCCAGGTTATATGATGCCATAAGAAACTGTAAAATTAGTGTTCTCACCGGGATTCCTAACACTAACACATTATTATCAGGAATAAGACATGAAGTCTGGTATTACATGTGGAATTCATTTAGCTTTAAGAGGGGATTATAGGTCTAATCCCCCTATAATCCATCAAACTGTAGTAATCATTTATGATGAAAATGGAGATTTCTACCCAATGTTGTACATAACACTCCGCACTCTACATTGTATAGACACAGCAAATAAAATGGGAAAACTGGTTTTAAACACTGTGTTTAACAAAGGGGAAGAAAAAGTAGCCGCTATGGAACCGGCGTTGTCAGCAGTCTTTATACTTACGTTTATAAAACTAACATTTAGCTCTTTTGCAGTGTATCCCCTCTGGAGATTGCGCCTGGCATAAACATCATAATCACGGACGATTCTAGTGATTATGTCTGACGTTGAGATACCTTCTGTCCTCTGTGTTGGTACAAACATGCCTGTCACAGAGAGGAAAGGTGCGCTGGATGATAGGATTTTATTTGACTGTGGCTAAAACATGATTATGTACCAATCTCATGGATGTCATCTGTATCTCACACAACATTAATTCCTCAGAACAGATATGGCTTTACATTCTGTATAGAATAAATATCAGGGGTTAATGTCAATTTGGTAATTTGACAACATTCTGACCTTTTTTATACAAATCTACAATAGCCAGCCATTATTATGCAACAGTATTAGCATCTGAGTTGGGCGATCTGAGTTTGCAAATACTCCTGTTACGAGTATACATAGACTCATACTCATACTCATAGACTCATACTCATAGTATCTAAAGCGTATGACCATCTTAACTCTTTTATGAACACAACAGAGGAGTATTCATCTCACCAAAATACAGCCAACATTTTGTAAACTGTTTACTAGAGAATTTGTTTATTAGAGTTTTGTTGCTATATATTATCATATTCAAGTTAACGTCTGCTACAATTGTATGTTTGTTTAATATCCCACATAATATTACAATTCTGGAACATCTTTTCTAAGGCTTGTTTAACATCTACATTCGATATTCCGTTTGGGGAGTCCGCATGGGAACCCCCAGAACGGAATACCGAACACATTGACAAGTGGTGACCACTGAAAGCACACGGACCCCATAATGGGGTCCATGTGTTTTCTGTGCGGTGTCCGCACGAGTCATATGGAGAGGAAAGTAGTTCATGAAGTGCTTTTCTCTCTGCATGAATCATATATATGGAAAACACACAGATACCATTATAGTCTAGGGGGCCGTGTGCTTTCAGTGCTCACCATTTGTCTATGCACTCAGAATTCCATTCAGGGGGTCCCCATGTGGTCTCCCAAAATGGAATAACACAAGCAGATGTGAACCGGGCCTTAGAACGTTACCTTCCTCCTAAATAAATAAATGAAATATCCTGTATATAGCCCTGATAAAACTTGCTGCCTTCAGTCACCAATAGGGGGAGCTCAGAGCATAGGTATAATATAACTACACTGAACTAAACAGAATTTGCTACACTATCCTTACACTGTGTTTCCCCTAGTGGCTCTGCAGGAAAATGGCATGAAGTATTGTGGGGAAGTGGGAGAAAAAGATCAGTGCTGGGCCTCCTCCCCCATTGGAACCTCATAGCAGCTGAGTGGTCTACCTACATGGTAAGTATACCACTGCAGGAGACAAGGAGCCCTTAGAAGTTCTGGAATACCCCCAGTGGTAGGAGGTAGGATGACAGGAGGGTTATCCAACATAATGCCCCCTACAATGCAATGTGGTTGGTTTTATATTGAGTTTCTTGGTGACAGACAGCCTTTAAGAAATGCCTTTACAACATTCTTTGCAAACCCAGTCATCTTAGATAAGTGGTATCCCGGCCTGTGCAATGTATCTACAGTGGGTGAAATTTTAATGATTATGAATTTTTATACCATTGTTAACTATTCTTCCACCATGAACATTGACTAAGCTAGCCATTACCCCTAGTCCCAAACTGGCCCAATTTGTAAGAATGAATGGACCAGATTATGAGTGGATGATGCCCATTACACCTTGCAGATTACCTGCCTCCTTTATGTGTTTGTAGACATCATCAGAACCTGCTGATGAATAAGGGATGTCGTCATGAGCCACAAAGTCAATCTAGAAATGAAAGACACATCAGATTATTAAACATTACCATTATAATAAAGTTATAGGACGTAAGGACAATAAAACCAGCTGTGATTAATAAAAGCCCTGGCGGACATTGCTCACTGGAATATATTGCTCCTGTGATGAAGCTGCCGTCAATTTCCACCATAGACATAGCATAAGCTATAACCTCATCATCTACAAAGTATAAAAGATAGTTCAGCAAATTCACTGTGTTTAACTCTGGCTGGGAGATGCAATGCATGAAAATTTAATGAAGCAAATTGCATTTGATCAAAGTAATAGGAATTCCAGGAGTATGCATATAAGATGATGAAGACATCAAGGGAAGATGTGAAGGATTTCTTCTAAATTTGTGTCACATCTAAACCCAGAATCCAGGCATGAATTATGATACAGTGTCATTCAATAACGCTCAGTACCGTGTTCTAGGGTGTTGCTCTGTACTGCAAGTATCAACTAAGGTATTGGTTCTTTAGCATAAGATAGATACAATAGGTGTATAAACATCTATATATATATAGATATATGTATGTATAGGCAGCAAATCCAATGTGAACAGGTGCAAGCTGCTATGGCATTTATAAAAATACAACTACAGCAGCACTCTGTGAATAGCACCAAGAGCTGAAAATACATTGCTGGAGTGCGGGTCCAATATAGGGGGCTACCTTCCACATACACTCCCATGCACAGGACTATTTCATTGGATTAGCGCACACTCTTAGATCCTAGATCAGACTCCTATCAGTGAATGAGGTCGCCTTGTTGTGACAGATGAGCTTTTACAAGATTGATCAATCATGTATACAATGAACCTCAAATTTATATGTATAGATAATAACCAATTTGTAGCAAATTCATATGTGTATAAAATATGTGGCAGCAATGCATTTTCAGCTCTTTATAGTTTTTGGGGCTGTCTACATAGTGTTAGGCCCGGTTCACATCTGTGTTCGGTATTCCTTGGGGAGCCCCTTGAACGGAATACTGAACACATTAAAAAGCGGTAAGCGATGAAATCACATGGATCCCATAGGCTATAATGGGTCCGTGTGTTTTCCGCACGGTGTCCACATGACCTTAACGTTTCTTACACGGTTTCTTTGATTTCCAGTCCTCTTCTGTGAAATGGCCACCAGCCTCTCAGACTAGTCCTGTACTTTAGTAGCCTCAGACAGTCCCTCCAACTCTTACAGTAGTTTGCCATATTACTCTATGCTCACAGTGCCTAGCTGGTCCATTCCAGTATTCCAGTATTAGTCCTGTGGCTGAAGAAGAGCTGCCCAGACTAGATTTAAACCCAGACTAAAACTTGTAGTTTTTCTGAAAAATTAGGTTTCAAATATCATTTATGTACTATGACATGTTTCTGGCATTAGTGCATGTAATAGACCACCACCCAACCTATTGGGGCTTAGCATAGAGTCAAATAAAGTCCTAATTCCTTATATAACAGGATCCTATGTTATATGCTTCTAGTAGGGAATATAGACTTTTGGAGTTCACTGTTACCTTATGTTTCTCTAAAAATTCTGGAGTGAGCGTCCACGGAGCATCGGTGATCACTTCATCCACATACCTACAATGGCGTAGAGCCTCATAGCGTTCATTCTCATTCATTACCGTGAAACCTTTGTACTTGTGGGTTAGTTCATCACTGCAAACTGACAAACACCATTAGAAAACTGTTCCTACAGCCATTTCTGCTTTACATGGTGATGAAATACAGACACTGTACACAGGAGACATATAACAATACGTATAGAAATTGTATATGTAATTGTCACTTTTATGTAGATGAATACCAGTGATTGACACTGAAGTGAGACACCAGGGGGCGTGCGCCTCAGAACTACAAATCCAATGATAAGGTGAACTAAAATAGCTTTTATGGTTCACCTCGTTATTGGATTTGTGGTTGAGAGGTGCGCACCCCCTGGTGTCTCACTTCAGTGTCAATCACTGGTATTCGTCTACACATTTGCTATATGATCAAATCTCCCCTGAGGATCGTAAAACCAAGGGACTGGTGACCCAGGTCTTGTGACCAGTAATACCTTCACCCTGTCGGCAAAAACCCGAAAGTGGTTCCTGAAGAGACTGAGCATCCAATCAGGATCTACTTTAAAGGACACTCAACAAAGGGTTTCATTGTTGGGAAGCGCAACTCCTGTGGGTTTGCCCTCTATACTTCCCTAATTGTCACTTTTACTAATACAAGTGACAAAGTTTATTATTGTATTAGTATAAGGTAACATGGTTGTCTCCATCTCCTATTATGTAGATTGTGGATTACATTTCTTTAGATAATATTCTGAGCATTTTACTATAGCTGCATTAGGTGTTCAGATACTACAGTGTAAGGGTGCATGCACACTACGTAACGCCGGGCGTGTATGAGAGCCGTACACGCCGGCATTACGGCAGACTGCCGAACACTTCCCATTCACTTCAATGGGAGCGCTTGTAACAGCGGCGTTTACGAGCGCTCCCATTGAAGTGAATGGGAAGTGTTCGGCAGTCTGCCGTAATGCCGGCGTGTGCGGCTCTCATACACGCCCGGCGTTACGTAGTGTGCATGCACCCTTAAGAGGACTTTTTGCCACCTTTAACACCTCTAGTTACAGTATTTTCATCCTGTAATAAGAACTGCTTCACTGATTCCAGCAAAGTTGGAATTTTTTCTCTAGCTCCCACCATTCCTGAGCAATAACTGTTGTTAGTTTTGGTGCCTGAAATGCTATTTAGGTTCTGTACTGTCAAGTGGGCGGTGTCAGGCAGGAGCAGACAAAGGGACATGATTCAGAACTCCAATCAGAATCAGACATGATCAAAGCTTGGAATGCACCCCCTCCTTCCTGACACCATCCGCTGGCTTGGTATCTCCCAGGCAGTTATACCTAAGTATATTATATGTTTGTATAGAAAACACTTTCCTATACATGAGGCCAACACAATAAAATGTACATTGTGGTATAGATTATAACAGGGGTGCTCACACTTCTTCAGCATGTGAGTTACTTCCTAAACTGATTAAGGCAAAAGATCAACTACCCACTTCTTGTGGGCAGGGCCGGAGTGGGTCTGTGGGTGGGGCTGGGCGTGTCTGTGGGTGGGGTCGGCGCGGAGCGTGAATGCAGGAGACAGCGTTCTGTGGCTGCCCAGGGATCCCAGGTGTCTGCTTTTTCACAGCGCAGGCTGAGAGTTATCTCTGGACACTGCCAGTGTCCGGAGATGACTCTCAGCCTGCACTGTGAAGAAGCAGCACCCGGCTCCCTCCATCCCTAAGAGCAGGGAGCGCCTCATCCCCTGGAGCTGCTGCCTGGCCTGCAAGTGTCCGGAGTGCTTGTTCACAGTCAGGCTGAGAGTCGACTCTCAGCCTGCGCTGTGAACAAGCAGACACCAGGGATCCCTGGCTGCATCCTGCGATCGACCCATACATCCTTCGCAATCGACTGGTAGATCGCGATCGACGTATTGGGCACCCCTGGATTATAAAAATATGGCAACCTATACATAACTAACTCATCTGCTTGCCAAACAGTTGTGTACATCTGAAGGTTATACTCGACATATACATTAGAAGGTTTTGGACAACTGAAGACCTTTCACTACTCCAAAAACGCCAACTTTGCCTCCTATAACAGGCACTGCTACATTTGTTCTGGTTCAGTTGGTTTATTTTCTCCAGCTTCCGCCGTTCACAAGCAGTCAGTCAAGTTAATTTTGGAAATTTTGGTAATATTTTAATTCAGATCTCAACTGTCAATTAGGCGGTCTCAGGCCAGAGGAGCCGAAAGAGCATGATTCAGAGCTCTCTGACACTGCCCAATCAGAGTCAGAAAGTAGCCAAGCTCATAATCATCCCCTCCACCCTGCATTAGCTGTAATTCTAAGGTCAGGCACCAAAACGATCTGCACTGATCATTCAGGAAGGATAGGGACTGGTATTAGGAAAATCCATTATAATCAGTCCTCATCATTCAGAGTAACACATTCATGTTTGGCCTGATACAGTATTTATTTTGTGATCCGATTTGATAACATTCTAATTTCACAATCTTTAAAACATTTTTTTGTTAGAAGAACGTTTTTGTCACTCCATAGTTTACCTCCAACTAGCAGGTAACTGTTTGGGAACAGGTTTTTGGCTTGCATAAGGGCTCTTGCATGACCTGAGTGGAAGAGATCAAATATTCCATCTGCATACACCCTGACAGGTCGGTCAACTGGAAAAGACAAAGAACAGACGTCAACATGTCTCTCAGGAGCTCTGTGACTTTCGTTTCAACCTGTACTTAGGTACAAATATGTATTTTATTTCATTCAAAATCAGCTTTACAGCGTCTGCCTCCTCATTGGAAATCTATGCAGTAGGCATACATAAGACGACCATGAAGAGAGATTCATGCTCCGTGTGTCTAGTCTGTGCTATTCAACTCAATATATGTTTTTAACCAAAGAGCTCCAGCTGAGTTATCTGAAACATAAGTATCAAGTGACAAGGAACCTTTATAAATATAAATGGGCTATACAAGATTATGGGAAAAACTATTCCATGTAGAACCCCCCCTAAAAAAATGGGCACTCGTGACCTCCAATGGGTTGTCTCATGTAGAAACTGGTATTGACCTCACTAACACATCCAACTTCACTAATATTAACCAATCCTTGGGAAACTTCTAAAATTTTAGCCACCCATGTAATGCATGAACATGTTGAGCTGCTGTTATAATGCAGATCTTGTTCTGTGTTACAAAGATGACCCCCACTATGATTGTCATATGCCCAGTTAGGATATATAAATGGGTTATCATCTATCTCTTCATTATTATACCTTCACCAGCTACATTCTGCTTTACACTGCACCTTCAGTTTCACGATTTTTGCTTTCTACCATCAACAACCCTATGGAACTATTTAAGGAACACAAATTGTTTTCTTCTGTTGTAAAACGTGACATAGGTGGATGTGTTATAAACCACAGAGGTTTAAAGTTAGTTTAAAGGAAAATGTTTGTTTTTGTAGCGTGTTAGCCAGTGGTTATGAAATATAAAAAAAACCAAAAACTTGCAAGTCTTCAGTAGGTGATACAGAATATGACGTTTCAAAGCTTACTCTGGGCTTCTTCCTTAGATAAATCTAAAAACACTTTCTAGAGGCTGCATATTTATGTATAATTGGACACATAGGGATAGGATTACAGGAGGGAGGGGGGAAGAGGCTTATTACTATATACATATAAAAACAAATAATCAATTCCCAGTTCCCAGGTTCTTTATCTTTATGGCTGTCTTAGTTCAGTGATTTGTATAGAATGACATGAACCCAAGTGATGTGACATACCTATTAGTTTGGCACAGTTGCAATGCAAGTACCTGGCAGCTGATACATTATGAGTAGAGATGAGCGAACACTAAAATGTTCGAGGTTCGAAATTCGATTCGAACAGCCGCTCAATGTTCGTGTGTTCGAATGGGTTTCGAACCCCATTATAGTCTATGGGGAACAGATACTCGTTAAGGGGGAAACCCAAATCCGTGTCTGGAGGGTCACCAAGTCCACTATGACACCCCAGGAAATGATGCCAACACCTCTGGAATGACACTGGGACAGCAGGGGAAGCATGTCTGGGGGCATCTAACACACCAAAGACCCTCTATTACCCCAACATCACAGCCTAACAACTACACACTTTACACACTCAATACCACCTCTCTGACAGTAGGAAAACACCTTGAAACATGTGTATTTGGCACTTGGAGTGAGGAGAGCTTGTCACCAGCAGTGAATTTGGCCCTTGTAGTAAGTTGAGGTTGGCACCAACATTTGTTTTGAAAATCAGGGTGGATTGAGCCTCTAACCAGCAGAGTTTGGGCAAATTCATGGTGGAGGGAGCCTCTAAACACCCCAGTTTGGGCAAATTCATGGTGGAGGGAGCCTCTAAAAACCCCAGTTTGGACCAATTCATGGTGGAGGGAGCCTCTAACCAGCCCAGTGTGGGCAAATTCATGGTGGAGGGAGCCTCTAAAAAACCCAGTTTGGACCAATTCATGGTGGAGGGAGCCTCTAACCAGCCCAGTTTGGGCAAATTCATGGTGGAGGGAGCCTCTAAAAAACCCAGTTTGGACCAATTCATGGTGGAGGGAGCCTCTAACCAGCCCAGTTTGGGCAAATTCATGGTGGAGGGAGCCTCTAAAAAACCCAGTTTGGACCAATTCATGGTGGAGGGAGCCTCTAACCAGCCCAGTTTGGGCAAATTCATGGTGGAGGGAGCCTCTAAACAGCCCAGTTTGGACAAATTCATGGTGGAGGGAGCCTCTAAACAGCCCAGTTTGGGCAAATTCATGGTGGAGGGAGCCTCTAACCAGCCCAGTTTGGACCAATTAATGGTGGAGGGAGCCTCTAACCAGCCCAGTTTGGGCAAATTCATGGTGGAGGGAGCCTCTAAACAGCCCAGTTTGGACCAATTCATGGTGGAGGGAGCCTCTAAAAAACCCAGTTTGGACCAATTCATGGTGGAGGGAGCCTCTAAACAGCCCAGTTTGGGCAAATTCATGGTGGAGGGAGCCTCTAACCAGCCCAGTTTGGACCAATTCATGGTGGAGGGAGCCTCTAACCAGCCCAGTTTGGGCAAATTCATGGTGGAGGGAGCCTCTAAACAGCCCAGTTTGGACCAATTCATGGTGGAGGGAGCCTCTAAAAAACCCAGTTTGGACCAATTCATGGTGGAGGGAGCCTCTAAACAGCCCAGTTTGGGCAAATTCATGGTGGAGGGAGCCTCTAACCAGCCCAGTTTGGACCAATTAATGGTGGAGGGAGCCTCTAAACAGCCCAGTTTGGACCAATTCATGGTGGAGGGAGCCTCTAACCAGCCCAGTTTGGGCAAATTCATGGTGGAGGGAGCCTCTAAACAGCCCAGTTTGGGCAAATTCATGGTGGAGGGAGCCTCTAACCAGCCCAGTTTGGACCAATTAATGGTGGAGGGAGCCGCTAAACAGCCCAGTTTGGACCAATTCATGGTGGAGGGAGCCTCTAAAAACCCCAGTTTGGACCAATTCATGGTGGAGGGAGCCTCTAAAAAACCCAGTTTGGACCAATTCATGGTGGAGGGAGCCTCTAACCAGCCCAGTTTGGACCAATTAATGGTGGAGGGAGCCTCTAAACAGCCAAGTTTGGACCAATTCATGGTGGAGGGAGCCTCTAAAAACCCCAGTTTGGACCAATTCATGGTGGAGGGAGCCTCTAACCAGCCCAGTTTGGGCAAATTCATGGTGGAGGGAGCCTCTAAACAGCCCAGTTTGGGCAAATTCATGGTGGAGGGAGCCTCTAACCAGCCCAGTTTGGACCAATTAATGGTGGAGGGAGCCGCTAAACAGCCCAGTTTGGACCAATTCATGGTGGAGGGAGCCTCTAAAAACCCCAGTTTGGACCAATTCATGGTGGAGGGAGCCTCTAAACAGCCCAGTTTGGGCAAATTCATGGTGGAGGGAGCCTCTAATCAGCAGAGTTGGTGGAAATCAGGGTGGAGGGAGCCTCTAACCAGCAGAGTTGGGGGAAATCAGGGTGGAGGGAGCCTAGTATTAGCAGAATTGTGCAACGCTTATGGTGGATGAGTATGAGGATGCGGAGGAATTGGAGAGGTTGAGTACAGACATGGAGTTTCATGTTGGGGTGCTTTACACAGGTGGGCACAAAAATGACGGCTCTACCCAGTGGTGGTTCATTTTTATCAAAGTGAGCCGGTCGGCACTCTCAGCTGACAGACGGGTGCGCTTGTCAGTGATGATGCCACCGGCTGCACTGAACACCCTCTCAGATAGGACGCTGGCGGCAGGACAGGACAGCACCTCCAAGGCATATAGGGCAAGTTCAAGCCACAGGTCCAACTTCGACACCCAATACGTGTAGGGCGCAGAGGGGTCGGAGAGGACAGGGCTGTGGTCGGAAAGGTATTCCCGCAACATGCGCCTATACTTCTCACGCCTGGTGACACGAGGACCCTCCGTGGCGGCACTTTGGCGAGGGGGTGTCATCAAGGTGTCCCAGACCTTAGACAGTGTGCTCCTCGTTTGTGTGGACCGGTGAGAACTTGGTTGCCTACTGGAGGAACTGCCCTCCCTGCCGCCAACGTCACATGCTGGAAACATCTCCATCATATTCTGCACCAATTGCCTGTGGCAAGCATTGATGCGATTGGCCCTCCCCTCTACCGGAATAAAAGACGAGATGTTGTTTTTATACCGGGGGTCAAGGATAGCAAAGATCCAGTACTGGTTGTCCTCCATGATTTTGACAATACGCTTGTCGGTTGTAAAGCACCCCAACATGAACTCAGCCATGTCTGCCACAGTGTTAGTTGGCATGACTCCTCTGGCCCCACCGGAAAGTTCAATCTCCATTTCCTCCTCATCCTCCATGTCTACCCATCCGCGCTGCAACAATGGGACGATTCGAAGTTGCCCGGAAGCCTCCTGTATCACCATCACATCATCGGACAACTCTTCTTCCTCCTCCTCCTCCTCCTCCTCCTCCATTAAACGCAGTGAAGCGGACAGATGTGTGGACCTACTCTCCAGCTGTGACGGATCGGATGCTATCCCTAACTCCTCTGTGTGATCTGAGTTATCCCTGATGTCAATCAGGGATTCTCTCAGAACACACAAGAGCGGGATTGTAAGGCTCACCATCGCATCCTCAGAGCTCACCCTCCTTGTGGACTCCTCAAACACCCGTAGGATGTCACAAAGGTCTCTCATCCATGGCCACTCATGGATGAGAAACTGAGGCAGCTGACTTTGTGGCACCCTAGGGTTTTGTAGCTGGTATTCCATCAAAGGTCTCTGCTGCTCAACCACTCTATTCAACATCTGAAACGTTGAGTTCCAGCGTGTGGGGACGTCGCACAAAAGCCGGTGTTGTGGCACATGCAGGCGTTGCTGGAGAGATTTTAAGCTAGCAGCGGCTACTGTCGACTTGCGAAAGTGGGCGCACATGCGCCGCACTTTCACCAGTAGCTCTGGAACATTGGGGTAGCTCTTTAGGAAACGTTGCACCACTAGGTTGAAGACGTGGGCCAGGCATGGAACATGTTGGAGTCCGGCAAGCTCCAGAGCTGCTACCAGGTTCCGGCCGTTATCACAAACGACCATGCCTGGGCCCAGGTGCAGCGGCTCAAACCATATTGCCGTCTCATCGAGGAGGGCATCCCTCACCTCGGAGGCAGTGTGCTGTCTGTCCCCCAAGCTGATCAGCTTCAGCACAGCCTGCTGACGTCTACCAACGCCAGTGCTGCAACGTTTCCAACTCGTAGCTGGGGTCAATCTAACAGCGGAGGAGGAGGCGGTGGCGGAGGAGGAGGCGGTGGCGGAGGAGGAGGCGGTAGAGGAGGAGGAGGAGGGGGGTGTTCTTCTCGTGTCCCTGCCAGGAATGTTAGGCGGGGAGACGAGGTACACCGGGCCAGTTTGGGAAGCAGTCCCAGCCTCAACTACATTCACCCAGTGTGCCGTCAGTGAAATGTAGCGTCCCTGTCCGCATGCACTTGTCCACGCGTCGGTGGTCAAGTGGACCTTTGTGCAAAGCGCGGAACTAAGGGCCCGCCTGATGTTGAGTGACACGTGCTGGTGCAAGGCGGGGACGGCACACCGGGAGAAGTAGTGACGGCTAGGGACGGCATAGCGAGGTGCCGCAGTTGCCATCAGGTCCAGGAAGGCGGGAGTTTCAACAAGCCGGAACGCCAACATCTCCTGGGCCAGCAGTTTAGCGATGTTGGCGTTCAAGGCTTGCGCGTGTGGGTGGTTAGCAGTGTATTTCTGCCGCCGCTCCAATGTCTGAGAGATGGTGGGTTGTTGTAAAGAAACGCCTGATGGTGCCTTTGATGGTGCAGGAGAAGGAGATAAGACAGGACCAGGGGAGGATGAGGTAGAAGTCAACAAAGTGGCGGAGGCAGATGAAGTGGTGTCCTGGCTCGTCCTCTGGAGTGCATCGCCAGCACAGTCAGCAGTGGCAGTGGCAGAGGCAGAGGCAGTGGCAGAGGCAGTGGCAGTGGCGTGAACGGCAGGCGGCCTTTGTCCTGCCGTTGCTGCCTGCCACTGATTCCAGTGCTTGGATTCCAAATGATGGCGCATTGAAGTGGTGGACAGGTTGCTCTTCTCAGAGCCCCTAATCAATTTCGAGAGGCAAATTGTGCAGACAACACTATATCTGTCCTCGGCGCATTCCTTGAAAAAACTCCACACCTTCGAGAAACGTGCCCTCGAGGTGGGAGTTTTTCGGGGCTGGGTACGAACTGGAACATCTTGGGAGATTCCGGGTGTGGCCTGGCTTCGCCTAAGCTGCTGACCTCTGCCTCTGCCTCTAGCTACCCTTTTTGGTGCTGCACCTGCCTCAACATCCACACTACTTTCCCCGCTTGACATCCCCCCTGTCCAGGTCGGGTCAGTGTCCTCATCATCCACCACTTCCTCTTCCAAC
The DNA here is from genome assembly GCF_031893055.1 of Leptodactylus fuscus. Lineage (NCBI taxonomy): Eukaryota > Metazoa > Chordata > Amphibia > Anura > Leptodactylidae > Leptodactylus > Leptodactylus fuscus. The sequence continues at coordinate 53,381,265 of NC_134266.1, forward strand.
TCCTGTCTCATCTCCTCCTCCCGCACAATGCGCCGGTCAACTGGATGCCCTGACGGCAACTGCGTCACATCATCGTCGATGAGGGTGGGTTGCTGGTCATCCACCACCAAATCGAACGGAGATGGAGGAGACTCTAGTGTTTGAGCATCTGGACACAGATGCTCCTCTGTTAGGTTCGTGGAATCGTGACGTGGAGAGGCAGGTTGAGGGACAATGAAAGGAGCGGAGAACAGCTCTGGGGAGCAGGGACAGTTTGGGTTATTGTTCTGTAAAGCTTCGGAATTTTGGGAGGAAGGAAGACAAGACTGTTGGGTAATAGGAGGAGAGGAGGCAGAGTCTGACTGGCTGCTGGACAATGTGCTGTAAGCGTTCTCTGACAGCCATTGCAAGACCTGTTCCTGGTTCTCGGGCCTACTAAGGTTTGTACCCTGCAGTTTAGTTAATGTGGCAAGCAACCCTGGCACTGTGGAGTGGCGCAATGCTTGCTGCCCCACAGGAGTAGGCACGGGACGCCCTGTGGCTTCACTGCTACCTTGCTCCCCAGAACCATTCCCCCGACCTCGCCCACGGCCTCATCCACGTCCCTTTCCGGGAGCCTTGCGCATTTTGAATTCCTAGTTAGAAATTGGCACTGTATACCAGTAGTAAAAATTGTGGGTGCACGTAAACCCAATATATTCTTTGAATTACCAGTCAGAAACTGGCACTATATGGCAGTAGCAAGAAATGAGGGTATTTGTATTCCCAATATATTCTTTGAATTCCCAGTCAGACAATGGCACTGTATACCAGTAGTAAAAATTGTGGGTGCACGTAACCCCAATATATTCTTTGAATTACCAGTCAGAAACTGGCACTATATGGCAGTAGCAAGAAATGAGGGTATTTGTATTCCCAATATATTCTTTGAATTCCCAGTCAGACAATGGCACTGTATACCAGTAGTAAAAATTGTGGGTGCACGTAACCCCAATATATTCTTTGAATTCCCAGTCAGACACTGGCACTATATGGCAGTAGCAAGAAATGAGGGTATTTGTATTCCCAATATATTCTTTGAATTCCCAGTCAGACAATGGCACTGTATACCAGTAGTAAAAATTGTGGGTGCACGTAACCCCAATATATTCTTTGAATTACCAGTCAGAAACTGGCACTATATGGCAGTAGCAAGAAATGAGGGTATTTGTATTCCCAATATATTCTTTGAATTCCCAGTCAGACAATGGCACTGTATACCAGTAGTAAAAATTGTGGGTGCACGTAACCCCAATATATTCTTTGAATTCCCAGTCAGTCACTGGCACTATATGGCAGTAGCAAGAAATGAGGGTATTTGTATTCCCAATATATTCTTTGAATTCCCAGTCAGACAATGGCACTGTATACCAGTAGTAAAAATTGTGGGTGCACGTAACCCCAATATATTCTTTGAATTACCAGTCAGAAACTGGCACTATATGGCAGTAGCAAGAAATGAGGGTATTTGTATTCCCAATATATTCTTTGAATTCCCAGTCAGACAATGGCACTGTATACCAGTAGTAAAAATTGTGGGTGCACGTAACCCCAATATATTCTTTGAATTACCAGTCAGAAACTGGCACTATATGGCAGTAGCAAGAAATGAGGGTATTTGTATTCCCAATATATTCTTTGAATTCCCAGTCAGACAATGGCACTGTATACCAGTAGTAAAAATTGTGGGTGCACGTAACCCCAATATATTCTTTGAATTACCAGTCAGAAACTGGCACTATATGGCAGTAGCAAGAAATGAGGGTATTTGTATTCCCAATATATTCTTTGAATTCCCAGTCAGACAATGGCACTGTATACCAGTAGTAAAAATTGTGGGTGCACGTAACCCCAATATATTCTTTGAATTCCCAGTCAGACACTGGCACTATATGGCAGTAGCAAGAAATGAGGGTATTTGTATTCCCAATATATTCTTTGAATTCCCAGTCAGACAATGGCACTGTATACCAGTAGTAAAAATTGTGGGTGCACGTAACCCCAATATATTCTTTGAATTACCAGTCAGAAACTGGCACTATATGGCAGTAGCAAGAAATGAGGGTATTTGTATTCCCAATATATTCTTTGAATTCCCAGTCAGACAATGGCACTGTATACCAGTAGTAAAAATTGTGGGTGCACGTAACCACAATATATTCTTTGAATTACCAGTCAGAAACTGGCACTATATGGCAGTAGCAAGAAATGAGGGTATTTATAACCCCAATATATTCTTTGAATTCCCAGTCAGACAATGGCACTGTATACCAGTAGTAAAAATTGTGGGTGCACGTAACCCCAATATATTCTTTGAATTACCAGTCAGAAACTGGCACTATATGGCAGTAGCAAGAAATGAGGGTATTTATAACCCCAATATATTCTTTGAATTCCCAGTCAGACAATGGCACTGTATACCAGTAGTAAAAATTGTGGGTGCACGTAACCCCAATATATTCTTTGAATTCCCAGTCAGACACTGGCACTATATGGCAGTAGCAAGAAATGAGGGTATTTGTATTCCCAATATATTCTTTGAATTCCCAGTCAGACAATGGCACTGTATACCAGTAGTAAAAATTGTGGGTGCACGTAACCCCAATATATTCTTTGAATTCCCAGTCAGACACTGGCACTATATGGCAGTAGCAAGAAATGAGGGTATTTGTATTCCCAATATATTCTTTGAATTCCCAGTCAGACAATGGCACTGTATACCAGTAGTAAAAATTGTGGGTGCACGTAACCCCAATATATTCTTTGAATTACCAGTCAGAAACTGGCACTATATGGCAGTAGCAAGAAATGAGGGTATTTGTATTCCCAATATATTCTTTGAATTCCCAGTCAGACAATGGCACTGTATACCAGTAGTAAAAATTGTGGGTGCACGTAACCCCAATATATTCTTTGAATTACCAGTCAGAAACTGGCACTATATGGCAGTAGCAAGAAATGAGGGTATTTGTATTCCCAATATATTCTTTGAATTCCCAGTCAGACAATGGCACTGTATACCAGTAGTAAAAATTGTGGGTGCACGTAACCCCAATATATTCTTTGAATTCCCAGTCAGTCACTGGCACTATATGGCAGTAGCAAGAAATGAGGGTATTTGTATTCCCAATATATTCTTTGAATTCCCAGTCAGACAATGGCACTGTATACCAGTAGTAAAAATTGTGGGTGCACGTAACCCCAATATATTCTTTGAATTACCAGTCAGAAACTGGCACTATATGGCAGTAGCAAGAAATGAGGGTATTTGTATTCCCAATATATTCTTTGAATTCCCAGTCAGACAATGGCACTGTATACCAGTAGTAAAAATTGTGGGTGCACGTAACCCCAATATATTCTTTGAATTCCCAGTCAGACACTGGCACTATATGGCAGTAGCAAGAAATGAGGGTATTTGTATTCCCAATATATTCTTTGAATTCCCAGTCAGACAATGGCACTGTATACCAGTAGTAAAAATTGTGGGTGCACGTAACCCCAATATATTCTTTGAATTACCAGTCAGAAACTGGCACTATATGGCAGTAGCAAGAAATGAGGGCATTTGTATTCCCAATATATTCTTTGAATTCCCAGTCAGACAATGGCACTGTATACCAGTAGTAAAAATTGTGGGTGCACGTAACCACAATATATTCTTTGAATTACCAGTCAGAAACTGGCACTATATGGCAGTAGCAAGAAATGAGGGTATTTATAACCCCAATATATTCTTTGAATTCCCAGTCAGACAATGGCACTGTATACCAGTAGTAAAAATTGTGGGTGCACGTAACCCCAATATATTCTTTGAATTACCAGTCAGAAACTGGCACTATATGGCAGTAGCAAGAAATGAGGGTATTTATAACCCCAATATATTCTTTGAATTCCCAGTCAGACAATGGCACTGTATACCAGTAGTAAAAATTGTGGGTGCACGTAACCCCAATATATTCTTTGAATTCCCAGTCAGACACTGGCACTATATGGCAGTAGCAAGAAATGAGGGTATTTGTATTCCCAATATATTCTTTGAATTCCCAGTCAGACAATGGCACTGTATACCAGTAGTAAAAATTGTGGGTGCACGTAACCCCAATATATTCTTTGAATTACCAGTCAGAAACTGGCACTATATGGCAGTAGCAAGAAATGAGGGTATTTGTATTCCCAATATATTCTTTGAATTCCCAGTCAGACAATGGCACTGTATACCAGTAGTAAAAATTGTGGGTGCACGTAACCCCAATATATTCTTTGAATTACCAGTCAGAAACTGGCACTATATGGCAGTAGCAAGAAATGAGGGTATTTGTATTCCCAATATATTCTTTGAATTCCCAGTCAGACAATGGCACTGTATACCAGTAGTAAAAATTGTGGGTGCACGTAACCCCAATATATTCTTTGAATTCCCAGTCAGACACTGGCACTATATGGCAGTAGCAAGAAATGAGGGTATTTGTATTCCCAATATATTCTTTGAATTCCCAGTCAGACAATGGCACTGTATACCAGTAGTAAAAATTGTGGGTGCACGTAACCCCAATATATTCTTTGAATTACCAGTCAGAAACTGGCACTATATGGCAGTAGCAAGAAATGAGGGTATTTATAACCCCAATATATTCTTTGAATTCCCAGTCAGACAATGGCACTGTATACCAGTAGTAAAAATTGTGGGTGTATATAGCCCCAATTCTATTGCTAGGGGACTTGCAGGGTATTTCTGGGGTGAAGGTGGGGGGGCACACCGTTGGAACGGGTATCGGGGTATATATCGGGTATACGGGAATACACTGACAGTGTATTCCATTCAGGATCCTGGGAAAGCTGGGTTGCGGCGATTGAGCCCGTCAGTGCCACGTTACACTGACAAGCTTCTCCCTGGAATTTAGCTCTTACAAGAGCTGTTGTGGTTGTCTTCTCCTTCCTATCCTAGCCTGTCCCTGCCTACCCAGAATCTAAGCCCTAGCTAGCTGGACGGAAACCTCCGTCCTCGGTGAATTGCAAGCTCAGAATGACGCGAACCTGGGCGGCGCTGTTCTTTTAAATTAGAGGTCACATGTTTTCGGCAGCCAATGGGTTTTGCCTACTTTTCTCAACGTCACCGGTGTCGTAGTTCCTGTCCCACCTACCCTGCGCTGTTATTGGAGCAAAAAAGGCGCCAGGGAAGGTGGGAGGGGAATCGAGTAATGGCGCACTTTACCACGCGGTGTTCGATTCGATTCGAACATGCCGAACAGCCTAATATCCGATCGAACATGAGTTCGATAGAACACTGTTCGCTCATCTCTAATTATGAGTAGACGATCACTCTCTGGAGTGGGGAGTGTTAGGAGAAATTCCTGATTTGGCCTCTAGTCTATCTGTTCTTTAAATATTTCCATGCCGCATATATTGTAGTTTGGTATGGATTTGATAGTTATCCTGGTATATTTTAGCATCTTGTATCTATCTTGATTGTTTCTTCATCAAGCACGTCTCTATCATCATCCAACTGCTCTATTCCACCACCACTGGCCATCATCTATATCAAACACCATCCATTCTCATCAACATGTGTCTCATTGACGATTTATGAGCTCTAGTATACAGCTGGGATACTGAAGGAGGGTATTGAAAGTAACCAGAGACCCCCTAGATTTAAGGGTGTCATTTCTTGGTGGTACAAGAAAACTCAATTTCTCTCCATTGCATAAACCAAAACTCTGAATCTTCAAAAAGGTCGTCTTTAATATCATTAGATCTTAGAACCTTTTTCCAGATCAGTCCAGAATTTCTTACATGTCTATAAATGTTGTGTCTTCCAATGAAGTCTTTGCTTCTCTTCCATAAAGGGGCATCCGGGGAAGTTATATCTAGTGTATGTAGAGTCAGGCAGGAAGAAGTTTGTATCTCTTTCAGAATTGCCAAAAGTCGTTTTCCATCAACACAAACGTTAAAAGGCTTTTTGTAAGCTTGCGTACACCCGCTCCTCTCTTATTGTGTTCGCTATGATACCACTACTGGTTGACTCTAATGATCATGAGTCAGCATTGGGAGCCACATGAACGTTCACATTATAGCTAAGAGCCAGTGTAAGGTTCAGTCGGTAGGATAGAAGATGACAAGAGAGGTGCTTAATTGAGTGGCAACAATTCAATACCATTGCCAGGAAATCATCTGCTATAAAGATGGTTTGTATTTCTTGACTTCAATACACTTCCAGAGGTTTACACAACCCACCCATTACCCGGCTCTGTCGTAGTCTTGTTACATAAGCTTCTGCCACTCAGAAAGATAATGCTTTTTGCTATTATTATTAATAAACATTTTCTGGTGGAAGTATGTAGGAAGTGAGGGGATTTGGAGGTGGTACACCCCATTTTCTTTCTATAGCCAGTCCTCAGAATAAAAGATTGTGTACACTATTTTGATTTGATATAATGCAGTGGTCCATTGAGGTATAATCATTGAAAAGAAAATTGCAGGATCAACTGTGCCACTGTAAAGAAAAGAAATTTTCATGGCACAATACAATTTGTATTATCACAAAGGCTAGGCTAGTCTTCTTTTATGTGCCTGTAATTTGTTTGTCACCTAACAAAGAAATTCCTTTCCAAATGAGAACTCTTGTAACATTTAAGCCTTCTATTCTCGGCTCTTCCTGCCATCTGTGTTCTCAGCCCGAACATATCAGTGAGTAACGGCTGATTTCTACGCTTTACACTAATCTTCTTTAAAGTGTTCCTTCCATCGCCATATGGTATACAAGCAACGCAAACCCAGTATTCCAAAGAGTTTCTATTTCTGTATACAGATAGTGGCCTGGACACATGCAAGTTTGAGGAAGAATCTAATAGGAGATTCATGCCCCAAGCAGAGGCCACTGGTCTCCTCCTGTTTTTCTCCTTTCCTCCAGAAATAGGGAAAGTCCTTTCAATCTAGTCAATCTAGTAGGTAATAAGATGGACTGAGGACACCTAGAAGAAACCTCTGTGGACTTCCTGTGAAAAATGCTGCAGGTAAAACCGAGATGTGTTTCCGACATGTTTTTTTTCCGGCAGTGCTTATCTTATCTTATCTTATGGTAGAGTTGGAAGGGACCTCAAGGGCCATCGGGTCCAACCCCCTGCGAGTGCAGGTTTTCCTAAATCATCCCAGCTATATGTTTATCCAGATTCCGCTTGAAGATTTCCATTGATGGAGCGCCCACCACCTCCCGTGGCAGCCTATTCCACTCTCTCACTACCCTCACTGTCAGAAAGTTTTTCCTAATGTCTAATCTGTATCTCTTTCCCTTTAGTTTCATCCCATTGCTTCTTGTACTTCCTTGTGCTAATGAGAATAAGGTAGATCCCTCTGTACTGTGACTACCTTTCAGATATTTGTAGACTGCTATTAAATCTCCCCTCAGCCTTCTCTTCTGCAAACTAAACAATCCCAATTCTTTTAGCCGCTCCTCATAGGACATGGTTTGCAGACCTTCCACCATTTTGGTTGCTCTTCTCTGGACTTGCTCCAATATATCGATTAGAGATGAGCGAACAGTGTTCTATCGAACTCATGTTCGATCGGATATTAGGCTGTTCGGCATGTTCGAATCGAATCGAACACCGCGTGGTAAAGTGCGCCATTACTCGATTCCCCTCCCACCTTCCCTGGCGCCTTTTTTGCTCCAATAACAGCGCAGGGTAGGTGGGACAGGAACTACGACACCGGTGACGTTGAAAAAAGTAGGCAAAACCCATTGGCTGCCGAAAACATGTGACCTCTAATTTAAAAGAACAGCGCCGCCCAGCTTCGCGTCATTCTGAGCTTGCAATTCACCGAGGACGGAGGTTTCCGTCCAGTTAGCTAGGGCTTAGATTCTGGGTAGGCAGGGACAGGCTAGGATAGGAAGGAGAAGACAACCAACAGCTCTTATAAGAGCTAAATTCCAGGGAGAAGCTTGTCAGTGTAACGTGGCACTGACGGGCTCAATCGCCGCAACCCAGCTTTCCCAGGATCCTGAATGGAATACACTGTCAGTGTATTCCCGTATACCCGATATATACCCCCGATACCCGTTCCAACGGTGTGCCCCCCCACCTTCACCCCAGAAATACCCTGCAAGTCCCCTAGCAATAGAATTGGGGCTATATACACCCACTATTTTTGCTACTGCCATATAGTGCCATTGTCTCACTGGGAATTCAAAGAATATATTGGGCTTACATATAACTTCAATTCCAGGGAGAAGCTTGTCAGTGTAACGTGGCACTGACGGGCTCAATCGCCGCAACCCAGCTTTCCCAGGATCCTGAATGGAACACACTGACAGTGTATTCCCGTATACCCCATATATACACCCCAAATCCCCGTTCCAACGGTGTGCCCCCCCACCTTCACCTCAGAAATACCCTGCAAGTCCCCTAGCAATAGAATTGGGGCTATATACACCCACAATTTTTGCTACTGGTATACAGTGCCATTGTCTCACTGGGAATTCAAAGAATATATGGGGGTTATGTGCACCCACAATTTTTAATACTGCTATACAGTGCCATTGTCTGACTGGGAATTCAAAGAATATATGGGGGTTATGTGCACCCACAATTTTTACTACTGGTATACAGTGCCATTGTCTGACTGGGAATTCAAAGAATATATTGGGGTGACGTGCACCCACAATTTTTGCTACTGCTATACAGTTCCATTGTCTCACTGGGAATTCAAAGAATATATGGGGGTTATGTGCACCCACAATTTTTAATACTGGTATACAGTGCCATTGTCTGACTGGGAATTCAAAGAATATATGGGGGTTATGTGCACCCACAATTTTTAATACTGGTATACAGTGCCATTGTCTGACTGGGAATTCAAAGAATATATGGGGGTTATGTGCACCCACAATTTTTAATACTGGTATACAGTGCCATTGTCTGACTGGGAATTCAAAGAATATATGGGGGTTACGTGCACCCACAATTTTTAATACTGCTATACAGTGCCATTGTCTGACTGGGAATTCAAAGAATATATGGGGGTTACGTGCACCCACAATTTTTAATACTGGTATACAGTGCCATTGTCTGACTGGGAATTCAAAGAATATATGGGGGTTATGTGCACCCACAATTTTTAATACTGGTATACAGTGCCATTGTCTGACTGGGAATTCAAAGAATATATGGGGGTTATGTGCACCCACAATTTTTAATACTGGTATACAGTGCCATTGTCTGACTGGGAATTCAAAGAATATATGGGGGTTATGTGCACCCACAATTTTTACTACTGGTATACAGTGCCATTGTCTAACTGGGAATTCAAAGAATATATTGGGGTGACGTGCACCCACAATTTTTGCTACTGCTATACAGTTCCATTGTCTCACTGGGAATTCAAAGAATATATGGGGGTTATGTGCACCCACAATTTTTAATACTGGTATACAGTGCCATTGTCTGACTGGGAATTCAAAGAATATATGGGGGTTATGTGCACCCACAATTTTTAATACTGGTATACAGTGCCATTGTCTGACTGGGAATTCAAAGAATATATGGGGGTTATGTGCACCCACAATTTTTACTACTGGTATACAGTGCCATTGTCTAACTGGGAATTCAAAGAATATATTGGGGTGACGTGCACCCACAATTTTTGCTACTGCTATACAGTTCCATTGTCTCACTGGGAATTCAAAGAATATATGGGGGTTATGTGCACCCACAATTTTTAATACTGGTATACAGTGCCATTGTCTGACTGGGAATTCAAAGAATATATGGGGGTTATGTGCACCCACAATTTTTAATACTGGTATATAGTGCCATTGTCTGACTGGGAATTCAAAGAATATATGGGGGTTACGTGCACCCACAATTTTTAATACTGGTATACAGTGCCATTGTCTGACTGGGAATTCAAAGAATATATGGGGGTTATGTGCACCCACAATTTTTAATACTGGTATACAGTGCCATTGTCTGACTGGGAATTCAAAGAATATATGGGGGTTACGTGCACCCACAATTTTTAATACTGGTATACAGTGCCATTGTCTGACTGGGAATTCAAAGAATATATGGGGGTTATGTGCACCCACAATTTTTAATACTGGTATACAGTGCCATTGTCTGACTGGGAATTCAAAGAATATATGGGGGTTATGTGCACCCACAATTTTTACTACTGGTATACAGTGCCATTGTCTAACTGGGAATTCAAAGAATATATTGGGGTGACGTGCACCCACAATTTTTGCTACTGCTATACAGTTCCATTGTCTCACTGGGAATTCAAAGAATATATGGGGGTTATGTGCACCCACAATTTTTAATACTGGTATACAGTGCCATTGTCTGACTGGGAATTCAAAGAATATATGGGGGTTATGTGCACCCACAATTTTTAATACTGGTATACAGTGCCATTGTCTGACTGGGAATTCAAAGAATATATGGGGGTTATGTGCACCCACAATTTTTACTACTGGTATACAGTGCCATTGTCTAACTGGGAATTCAAAGAATATATTGGGGTGACGTGCACCCACAATTTTTGCTACTGCTATACAGTTCCATTGTCTGACTGGGAATTCAAAGAATATATGGGGGTTATGTGCACCCACAATTTTTACTACTGGTATACAGTGCCATTGTCTGACTGGGAATTCAAAGAATATATGGGGGTTATGTGCACCCACAATTTTTAATACTGGTATACAGTGCCATTGTCTGACTGGGAATTCAAAGAATATATGGGGGTTACGTGCACCCACAATTTTTAATACTGCTATACAGTGCCATTGTCTGACTGGGAATTCAAAGAATATATGGGGGTTACGTGCACCCACAATTTTTAATACTGGTATACAGTGCCATTGTCTGACTGGGAATTCAAAGAATATATGGGGGTTATGTGCACCCACAATTTTTAATACTGGTATACAGTGCCATTGTCTGACTGGGAATTCAAAGAATATATGGGGGTTATGTGCACCCACAATTTTTAATACTGGTATACAGTGCCATTGTCTGACTGGGAATTCAAAGAATATATGGGGGTTATGTGCACCCACAATTTTTACTACTGGTATACAGTGCCATTGTCTAACTGGGAATTCAAAGAATATATTGGGGTGACGTGCACCCACAATTTTTGCTACTGCTATACAGTTCCATTGTCTCACTGGGAATTCAAAGAATATATGGGGGTTATGTGCACCCACAATTTTTACTACTGGTATACAGTGCCATTGTCTAACTGGGAATTCAAAGAATATATTGGGGTGACGTGCACCCACAATTTTTGCTACTGCTATACAGTTCCATTGTCTCACTGGGAATTCAAAGAATATATGGGGGTTATGTGCACCCACAATTTTTAATACTGGTATACAGTGCCATTGTCTGACTGGGAATTCAAAGAATATATGGGGGTTATGTGCACCCACAATTTTTAATACTGGTATACAGTGCCATTGTCTGACTGGGAATTCAAAGAATATATGGGGGTTATGTGCACCCACAATTTTTAATACTGGTATACAGTGCCATTGTCTGACTGGGAATTCAAAGAATATATGGGGGTTATGTGCACCCACAATTTTTACTACTGGTATACAGTGCCATTGTCTAACTGGGAATTCAAAGAATATATTGGGGTGACGTGCACCCACAATTTTTGCTACTGCTATACAGTTCCATTGTCTCACTGGGAATTCAAAGAATATATGGGGGTTATGTGCACCCACAATTTTTAATACTGGTATACAGTGCCATTGTCTGACTGGGAATTCAAAGAATATATGGGGGTTATGTGCACCCACAATTTTTAATACTGGTATATAGTGCCATTGTCTGACTGGGAATTCAAAGAATATATGGGGGTTACGTGCACCCACAATTTTTAATACTGGTATACAGTGCCATTGTCTGACTGGGAATTCAAAGAATATATGGGGGTTATGTGCACCCACAATTTTTAATACTGGTATACAGTGCCATTGTCTGACTGGGAATTCAAAGAATATATGGGGGTTACGTGCACCCACAATTTTTAATACTGGTATACAGTGCCATTGTCTGACTGGGAATTCAAAGAATATATGGGGGTTATGTGCACCCACAATTTTTAATACTGGTATACAGTGCCATTGTCTGACTGGGAATTCAAAGAATATATGGGGGTTATGTGCACCCACAATTTTTACTACTGGTATACAGTGCCATTGTCTAACTGGGAATTCAAAGAATATATTGGGGTGACGTGCACCCACAATTTTTGCTACTGCTATACAGTTCCATTGTCTCACTGGGAATTCAAAGAATATATGGGGGTTATGTGCACCCACAATTTTTAATACTGGTATACAGTGCCATTGTCTGACTGGGAATTCAAAGAATATATGGGGGTTATGTGCACCCACAATTTTTAATACTGGTATACAGTGCCATTGTCTGACTGGGAATTCAAAGAATATATGGGGGTTATGTGCACCCACAATTTTTACTACTGGTATACAGTGCCATTGTCTAACTGGGAATTCAAAGAATATATTGGGGTGACGTGCACCCACAATTTTTGCTACTGCTATACAGTTCCATTGTCTGACTGGGAATTCAAAGAATATATGGGGGTTATGTGCACCCACAATTTTTACTACTGGTATACAGTGCCATTGTCTGACTGGGAATTCAAAGAATATATGGGGGTTATGTGCACCCACAATTTTTAATACTGGTATACAGTGCCATTGTCTGACTGGGAATTCAAAGAATATATGGGGGTTACGTGCACCCACAATTTTTAATACTGCTATACAGTGCCATTGTCTGACTGGGAATTCAAAGAATATATGGGGGTTACGTGCACCCACAATTTTTAATACTGGTATACAGTGCCATTGTCTGACTGGGAATTCAAAGAATATATGGGGGTTATGTGCACCCACAATTTTTAATACTGGTATACAGTGCCATTGTCTGACTGGGAATTCAAAGAATATATGGGGGTTATGTGCACCCACAATTTTTAATACTGGTATACAGTGCCATTGTCTGACTGGGAATTCAAAGAATATATGGGGGTTATGTGCACCCACAATTTTTACTACTGGTATACAGTGCCATTGTCTAACTGGGAATTCAAAGAATATATTGGGGTGACGTGCACCCACAATTTTTGCTACTGCTATACAGTTCCATTGTCTCACTGGGAATTCAAAGAATATATGGGGGTTATGTGCACCCACAATTTTTAATACTGGTATACAGTGCCATTGTCTGACTGGGAATTCAAAGAATATATGGGGGTTATGTGCACCCACAATTTTTAATACTGGTATACAGTGCCATTGTCTGACTGGGAATTCAAAGAATATATGGGGGTTATGTGCACCCACAATTTTTACTACTGGTATACAGTGCCATTGTCTAACTGGGAATTCAAAGAATATATTGGGGTGACGTGCACCCACAATTTTTGCTACTGCTATACAGTTCCATTGTCTGACTGGGAATTCAAAGAATATATGGGGGTTATGTGCACCCACAATTTTTACTACTGGTATACAGTGCCATTGTCTGACTGGGAATTCAAAGAATATATGGGGGTTATGTGCACCCACAATTTTTAATACTGGTATACAGTGCCATTGTCTGACTGGGAATTCAAAGAATATATGGGGGTTACGTGCACCCACAATTTTTAATACTGCTATACAGTGCCATTGTCTGACTGGGAATTCAAAGAATATATGGGGGTTACGTGCACCCACAATTTTTAATACTGGTATACAGTGCCATTGTCTGACTGGGAATTCAAAGAATATATGGGGGTTATGTGCACCCACAATTTTTAATACTGGTATATAGTGCCATTGTCTGACTGGGAATTCAAAGAATATATGGGGGTTATGTGCACCCACAATTTTTAATACTGGTATACAGTGCCATTGTCTGACTGGGAATTCAAAGAATATATGGGGGTTATGTGCACCCACAATTTTTAATACTGGTATACAGTGCCATTGTCTGACTGGGAATTCAAAGAATATATGGGGGTTATGTGCACCCACAATTTTTAATACTGGTATATAGTGCCATTGTCTGACTGGGAATTCAAAGAATATATGGGGGTTACGTGCACCCACAATTTTTAATACTGCTATACAGTGCCATTGTCTGAGTGGGAATTCAAAGAATATATGGGGGTTATGTGCACCCACAATTTTTAATACTGGTATACAGTGCCATTGTCTGACTGGGAATTCCACAAATAATTTGGGGATTCATTCACCCTACATCTCAGGCTCTTGCCATATTCACCCAGGTTGTCAGTGCTGCACCAGCTCGTTCCCAGACAGCTCGGCCCGAAAAACGCGTTACCTATATAGAGGATTTGGACAATGAAGACAACATGTTCTAAATCTAATGTCTGCACCTTCTCCAGAATTAAAATAAAGGCAGCGTTTAACTTTCAAATAGCACTGCACAAAGGAAGAGCTTATCAGCTTGTCTCATGACATGCTACTGAAAAGTTTCATTTGTGTATCTTAATGTAAATATAGTTGTATAAGCTTTTTGGGTTTTAGGCACTGCCAAGTTATTTATTACCACCCACTCCCTTATAATGATGATGACGCCAAAGTCACTGTGGGTGTTCAGAGCTCACAGCTTTGGGTGACATTTGTCTTGCTCTCTGTCGGTACCAGCTGTCTTTTTGGATACCGTAAAGTTATGTTGACTTTATTAACAGCTATAGAAGCTTTAGCCAGGTTGTGACGGTGTGTAACCCTAACAACACTAAGTGGGATACACATTAATAGTCAGTCTATGTACGCTAAACGTATCACTGAAGTAATTTTTTTTCCCTCTCCCCTAATATAAGAAAGGAACAGACATTAGACCTAGACCGGGGTTCGAGGCTTGAAAAAATCCAGTATTATTTGTTCTTCATGATGTGAAATATGTGTTGAAAAGCAACCCAAGATGAAGTCAGCCATGTGTGCCAGTGTGTTACTTGGCATGCCTTTGCTGGCCCCAACTGTAAGGGTCACTCTCCATTTCCTCCATTTTCCACTCCCCTTCACACCATTTGTGGTGAAGCAATGGGATGCACTGAAGTGCACCCTCTAGCCTCGTGTGGGATAGGGACATCAGATGCCACTCCAACCCCCTCGTCTTCCTCCGCCAGCCAACGGTGCGAAGATGAGAGGAGTGTGCTCTGAATGTTTTCTGCCTAGCAGAGGCTAGTTCTCACTTACGAAAATGGCCCCACTTTGACCTGTATATCAGGCACAATGGTGTAGGTTTCAAAGAAACATGGCACCAACAAGTTGGAAAACGTGGGCCATGCGTGGACCGTGTTTGAGTCTGGCAAGCTCCAGATCTGCTACCAGGTTCCAGCCATTATCACAGGCGCAAAAATGCCAGGCCCCAGGTGTAGCAGGGAAAAAAAAATGCCATCTCAGCCAGGATGGCATCCCTGACCTCGGAGGCACTGTGCTGTCTGTCCCCCAAGCTGATCAGTTTCAGCACGGCCTACTGACATCTCCCCATGCCAGTGTTACAGTGTTTTCCGCTAGTAGCTGGGGTGGAGGTTGCAGCTTCGTAGGGTTTCAGTCTACTCCTGCCATGAATTTTGGCCTGGGAGAGGAGATAGGCCACCCCAGTTTGCACCCGGGGAACAGACTCCACCACATTCACCCTGCCTGTCATTAAAGATAAGCACTGCAGCATCCCTGACCACAGGCGCTTGTCCATGTGTCGGTGGTCAAGTGGACCTTGCAGCAAAGCGCAGAGCTCTGGGCCCGACTGATGTTATGGGACACATGCAGGCGCAAGGCAGAGACAGCACACCAAGAGAAGTAGTAACGGCTAGGCCCAGCATAGGGAGGTGCCCCAGCTGCCATCTGCTGACGGAAGGCCTGGGTCTCCAGAAGCATAAACAAACACCAACATCTCCAGGGCCAGCAGTTTATCGATGAGGCTGTTACAGGCTTGGGCATGGGGGTGGGTTGTATTGTACTTCTGCCTGCAATGAAAAGCTTGGGAAATGTGGAGTGGCTGGGAAGAGGCGCATGATGGTGCAGGCCAAAAGGGCGCATGAGGGTGAACTCCCCAATGTGTCAGAGATAGGTGTGTAGGTGTCCTTGCATCATATACTTGCACCATATTTGGCTTTGGAAGTTAATTTTGTGCCAAAAAGTGGTTAAGACAGCGATCCCTCAGCTACTCCCGTTACACTGTCTATTGAAGTTACCATCTGTGGAAGTGGACCACCATTTCTAAGATCCCAAAGGAAGCAGGCAAGAGATGTGCAGTTCAGAAAAAAAGATGAGAAAATAAGTTTAGGCTGTAGAGCACAGAGGGATCGGAGAGGACAGAGCTGGTGTCGGCCAGGTATTCCCACAACATGCGCCTATACTTGTCCCTCCTGGTGACACTAGGCCCCTGAGTG
This sequence comes from Leptodactylus fuscus, assembly GCF_031893055.1. Classification (NCBI taxonomy): domain Eukaryota; kingdom Metazoa; phylum Chordata; class Amphibia; order Anura; family Leptodactylidae; genus Leptodactylus; species Leptodactylus fuscus. Next base: position 53,397,726 of record NC_134266.1, read on the forward strand.
GCAGTAATTTGTCCAGGGGGGCCATTAACGTGTTCCAGACCTAGGAATAAGTCTTCCAACAGGGTAGAGTTTTGCATGCCTTTGCTTCTACCCACTGTTTTTGCTGCTTAGCTTCCCTCCACATCTACTCTGCTTTCACCCCTAAACATCACCCCAGTTTATGCCTTTGCTTCTACCCAGGTTTTTTGTTGATTTAGCTTCCCTCTACATCTACACTGCTTTAGCCCCTAGACATCACCCCTGTCCATGTGGGGTCGGTGGCCTCGTCATCCACCAACTCCTCTTCCAATTGCGCACTGCCCCCTTACTGCAAACCGCACATGACCACAGCTTGCCTTGATGGCAACTGTGTCTCATGATCCCCACTTAGGTCCAGACAAGTCGGTGGCGGGTCCAAAACCCCAAAATTGGAAGGAAATGGCAGATGCTGCAGTATTTCTAACACCTGTTCCTGGTGCTCGGGCCTGGTCTGTGTTGTACCCTGCACCCTGCTTAACGCATCTGCCATATCCGAAGTTGTGCTGAGCGCATGCTAATGTTTCGTGTCCAGTGCAATGGATGGGATGGGATTTCACATAAGTCTGCCACCCATGGCCACTCATGGTTGAGCAACTGAGGGAGTTGACTTTGATGAACCCGAGGGTTTTGGAGTTGGAACTACATCAAAGGTCTGTGCTGCTCACACACTCTGCTCAACACATGATATGTTTAGTGCCAGCAGTGTGGAGACGTCGCACAACAGCCGTTGTTCCAGCAGGTACAGGCGTTGTAGGAGTGCATAGAGGCTAGCAGCGGCAACTATACACTTTAAAAACTATCCGCACAAGCGCCACACTTTCACCAGTAGCTCAGGAACATTGGGGTACCTTTTTCAAAAGATTAGCAGCAATGAGTTAAAAACGTGGCCCAGGCATGGAATATGTTGCAGGCTGCCAAGCTACAGAGCCAATCCCAGGTTACGGCCATTATCACACATGACAACATGCCTGGGCCCAGGTGCAGTGGCAAAAACCACATTGCCGTCTCATCGAGGATGGCATGACTCACTTTGTAGGCAGTGTGCTGTCTGGCCCCCAAGCTGATGAGCTTCAGCACGGCCCGCTGACGTCTCCCCACACCAGTGTTGCAGCGTTTCCAGCTCGTAGCTGGGGTCAATTTAACAGCGGAGGAGGGTGGTGTTTCAGCCCTCCTCCCAGGAATGTTGTGTGGGGAGACAAGTCAGGCCACCACATTTTGCGACCCGGTCCACGCCTCAACTACATTCAACCACTGTGCCCAAATTGAAAGGTAGCGTCCCTGTCCGCATGCACTTGTCCATTCGTAACTGGTCACATGGAACTTTAGGGCTAAGCGCTGAATTTAGGGACCGCCTCATGTTTGGGGGAAAGTGCTGGTGTGGACGGCACAGTGCGGTGGCGCAGTAGACACTCTGCCCAAAAAGGGCAGAGTGTCCCCCAGCCGGGATTCCAACATCTCCTGGGCCAGATTTCTTGAGATGAGGCCGTTGAAGCCTTGGGCATGTGGGTGGGTTGCGCTGTACTTTAGCATGAAATGAAAGGCTTGGGAGATGGGGAGTTGATGGGAAGAGGCGCATGATGGCGCGGGCAAAAGGAGAAATGGCAGGAAAAGGTGAGGATAAGGGTGAACTCCCCAAAGTGTCAGAGGCAGATGTGGAGGTGTCCTGGCTCCTGGTCTGGACTGCAGCGCCAGCCCTGTCAACAGTGGAAGAGGCAGTGGCCGCCAGGCCAAACGACGATTATCCTGCGCTTGCTCTCACCCACTGAGCCCAGGGCTTGCCTTCCAAATGATGGCACCCGCAAGAGGTGGTGAGATTCCTCTCCGCAGATCTCCAAACCATCTTGGACTTGCAAATTGCACTAAATTTGTCATGTAACTGACATGTATATGATGAGTCTATCCATTGTCTGTTCATTTTGGTGAAAGTCAGCCTGTCAGCTGACAGACAGCTGTGCTTGTCAGTGATGATGTCACCGGCTGCTTGTACCCCCAGTTTTTGCTGCTTAGCTTGCCTCCACATCCACACTGCTTTTGCCCCTACACATCACCCCTATCCATGCCTGTGCCTCTAGCCATAAGTCTGCCACCCATGGAAACTCATGGTGCAGAAAGTGAGGGAGCTGACTCTGAGGAACCCTTGGGTTTTGTAGCTGGTACTCCATCAAAGGTCTCTGCTGCTCACACACCCTGCTGAACATACGGTATCTAGGGTTAGAGCGTGTGGTGACCTCGCACAACAGTAGGTGCTTCAGGCAGATGTAGGCCTTGCTGGAGTGTATTGCGGCTAGCTCCAGGTACTGTAGACTTGGGAAAGTGGGTGTCCAAGTGCCGCACTTTCACCCTTAGCTCAGCTAATTTGGGGTATGTTTTTAAAGATCATTGCACCACTACATTGAACATGTGGGCCAGGCATGGAACGTGTTGGAGGCTGGCAAGCTCCAGAGCCCTCCAACAAGCTAAAAAACCTGGCCCCAGGGGCAGCGGGGATAAACAAATTGCCATCTCATCCAGGATGGCATCCCTGACCTCAGAGGCAGTGTGCTGTCCGTCTCCCAAGCTGATGAGCTTCAGCCCAGCCTGCTGACGTCTCCCCACACCAGTGTTGCAGCGTTTTCAGCTCGTAGCTGGGGTAAATCTAACAGCGGAGGAGGAGGAGGGTGGTGTTTCAGCCCTCCTCCCAGGAATGTTTTGTGGGGAAACAAGTCAGGAAAATTCTTGAAACGGGAGAGTTTTGCATCTTTGCCCTTGCTGCCTATGGACATCCCTTTGCCTCTAGCCACCATTTTCCCTGCTTTGCTTGCCTCCAAATCCACACTGCTTTTGCCCCTAGACATCACCCCAGTCCATGCCTTAGCTTGTACCCCCAGTTTTTCCTGCTTAGCTTGCCTCCACATCCACACTGCTTTTGCCCCTAGACATCACCCCAGTCCATGCCTTAGCTTGTATCCCCAGTTTTTCCTGCTTAGCTTGCCTCCACATCCACACTGCTTTTGCCCCTAGACATCACCCCAGTCCATGCCTTAGCTTGTACCCCCAGTTTTTCCTGCTTAGCTTGCCTCCACATCCACACTGCTTTTGCCCCTAGACATCATCCCTATCCATGCCTCTTCCCCTAGCCATAACTCTGCCACCCCTGGAAACTCATGGTGCAGAAACTTTGGTTGCTGACTTTGAGGAACCCTTGGGTTTTGTAGATGGAACTCCATCAAAGGTCTGTGCAGCTCACACACCCTGCTCAAGATATGGTATTGTAGGGTTTCAGCGTGTGTGAATGACGGACAACAGCCTGTGTTTGGACAGATGTAGGCCTTGCTAGAGTGTTTTTAGGCTAGCAGCGACTCCTGTGCACTTGCAAAAGTGGGCGCACAAGCGCCGCATTTTCAACAGTAGCTTCGGTACATTTGGGTATGTTTTTAAAAAACTTTGCACCACTAGGTTAGACGTGGGCCAAACATGGAACGTGTTGGAGGCTGGCAAGCTCCAGAGCCGCTACCAGGTTCCAGCCATTATCACAGGCGTAAAAATGCCAGGCCCCAGGTGTAGCAGGGAAAAAAAAATGCCATCTCAGCCAGGATGGCATCCCTGACCTCGGAGGCACTGTGCTGTCTGTCCCCCAAGCTGATGAGCTTCAGCACCGCCTGCTGACGTCTCCCCACACCAGTGTTTTAGCGTTTGCCGCTAGTAGCTGTGGTGGAGGTTGCAGCGTCGTAGGGTTTCAGTCTACTCCTGCCATGAATTTTGGCCTGGGAGAGGAGATAGGCCACCCCAGTTTGCACCCGGGGAACAGACTCCACCACATTCACCCTGCCTGTCATTAAAGATAAGCACTGCAGCATCCCTGACCACAGGCGCTTGTCCAAGTGTCGGTGGTCAAGTGGACCTTGCAGCAAAGCGCGGAACTAAGGGCCCACCTGATGTTGAGTGACACGTGCTGGTGCAAGGCGGGGACGCCACACCGGGAGAAGTTGAGACGGCTAGGGACGGCATAGTGAGGTGCCACAGTTGCCATCAGGTCCGGGAAGGCGGGAGTTTCAACAAGCCGGAACGCCAACCTCTCCTGGGCCAGCAGTTTAGCGATGTTGGCGTTCTAGGCTTGCGTGGGTGGGGTGGTTAGCGGTGTATTTCTGCCGGCGCTCCAATGTATGAGAGATGGTGGGTTGTTGTAAAGAAGCGCCTGATGGTGCCTTTGATGGTGCAGGAGAAGGAGATAAGACAGAAACAGGGGAGGATGAGGGAGAAGTCAACAAAGTGGCGGAGGCAGATGAAGTGATGTCCTGGCTCGTCCTCTGGAGTGCATCGCCAGCACTGTGAGCAGAGGCAGTGGCATGAACGGCGGGCGACGTTTGTCCTGCCGTTGCTGCCTGCCACTGATTCCATTGCTTGGATTCCAAATGACGGTGCATTGAAGTGGTGGACAGGTTGCTCTTCTCAGGGCCCCTACTCGATTTCGAGAGGCAAATTGTGTAGACGACACTATATCTGTCCTCGGCGCATTCCTTGAAAAAAACTCTACACCTTCAAGAAACGTGCCCTCGATGGGGGAGTTTTTCTGGGCTGGGTACAAAAGGGAACATCTTCGGACATTCCGGGTCTGGCCTGGCTTCGGCAAAGCAGCTGACCTCTGCCTCTGGACATGTCTCTGCCTCTAGCTACCCTTTTTGGTGCTGCACCTGCCTCAACATCCACACTACTTTCCCAGCTTGACATCTGCCTTGTCCAGGTGGGGTCGGTGTCCTCGTCGTCCACCACCTCCTCTTCCAACTCCTGTCTCGCCTCCTCCTCCTGCACAATGCGCATGTCAACTGGCTGCCCTGACAGCAACTGCGTCTCATCGTCGTCGATGAGGGTGGGTTGCTGGTCATCCGCCACCAAATCGACCGGAGATGGAATGGAGGAGACTCTAGTGTTTGAGCATCTGGACACAGATACTCGTCTGTTAGGTCCGTGGAATCGCGAAATGGAGGGGCAGGTTGCGGTACAGTCAAAGGAAGGGAGAACAGCTCTGGGGAGCAGGGACAGTTGGGGTTATTGTTCTGAGAAGATTGGGAATTTTGGGTGGAAGGAGGACAAGACTGTTGGGTAAGAGGAGGTAGAGGCTGACTGGCTGGTGGACAATGTGCTTTAAGCGTTATCCGACAGCCATTGCAAGACCTGTTCCTGGTTCTCGGGGCCTACTAATCTTTGTACCATTCAGCCTAGTTAATGTGGAACTTTTGTGCAAAGCGCAGAACTTAGGGCCCGCCTGATGTTAAGGGGACACACGCTGGTACAAGGCTCAACTCACCCTAAGTGCCAAAAACACTGCTGGTGCAAGGCTCTACTCATGCCAAGGGGCCTTCAATCTCTGCTGGTAGCTCAGCTTAAGGTCATGTAACTTTGTTTGGAAGGGCTCATGTTAAGGGCTAGAAAAGTGAATTTTGGAAGGTCTTACCACATCACACACACACACACACACACACACACACACACACAACACTCAAAATGACAGTTAAGGGTGAGGGCTTTTGGAATTCCCATTGCCTATTCCATTTGTGGTTGTCATGGGGAACGTGATTTAAAGGGGGTGGTTGTTACTGTTTGTTGAGCTTAAATTGGGGTTTGTGTCCATCCATTTGGGGAGTAAAGAAGGTTTCCAGGTATTTTTCCCACTTTGATAGAGGTTTTTTTTTGAATGTGGAAAGTGTGTAGTTGTTAGGCAGTGATGTTGGGGTAATAGAGGGTCTTTGGTGTGTTTAGATGCCCCCAGGCATGCTTCCCCCTGCTGTCCCCAGTGTCATTCCAGAGGTGTTGGCATCATTTCCTGGGGTGTCATAGTGGACTTGGTGACCCTCCAGACACGGATTTTGGGTTTCCCCCTTAACGAGTATCTGTTCCCCATAGACTATAATGGGGGTTCGAAAACCCAAGCGGCTGTTCGAATCGAATTTCGAACCTCGAACATTTTAGTGTTCGCTCATCTCTAATATCGATGTCTTTCTTGAATTGAGGCGCCCAGAACTGTACACAGTATTCCAGGTGTGGTCTGACCAGGGAAGAGTACAGCGGAATAATGACCTTTCTTGATCTAGATTCAATGCTTGTCTTAATACATCCCAGAATTTTATTAGCCTTTTTTTGCAGCAGCACCGCACTGTTGGCTCATGTTGAATTTGTGATCTACTATTATGCCCAAGTCCTTTTCCCCTATGCTATCACTTAGTTCTATTCCTCCCATACTATATATGTTTTTTACATTTCTGTTACCCAGATGTAGAACTTTGCATTTGTCCCTGTTAAATACCATTTTGTTCGCCTCAGCCCATTGTTCCAGTGTGTTTAAGTCCTTTTGAATACACTCTCTCTCCTCTCTAGTGTTGGCTATTCCTCCTATCTTCGTATCATCTGCAAATTTTATGAGTTCCCCAATAATTCCATCGTCCAGATCATTTATAAAGATATTAAAAAGTACTGGGCCCAGAACAGAGCCCTGCGGCACCCCGCTTTTGACTTTCTTCCAGTTCGATGTGTAGCCATTTAGTATTACTCGTTGTGCCCGATCATTAAGCCAGTTGTGAATCCACCTAACTGATTTTTTGTCAAAGCCATACTTAATCATTTTTTCAATAAGAAGGTTATGTGATACTTTATCAAATGCCTTACTGAAGTCAAGATATACTATGTCCACGAGGGGCTTTAGCCTAAAAGGGTTTTATGAGACTTAACTACTCATGACATGTCGTTAGGATTGGTCTTCAATATCAGATGGATGGTGGTCTACACTGCAGCCTACCCAGGGCCACCTCTGCCATGAGAAGAGATGAGTATCTCGCCTCAGGCAGGAGATATTTGCAGTTATTGTTGGGTGAACATTACGAGATTCATCTGACGAGGTTCAGTCAGTGGTTTCATTCAGACTACACACATCCAAAACGTAACTGCTATCTTCAGACCCCAGAGTATAATGAACAGAGGCCTAGCAGTGGTGATTAAATATAAGTAAAGAATGTTACTCTCTGCCCCAGGACTCTAGTGCCACTTTTCAGGCTTCTTCCACTATCAGAAATGTCATGAATGATGTCAAAGACCACTGAGACCTGTGATGTTGGCATAACCCGTGTGACTGCCGAGGCCCAATCACAGGCCTCAGTGGTCTCTGACATCATTGATGAAATCTCTGAGACCAGAAGAGGCCTAAAGACCGGAGCCCCTGGGAGGTAAAAGTTTGTTATGTTAAATCATCTACCCTGGGCCCCCACTCATCTCTTCAAACTCCAGAGAAAAATATCTATTGAATGGTAAACCATTCAACCAAACCTGGAATTTTTGGAACATTTGTAATAAAAACTATAGGGGCCACTATGGGACATTATACTGTGTGGAGAAACTATACTGTGTAGGGGGGATACCGCGAGACATTATACTGTCTGGAGGGGCAACTATGGGACATTATACTGTGTGGAGAAACTATACTGTGTGTGTGTGGGGGGGGGGGGGTACCGTGAGACATTATACTGTGCGGAGGGGCCACTATGGGACATTATGCTGTGTGGAGAAGCTACTTAGGGATACTATACCGTGTGGAGGGGGTGCTGTGAGACATGATACTGTGCGGAGGGGCCACTATGGGACATTATGCTGTGTAGAGAAACTATACCGTGGGGGGGGGTACCGTGAGACATTATACTGTGCGGAGGGGCCACTATGGGACATTATGCTGTGTGGAGAAACTATACTGTGTGGAGGGAGTTACTATGAGATAATATACTGTGTGGAGAGGCCACTATGGGACATTATGCTATGCAGACGGCTGCTATGGGACATTACACTGTATGGAGGCCACTTTGTCGCACAATGAGCTTCAGGTTAAAGAAGCCCATCGCCCCAAAAGACCACTGTGGACACTGGAGAGGGATCTGTGATTTATGGCAGTGGCATACATGGTCCCTTTCCAGCAACTGCTGGACTGCAGCGGCGTACACCAGAGTACCGAGGACAGGTATGTTTTTTTTCTGTTACATCTACCCTGACCCCTCTGGAGTTTGTCTAATTGCTAGAGACTCCTATAAGAATAATATACCATAGTGCACATGGTATAATGGCTCATAAGTGACATATCTTAGTCAGACAGTTTCAGTGCTGAGTAGTGTACATGCACAGTGGTAGTCAAGCCTAATTTTCTAATTTTGGGGAGGCGCCATTTCAGTTTTTGCCTCAGATAGAAGAAAAGCTAGAATCGACCCTGGCCCTACCAATCAGCTCTTTGTAGAGGCCACAGTGTTCAGACAAGCACTGTGGCCTCTTTACTGCTTACCAAGAACCATACATTGTATAATGGTTGTGCTTGGTATTGCCAATCAGCCCCATTCACTTGAATGGTACTGAGCTCCATGTGACTGATAAATGTAACATCACATGGCCCGTGAAGCCATAGAGCTCACCTCAGATCTACTACTGCTGCAAACAACTGGTTGAAGGGGGGTGACAGGTGTTGTACCCCCACCAGACTCAGACTGCCACAATAACCCATTAATGGCCACAGTACTAATGGTGTAAACTGTATGGTAACGAATTCCATCTTTTACTGCCGTCTTCTCTCTTTTGCTCCCCCATTTAGTCTGAAATAAGAGGGAACATTAAGCACTGACTCTACAAAGAACAGTATAAAACATTGTGACTCACCCGGTGTTCCTAAATGGGCTTGAGCAATGGTTAATTTCTCATGTGGAGCTTTGCACTGGCAGCTTGTGTCGACAGCGAATGGAGCAGGTGTGGCAAGAGTCTATAAAATATCACAAAAAAAGAAGCCATTATTTCTTGTACGTGCAGCTATAAATATGACTACAACATCTCTATAGTCCATCATGCTTCGTACCGTTGAGCTCCTGCTGGGTTTCCTAAGATTAAAATATGCTTTGAAAACCTTTCAATTACAATAACCTGATTGCAATATTTGTTTTTGCTGAAATACATATATTGTTAGATGTGACAGTGGAAGCTTGGGTTTCCCTCTCATTGATGAAGAGCAGAACAAAAGCTCCATTTACGGAATTTGATTGAATGGTATTTCTGGGCCCCTCCCAAGCGATTTTCATGATGATGAGCCATCATCACTATCTCTGAAAGGAGGGGATCTAACGCCCAGCTTACAGGCCAATCTGATGATATAGCGATGGATGGAATGGAAAGCAGCCCCTATTAGGAAAATCCCTTTAGGTCGGGGCCCCACGTGGCATAAACATCACGGTTTGACCGTGGCAGACACACCAGGGCCAAAATTTGTACTGTTTTATAGTCCCTGCAAAGTGGACTAGTAAATCCCATCCACACATTGCAGAAAAATATCCGCAACGGAAATCCTGCGATTTCCAAAACCGTTGCTATTCTGGAAATCTCAGCATGTTAATTATAACTACAGAAACACGGGAGGTTTCCATATAGGTAGAATTGAAGCAAAAGATCCACAGAGGAAAACTATGGACTTTCTGTGAAAAGCGCTGCGTGATACATTTCCGCTGCGGTTTTTCCAATGGCACCATTTTACTGCACTCCACTACATTGGAGAAAAGCTGCTTTTTTATTGCAGAATTTTCTGCGGCTTTTTGAGCCAAAGCCAGGTGTGGACTGAGCAGAAGGTAGAAGTATAAGAAGTTTCCTTTAGGCTAAGGCCCCAACGCAGATGTGAACTAGGCCTAAACATACAGAGAACATACAACTTCCATGGATTCAAACCCAGGACTCCAGTCCAGAAGGGTGACAGCACTAAACATAGTGCTGCCCATTTTATGGAATAAGTATAACCAAAAATAAGAAATTAAAAGTATGTTTCGTTTGCGCGGGGGGGTATTATTATTTTCCAGTGTTCCCTGTGCAGGTTAAATAAAATATTTGAATGATTTCTTTCTGTAATACGATTATTTTATTGAGGATAGGAAGACTTTTATGGCATTTATTAAAATACTTTTAAATAATATATTACTTTTTATATGTTATTTGTCCCATTATTGGACAAACGACTTTTAAAAGTGCAGCGTTTCCGCAACATGTATTTTTCTGCAATGTGTGTGTGAGATTTGCTAGAATCCCATCCACTTTGCAGTTACTGTAAAATGCCGCGTTTTTTCCTGTGAAGTTTACGTCCTTTGGGCCCCCGGCCATTGTTATTAAATCTACCCCTATGTGTGAGACCCCCCTGATACATATTTACCATTTATACTTCTCTTTGGGGGTGAGTAGAATATAAATGCTAAAAGAATTAATCGGGAGAAGTTTTCCCTTCCAGCTGATGTTGATTTATTACACTCTTTGCACTCGGAGTAATGAATGTGTCCCTTCACATATTATTTTTTTCCACGCTTCATATATTAATTTAATTCCATGGCAAATTATAGTGCCTGAAAAAACACATTACAATAATTATTCTAAACGTCCGCTAAGTCTATCCGTGATGGTCTGGATAATCTGAAGAGAGCACCAAAGTAATGGCAAAATACAGATCTGGAATTACAAAAGCAAAAAAAACCACTGAGCATCAGGTCTATCTTGAGAAAACTTTTAGGGTAAATTCACACAGAGTATTTTGGTCAGGATTTTGAGGCCATATCCGCCTTAAAATCCTGACCAAAAAGACGGCTCCCATTGAAATCAATGCTCATTCTTCAGGCTGATTCGCCTCACACTTCGGCCTGAAGACACTCGCTCCTCCCGACTAGGCCCATTCATTAGGCCTAATCCGGAGCGGAGTGCGCGACTGAATGCCGGTGTACTGCTAGCCGTATTTTGGCCCGCTGAGGCGGCCTCCACCTCAGGTTCCAGTCCAAAATACTCCGTCTGAACTTACTCTTAGGCTAAGGACTCAAGCAGTGAATCGCAATAAAAAGTGCTGCGGAAAAGACCATAGTGGAAACGTATTGCGTTTTTGTAAATTGCGCCATGTCCGTTATACCTATGGAAATGTTGGTGTTTTCTGTGTAGTTGTAATAGAGTCAGAAAGTCCTCAGAGGAAACTTCTGAGGGCTTTCTGTGAAAAAAGCAATGTAAAAAAAAGTGACGCCTTTCCGCCACAGTCTTTTCCATAGCATTTTGGAGCAATTCAGTGTGTGGGGCCTTAGCATTAACTCGCACTTAGTTTTTTTGTCTGACTTTTTTGATTAAAAAAGAAAACAGACTTAAGAACACTATATTTGCTATTCTTAGAGGCAGTTTTTGTTTTCAACTTAATATCAGTATAGTGCCACCTAGAGGAGGCAGCGAAGGGTGCCAGGACAGGAACATGGACAGGTGAGTAATAAGTATCAGTAGCTGCTTATTGCAATAACACAATAAGTAGCTGCCGATGTGTGTCATCCAAAATGTTTTGGCGTGCCACATGTGACAAGCATGTTATAGGTTCGCCATCACTGCTCTTGAAGAGATGAAGAGAAAGACATATTTCCACTGTCCTCCAGAAGGCAGAGATGGTTCTGTCTCTGGATGTCCATGTGAGACCATGAAGAGGTTGTGGGGACAATAAGATGCATTATACTGTGTGGGGGGGAACTAAAAAGCATTATACTGGAGGGAGGGGCACTAATGCTCCCCCCACAGTATAATTACCATTAGTGCCCCCACACAGTATAATGGTCTTGAGTGTTCCCTACAAAAACCCTGACAGCAGTCGGAATAAACACTTAACTCCCAACCGCATCATCTCACCTGCCCGTAACTGATCTGACATATTGGTGTGGAACAGAGAGAGAGAGAACTGTGTAGCTGCACAACTCTCCCACTGATCCTGAAAAGTGCTTTGTCATTGTTACTCCCCGATCATTACGCAAGTGGTCAGGCGGGTCAAGCTCTGCTGGATCCTTGACTTCAGACTAAAGGATGAAAGGACTTTGTAGAAAGGTTTTCCTTGCCAAAAGTACGTTTTAGACATAAAAATATGATTTGTATAGGTTTTACTATTTTTCCACAAATTTTTTTTATTTTTTTCTAGATGGTTTCTAAGAGGTACAACTTTATATTTATTTTTCCATCAACTGAGCTCCATGAGCACTTTTCTGTGGGAAATTAATAGTTTCATTCGTACAGCTTTGAAGTAATTTTTTTTTTATTTTTTTTTTTAATAAAAACAGCAATTTTGCTATGGTTTTTTTAGCTTTATGAAATTCATCATACAGACAAATAAATGTGATTTTTTTTTTAAACTGAGATCATAATTTCGTGATACCGATTATGTGGTAATTTTTACATCGTGGAAATGTTTAGGTGTGTTTTTTCATTTTTTTATTTGTTAATATTTTATTAAACTGTATTTAGGAAACTTGAACATACATACAATTATTTGATTGCTTGTATTGACACCTATGTATTGCATGATGGAGTGTTAAGGGGTTAAATCATTACAAGACTTTGGGGACCATAGCGTGGTACTTTTGTAAATACCTTGCATTCGATATCTGGTACTGATCCTCAGTTATAGACTATCATAAATCTTCAGGCTGCGCAGTAGACATATACAAACATCCCCTGCTGGCTCAATGCCTGCATATTGCTTGCTCTCATAATTTGCACTTTAGGACGATTAGTTTTACACTAGACACTATACAGTATGCTCTACATCATAAGGGATTAGTATAACTATGGGATATGTCTGAGGACAAAAACAAGTGTTCTAAAAAACAACAGCAAAGCTCTTTGTGTAGGTGGGTCTATAAAACTGGCTGTAAATCAGGACTAATGCAAGATAAGTAACAAGGCATTTACAACATTAGAGCTAATGCACGTTTTCATATGACAGCTTTGTACAACATGAGTCATTTGCAGTATTTAGAATCACGGACAGGATTGAATCCATTCCTGTGAGATGTATTAAGTTAATGTATTAAACCTTATCAGGTGTTCCAAGACTGTGGTGTGGGCCAGTGTGCCCACTTTTTATTCTTTGTTATTCACAGATAGCACACTGACCCATTCTTTTCTATAGGCCTGTACACATGACTGTGATTTCTATGGTCCCATGTGCGGGCTGACAGTCCGGGCCACATCAGATAGAATAAGGCCTATTTCTGTCCTATTTTGTGGCCCGCATTGCATTCACGACAGGCCGGTTGCAGCATGGTCGTCTGCAACTAGCCTTAGACTAAGTTGGATTTTTGGACCGGATTTTAATGTGGAATCCATTTCAAGATCTGGCTCAAAAAAACGCCTCCCATTGAATTCATGGGACCCTTTCTTCAGGCGGATTCCGCGGCTGATTCAGCCATGGACGTCTGCGTCGCAACACTCCCTCCTGACTAGGCCCATTCATTTTTGCCTAATCGGGAGCGGAATGCCGCGACTGGTGCCGATGCACTGTATGCACTGTACCAGCATCCGGATTCTGGGGCGGCCTCCGCGTCAAAATCCGGTCCAAAAAACTCCCGTGTGAACCCAGCCTTTGGCTTCACGTTGCAGAAACACAGCATTTTTGCCTGCGTTTTCCCTGTAGCTTTAATAGTGGAAGAAAAAAAGCAGAGCAAACCGCAACAATAACACAATAAAAAACACTGCAAAATAAAAAAAAAAAGAAGGAATTTGTTTTTGCTGCTTTTTTTTCCACATCACAGGTGGATTCTGATTCAAGATTAGTGGCAGATTTCGCCTCTGATTCTGCTTCCCACTATTCTCAATGATAGGCAGCGAATGAAGCAGGATGCTGAAAAAACAAGTGTCCTGCTTGATTTTGTTGCGGATTCAGCAACTGATTCAGAGACCACGCCACGAGACGGACTGTTTTCAGAGGCAGAAAGTGAAAGGCCGAAGAGGGGTCCCAGTAAGCCGGAAAATGAAGCAGAATTGAGGAAGATATCCACCTCAAATTCCTCTTTACTGTGAATGGCTCTTTATAGCAGCATCTTTTTAAAAAAAAAACCAAAAAAAAAAAAACCATAAATGTCTCTATTATTTTCTCTCTCAGTTGCAGGACTATCAGAATTTATAGATTTATACATGCTGAATGAAAGGTAATCTGTCACCATGAAAATACTGTCTAATCTACAGGCAGAATGTTATAGGCCGGGGTGAGCTGAACAGATTGATATACAGTGTTGCAAGAAAAGATTTGTTATAACTTGCCATTCATTCATTCATTCATTCATTCATTCATTCATTCATTTCTCTGTACTTTTTACAGTGGGTGGTCCTAACAGTGATTGACAACTACACGGTCTACCAATAAGTATTTGGACACCCATGCAAATGAAGATATCTGCAATTGTGATGTACGTCACGCCTTCTGCCGTTAAATATTGTGTAGGAAACAGAATTGGCATTAGTCGCATGCAAGATGCCACGAAGTGAAGAGTTGTCCCATTTCGAGAAAGGGGTAATTGTGGGGTACCACAGAAATGGTTGCTCCTTGAAGAGGACCTTTCATGGTCCGGGGTACAGGCAGTTCTATGTACTGCTGGAAAGCCAACAGTGCGCTAAATTCAGCACACTGTCGGCTTTCCTGATCTGTGCCCCGGGTAAAGAGCTTCCAGTCCCAGTACCGTAGCTCTTCACAGTCAGAACAGCATTCCTGACAGTCAGTCAGGTACGTCCTTCTGTACAAGCAGCGCCAATAGCGCTGTGCTCTGAGACTGGGTTCCTCCCCGCTCACACTGTACAGCACGATAGGCGCTGCTGTGAAGAAGGACGTACCTGACTGACAGGAACGCCCTTCTGACTGTAAAGAGCTACGGTACCAGCACCGAAAGATCTTTACCCGGGGCACAGATCAGGAAAGCCAACAGTGCGCTGAATTCAGCGCACTGTTGGCTTTCCAGCAGTATATAGAACTGCCTGTGCACCAACCCATGAAAGGTCCTCTTTAAGGGACATAGCAACCCAACTGAATTACCCAAAATTGACAGTGGCCTATGTGATTACAAAGTGGAAAGTGAACGGTGATTGTCGGAGTGTGCCCCGAGTTGGCAGACCCCAAAACTGCAGCTGTCCAAAATCGGTGAAAGAACTTACCGTATTTTTCGGACTATAAGACGCACCCAGGTTTTAGAGGAGAAAAATAGGGAAAAAAAAATTTTCAGGCAAAAAAAGGTAAAATATTTAATGTACGGGAGTTGTAGTTTTGGAACAGCTGCAAGGCCACATTGACAGGTGACCCTGCAGCTGTACGGGGATGTATAGGGTGTTTTTTTTGTGGGGCCAGGTGTACTTTTTAGTTATACCATTTTGGGAAATGTTTATTGCTTAGATCACCTATTATTTAATTCAGAGGCAAAACGGAGAGAAAAACCCGGCGGTTTAGCACTTTTGATTTTGACGTTCACTGCACATAAAACTATTAGTAGACCGGGCATTTTCGGACACAGGGATACCTAATGTGTATGTTTCACAGTAATGTTATACTTTTATATGTATTCTAGGGAAAGGAGGTGAACTTTTATTTATTTTATTTTTTATTATATTTTTTTTTGTGTTTTTTTTTTTTTACTATTTTATTATCCCCCGCCTAGGGGGCTTGAACCTGCAATCATTTGATTGCAAGTCCCATAGACGGCAATACAAGTGTATTGCCGTCTATGGGAGATTCCATACATTACTATCGCGTAGTGTCATAGACCAGCCGCGATAGTAATATATAGCTATGACAGGCCTGGGAGCCTTCATTAGGCTCCCAGCTGTCATCGGAACAGGTCGGCTCCTGCGGCCTCGCCGTGCAGGAGCCGGCCTGCATCACTAAAGGTATGGGGTCGGTGGGGACCGGCCCCGGGGCTAACTAACTGCCGGGACCTGCGGAGGAGGAGCGGTTTTACAGCATGGCCGCGCTACTGCCACCGCTGGTTTTCTTCAGTGGCAGGAGCGTGGCAATCTGCAGGCCCCGGCAGCTAAGACAGTCCCTGGCATCTGCTGTAATAGACCGGCGGATGCCGGGGACTGTCTTAGCTGCCGGGGCCTGCAGATTGTCACGCTCCTGCCGCTGCAGAAAACCAGCGGTGGCAGTAGCGCGGCCATGCTGCAAATCCGCTCCTCCCCCCCACATTCGGACTATAAGACGCACCCTCATTTTCCTCCGAAATTTGGGGGGAAAAAAGTGCGTCTTATAGTCCGAAAAATACGGTACTTGTCTTCTCGAGACCGAATGGAATAAAATACCACTAGCTGTCACACAAGGACTTTTGGAACGCATGCCCCGGAGGATTGAGGCTGTAATTGCCGCTTGTAGAGGATCTACCAACTATTGAATATGAATAAATGTTGTTTTCTGTTCTACCACAGGTGGGGAAGGGGCCACTTCTTAGGGCCTTTTTCTACTCTGTGGTAGCATCAACCATCTTCTCCGGAGTGGCCTACTGGGGGAAAAGCATATCAGCCAGGGATAGAAATAGACTTAACAGGCTGATTAGAAGGATCAGCTCTGTCCTGGGGAGCCTCCTGTTTACAGTACAGGTGGTGGGTGACAGAAGGATACTGTACGTGGTGAGCTCTATGCTGGAGAACAAATCCCACCCCATGTATGTGACTGTGATAGCACTGGGCAGTACTGTCAGTGACCGACTGCTTCACCCCAAGTGTGAGAAGGAGCACTATTGGAGGTCCTTCCTTCCAACTGTGGTCAGACTGTATAATCTACATCAGGTTAAGCGAAGATCACTCCGTACAGAGAACTAAATGGTCCTGAAGGTTTTCTTTTTAGTTGCTATTACTCCTAGTATCTTTTTCTATCTGCTATTCTGAGCTTGTATATATATTTTTTGTAATATATTACCGTATTATCCATGCTGCTGTAACACACTGAATTTCCTCATGGTGGGACTATTAAAGAATTATCTTATCTTATCTTAGAATGCATTTTCATGGTGGCAGGTTCCCTTCAAGAGCTTTTAATGGTATATCTTGTGTACCGCTGGCAAGAGGTGTCTGTGCTGACCCACAGTAGCATAGTAAGTATAACAGTACTGATTTCTATAATGTACTTTGACTTTATAGGTGGGGGTATACCATGACTGGATAGAATAGATACCTTGTCAATAAGTATTGTCGAATAAGAAAACGAATACAGTACATACACAGCACTGTATAGATTTCTTTTGTTTTCCACAATGTTATTTTTGAGGCTGGATTCTTTTCTTCCAGTAAGGATCAGTGTGATCACAGGCCCTGATCTGTACTAAAGCCAAGCAAAGAAATAGCCTCCATCAGTTGAATTTCTGTTTAGCCATTTTTACTACTATTCCACTTCTGATTTGTTATATTCCTTTTGATGGCCTGAAGAAATTGCTCATGTGTTTTTTACACCATGACTCAGGGCATTTAACTTGAAAGCAGACACAGCACAGCTCAATCACAGGCCATGGTAAAATCGATCACTTGAAAACAGAACTCTAAAAAAAAGCCTGAGTAACTGGAGTTCCTGGAACAGGCTCACAGCAGGGAATTATTGTCTCCTGAAGGTCATACTAGCAATCAGCAGGAAAGTAAGGAGAAAAGACAGAAAACTCACCGCTCAGGTTCTTCTATTTCTGGAATCTATAGACTTGAAAGGGTTCATGGATAGGCCCCTTTAAATTTTGCAAGTTATACCAGTGAGTGCACATGCAACATGGCATCTGTAAGTCCTATTCTGTAGAGGGGAGGGCTGGGAAACTAATCGCAAAATGACCAAAATCGAAAGTCAGCTCATTGAATCAGTGGGAACTTGTCCACATCGATTTCCATTATTTTGCATTCGTGACATTGCATGCCGTGGTATATAAACAAGGGGGTGCGGCATGTAATAAAGGGAGGGTCCTAAAATATTTGTTTATTATCATAATGGTCAATTAATCGTGATTTTGATTTAGGTCATTTCGCCCAGTCCTAGTAGAGGGTCAGAAAAGAAATGTGCCCTATAAATCAATCAGATCCTATATCCGTCACTAAATATTACATCTTATACTTCATATGTATTGGTTTTTTATCTAGTGTGTACAAATCGATATACCTGTTTGATGAACCAAGCAATATATTATGGGAGATATGTAATAACAGGGGTCAGTTGAAGATCCAGTTCTCATTAATATATATGACCTTGTATACAGCTGACAGAGTAGATTTTTTTTTTTTGCAGATGATGCTGCGCTGTGTAAAGACATTGAGACAGTAGATTATGGTATAATATTACATAATGGTCTGGAGAAATTGGAGGCTTAGTCAAAGATGAGACAAATGATGCTCTGTAATGCACAAATGTAATTTGAACAGGATAAAAAAATATTAGGGCTTGATTCATACTAAAACATTTCCAAATTAAATACTGATATTTCTGTGCTTTTAATGCCAAAAGTGTCAGTGGATCAAGATACAGACATCATATATACGGACACTGGCACAAAAGAGGACACAGCTACAGTGTGGGGTCTAATGGAAGGATGGAAATATGGGAAAGCTTCTGTATACCTTAGGGCTCGTTCACATCTGCGCCCGTACTCCGTTCTGCAGGTTTCTGTTTACTGCACAAAACTGGGGCAGGAGACGGTAACCTGCCGGCATGTTTCAAGCCCATTCATTTGAATGGGCTTGAAAAGTCTCCGGCTGTGAGTGCCGGTGAGCGCTCCACGGCGAATCCGTTTTTTTTAAAAAACTGGACACAGAGTCAGATATGCACTACTCTGTGTCCGATTTTTAAAAAAAATGGTTTCGCCGCGGAACGCATAAAACGCTCACCGGCGCTCGCGGCCGGACTCGGCATGACAGGTTTCCGTCTTCTGCATGCAGAAGACGGAAACCTGTAAACGGCGTTCAGGCGCTGGTGTGAACCCAGCGTTACTTGTACATGTTGTGAACAAGCTTTCATGACTGTCTGGGCCCAGTTAGAAAAGGAAGGGTAAATGTAATTTCTGCTAATAGTATGTACAAATGGGAGAGAATGACAGTCATGAGGCTAAGCTGAACAGGGGTACCCTAGGAGAGGTGAGTAAGGTGAGAGATGAGTTATGTTTACTCACCTCCCCTGAGCATCCGCTTTTTATACTGAAGAGACCAAACGAGTTAGTCGTGAAATGAAACAGTTGGTCGAACCAGTGAATGTTCGTCAAAAATAATCTTGTGAAGTTTACCCATCTACAACTCACCCTAACTAATATCCTTAAATCGTTTGCCATATCTATCCCTGTGTCTAGCCTTAAAGGGAGTCTTTCAGCTAAACCCAACATTTAAACATAGCCCTGCAGATATATAGGTTAGGGTTACCTGAATCAAATAGTCGTTTTTTTCCACCCATGTGAATCGCTGCCTCCATTGCCAAGATATTGTAGCTTTTGTCAATATGCAAATGAACTGTATGGAGCAATAAGGGCATTGTTGTATGCTTCTTTAGAGCAATGACACCATCCTTATTGCTCCAACGAGCACTACAAGCGGGCATGTGCAGTCGGCTCTGCCCAGGCCCGATGCCTGGCAGAGTGAATTCAGAGCCAGAAGATGCCGCAGGGACGCTGCATGGAGAAGACTTCTTGGAGGATCCAGCCCAACCCTCACTTGTGGACTTGGTAAGTATAATTTGATCGAACGTTGCCTACCCCTGAAACGAGCATTTTCTCCCCATAGACTATAATAGGGTTCGATATTCGATTCGAGTAGTCGAATATTGAGGGTCTACTCGAAACGAATATCGAATCTCGAACATTTTACTGTTCGCTCATCTCTAGTAAGGATAACTGGGAAACGGAGCAGTCACTAAAACTGGACTTAACTGCAAGAACAATTTATTTTACAAAAACACACCAATAAAGACAAACCATGAGACGAACACAAGGACATAAAACTTAACACGATAATGCACCATTTGCTTAAGATCAAGGACTATTTAAAGAGGACCTTTCACCATTTTGCCCACAGGCAGTTCTATATACTGCCGGAAAGCTGACAGTGCGCTGAGTTCAGCGCACTGTCGGCTTTCCCGATCTGGGCTGGGTGTGAAGAGCTTACGGTCCCGGTACCGTAGCTCTTCTATGGTCAGAAGGGCGTTTCTGACACTCAGTCAGAGACGTCCTTCTTCACAGCACAGCCAATCGCGCTGTGCTGTGAGAGCCGGGAGGAACTCCCCCCTCCCTCCCTGATAATGCTCATCTATGGACGAGTACTGCGAGCAGATAGAGGGGGCGTTCCTCCCGGCTCTCACAGCACAGTGCGATTGGCTGTGCTGTGAAGAAGGACATCTCTTACTGAGTGTCAGAAACGCCCTTCTGACCATAGAAGAGCTACGGTACCGGGACCGTAAGCTCTTCACACCGGGCCCAGATCGGGAAAGCCAACAGTGCGCTGAACTCAGCGCACTGTCAGCTTTCCGCCAGTATATAGAACTGCCTGTGGGCAAAATAGTGAAAGGTCCTCTTTAAGAAGAAGCAAACCAGTCAAAAAATTCTCCCTTAAGCTGTATGTACACAACAGCGGTTTTTATCATTCATTTCTATGTCCCCATGCTCAACGTCATGATTTTCTCATGTTCATGTAGCAGCCATGAACTCGAGCAAAAAAAAAATCAACACAGCTCCTATTCCTGTTTGTTTTTCGATTTTAACTCTTTCATTCCACTGTATGCCAACCATGTGCCGTAGGTAGGAGATAAGAAAAACAGCACCTACTAATACAACACCTCTACTAAATGTACCAGCAGGCTACTAAGAATATATACAGTAAGGTTTCGTGGCATTTCAAGATTCTTTACTGTAAGAGCAGGAACAAAATGGAAGTCTTTGAATTAGGAAATAAATAATATCGCACATTATAATATTGAAGGATGCAGATGTATTATCAAGGCGTTTCATCTACAATATGGGAGGGATCTCACCCAATACTTTATACATTGTTTTTATTTCTTCTCTAAAGACTTATAGTAAAGAAACTGAATAGAGATGACTTTTTTCAACTTTACTAGGCATATCACTACTTATTATTATGGATCTTCATAGTCATCACTTTGCCATTGGTCAACGAAGCAATAAACTGTGGGATGATTGGCGGCCCAGGGGAGGTGAGGGGACATTAAAAAATTGTTATTTACCTCTCCTGGCTCAGATGTCACGTGGGCCAGGGCTTGCGTCATAATGCGTCGATGACCGACATCAGCAGGGAGTGCGCCGGAGCCAGGGAGAGGTAAGTAATAGAGATGAGCGAGTACTGTTCGGATCAGCCGATCCAAACAGCACGCTCCATAGAAATGAATGGATGCACCTGGTACTTCCGCTTTGACGGCTGCCGGCCGCTTAACCCCCTGCGTGCCAGCTACGTCCATTCATTTCTATGCGAGCATGCTGTTCGGATCGGCTGATCCGAACAGTACTCGCTCATCTCTAGTAAGTAACAGTATTTTTTTTAAAAAATTGTATCCTTCCCTGGGTCTCCGATCATTATAGTCTTGGGTCTGAAAAGACCAGGGGCCACTATGGGACATAATAGTGCGTGCAGGAATGTGGGGGGATTTGGTTGGGGGAGGCCATGTCAAAGGTTTGCAACGGACCCCACCATTCCTAGTTACACCACTGGCTGTTACCATGGTTATCAATTAACTAGATTGCCCAGTCTGCTTAGCTTGACAGAGCTGATGGGGAAGTATCAATACCTTTCTATGGATTATGTATTGTGTGCTTCTTCTAGTGGTCACATGCATTATTTACATTATAAATGTATATCGGCTATACCTAAATGTATAATGGTTATGTATGGTGTTTTACATTATCAAACACTATTTGCATCTTGTGTGTGTCTAGATGGAAATCTCCCAAGGTTTTTTAAATACAGATAATCACATAACATAAAAGAAATATAAACATACCCAAAAAATAAAAAAAAGTTTAGAGATAAGTTTATGATAAAAACTGATGCCGTTTTCTGATGACACAGTTCATATAATGTCAGTTGATAAAATCACAGTAAAACAAGTCTTATAATGCGACATTTTGATTAAAACGCCGGCATCCTTTTGCTAACCTTAACCAAAATCATCCGGGAAGATGAAGGATGAGAAGTTTTAGCACTGATTGCTACATTGCTTTACAATGGAAGTCAATGAAGTTTAATAAAAATGCCAAAAGGCCATATTTTGTACTGAAATTTTAAAATTCCGGTTCACAAATTCCTACATTGGACCCATCACTTTCCATAGAAATTGTATTACTTTAAATGAAGCAGAATTAATATATTTTTTTATAATATAATGGCAGAATGAGATATCGCTACAGCGTACAATAGATGCAACAAATAAAACCATCCAGGACATCCGGTGTGAATTGTACACTTACAGAGGTCTGTTATCTAGAGTCTTTACTGGATCGCCTGAATTTGTAGGTACAATTGTTTTATTACATAATGACTGTATTCCTATTGAATAGACCTCACACCGTGTCTTTATCTCCAAGCAAGGTCAAGTTGCGCTATGTATCATGTAGTCCACTCCACATCATGCTGGGATAAAGGAGAAGGTTGGAAACTTAAACTAATAATAAGTATGGTTTTGGGGCTGCAGCTGGTAATCAGTCTGTAGTCAGGCAGAGGATGCGCCCTGGGGGATTATTGAAAGAAAATAGGCCTGGGTTCCTCCATTTGTTTTCAAACAGAGCAAATTGTCGCAGTATTATTTTAGACCATTTTACTATTCTAAAAGAAGATTTATCTGTGGCGCTAAGTACAAATAATTTGAGAACTGGCCATCTAGTAACGTTTCCTAGGTGTGACCGCGCACTGGAGAGAGATCCTTGCTTATGACCTGATCGCTCGTAGCCGATTATCCATTTATAAATGCTATAAATACTTCATCGGGATCCATTTATGCAATAGTGGGAACATTTTTATACAGTATCTCCAACAAAACTACTGAAAAGGCTCAAAACTGGCATATCTGTAGTAAAGTTTAGTACTATTTATAAATTTTACTTGTATGGCAGCAACGTAATCCACAGTGCTTTATAGACATGGCCCCGTATAGAACTCACAATACAGTACTTCTTCCCTATCAGAGCAAACCAACTTAAACTTGGGAAGAACATACAAACTACTGTACATGTAGTTGTCCTTGGTATTGATATTACGTCCCTGCTGTATATTAGGACAAGGACATCATACTCTGAACACTCTTCAGGTAAGCGAAAATCATCCTGTGGAGTAATCCAGTTGGTAGCAATCTAAAGTACCTGTGTGGGGGCTTGAAACTTGGGCATTTACTGTATGGAGACCTGTAACATGGGCACTTACTGTATGGGGACCTGTAATGAGGATAGTATACTTTATGGGGGCCTGTAACATAACATGGGCACTTACTGTATGGGGGCCTGTAACATAACATGGGCACTTACTGTATGGGGGCCTGTAACATAACATGGGCACTTACTGTATGGGGGCCTGTAACATAACATGGGCACTTACTGTATGGGGGCCTGTAACATAACATGGGCACTTACTGTATGGGGGCCTGTAACTATAACATGGGCACTTACTGTATGGGGGACTGTAACATAACATGGGCACTTACTGTATGGGGGCCTGTAACTATAACATGGGCACTTACTGTATGGGGGACTGTAACATAACATGAGCACTTACTGTATGGGGGCCTGTAACATAACATGGGCATTATACTGCATAGGGGCTGGGAGGGCCCCAGTTAAAAGTTTGCTATGGGGCCCTGTCTTTCCTAGTTACACAGGCTCATAGGCTATCCCTGACTAAAGTAATAAGGCTGACCATACACACAGATGTCAGGCAAATGCTTGTTTGATAATTATGTCGTCCAACACCACAATACCCATGAGTGTACATATGTTCTGAATGGGATAAGAGGAGGAAACCTCTGTCAGAACCATCTGGCAACATATTATTTTTAAAGAACAAAAGGAATGGGTATGCAAAAAAAAATCAAATAGCTCAATCCTTAGGTTTCCCAACATCTGTCATTGTGAGAGTCTGGGGCCCACCGTACATATTAGATGGTCAGTTAAAGAGGACCTTTCATGTCCTCAGGGCACATGCAGTATTATATACCGCTAGAAAAGCTATCCGGGCATTTACCAAGAGCTCTTCACTGTCAGCTGTACTGTGAGAGGGTGTTCCTTACCACCCAGTGATGATGCTGAGCGGTGAGGAACGCCCCCACTCCTGACAGTACTCCTCCATAGACTAGTACTGGGGGGGCATTCCTAACCACTCACCATCATTGCTGGGCGGTAGTTCCAGTTAGACTCTCAGGAACGCCCTCCTGACAGTGAAGAGCTCTCGGTAAATGCACCGATAACGCTTCACTGGAGTCACATTATGGGAAAGCCGATAGTGCAGCGTATAGTCAACTTTCTAGCGATATATAAAACCACTTGTGCCCGAGGACATGAATGGTCCTCTTTAAGCCAAGTGAAATTGGTAGGCACAGCTACTTCAACGTAATGTAAATGGTCAGCTTTAGACTTAGAAATCCTGAAAGTGATATTCTGATATACACTAGATATGTGTGATAACATTAGAACACGTGAGCTTGGACCTTCATTGATTTCCACAAACTTTAACGTTGCAGCCATAGACTGCCTTATGGGAAATTCAAGACTCAGCATCTTTAAACAAACAGATTTTCATACTAATAGAGCTTTGCATAGAATTCTATGTCCATAGTCAGAAAAAGCTGAAATGCATCAGAAGAGCTAAAGAGGATTGGTTATTCCTTAGAGGGCTACAGCCCTTACATTCTGGATTTGGTCTAAACTCACGGTTGTCACTGATATAATCTCCTGTCCTAGAAGGTCATTTTCAAGCATAAACCAAAGGCACCAAGTGAAAGGAGAGAATTAAGACATATTTTTAGCCATTGACCAAGAGGCTTTACTACAGAAATGTGTAAATGCTTCTCGTACCTTACTACAGTTTCACCTTTCATAGCCTGGCAGCCTGATCATCAGATTTTTTTCTTGGTTGTAAAGGGAACTGTTCCAAAAATAATATTAAATTAAGAAAGTGCTTATAATGTAATTAGATAATATTTAATGCAGCTCCAAACCAATACATCAATTTAAAGAATAATCTATCATCACTTAAATGATAAAGTACTGTCCATGCTGGTGGCAAAACACAGATCTAGTGACTATTCCTTGCTGTATTTGTAGGCAGAAGATGCGTAGAGATGAGCGAATGCCGTTCGATAGGTATTCCAATTCCAATCGAATACCACGCGGAAAACGCCGTAAAAATTTGTATCCCCTCCCACCTTCCCTGGCGCATTTTTTGCACCAATAACTGTGCAGGGGAGGTGGGACAGGAACTACGACAACAGAGGCAGCAACCCATTGGCTGCCGAAAACATGTGATCTCTAATTTATAAGAATAACCAGCGCCATCTTCGTTTCAGAAGAACAACAACAGCTCTTTTCAGAGCTATATACTGCAGGGAGAGGAGTCGATATATGCTCAACCCAGCTGTCATTCTAATTATCACTTCCTAGGTCCCTCCATATTCACCCAGTTTTTCATAAGTCCCTACTCAAAAAGTATGTTCTGGCAATGGTCACTCGTTCCCCACCCGAACCAGTGATCATTTAGGGGGAACTAGAGTATGTGGTGGAACGGGTCATTGATTCACGCAGAGTGCGGAATTCTCTTCAGTTCCTCATACATTGGAAGGGGTATGGACCAGAGGAGCGTGTTTGGGTGGCAACCAGAGACCTTCACGCTCCTAGATTGGTGGAGAAGTTTTTCCGTTCTTACCCTACTAAGCCAGGGGGTCCTCTTGAGGGTCCGGAGGCCCCTCCTCAAAGGGGGGGTACTGTCAGGATACGGAGTCGCCGCGGTCTCCTTGCTGCGCGGCGTCTCCCTGGGAGACATGTTAGGAGTTCTATTGGGTGTGCTTAGGTCATTAAGGGTTAATCTTTTCCTTGCCTTCAGTCTCCATGTCATTAGCCATCAGGTGTGTTTTTCTGCTGCTATTTAATCCCCACCCAGGCATGGCTCCTTGCCAGCCATTCACTTTGTGTTTCCTGGTCCCCCTGCTCAGTCTGATTCCCTGTCTGTTTGTATTCCATATGTTTCTTGGTTTTTAGACCCGGCTTGTATTTTTGACTATCCCTTGTCTTTTGATTTGGTACCTTTTATTACCGATCTCCCGTCCTCTAAAGGGAAATCCGTAATTTGGGTTGTAGTAGATCGTTTTTCTAAGATGTCCCACTTTGTTGCCTTGAAAAAATTGCCTTCAGCTAAATTGTTGGCCTGGTTGTTTATCTGCCACATTTTACGTCTGCATGGTATTTCTTCAAATGTGGTGCCGGACAGGGGCGTACAATTTGTGTCCAGGTTTTGGAAAGCCTTTTGTAACAGGTTGGGAGTCTCTCTTTCTTTCTCCTCAGCCTTCCACCCAGAGACTAACGGTCAAACAGAGAGATTGAATCAATCTTTAGAACAGTATTTGAGGTGCTTTGTGTCTGATTGCCAAGATAAATGGAGTGAATATTTGCCCATGGCTGAGTTTGCACTAAATAATCATGTCAACTCCTCGACTCAGTCGTCTCCTTTCCACATTAACTATGGTTTTCACCCCAGGAAATCAGACAGGAAATCAGTCAGGCTATGTCCAGTCAATCCAGATATCCACGGTGTGTACCCCCAAAACCTAGGTAGGAGACACAGAAAATCAGTCAGGCTATGTACGCTCAATCCAAGTTTTCACGGTGTGTAACCCCAAAACCTAGGTGGGAGACACAGAAAATCAGTCAGGCTATGTACGCTCAATCCAGATATCCACGTTGTGTAACCCCAAAACCTAGGTGGGAGACACAGAAATTCAGGCAGGCTATGTACGCTCAATCCAATTTTTAAGGGTCTACCCCCAAAAGGTATGTGTGAAACACAGCAATTCAGTCACGCTATAAAAGCTCAATCTAGTTTTTTAATGCTGTACCCCCCAAAGCTAAGTGGGAGACACAGCCATTCAGTCAGGCCATGTATGGTTAAACCTGTTTTTAATGCTGTACCCCCAAAAGCTAAGTGGAAGACACAGTCTTTCAGTCAGGCCATGTATGGTCAAACCTGTTTTTAATGCGGTACCCCCCAAAGCTAAGTGGGAAACACAGCAATTCAATCAGGCTATATCAGCTCAATCCAATTTTCAAGGGTCTACCCCCCAAAAGCTAAGTGTGATACACAGCAATTCAGTCATTCTATATAAGCTATAAGCCGATGGCTGGTCAAGTCATGGAGGGGGTGTACATCTCACCCAGACTACTCAGATGGGTGAGATGAGAAAACTCCAGGAATGTTTTTTCTCAGCAGACAACTTTCGTCTGCTGAGTATTTTGGTAAATCCTCAGTACTGGGCTGGATTTTTAGGAATGACAGGTAGGTTGGTAGTGGGACCTGTCATTCCACCCCCTCCAGTCCACATTTTGGGGATGTTCCGGCAGCGACTCAGCTGTTTAGAGTCTCCTCATTAAGGAGGCTTAAGAAGCCAGCTCCAGCTGCAACACTGGGGCAGAGCTTGGCTAGAGAGCAAACAGAGAGGTCATATTCTTGGAGCTGTGTCCTGAATGATTCTACTGGCTTTTGGATTTCTGTTATTCTAGGTTAGGTAACCTATTCTATGTTTAGTTAGAGCCTAGCTGGGCAGGTATTTATTTTTGTATTGTTTCCTTTTGTTGCTGCACTACCTTTTTGTTTTGGACTAAAGAAACTGGACTTTTGGGTCTATGCCACCCCACCTAGCAACCCCAGACCCTGACAGAGTTCAATCCAATTTTTAAGGGTCTACCCCCAAAAGCTAAGTGGGAGACACAGCAATTCAATCAGGCTATATCAGCTCAATCCATTGTTTAAGGGTCTACCCCCCAAAAGCTAAGTGGGAGAGACAGCAGTTCAATCAGGCTACATCAGCTCAATCCAATTTTTAAAGATCTACCCCCCAAATGCTAAGTGTGATACATAGAAATTCAGTCACGCTATATCAGCTCAATCCAATTATTAAGGGTCTACCCCCCAAAAGCTAAGTGGGAGACACAGCAATTCAGTCAGGCTATATAAGCTCGATCCAATTTTTTATTCAATCCAGTATTGTTTGCTCTCCATGATGTGAAATATGCTTTTGTCTCTTGAAAAGCAACCCAACATGAAGTCAGCCATGTGTGCCAGTGTGTTACTTGGCATGACTTTGCTGCCCCCAACTGTAAGGGTCACTCTCCATTTTCCACTCCCCTTCACACCATCTGTGCTGAAGCAATGGGATGCACTGAAGTGCACCCTCAAGCCTCGTGTGGGACAGTGACATGAAATGAAATGACATAAAATTTACATTTTAAACCCCTTAAAAAAAAATCCAAAACCGTGTTAAAAATGTTTTTTTTTATAAAAGTCCCCATATTCTGACAGCTGTAACTTTTTTATACGTCCGTGTTCGCATAGGGTGTACTTTTTAGTTCTATCATTTTTGCGAAATGCTATTGCTTTGATCACTTTTTATTCACATTTTTATCAGAATCAAAACAGTGAAAAAACGGCGGTTTGGCACTTTTGACTATTATTCCCGCTACGGCGTTTACCGTACAGGAAAAATATTTTTATAGATTTGTAGAGCGGGCGATTTTGGATACGGAGATACCTAACATGTATGTGTTTCACAGTATTTAACTACTTTTATATGTGTTCTAGGGAAAGGGGTGTGATTTGAATTTTTAATACTTTTTTAAAAAATTTATATTTTTTTTTATTTTTTTTTGCATTTATTAGGGGGTCTGATCACTAAAGCAATGCATTACAATGCTAATGCACTGCAATATATCGGCACTTCTATTTCAGGCTATGTAGCATAGTCTGCAATAGAAGAAATGTAATGACAAGCCGGGGAGCCTTCACAAGGCTCCCGGCTGTCATAGTAACGTGACGTCGGCCCCAGAGCTTACTCCGGGTGCCAGCGATCTCCAGGAAAATGTGAAAATCTCCGGGAAAATGGTGCCTCGGTCAGCTTTGACCGAGGTGCCGGAAGAGTTAATGCCTCCGATCGGTCCAGGGACCGATCGGAGACATTAGCGCCGGTTGTCTACGGCGTAAAGCAATAGAAACCCGGCAGCTATGGCGGGCGCCCGGCTCTCGGGCGGTTGCTATAGTTACACACCCAGCATGCGCCGTACTAGTACGGCGGATGTTGGGAAAGGGTTAAATGTAGATTGTGAGCCCCACATAGGGATCACAATGTACTTTTTTTTTTTCTTCTCTCCTATCAGTATGTCTTTGTAGAATGGGAAGAAATCCACGCAAACATGGGGAGAACATACAAACTCCTTGCAGATGTTGTTCCTCGTTAGATTCGAACCCAGGACTCTAGCGCTGCAAGCACTGAGCCATCGTGTTGCCCCCCTCCCCCGGATGTTGTACTCTACAAAGCTATACTAATGACCTATCCTAAGGATATAAGGATTTCACTACTTCAACCAACTTCAGACCTTTAATAGCAGCTGCTCTCCAAATTCTGGTGTAGTTGGAGTTTTTTCTCTAGCCCCCACGGTTCCTGAGCAATCAGTGAAGTTAGTTGTGGTACCTGATATGCTAATTAGCCTATCTACTGTAAAGTGGTTAGTGTCAGGCTGGAGCAGACAAGCGGTCATGATTCTGAGTTCTGACACTAGCTGCTTCTGAACAGTGTCAGAGAGATATAAATCTTGTCTTCTTGACTGCTCCTGTCTGACACTGCCCACTTTACAGTAAAGAGAAAAAAAACAGCAGGTACAGTATGTGGGGAATCGCTCAGGTAGATGCTCGGTAGCAGTGCAGGAAACAGGGACACAGACACTGGATTGCACACAGGTTCAGGCTTTATTCACATGTAACACATACACTGCTTTTGCAAAGCCACAGGATAAACAAAACAAAATCCTTCTCGGCTGAGAAGCTAACTTAAATGTAAGGAAACTTTTCCCTGACTATACAGGAGACTGGCTACCAGTCTCCCACCTTGGCAACAACAACGGGTGGCACAGTACCTGCTTTGGAGGTCCGGTCTGGACAGTTCAACTCTGTCAGTGTGGTGCCACACTGCTAGTCTTCACACTCAGACTGTTATTAGGGCCTGATTAGTCAGCTGACCTCCCTGGTGTGACTCTTTACCATACAACCTTTAGGTGCCTGGCTGGAATGTACCTGTCTTCCCAGTCCACACCCTTCACTCTCTCACAAGTAGCTGAAGGAGGCTCCTCGCCCTGTGAGGTGATTGCAGGGTGTATATGGGATACAATGGCACGTGTGGTACTAAGAAATGCCCCCAGGTGGGAGAAAAAAATGCAACATAGAAATAATTATTTTCTATATAGAAGAATAGAACTATGTATACAGGGTAATAAGGAGCATTATACTGTGAGAAGTGGGCAATATGGAGTATTGTACTGTGTAGAGTGGGCAATAAGGAGCATTATACTGTGTATAGGGGCAATAAGGAACATTATAATGTGAAAAGGTTGTATATAGGGGTCCTGGCATTCTGCTGCACTATTTTGTTAGAATTTTTTCAGGTTCATGCAGCTGCAAGTGTTATAATAACATATGTAAGGTTTGCCGACATTAATTATTGCTCGGCACACCAAGTTCTCCGTCCTTGATATTTTTATTTAAATTGCACGCCATACATAGAAGGTTGCCTACCCCTGATCTAGCATGTTAAATTGCAAAACTGGTTCTAAATGAAAAATATAAACAGCTTGGTAAATTAGTTATTTCACCTGCAGAGCCATTTGTACAAAGCCTACGTGCTGCCGTATTGGTACACTGTACAGTATTACAGAGAAGTTCATATGTATGTATAAAATCATGGGCATACAGTAGTACCGTACGGTCCTATACCAGGGGTTTTGCTACGGTTTTAAAAGATCTAGGTCTGAGCTCCAATACTTATTGGGGTAGATTTACTATGAAAATGCTGCAAAATTCGACCACAATTTGCACCAGAAACTGATATACATTTTAAACCGCATTTGCTAATCATTTTAGACGCTTTATGATGTTATCTGTTATCTGTATCTATGAGGAGAACGGACAAAAGTGACCCAAAGTGAAATTTTACTGAATTCTTATTGTTGTAAACTAAGCCAACTAATAGCAAGTCTAAAGAGACTATACAATCTAGTGAAGAGTCATCTTTATTATTCAGTGTTAGCCAGTGACGCAGTAGAAGTCTGTCTAGTCTAAATTTAGACAGTATTATTACATTTTCCCCATTGTATGTACTGAGTTTACAATTTCCTGCACAAATCCTCCCTCCCCATGCTAAAGACAAGTTTACTGGTGAGATCACAGGTAAAATACATACCTAATATATATTATATTACAGGTGACATCTCTTCTAATTTTAGTCATTCCCTTTCCTCATCTTTCATTCAGCTCAGAGTGCGATCAATACTTCTTCAAGCTCCACTCTTCAGAGTTTGTCAAACAGACATCTTAGGTTTCTTACTTTTATACCATCGATCCTAATGCCCTAACAGTATCACCCTGCCGCTCCACCAATAATGTTCAGCCCTATAGCAAAATAATAGAAAATTCCCCAGAAAATATTAGTGCAACACAGTGGCACAAATAGTGTTGCCTCCAGTCATAAATGTCACATATAGTGTCCTAAGAAATACTTGTGCCTGGCAAATAGTCCCTCCCTAGTATGCCCTATAACTAATAGAGTCACCAATATTAATAATACCCCCAATGTGCCTCTTTGTAATAGTTTCCCCATAGTACTAATGTTCCTCCAGTGCCCATTAGTAATAGTGGCCCTACAGTAATAATGCACTGTAAATAATATTACCCTCAATAGTGCCCTCAGTAGTAATAATGCTCCAACACCAATGACTCTCTCCCGTGTGTTACTATGGGGAGTATTATTAGCAATTCCCCAGTTCTGCTGCTGAAACCTGGGAGGAAGGGAAAGACACAGACAGTGAGTACTAAACTAGACCCACCCATGTCCCTACCTACTTGCCTCAGGTGTTCTAATGACAGGGACAACTGGGCGACAGTCCCTTCTCTAAATAAGTGTAAACACAGAACACAAACAAGACAACACAACACAGAAAAGGAGTCAGCAAAGGTCAAGGGTCAAACCCAGAAAGACAGAGTAGTACCATATTGTAACACAAAAGAAGTCACAAGGGAAGCCAGAGGTCAGAAGTCAGTAAATACAATACAAGAGCAAGAGAAGACAAAGTCACAATAGCCAGCAAACGTGTGTGGGCTGATGACCTGTATATAGGAAGTCCAAAACCCACTCCAGACTTAACTATTTGAGGAGCAGAAGGAAACAAAGGTGTGAGAGAAAGCTGTGGTGGAAAATCAATTACAGAGATGAGGGAATAGAGCAGTGTTAAGAAAGCAACAAGAACCAAAAGCAAGGAATGATAACTGAACACGCCTCCTGAGCCGCAGCGTGTGAGCGGAGGGTGGTGCAAAGACCCAAACAGGAAAAGATGTTACATTATTGCTACTAGGCTGAATTATTAAAACTCAGCATGACGTTCTTTGCAGTAGTGAACCTAGCCTCTCTGCTGCCTGAGGCGGATGATCAAAAGACGCCCTTCCCCCCGGACTGAATACTGGGGGGAGTTCATCTTCTGACCGTCCGCCTCAGGAAAGTGAGGAAAGTGTGCTAGTGGTAACATTACAGTGCGTGCAGTAATATACAATATATAAATATGTGTGTTTGTATGTGTGTGTGGAGACTGAGGAGAATCAATCCCTCGCCTCAGTATTCACTGTGTGAAGAGAGAAAAGTACCTCCACCTTAACTCACAGTGATTTAGTTTTTCTTGTGTTTATAGAGGAACCTTACCTAACAACAGGGAGTTAACTGTAAATTAGTTAGAAGGAAGACACCTAGTGGCAGGAACTTTCGATGTTTTGCATCTGTCACTGGAAAACCGGATGAATTTCATTGGTCTTTTTTTTTTTTAATGCAACCCACAGATCCATTTTCAATGGGCATAAAACAGAACATCAGTCCATTTTACATCAGTTAAAAACATATCTATTGATTTCTTTTGGGTCTGTGTATCCATGAAAACAGACAAAGATAGTGCATGCCAGGTTTTTTGTTATTTTTATCATTTACTGTGTGGGTATACCAATAAAATATTTTTGTTGCTTATTTTCCTTTGTACACATTGATACCAAATAAATATTATCTAGTGTGTTTTTTTTTTTTTTTTCATTTTAATTTTGAAAACATAAATTTTCATTATTGGGAATTGGTTGGTGTTTTTATTTTAATATTATTAAACTATTTATTCCTTTTGCTTTTCTTTTTACATTTTTTTTCAAGTCCCCGTGGGATACTTTATTATTAGCTGGGCCAGTCGCTAGTAAGATACACTGCAATACTTACATATACTGGTGTATTAATCCTATTGCAAAATGGTAACAAGCCCATTTTGGACCTGTATAATATAAATTTCAATCACGTTGTCATGCCCATTGTACATGCTTTTAGTCATGGGTGCTATGGATGATCTTTCATAGCAATTGAATTTGAAGGCAAAGTCAAGCCAATGATAATATGTTAATTAGAGACTTCAATATGAAACTCAGCAGATGATAAATTATTTACAGCTAGACAGTTCTCTAGTAATCGTCCTCCTTAAATGACTTTTATATGCATTTCTATTTTTGGTTGAATTTCCTTGCTTTCATCTTCATGCTCATTGCTATGAAATTAAAGTACAGACTTACTTTCCTCTGATATTACATGCATATACATTTGTTCTTCAGGAAGTAGTACTGTAATTGGTGAACACTAAAATACATTCACAGAAATAATTGTAAGAAATAAAGAGCTGCAGAAAAAAAATGAAGATAATGGTAAATTAGACTTAATGGATTATTGCACGCAAAATATCCATCCTAAGTGGTATCATGCGAATTTTATAAATGCACATAAAAAACATATGGAAGGCGGTGTCTGAGTTCAATAATATATATTCTCTCTATAGATTTATGCATATTGTATAAAAGAATGACCCTGCTCTGGACGTCCTTCTATTAACCAGAATGGAAAACTGCGGCAAAGGTAATATTTGGATTTCTGTGACATGATCTTTTGACAACTATGTTATAAGGGAATTGCTAGAGCAGCAATTACCCAGTAGCAGCTGGTGAACCCTGGGGGGAGGGGCACAATAAACAGTGAGCCCTAAGCTGAAACTCCCCCTGCTGTCCCTTCCTGCTTGTCTGGTCCTATCCAAAGCAATAGGCGACAACTGGTTGATAAGCTCTTCCTATATATGTGACAAAACAGAACACAGAGAAGACAAACAAAAAAAAGGGAGGTCAGCTAGCCAAGGGTCCGGTAACAGTCGAGCAACACAGTACAGAATCATAATCCAAACAATAGTCAATGGATAAGCCAGAGTTCAAGAATAAGAATACAAGTAACAAACAGCAAGAGATAAAAAAAAAACAAAAAAAAAAAAAACATACTGATAGAGCTCACAATGTACATTTTTCCCTATGTGGAGCTCACAATCTACATTTAAAAAAAAAAAAAACAGCAAGAGAAACGCCAGCATGCACGAAGCAATAGCAAATACCAATGTGAATGTGAGCAAACTATATAGGAAGGAAGAACCAGCCCCAGACCTCATAGGAAGATAGGCTGTCAATCACACAGGCAGGGCTAATATTAACTATTAGAGAGGCAGAGGAAAACCAAGGTGAAGGAGATGGGTGTGGTGGAAAATCAATTACAGAGGTGAAGGAATAGGATAGAGTTTAGACTGAGAAACCAAAACCCTAAGCAAGAAATCAAAACTAAACATCTCTCCTGCGCCACAGCATGCGAGCGGAAGGCGCAGAAGATTGAATGGGTGCGAACGTAATGTGTATTTCTGAATTATCTAGACATAGACAAGCAAGTCTGTACCCTCATGATCAGTGATCCTACCAAGATACATATGGGTCGCAGGTTGTGTACCTTTAGCTTAACTCCTTCCTGCTCTGCACTGCACTATTACATCACACTGTGTGTAGTTAACCCTCAATAGCAATCTAGGGGGCCTGGGAGCAAGAACCACCCCCACAACTCCTCGAATCCTGTGCGATATGATCGAGTGAAGGTTGCCCAGCAAATATGCCTGACTGCCTATGCTCATTACACATTGTGATCTGATGTGCTGCAATACTATGTATTGGAGTACACTGTACTGGGATCAGAGAACCCAAATTCAAGTACCCTTATGGAACAGGTGAAAAGAAAAAGTTTAAAAATAAAGTATAAACAAGTACTAAAAAGTTTTTTTTAAAATCTTTTAAATAAAAAAACAACACATAATGTATAGAGAGAAATAAGCAAAAATGTTAGTTATCCTCATGAGCATGTAAGTCCCCACTGTGCAAAAATAGCATTATTTATCCCATACAGTGAATGCCATAAAGAGAAATATACTGCATTGCACATATTAACATATTTTGGTCACCTCATTTTCCTCTAAAAAATAAAAAGTGATAAAGTCATGCATACCAAACATTGGTACCAATAAAAAAAATGCAACTTACCCCGCAAATAAAAAGAATGACCCAGTTCCAATGTTATTTTTAATGCAGAGTGAACGACGTAAAAAAACAAACTACTATAAAAAATTACGATAGAATTGTGGAGGGTTTTCACATGGACCCCACAAAATCATACCCAATCTAAACATTATATGTACCCCAAAATGGTGCACAATGAAAGTACAGTTTGTCATGCAAAGAATAAGCCCTCACTTAGCCATGGAGACAGAAAAATAAAAAAAAGTTATACATTTTGGAAGGCAGGGAAGGGAACTATGAAAAAAAGTTGTTGAACATTAATGTACAAACTACCCTGCGTCCTTAAAGGGTTAAGGTAACTACAAAAATAGACAGTTACAAAGCATATATATATATATATATATATATATATATATATATATATATATATATATATATCCCTGCTAATTACCATAGTTAGACACTATAGTGGAGTCTTGGAAACACTTTCTGGATGGTTGTTTCATACGACTGCTGATTCCAAACAGCAGTGACACAGTTTAGTCATTCATTAAAATGATTTAGAGACTTTGCTGACAAGTTGCTGCTATACATTGAAGTTCTGTAGGTGAGATGAAATCAAAGTAATAAATTACAAGACTAATCTTATATTCACAGAACAATGAAAATCAGCCGTGTAACACGTGATACGGTCTCATTACTTTCATTACCTGTGAATGGGGCTACTCAGATGACCGATATTTTACTGGTATATTATATGAGGCAGGTAGCTTGGTAGCAACAGTGGTGCGAACCCAACCATTCAGAGGCAGAGACACAAAATCTGCAGCAAACAGGTTTATTTAGAAAAAGAAACCCAGCAAAATAAATAGACCTTTACTTCAGGCACAAAATGAGCAAAAGAAAAAACAGCCTTAACTTTAGGAAAAGAATGTCAAACAAAACTCTGCACGTCTGAGCACTACATAAACAATAAAGTACTAACTGTACATGTGGCCTACTACCAACCACATGAGTAAACAAAAATAGCTCAATACAGTCTCACCAGACTCTGTGTGTCGAGACAGACCCAGGCACCTCCTCTCGCTCTCAGGATCTGCCATGAACTTCAGGCTCTGCAGCCTTTTATGGCCCAGTAAAGAGCCCAGGACCCACACCTAGGCTGAGGTCTACACAAGACCTGCACTGGACCACACATAGGTCAGAAACCTAGGGCTGATGAATCGGCCAGAACTCTGCTTCTCAGAGTTGTAACAGACCATCAAAATATAGGTCATATTTTATTTTTGCCCATTTTCACATATCCCTCCATAAGCTGCAATGTATGAGGGATCTGTGAAAACAGGTGCCCATTGGCTGTAACATTTATTACAGCTGTTTTTACCCAAGGTCAATGCGAATCTAGACTAAATGTTAGTACTTATCGTTACTTGACACCCTGGAGAGATCCTGGAAACATCTCACTTGGGATTAGGTGGATCACTTCTTGATGGGTGTTTGGCAGCATTTTTCCCAGTGAAAGATCTGTGTGCTACAACCTAAATTTACGCATTTTAGATTATGAATTGTAAGGGTGGGTTCACACAACCTTTATTCATTGTCTGTTGTTCTCAGCTGTCACAGGATAGCAGCAGGAGACATTCAGTGACACAGATGGAGCCCCTTCTGTTGAGTGTCCGTCTGCCTCATAAAAATCGGATGTTCTTCAACTAAGTGGACAAGTAAATAGTAATGTGCTGGTTGGATAAAGCATATAGCTTGTCTATGTAAGTCAATGTTGCAAACTGGGTCCAGGACATAAACGTGTATAAACAGAAGAAATGCTTAAATTCCTCTGAAATATATCCCAATGTAAAATACTCATGAAAAAATAAAGCTTCCATCTTGGTTTTTACATATTTTTTTAATTTTCTGACAGAAGAAAAAGTTCTGCATGCAGGACTTTTTTTTTTCTGTTACAAAAGTAAACAAATCAGATGGAAGAAAGTGTCCATTAGGAGGTTTATGTTATTGGCAATGGCATTGGACACAGACGGAGGAGGCTTTGCCTGTATCTGTTGCTCTGCTATAGTTAATTTCCTTTGCTGTCATCCTATGACGAATGACAGCAACAGACATTAATAACGATTGCTTGAATGTAGCCTAAGAATGAGAGATTAAATTGAGACTGTAAAACTATTATGCTGTTTTTGCAAGGTCTTGTGCCTCAACAATACATAAAATTATGTTTTTGGGGACAACAGTGCTGTTAGCTCTTATACTTGGATGGATCCATCCGTTCCATTCTTCTCACTTTTCCTCTATTGTTTAAGTTTTGCATCTATGTCATGGTCTTAGTAGAAGGGAGGACAAGTCACTCACTTTAAGAAACACTGCATTTTTTGCCTATATAATGCAGTGTAGGCTATTATTCGAGAATAATGTGACGGTTCTGTGTATGTATTGTGTATATCTTTTATCACTGATGTGCTATTTACTGTATGTGTTGATATCTTAATTTCTTCTTCCCATCTAATAAATTTCCCTAATGTAATCTTTATTTACCATGAGGTCTTTGGTTCATTAGAGACTGCAGGGTGGAAAATTTTCACACTACATTTGTTCTGCTGTTGGTCTAAGCCTGAGGCCTTATTCACACATCAGTATTTTGGTCACTGCTTTTCATCAATAACTGTAAGTCAAAACCAAGAGTAAAGATTACACAAAGATAAAGTATAAGCGACACCTCTGCACCTAATGGGTGTTTTCAACTTGGTTTTGACTTACAATCATTGAAGTAAAACACTGATGTGTTTCACACAGAGTTACGCTCCGTGCTTTTGCTACATTTTACACGTTGTGAGATAGTGAAGGGTGCAGGTTGGGAAGACAGGTATGTCCCAGCCAGGCAGCTAAAGGGTGTAGGGTAAAGCTTCACACCAGGGAGGTCAGCTGACTAATCAGGCCCTAATAACAGTCTGAGTGTGAAGACTAGACTGTGGGTGGCACCACAATGACAGAGTTGAACTGTCCAGACCGGACCTCCAAAGCAGGTACTGTGCCACCCGTTGTTGTTGCCAAGGTGGGAGTCTGGTAGCCAGTCTCCTGTATAGTCAGGGAAAAGTTTCCTTACGTTTAAAGTTAGTTTCTCAGCCGAGAAGGGTTTTGTTTTGTTTATCCTGTGGCTTTGCAAAAGCGGTGTATGCGTTACATGTGAATAAAGACTGAACCTGTGTGCAATCCAGTGTCTGTGTCCCTGTTTCCTGCACTGCTACCGAGCATCTACCTGAGCGATTCCCCACAACGTGTAAAAATAAAATTTAGTAAGCCATTGAGTTCAATGGGTTTTTTCGTATAAACGCGCAACTTTTTGCGGGCGCAAAAAGACACACACAAAAAGACGTGCGTTTAAAAAAAAGCCATTGAACTCAATGGCTAACTACATTTTACATGTGAATTTTTACACTTGTAAAATGGACAAAAAGCACGGAGTGTAACTCCGTGTGAAGTCACCCTTACACTGCAAAGTTTCAGTGTATTCCTATATGATGCAGATTCAGTCTGTCCCTGCTGTATCCTGTTTCTTTAGGTTTCTTAATTGATTCTAATAAACAGAAGGTAGGTGAAAACAGTATAAAGTTGCATCTCATATACATACACTAGACAGTCTGCACACAGCACTCACAGACACTGGAGATAGCAATAGCCAGGGAGTTTTATAAGCATGCAGCTCATCACTGCATGGACTCAACAATTATATCACTACTCTTGATCCCTTAGGGCTAGTTCACACGTGAGTATAAGGGGAGGTTTTTGACAGCGGATTTCGCGCCCAAAACCTCCCCTTATAATGGTGGTCTATGGAGACCGCCGGGCTTCTGTTCTCCGCTAGCGGCGAGCTGCTGCTAGCGGAGAAAAGAAAGGACATGTCCTTTCTTCAGGCGGAAGCCGCGCAGGTTCAGCCGCGCAGCTTCCGCCCCCGGCAGCTCCCTCCTATGTCGGCTCATTCATTTGAGCCAACAGCAGAGGGTTAAGGCGCGACAGCGATGGTCACGGCGGGCGGGTTTTGACAAGAGAGAGACGCGGCTCGCCGCGTCTCTCTCTCTGTCAAAACCCGCGCGGGCAGTTCACGTGTGAACTAGCCCTTAGGGCAGAAATTATATTTTTGGCTGACCTGGAGGGACATGCAGAGAACCAAGAAGGGCAAAGCTTGCTGAGGAGTATCTGTCTGTATAGGAGAGCAATCTCTGGATTGCTAGTCAGATTGGGGGAGGACGGACTATAAAAATCTAATTTTCCTATCATTAAAGAATACAAAATATATAGATGCAACAGAACTAGGATGGAATTACACTGCTAGAATATGGCTGGTCAGTTAACAAGATATGCCCAAAAAAATTTGGAAGTTCTTCAACAACAAAGTGGACAAGTAAATTGTAATGTGCTGGTTGGATAAAGCATATAACTGGTCTACATAAATCAATGTTGTAATCTGGGTCCAGGACATCGCCGTGTACAAACAGAAGAAATACTTACATTCCTCTGAAATCCAGTGAAAAACTGGACGTTAGATAACAATATTAGGTTGGTGATTGAAGTTTGTTCATTTAAGATAACCTTTAAAATAATGGCCATGGCCAAATACTTTCCATCCAGCAACTGCGTCCACATATTTTACTTCTTTATTATGGCGGTAGCTTGTAGTGCTCTTGTGTGAATTATACTCCTTGTTTCCTTAGCATTCACAGCTACTAAAGTTCATTACATAGACAACACCAGATTGTAGGGAGGGAAATAATGGGCAGGTGCCCAAAGAATGCCAAATGGTTCACTAATATCAAAATGTTTTTCTTTTTTTGCATATTAATTGTAATTGTTTTCTCGCTCATACTGTAGATATTTGTATTTCACATGGACCATTTTATTACATTTATTTAATCACATGCCACCCATCTTTTTTATTGATTTTCATTATATACTTCTTCACATCACATTATGATACTAGATTTACTCTACTTTTATCATTGTATTGTCACTTTATAGATTTGTATCACTATTTTGCTTATTTTCCAACTCGCTTACATAATGATCAATACATTTCATGTTTTGTTTATTGCCTTGTTCTTAGTTTCTAAGGGTTAGTTCACATGTGATTTTTTTGGACCGGAATTTGACGTGGAGGCCGCTTCACATGATCACATGATCCTGTGATTGTCTTGATACTGTTCTAATGTGGCCACAGTGTCATGGTGCACACATGTTCCTTCCTCTGAGTGACTCCATAGCACCTAATCTCAAGCATTGGTCTATGGTAGACCTGATCATTAGTAACAACCAATCATGTATCTTATCCCTGTCTTGAGCATACACAGTAGGGAATGGTGAAATGTGTGTTGGAGTGGGCAGCCTAAGGGTCATTGCTATGGACTCATATCTGTCATTGGATCAGTTTAGGGGATAGGACTATTTAGTGCACATGTTTTTATTCATTACCTTAGTACTTGGTACTATTATTATTTATTTTGCTTACTTTTATAGCACCATCATATTTTGTAGTGCTTTACAACGTCAATCACTCAGGGCTAGGGTTGAGCAATCAGGATCGGAAAAGATCGTATCCTGGCAATTGAGTAAATTTCGCAATCGGGTTACGATGTCGCCTAAAAAAGATCGGGAACGGAATTCCGATCTCGATCACTCAACCCTTACCTGCAACTTAATTTAACTGTAACTTACCTGCACAGAACCGCTATGGGTCCGCGGAGCTCCAGGCCGTTGTTCTCTGTCCTCTCCTCTATCATTCACATGCCGGCAGAGTGCCGTGGGCGCCCCCGCCTCCTTAGGCTAGTGTTACTGATGCTGGGAGTAGGCGGGGCTTGTTGTGGCTTAGGAGAGTGTGGGCGGGTACAGGCTGGGGAGACATGAGTGATTCACTAGGGAGGCTCTCGGGCATAAGGTGCTCTGACGGCGTCTGAATGAGAGAGGAGAGAAACGGACAGAGAACAACATGCTGGAGCTCCAGGGAGCAGCGTACACAATGGGAGGTGAGGTGGCAGTGGTTCTGTGCAGGTAACTGGACAGCAGGGGGGGGGGGGACTAAGTAGCCAGTGAATTTTTTAATCACTACACAGTGTGTAGTGAATAGGATCGTTTTTAAAATCCAATTTTCGGTCATTAAAAAAATCCCATTGACTTGCATTAAGTTCGGAATTGGGTTTGTATGGAAAACGATCGGAAATCGGATTTTAAAAACGATCCTGAAATCTCAAGATTGGCTCAACTCTACTCAGGGCTCACAATCTACATTCCCTATACTGTATGTCTTGAAGAAAAAAAAAAAGGGGGTTATCTACCCAAAGGAAGAGGGAGAATAATCCGCGCTCTCTGGTTGAAAAATGGAAGCCAAGCGGAAGTGATAGCCTTTACTTTTATTGTATAATTTCACAATGCATTTCGGGTGAAAAAGACCCTTTTTCAAGTTCATACAATATTAGACGGAATTGACAAAAAAAAAATATATATATATCAAAATAGACACCCTCAATAAATATCACAAAAGAGAGATCCAATAAATAAACAAAAACATAATAAAAAAAAACAAAGTATAAATAAGTCTTTGGAAAGTGGGTGGAAACCTGAGTCCCCAGAGAAAATCTATGCAAACTCCTTGCAGATGTTGTCCTTGGCCGGATTCAAACCCAGGACTCCAGTGCTGAAGTGCTAACCACTGAGCCACGGTGCGATGGTGCCTTTATTTATTAAGTATACATGCTTGACACTGCCCAGTTGTGCTTATTATTATTGCGCCCATATATACCAAATGTTGTGATCTGCATCTGTATATCCCTTTCTATCAATAGATTGCCTTAATTTTTATTGCATAAGTATTATTATTTATAAATTATTTTGCATATTATATTTCCATGGGCATTACAAATGTATGAAATTCCCAATCTATCATGATCCTCATGACTATGACTATGATACAGTATGTGTTGCTTTTAGCCAGTATTTATTTCAATAAAATGTATTTGTATATATTTTCATAATCTTGGTTATAGTGTCATTCCTTGATTAAATAGGTGTTATATTGATCTGTCTACTGATTCTTGGCATGAAAAAAATGGCTGAGAAATGGCCATGGTTGCATGAACATAGCCTTACCATTTACCTTACCACTGCTGCTTCTCAGTCCATGTAAAGCAGACATTTCTGTTAGACAAGGCTACATGCTTTACATGTAAAGGCAGCAGTCCTATGTAAGTCAGAGCAGCCGGCATCACACTCACAGCCCACCAACGCCTCAATGTCCCACAGTGGCCCCTTAACACACTATAATATCCCACAGTGGCCTCTTCACAGTACATAGTTACATAGTAGATGAGGTTGGATGAAGAAATCAGTCCATCAAGTCCAAGCTATAAGTAGCCCCTCCACATAGTATAGTATCTAACAATGGCCCCTCCACACACTATAATGCCCTATGGTGGCCCATATAGAACCAGTATTATAATCTGGGGTTTCTGCAGACCCCAGAATATAATGAGCAGAGACCCAGGGGAGATGAGGAGACGTAACAAACAGTGTTACTCACCTCTCCTGGGCTCCAACACAGGCCTTCCATCCTCTTCTAGTATAAAAAAAACCCTGTTATTGAAACATCTGAGGCCTGTCACGTCGGCATGTTGACATAAAATGATGCCGGTTTTAGGTAACCAACCAAGTCCAGTTCATTATTATGAAGTAAATATATATAGAGAGTTTTACTAGATTAAAAATTTAAAAAAGGAGAAAGGTTTCATCAAACTAATATGAATGCTAACATATCAGGTGTCTGAATAAGGCCTAACTCAAGCACCTAGAGTCCTATTGGGAGGCTTTTTTTGGAGGCCGATTTTGAGGCGGATTCCTGACCAAAACACTCAGTGTGAACTCAGCCTAATGGGATCACATGTCAAAACTTGAATGGTAACCCAATCCATTGGAAAACCAAAGGTTAATGATTATTTTAGTCTGTTCCTTCCTCCTTTCCTTAGTGCCCCAGCAAGCTGCTTTCCTTTAGCGCTCTAAGGCTCCGTTTCCCACGGAGTAACGCGCCGCGCATTCAGACACGTATACACGTGTCAGAGTGTGAGCACTCAAAACAGATCCCATTCACTTTAATGTATGCCGGCTCACGTGCTACACATTGAAATCAATGGGTTAAAAAGCCTCCCATTGATCTCCCTGGAGGAACTTATTATTGTCTATGGGGTCTGTGGGTGTCCACGAGTAACCACTGTTTTAGCGGGTAGACTCTGTTTGGGTCCTGATGGAGTGCACTGTTCTAGTTGTTTTTGTTTTTTTTGTAATGTAGATTGTGAGTCCCATATAGGGATCACAATGTACATTTTTTTTCCCTATCAGCATGTCTTTGTAGACTAGGAGGAAATCCACACAAACATAGGGAGAACATACAAACTCCTTGCAGATGTTGTTCCTGGTGGGATTCGAACTCAGGATTCCAGCGCTGCAAGGCTGCAGTGCTAACCACTAAGCCGCCATGTTGCCCCTAGTTGGTTTGTTGTAGTTATTTCACTAGTTGTTGTTTTCGATGTATGCCAGCTTTATAAACGGGGCGTGCTTCTGCTACTGCATCTGGTGCATGTTGCACAAGAGATACTGGGCCGGTGTAAATATGTCTTCCCCATGGCCACATGGGAAATTCTCAGTTACTATTGTTAAACACTACTGTTGATTATGATACAGAGCTATAAAGTGATCCCCAATGGCCCCAAACTCTTAGACCATGACAGATGTAAGTCCAGTATACATTACAGTCTGTTCTGCACTATCATCTCTATGTCTAGAGATATCTTCAGATGAATTCCTTGGCATTCATGTATCTTGATTATCTTAATGTACTTCCGTAATCGACTGTGACTCTTCAGGTCACGGCCCAAGGGAACACTTTCTGTTGTGATAGCAGTCTTATGTGGCCTTCACTGCATCTACAGACAGATTAACTCTTTCATTTCAATAACAGTAGACGTTGCATGATTTTTTTGTAATATGCTACACAACTAAATAGACAAAGCTACTGTATAACCTCTATGCTTCAAATTAAAGATATACTACCACTCTCCTTAAACATATCTGCCCCAATATCACTACTTTTTACATCTC
Source organism: Leptodactylus fuscus (assembly GCF_031893055.1). Taxonomy (NCBI): domain Eukaryota; kingdom Metazoa; phylum Chordata; class Amphibia; order Anura; family Leptodactylidae; genus Leptodactylus; species Leptodactylus fuscus. Next base: position 53,442,321 of record NC_134266.1, read on the forward strand.
ACCAGTTTCAAGAACCGTCAGAAACTGTTAAATATATATTAGCAACTCTTTCAACAAGCCTTACTTGTATGAGCTCAACACTTAAGGATTTAGTGGCCCTTTAAGGCTATTCTATCCACAGTTCTAGGGCTAGAGCTTTGCCAAGAGAGAAGATTCCCTTTCAATGACATTGAAGGATCCATAAAGAACTAGTTTGCTGTTAGTGCTGACAGGGAGTATTGAATGTACCACCCCGAGGAAATGAGACAGGCAGAGAAGAATCCTGTCTCAGCACCGCACAGAAATGCTGCTTTGTAATGCAAGTTCCCTTACTGCAGATCCTGTGCGAGACACACAGCCCAGATGGATTAGTCTGCAGCTAAATCCTTGACATAAATAGCCTTTACTCCTAAATCCTATTGTTTATCAGACAACCCACATTTACCGTAGCATTTCTATTCACTTACCGAGCGAGGCTGGGGACATGTATGCTCCAATTCTTCCATGGTTTCTAAGCGAAGATCACCACAAAGGGAATTTGGGATACCTGTTTCTGACTCAGCATCAAGGCTGAGAACTGGCATGGCCAGAAGAGGCTTCCCGCAGCTCCCTCCACAACGTGGAACTTCTCTGGGGGATTCAGTGCGGTGGATTTTTTTCCGATCTTCCTTCCTTATTCCCGGGAGGAAGAGAAGATTGTTGTTTAAATCTTATAAGTAGAGGCGGTGATGCACAGGCCCTCGGTTTATCACTATAACAACCAGGCAGCAGTAAAGCACACGGCACTGAATGCAATGGCCTCATTTGCATCTTGCCTTTTGGTTGGATGGTGTCATCTCCGTACAGTTTTAAATGAATCATCACGAATCTCGAGAAGAGGACAAGTCCTGGGGGGGCGTCTGCTGTACAGTCTGATAGCAGGCATCCCCTGAATTTTATATCGTAATACACAAAACGAATCATCTGTATATAAAGCAGAATTCAGACATAGCAGTTTTGGTGCAGTATTTTGTGTTTTTTATTTTTTCTAAAAGAAAACTTAATCAATCAATTTGTATTGATGACAGTTTTCCTTCATGTAAACATTGATATATATGGAATAGAGGGATTCTTTGAGAAATAAAATATTAGCGCTTTTTCGCCATAAAATTTAATTTTTAAAAATTGGCATGGGTGAGCGAATGTACATGGCATTAATCAAACATGACTTTTCAAAAAGTTGCAAAAAAATCTCACAATCTCATTCCAGCAAGGGGTAGAGTAACAGCTCAAGACTCAAGTGAGAAACTAAAAGATCTGCCAAATATACACAGACTCCAGCAAAGCTGACTTTAAAAATTCCCCTCATAATAAATCTCCCTATAAAGTTCAGAACATAGTTATGGGTCCTGGTATAACTTTTTATAACACATCAAATGAGTTAAGAAAGTGGGAATGGCTTCTGAGTCGATGCAAGCATGATTCATTTACCAGTAGTTTCTGCCTCTTATCTAATACAGGCACCAGTGACGACTAGGAATGGCGGAGCCCCAAGGTGAACATTTGACTTGGGGCCCTCTAAACCTCTTACCCCCTCCCCCCGCATAAACCACATTCCTGCACACACTATTATGCCCTATAGTGCCCCTACACACAATAATACGCAATAGTAGCCCCTGCACACAGTATTATGCCCCAAAGTGGACCAACCATGAACAATTATTTTCTTTTCTATAATTATCTTTTCAGACCCTAGAGTATAATGATCAGAGACCCTGGTAAACAGTGTTACTTACCTCTCCCTGGCTCCGACACACTCCCCACAGACCTCTTTGAAGTTGGACCAGACATCACCTGACCTAGGCCGGTGTCACAATGCATAATGAAGCTGGCCTGGGCCACGTCATCAAATAGGCCCGAAGCCTGCCCGAAGCGCAGGAAAGGTTAGTAACACTGTTTTTTATGTTACCTCACCTTCCCTGGCCTAACGATCAGTATATTCTGTCTGAAAAGACCCCGAGTATAATGATCGCAGTGTTTGTGGGATTCGTGCGCCCGCAGCCTCACTTACAGATCCCCGGTCCTGTTCATAGCTGCATCTTCAAAGGGGAAGCGCAGGCGGCCGTGAGCCAGAGCAAGGATTAGTAAGTAAATAGAGCCTGTTACCTGCTGGGGTTACTCAATCAAGTAACAGCCTATTTAAATAAAAAAAAACAAAAAACAAACACATCAGGGGCCCGCCAGGCCCCCTAATGTCCCTGACCCTGTGGCAACGGCTACCGCTGCTATCCCAGTAGTCACGCCCCTGACAGGTGCAATGTGATGTGCAGTAAGCATCTCTATCTCCATTTAAAAAGAAGTGCAGCATTATATACCGCTTGATTTTAGTGTGCCCTGGTGGTGGAGATATTGGTGTCATAGTATAGTTTTGGCACAAGTATATCTTCACTGTCAGAAGGGTGTTCCTCATAGCTCAGCGTCATTGCTGGGCTGTGAGGAATGCCCCATTCACCCCCCCCCCCCCCTTCCCGCGACAGTACCCTAACATAGTCTTGTAGTATAAGAGGGGGCGTTCCTTACTGCCCAGTGATGACGCTGAACTGTGAGGAACTTCCCTTCCCCCGTACAACAGGAACAAGAGCTCTGTCCTCCCCAGCTGCCCTCTGCAAAGGTAATAAACACAGGTATATATTAATAGTAAAGCTTAACCAGTGCAGGAAATGCAGTAGTAAGCATTATTATTGTCCAGGTAAGCCCTTTAAACAAGGTAAAGAAGCCCCAGAACACTGACAAGTAGTTTTATAAACCCTCTTAACTATATATCTGCAGGAATAACATTGAGGGCAATATGATATCAGGTGTCAAGGCAGCAAAATAGCCTAATAATATATATCCTATTGTATATATTCAAAATCAATATCATCAATAAGAGTATACACCAATATATGAAAACCTGATGTAAATGAACTACCTAGTGAAAAGATATTATCAGGGGTATTTTTAGAATCTGAAAATAGATGTGTTCCTGGATAAACACAAGTGGAGGTGTGAAATCCGCAAATATATGCACTGAACACTAAAGACCATATCACTTTAGTAGTGTCATACAAACATTATCACAATAAACATGTATCTCTTCTTAGTCACACTTCCAGATAAATGAGTCCATGATAAGAACCTATAGAATACCTGTATAGATTACGTGAGAAGGCAAAGTGCTGCAGTCCTGCTATATTACCCCAGATTCCAGAATTATGTGTGGTCCAGTGCGGGGCTGGAATAGGTGTGAGGAGAATTCACAAACCCTTAACAAATGTAGGACATCAGGCTTGTCTGAAACAAAGTAAAATGAGGGCGGGTTCACACCTGTGCCCGGTCTCCGCTCTGCAGGTTTCTGTCTTCTGCCCGAGAAACTGGACAGGAGACGGAAACCGGCAGTCAGTTTTCAAACCCATTCATTTTAATAGGTTTGAAAAGTGCCTGCCCGTGAGCAACTTCTGCATTTCCGTTTTTTTTACCGTACACAAAGTCGAACATGCAGGACTTTGTGTCCGGTTAAAAAAAAAAAAAAACAGTTTCGCCGCGGAGACCAGAAGATGCTCACGGGAGGACATTGACTGCCGGGTTTCCGTGTCCTGTCCAGTTTCTCGGGCAGAAGACGGAAACCCACAAAGCGGAGACCGGGCGCAGGTGTGAATCCACCTGTCCTTCTGCAAGCCATCCAGCGTGTTGTCTGCAGATGATCAGTTTTCATGAGTTTTTATAATAAATTGGTTATATGACTTTTGTGGTTAACATTTTATAACTACAGAAGTAATATGCTGACATCTTAAAAGATTAAACAATCTGCTGACGACCTAGACAGAAACTTGAACAGGGAAGCATCTTCCCTGTCATATGACTAGCATAATTTTAGCATTTGTCTGGGTTAAATGCTGATCAATCATCAATAATGAAAAATATATAATTTATATCATATAATGTATAAACTATCCTAACAATAGGTTTCAGCCCCAGGTGTGGGCCCTAAGGCTCGTTACTGGCCCATAAAAGGTTGTAGAACCTGCACTTCACGGCACATCCAGGAAGTGAGAAGGTGGATGAGTAGAGATGAGCGAACACTATTCGAAACTACCGTTTCGAATAGCTTGCACCCATAGGAATGAATGGACACAGCCACTTCCATTCATTCCTATGGGAGCGTGCTATTCGAAACGGCACTTTCGAATAGTGTTCGCTCATCTCTATGGATGAGTCTGTCCTGTAACCCAGAGTCTGGTGAGACCAATTTGTTGTGCTTGTGTTTTTTTCGTGTGACTGGTAGTAAGCCACACGTATAGTCAGGTTATTACTTCTGTTTAGTTAGTCACTCGGACGAGCAGGAATTTGTTTTATTTTTGCCTGAAGTTAAGGCTTTTCTTTTACTCATTTGTGTAAAAGGTTAATTTATTTTCCTGTTATTTCTAAATAAACCTGTTTGCTACATAGTTTGTGCCTCTGTCTTGACTGTTTGGGTCCGCACCACCCCTTCTACCGAGCCACCTTTCCCACATATGGTGGAGGATGCAGGCAAACCCAAGTCACACAGTCTTAAAGAGACATACATATTTGTGTTCCTCTCTTATGTCCTAGGTGATAGCTATAGGTGAGATTAAAAAGGAGACTGCCAGCATGGAGAACTTTGTAAAACAGTATGGTTAGGTCATCCTACATCAGCAGCAAGCTCAGGTACAGCCCTGATGGAAGCTGAAAGGTGACAGAAGCAGGCACAAACACAGCAGCAGGAGATGAACTTGCGGCTTATGGAGACACTGACGCAGCTCAGCAAGGCTCTAGTCAACAAGAGAATGGCAGTAGAGAGTCCTGGTGTAAGAGAGACCCAGAGAATGCAAGCCGCTGCCCGTGCCGCAGTTCAGAATACCCTGCAAAAGAAAACACCCACAGATGACATGGAGACATATCTTTGGGTCTTTGAGTGAGTTGCTGAGTGAGAAAACCTGCTGAGAGATTAGTGGGCCGATGTAGTAGCACCTTTTCTTACTGGAGAACCTCAGAAGGCCTACTATGACCTCTGTGAACCGGAGGCTAAGGACTACTCTAAATTGAGTGGTGAGATCTTGAGTGCATTGTTGAGTATGTCAGTCCATGACTGTTATGGTCTGGGGATCTCTGACCATGGACTGGCCCCTGACTGATGACTTCTCAGACAGGTTAAAGAAAAAAAACATACAAAAAACAGAAGTATGAGCAGTTTGGAATACTAGTGTGTGATACTCCGATAACCTGTCTTGCACAACTAGAAGTAGCCGTGGGCCCGACTAACTAGCCTTAGTGGACGCGGACACAGCCGGAGAGATAACTAACCTAATAGAGAAACAGAAACCTCTGACTAGTTTCATATTTATGAAGGAGAAGCAGATACAGAAAAAGCCCCCCACAGAGGTCCGACTGGACACGGTGAATGTGAGGGAACACAAAGTATAGTGTAGCAAATAAATGTGAAACACAGGAAAACTGAACTAAAGCAAAGAGACAGGATAAACAGAACTTAGTATCACATACAAAAAAATTAACAAAAAATCCAAACCTCCAAACAACAAAAATAACCTAGGGTTCACTGCACCCCGAACACTATGTTTGGAGAATGAGCTCAATACTCAGCCAAATCTGGATAGTGTGAACAGGCAGCAAGGACTGGATGGGCCAGGGCTCAGATGCAGATGAAATTGCAGACTTCAGGCAGACAGACCATGTCTGGGATCAGGCACTGAAGATTTAAGACCGGCATCAGACAACATGCCCAGCAGATATAAATAGGAAGACCAGGTCACAGAACCGCCCACAGCCTGTAATAGCCCTCAGCACTACAGAGGACTTAACCCCTTCAGAGGCCAAGACACACCAGGCACTGATCCACAAGGCAACTCATCATGTGATCCATGCTTGAGTGCATGCCTAGTGTGAACACTCCCCTGCCGCGCATCAGGTGATTCACACACCGAATGCCGCCCGGACACTCCACGCCTGAACCTAACAGACCGAGAGCTCAAAGATCGGGTCGTAACAATGACCCCTCTCCAAATCCATCCTCCAAAGTAGAGTAACTATCCCTGGGTCTGGTCCCCACCGGCTCCTTACCCTTCACTCCCGTGAGATCCCCGGAGCCGACCTATTCCTTCGACAGCCGGGAGCCTTATAAAGCCTTATAAACTGGTTTATTTAGAAAGAAAACAGGAAAATAAATAAACCTTCATTTCAGGCAGAAATTAGTAAAAGAAAATATAGCATTAACTTGAGGCAAAAATAAAACAAATTCTTGCTCCTCTGAGCAACTAACTAAACAGAAGTAATAACCTGACTATACGTGTGGCTTACTATCAACACGAAAAACAAAAGCATAAACTGGTCTCTCCGGAGCAGGGTTACAGGACAGACCCATACACTTCCTCACTTCCTGGATCTGCCATGAAGTGCAGGCTCTGCAACGTTTTATAGGCCAGTAATGAGCCTTAGGACCCTCACCTATTCCAGACCCGCACTGGGCCACACATAACTCTGGAATCTGAGGCTGATATAGCGGGACTCCAGCACTTTGCTTTGCTCCTATTCACATACCCCCCCCCCCCCTTTGTTCGGATCTGTAGGGGCGGACACTTTTAGCCCACATACACTGGGTCCTGGATATTGGCTTTTATCTGCGGCTTGCCTGCCCTGTATTCCACTGTGAACTTAAAATTTTGTAACGTCAGAAACCACCTGGTGACTCTGGGGTTCCTCTCCTTAGAGTGGTACATCCATGCTAGAGAGGAGTGATCAGTGACCAGCTTAAAGTGTCAGCCCAGGAGGTAGTACCTTAAGGATTCCAGGGCCCACTTAATGGCTAAGCATTCCCTCTCCACAATATTGTAATTTCTTTTAGGTGGTGTAAGCATTCTACTGAGGTACCCACCATCTGGGACAGCACTGCGCCTAACCCTAGATCAGAGGCATCAGTCTGAACCACAAACTCTTTAGTAAAGTCAGGTGTGACCAAAATGGCTGTTTACAGAGGATGGACTTCAACTCTTGGAATGCCTCCTCCACCTCTTCACTTCATTTGACCATGAGAGATAGATAGATGGATGGATGGATGGATGGATGGATGGATGGATAGATAGATAGATAGATAGATGGATGGATAATGAATGGATAGATAGATAGATAGATAGATAGATAGGGGATGGATGGATGGATGGATGGATGGATAGATAGATAGATAGATAGATAGATAGATAGATAGATAGATAGATGAGGAATAAGTACATAAAGAAGGAAACAAATATTTACCTGATTGTTACTTTAGCTTTACCAAAGTCCTCAATAAATCAGAGTTGGGACATCTCATGCAGATTCTCAGGTCTTAGCTGTACACAAGTACAACTACAAAGAAGTAACTGCTTGTCACGGGCAAACTGAAGCCAGGATGGCTGCTTAGTTTTGTAGAGTCACAACATGTTGTCAAGCTGCAAAGATAACAAGTGGCATACTGTCACCTACTAATTTTCTTTTGTGATCAGCAGGCAGTTTGTCAAAGAGACATACTAATGATGCATACTATTTCCATATATATCACACTTCAATGTCAGTCATTATCTTTGATCATTATTTGTATATACTGCATGTAAAAACACAAAACAGTGATACATAAGATCTGTCAATAAAATAGTAAAGACATAAAAGACCACATTTCAATACAAGTTTTGGTATTTGGCACTGCAATTTTTTTAAAAAAATGCTTATGTGTAAGGCTACATTCACACTTCTGGAAAAATGTCCATTGCTCTAATCTGATGAAGGGTCAGTACAACAAAACAAATAAAGTTTCCCTTATTGGCGAACACAACCAGAATGTTCCTTCCATCTGGTCTCCATATTTTGGACCAGCAGTATTATTAGATAGTGACCTGGAAAATTCTTTACAATATCATCAAAATTCTTTAAAAATATGTTTAACATGAAAACTTGGTTTAATAATAATTTTCTGGTGATGCATATCCTTCTCAAGAATCTCAGTTTAACTGTTGTTGGTTTAAGGTTACCTTGCCGACTTGTGAAGCTTCTGCAGTGTCCAGAGTTCTCCTAGGCTGATTCAATTAGTAGCTGAGGAGGGTTATTTAAACCCTCTTCCTCCTCAGCCAGGTGTCAGCTATTTGGTTGTACCTAGTCTGGCTTTCATACCCTGATCATTTGTGCTGGATTGCTCTATATTGTTACTGGAAATTCACTTGTCTCCACACTGTGGATCTGATGTTACCTCTCAGAACTAACCTTTGTCTTGTTAATGGAAATCCACTTGTCTCCTGTTTACTGATTATAGCTCTGATAATACCTCTCAGACTGATTTTTGGCATGGATGGTCACTCTCCTGATTTATCTTTCTGGTTCTGACCTGCAATGTAAGGTATCATGGGTTCTGGTTTGACTTTAGTTTGTGGAGCATCTATTCCTTGTACCAGTTTCTGTGGTGATAACTTGGGTCGCAAATTCAACACAAATTTAAGTGACCTGGGATTTATATTTCAGTGCTTTAAAAGATTTTCACAACTAGATTTACTGCTCCCTGTTGTCTGCCAATTCCTGCAATTTCTGATATTTTGCCCAGAGACCCATAATTGGTATCTTCTCCAAGTCTGGTAAAATTAAAGTGCATCTCCAGTTAGGAACAACTTTTCATAAATGAATAGTACATTAAATATAAGAAAGTTTTTAATGTTTCTTATTAAGGCAATCTGTTTGCTTCAGCACTTATTACACTAGGATCACACTAGCGTTGTGCTTTCTGTCATTCGAGTCCGTGCAGTGGACCTTAACAATGGAGAGCCAGACCTCTATTTCAGCAGTTACACACAGACATCGGTGGACACCATTGACTATAATGGGGTTCGCTGGGTGTCCACTGTTTCAAAACTGAAACCTGCAGAGTGAAAAGTCCTCTGTGCAAGACTTTTCTCTCCAATGATTTCTACAATGGGGGTCTGGCTGCTTTGTTTACATTTTATCCGTCTCCCTATTTAGATACACCATTTATTCGGGAAAATACTTTGGGAAAGTATTTTAAATACAAAATACTTATGACTGAAGTATTTTAAATAGAAATACTAAATACTACTTCAAAAGAATTTTAAAAATAGTAAAATACTTGAAAAATGTAAACAAAAAATTTGTTAAAAACAAAAAATTGAACAATTGAACATAGACCAAAAAGTATAATATATACGTTTAAAACATTGTTTAATAAAAACGCAAATAAAAATCTAATCATTTTATGGGAAAAAATACTGAATTAATTTTTTTTTTTATTATTGAACGGCATTGGTAACACTATCCCGATTCCCAAAAAGAGCGAAATGTGCATTCAAAAAAACCTAAAAAAAAATGCAGGAAAAATATGAAAAAAAAGAACCTAATTTACTATATTTCATGACATAATCATACAGTAATATATTCTCGATCGGATACTTTAAAAAAAACAACAACAAGTAAATAACATGCTAAAAACGTAGAAATTGTTCATTTTTATCATTAACAAGTTAACGCAGGGTGGGCGAGATTCTCATCAATTCTCGTGAATCTCGGGACACGAGAGAAAATTCTTTGAACGTATTTTTCATGTTTTAAAAAAGGATATTAATTTTGTTTTTTAAATTTTATATAATTATATTTAATTTTTAATTTGAAATCGGCATTTTATTTAAATTTTTAATACTGTGGTAAAAAATAAACCGTCCAGTTTTTTATCACTTTCAACTCCTGCAACCCTAAACCGTATGTCTGGTTTTAAAAATTTGCTTCGGGGTTGAGGATTGTAAAATAAAAACCAACAACTTTTTATCCTGTCCCTCCACTCCGGATTTAGTCTTATTAATTTTGAAAAAAGTTCTGTCCAAAATTGCAGAGAGATGTGGGTCTTTGAGATCTGAATCATTGTTGGTTGCGTCCCCTTCACTGGTATTACAATTTTCCTCCATTTTTGAAGTCATTTTACAGAATAGATTACGCGATTGGGATGATTAAAAACTAAAAATAAATCACTCTTCAGTACAAGGCGGACTTGTGTTGCTGGAACGCGCTGGAATTTTCCCTCCTCTAGTCGCACCTCGCACGAGATCTGAGAAACGAAAGTGATGACGTGACTCACGCTGTTGTTTTTTTTTTTAAGTGCGGTGAGGCGGGTTATTTAAATTACAACATTTGTTATGAATTTAGACAGTAATTAAAATACTTCCTAAGGTCGGGGCCCCACAGGACGTAAACGCCGCGATTTGCCCGTAGCGGAGACGCTGCAGGAAAAATTGCAGCGTTTTACAGTGCAAGCAAAGGGGATGGGATTTATGAGAATGCCATGCCCACTTTGTGGGACAAATCGCAGCGTGGACACGCTGCGATTTGCAAAGCCGTTGCGGTTTTGCAAATCGCAACATGTCAATTATATCTATGGAAACGCCGGCGGCTTTCCCGTAGATATAATGTTAAGAGAAAGTCCACAGAGGAAAAGTCTGTGAACTTTCTCTTAAAAGCGCTGTGGAAAGAACCGCAATGCATTCACGCAGCTTTAGCGCTGCATTTAGGCCCATGGGGCCTTAGCCTTAATGTATTTAATTACAAATACAAAATACTGAATAAAAAAAGGATTTTAATTACAAAATACAAATACCTGACAAGTATTTTCATTACTTGCATTTAAATACTCCCGAACACTGACCATTTTCCCTATGGATAAGCCGAAGCAACTTGAAATAAATTATACTGCCTCTGTGTTTGTACAAATGATGGACTGGTTCCTTTCAGCCTCTCCTAAGCTCTGGGCCAAATTGTAATACACTATTTGTGCCTGTAATATTCCCTTGTTCTGTTGAACAGTGATATACATAAAATTGTAAATTTGGAAACTGCAGAATGACCTCTACAAAGTACTGTGATTAGAATTATAACCAATTTACTGCTGATATACTCCATTAAAAAAAGGGATGAGATATATGGTTGTATTTCCACATACACACACACACACACACACACACACACACACACACACACACACTCACACACACACACTCACTGTGCTTATTTATTACTGCACCAATGCTAATTATTTTAGAGCTTATTATGTACTGTAATCTTGCCAAATCCACCTGCATGTAGTACTTATTGATCTCTGTCTTGTCTCCAAGTACTCCTACACACATCCCTCATCAGAGGAAACTGGCAGCAATGTATTCCCCTTCTCCTATTCTAAACATGCACACTTGGCAGAAGTTGGAAGGTTGTCTGATGGCTGTTGTGTCTTATGTCTATGGCGAGGGCTCTTTCACCCAGTCTGTATTGATTCTATCATTTAGATAAAAACAAAATAAAATACCAATGCACAGTATGTAGCGGTATGACATACTGCATGCTGGAATACGTTTAATCCCTTCCTGACTGTCATTTTTTTTAATTTTTGTTCTTAACTTCTTGTCTTTCAAACCCCTAAATTGTTTTTCATTCACAGAACCATATAAGTGCTTGATGTTTGTGAGACAAATTGTACTTTGTAATGGGACCATTTAAAATGCTATACAAAGTACTAGGAAGTTGGAAAAAAAATTCAGAATGGGCTGGAATTGAAGAAAAAGTGTTTGTGTGACATTCTTATGGGCTTTGTTTTTACAGTGTTTACTGTGCAGTCAAAATGTCATGTCATGTATTCTATGGGTTGGTATGATTCAGGAATACAATATATAGTTTTTTTTTTTTATATCTAACCACTTTAAAAAAAAAAATCCAAAACTTTGTGAAAAAAAAAAAAAAAAAGATTTCTTAATGTTGCCACATCATGACACCAGTCACTTTTTTTTATTTCTGTGTACAGGGATGCAGAAAGTGTCTTATTTTGTGGGCCAGATGTACTTTTTTTGATACTATTGGGGAATGTCTGATGTTTTAATTGGTTTTTATTAAAATTTTTATAGGAGGTGAAATGGTAAAAAAACTGCGCTTTGGCACTTTAGATTTTTTTTTCTGCCATTAGCCTCTATAGTGGGCTTTATCCTGCAATCTTTTGATTGAATGCCCCATAGACTGTAAAAACTGTAAATGATGATTGTGGGCATTAGCTTGCGTAGCTACAGTCCTATGAAAAAGTTTGGGGGCCCCTATTAATCCTAATCATTTTTAGTTCTAAATATTTTGCAGTTTGCAACAGCCATTTCAGTTTGATATATCTAATAACTGATGGACACCGTAATATTTCAGGATTGAAATGAGGTTTATTGTACTAACAGAAAATGTGCAATATGCATTAAACCAAAATTTGACCAGTGCAAAAATTTTGGTACCCTTATCATTTTATTGATTTCAATACTCCTAACTACTTTTTACTGACTTACTGAAGCACAAAATTGGTTTTGTAACCTCAGTGAGCTTTGAACTTCATAGCCAGGTGTATCCAATCATGAGAAAAGGTATTTAAGGTGGCCAATTTTAAGTTGTTCTCCTATTTGAATCTCCTTTGAAGAGTGGCATCATTGGCTACTCAAAACAACTCTCTAATGATCTGAAAACAAAGATTGTTCAACATAGTTGTTCAGTGGAAGGATACAAAGAGTTGTCTCAGTTTCCACTGTGGGGAACATAGTAAGGAAATGGAAGACCACAGGGACAGTTCTTGTTAAGCCCAGAAGTGGCAGGCCAAGAAAAATATCAGAAAGGCAGAGAAGAAGAATGATGAGAACAGTCAAGGACAATCCACAGACCACCTCCAAAGAGCTGCAGCATCATCTTGCTGCAGATGGTGTCACTGTGCATTGGTCAACAATACAGCACACTTTGCACAAGGAAAAGCTGTATGGGAGCGTGATGAGAAAGAAGCCGTTTCTGCAAGCACGCCACAAACAGAGTCGCCTGAGGTATGCAAAAACACATTTGGACAAGCCAGCTTCATTTTGGAACAAGGTCCTGTGGACTGATGAAACAAAGATTGAGTTGTTTGGTCATACAAAAAGGCGTTATGCATGGCGACCAAAAAAAACAGCATTCCAAGAAAAACAATTGCTACCCACTGTAAGATTTGGTGGAGGTTCCATCATGCTTTAAGGCTGTATGGCCAATGCCGGCATCGGGAATCTTGTTAAAGTTGAGGGTCGCATGGATTCCACTCAGTATCAGCAGATTCTTGAAAATAATGTTCAAGAATCAGTGACGAAGTTGAAGTTACGCCGGGGATGGATATTTCAGCAAGACAATGATCCAAAACACCGCTCCAAATCCTCAGGCATTCATGCAGAGGAACAATTCCAATGTTCTGGAATGGCCATCCCAGTCCTCAGACCTGAATATCATTGAACATCTGTGGGATGATGTGAAGCGGGCTGTCCATACTCGCTGACCATCTAACTTAACTGAACTTGAATTGTTTTGTAAAGAAGAATCATCCAAAATACCTTCATCCAGGATCCAGGAACTGATGTGTGGTAATAAATAGTATATAGGTCTCGGGTGAAAAAAGTATGTTACATCACAGTCAAATAATAAGGGTTCACATGTTGCAAGTGTGGCAGTTCCAAAGCAGATAGAAATATCCCATAGGTAAGAATGCACAACAGAGAGACATATGTGAAAATTATATACATAGAAGGTAAAGCACGAACCCTAAGACCATAGTTATAATATAGAGCACCTACCACCTGTACCGCGCCCCGACGCGCGTTTCGCCCTGACGAAGCCGTTGGGCGAAATGCGCGTCGGGGCGCGGTACGGGTGGTAGGTGCTTTATATTATAACTATGGTCTTAGGGTTGGTACTTTACCTTCTATGTATATAATTTTCACATATGTCTCTCTGTTGTGCATTCTTACCTATGGGATATTTCTATCTGCTTTGGAACTGCCACACTTGCAACATGTGAACCCTTATTATTTGACTGTGATGTACATACTTTTTTCACCCTAGACCTATATACTATTTATTACCACACACCACCTGCCTTTTTGTGAAGCATTTACCCCCTGTTGTCTATGTGTAATTTATGTTTTCATATTTATTATCACTTAATAAAAATTGTCATTTTATTTATTGTGTTGCTTCTGTCCCTTCTTGGACATAGTCATACTTAGTTTATTTTTGAAGCAGTTGCTTTTTTGTGTGCCTTGTGTTGCAAAATTTTTGTGTTCCTCATTTCAATCCTGAAATATTACTGTGTCCATCAGTTATTAGATATATCAAACTGAAATGGCTGCTGCAAACACCAAAATATTTAGAACTAAAAATGATTAAGATTAATAGGGGTGCCCAAACTTTTTCATAGGACTGTATAGGGGCTGCTCTGCTTTTCTTTCATAGGTTGTTAGCTCCATGTAATGTCTATAAGGGAATTGCTAGGACAGCAATTCCCAGTAACTGTTAACCCTGGGACAGGGCACAAGAGACAGTGAGCCCTAAGCTGAAGCCCCCAACTTTCCCTTCCTATTGCCAGACCCTATCCTAGGTAATAGGCGGCAACCACGAAGACGTTCCCTCCCTGAATATGTGAAACACAAAATGCAGACAAGACGGACAACAACAACGGAAGGTCAGCTAGCCAAGGGTCAGTAACAGTCAAGCGATGCAGTGCCAAATCGGAGTCAAAAGAATAGTCAGTGAGGAAAGCCAAAGGTCAAGGATAATAGTGTAAGCAAAACAGGGACAGTAAGAGCAAGTATGCACACGGCAATAGCAAGCACTGGTGTGAATGAGAGCCAAGGTTAAATAGGGAGGAAGAACCCGCCCATGGAGTTGACAGGAAGGCAGCTGTCAATCACAGGGCAAGGCCAGATTAACCATTAGAGGAGCAGAGACAAACAAGGGCAGAAGACGGGTGTGGTGCAAATACAATCACAGCAGTAGAGCCGTGTTCACACAGTGCGACCAAAAACTTTAAGCCATGAACCAAACTGCAAACGCCTCCTGCGCCGCAGCACGCGAGCAGAGGGCGGTGCAGAGACCTGAACAGGCAGAGATGTTACAATGTCCCTATTTTTTTAATGAACCTCCACTTCCCCTTCAGCCCTCCAGGGAGCCTCATGCATCCCACATCACATCACTGTCACTAAGCCGTGTCACTAACAGATTCAGCATGGTGCATGGGACCTCTTGGAGGCTGAAGGGAAAGTGGAGGCGGCTGGGGGTAGGAACAGGGATTGCTAATTAGGGCTGCGGCACTTAGAGTATTTGTTGAGTGAACCTTACGAGTTTAGTAAGGCCGCTGGGGTTTTAGTGCGTATGCCGCATGGTATTTGATTGGAATCGAATACCTCGAACAGCCTGATATTCAATCGAATACCAATTCGATCGAACGCCGTTCGCTCATCTCTAACAACCATCTGTTAAACTCCTGCATGAGTCATTAGTAGCAGCTGATAAATCTGCACAAAAACCAACCCTAAATATAGCAAGTCTGTGTAACAAGTAATTATATAGCAGCAGTTAAAGTAATAGTAACCTTTACCATGCAGATCAGAACAATGAGGTGATCAGTATAGAAATGATAGTGTTAAAAGTTGCTCTCACTAGAATATATGATTACAGTGGTAGACATGGACAGGAGGGACCCCTGTGTAAAAACAGTATGTGGCCCCAAGGTGTTGGGCAGCCAGTTTATCAATAATAAGAAGCTATGAATCTCTAGTCGATCTTATACTCATCACAAATCATCAACACTTTTGAGCACAGGCCCTTAGGTTTATTGAACACGACTGTGTGATAGCCACAGGCTGTTATTGAACACCACAGTCAGTGCACAGGCGACTCGCGGATGTCATCTGTGTGCCGCCTGTGCACCGGCCGTGCTTCCACAGCCCAATTCTTTCAATGAATGGGAGTTGTGGGAGCACAGCCACAAAATCAGACAGTAAAAGGACCTGTCCTAAGTTTTGCGGCCCAGAATGATGAACACAGTCATGAGCATGGATCGACAGAAATAAATGGATCAGTGTGCTATCCGGATAAAATCTGAATGGCACACTGACCTACACCACGGTCGCCTGTAAGGGAACTTAGGCAATAGAAGGAACTGCCTTTTTTTATTGACCCCTCTTAATGCTGCAGTGTTTGCATTTATGGTATGTAAAATTTACTGCGTCTTTTCAAACCATAAAAAAGTTATCCACAACCCAAAGGTATTGGATACTGATGACATACCTACTGTATATGTCATCAGTATCTGATCGGTGGGGGTTCCACATTGCCAGAAGCTGTATAAATGGTATACTTTCAGAAGAAGCTCTGCAGTTCTCCACAACCATCACAGAGGGATCACAGATGATCTGTTCAGGGTTCTGGGTGTCAGACCGCCACTGATTACCATTGTCATTGTCATTGACTTATCCTGTGGATAGGTAATCGGTGTGCAATTACAGTACCTTGGGTCAAGGACAAAGGCTTTAAAGGGAGTCTATCACCTCCCCCAAGCATAATGATCTGTAACCACCACGTTATAATGCATATTACAGTGATAAACAACTTTTGCAGATTTTGAGAAAATCCTGCACCGCTCCATGCAGTGGGAGTTGATCCTCCCACTTCTATAACATAAGCCATCCATTTAGCGGCCAGGACTTGTGCTTCTGGGAGCTGAAGGCCCACACAAGTGCACCAATGGTCTCATTTGCTTATCACTTCAAAGTTGTTTTTCTCCAAATCTAGAAAAGTGACATATATAACAATGGTATGTTGTTTCCCTGTGTTGCTGCAGAATTTTGATAAGCCACAACCAACTCTTGGGGATTTCATCACTTTGTCTGTGGGATTCAAATTATTTTTTAGTAAACTTCTCCCTTTGGCCTAGGGAGGGTCACTGGCCGGCCAGGGATAAAGTACAGGTCAATGGAGATTCTGTGTCAGAGTCTAAGACTACTCATCACAGTTTAGCCAGTATATGTAATCTTATATAAAATGCTGCTAGAAAGTGAACATATCAAAGAATCTGGAAAAAAGAAAAGTGTCAGTAAGGCCCGGTTCACATCTACATTTGGGGACCCCTTGAACGAAACCTATCCACATAAAAAAGCGGTGACCTAAGGAAACCCATGGACCCCATAGACTATGATGGGGTCCGTGTGGTTTCCACTCGGTTTCTGCACAAAAAATGCTTGCAGGACTTTTCTCTCTGCAAATCTCATGCTGATAGGGGATCGGAATGGCCCGAACACAGATGTGAACCAGGCCTAAGACAGAATCAAATGGTGTTACTATTATTAATCCATTAATACAAATTAAATTCAATACCAATTAATAAAGATCAGTATTAATTTCTATGCCATGGTGGTGACAGTTGAATAGGCATGGGGTGGTGGTAGACTCCACTCCTTTAAGACCTATTTATTCTGGTTTATAGATGGAATCCAAAGAAATAAAGCAAATGCTATTTCAGACAAAAGCTGACCCCTGATACACAGTATGAATCTGTTACATTGAAAATGCAGCGCAAACTATCTAAGATGGCGCTACGTATGATCACTAAACTCCCTCTATTACAAGCAGAGGAAGGTAGTATTGTTGGACCATTACCCATATAGGGAGCAGATATTCCCCCAGAACCTGCACAGGAAATTTCTAGTGCCTTGTAAAATTAAATGGAGGATCATAAAGAGTGAAAGGAAGATATTAGATCCTGGTACAACAAACTGCACATAGACAATATAAAAGAAGACACTATACTAATAAGAAACTATATATATATAAACTCTGTGAGTGGTAAACAGAGTACAAACAGCATATTGGGACACTGAATATAGAATTTCCTAAGTTGTTGAGGAAAGTAGACAAGCTGATGTTTGGTCATACCCAGTTAGAATGCAAATTGACCAACATGCAAAACTGCTGTTTTTGTAACTTGCGGTTACAGGGGATCCTGAAACCTTAGTGAGTGTTCCATATTAGTTGTACCCCCATGGGTACTATGAGTCAGGAAGGTAAGTGATACCTGAACAAGCCTGTGTTTCTTTATCCCCTGAGGAAGCCTGTTTAGCAGGCGATGATATGTGTGGGACGATGGCGGTGGATCTATCTCACGGTAGGCATTATTATTTCTAGTGATATTCATGTTATGTACCGTAGGTCTTTTCTATAGTGACTTATATTAATGTTTTATTGTCTTTGTTGTATGACCTGTCTCTGCATATTGTTTTTCTTATATTTCACAGATGGCTATTGTTTGTATAGATTGTGGGGTTACATTGGTAGGGTCAGCTTTATAGGTTACTAGAGGGAGGACCCGGCTTTGCACGGGTATATTACATTTTATGTTTGTGTAGTGGCCCAATAAGAAATGTCCAATTTTGCACTGATGTATTTTGTATGTGGTTTCTGTGTATGTCCATAAGCGTCATGTAATTATGTGTCTCTCATTTTGGATATCAGTGAAAAACCTGTGATCAGTTGTTATGGATACCTGGAGTAAAGCTGTATCTAATCCTTCCCCGTGTAGTACTGTGTTTAGACGCAAGTATCTAATCCTTGTTGGTGTGGTACTGTGTGCAGATGCATATATCTAATCCTCCGGCGTGTGGTACTGTGTGCAGATGTGTGTATCTAATCCTCCCCCGTGTGGCATTGTGTGAAGAGGCACGTAATTAATCCTACGGCGTGTGGAACTGTGTGTAGACGTGCGTATCTAATCCTACAGCATGTGGTACTGTATGCAGATGCGTGTATCTAATCCTATGGCGTGTACAACTGTGTGAAGATGTGCGTATCTAATCGTCTGGCATGTGGAACTGTAAGCAGATGCGCGTATCTAATCCTATGGCATGTGGTACTGTGTGCAGAAGCATGTATCTAATCCTCCAAAGTGTGGTACTGTATGCAGACACATGTATCTAATCCTCCCCTGTGTGGTATTGTATGAAGAGGCACGTATCTAATCCTACGGCGCGTGAAACTGTGTGTAGACGCGTGTATCTAATCCTCTGGCATGTGGTACTGTGTTCAGATGCGCGTATCTAATCCTCCCCTGTGTGGTACTGTGTGCTGAGACGTGTATCTAATTCTCTGGCTTGTGGTACTGTGTGCAGAGGCATGTATCTAATCCTCCAAAGTGTGGTACTGTGTGCAGACACATGTATCTAATCCTCCCCTTTGTGGTATTGTGTGAAGAGATGCGTATCTAATCCTACGGCATGTGGTACTGTGTGCAAATGTGCATATCTTATGCTCTGGTGTGTGGAACTGTGTGCAGATGCGTGTATCCAATCATTTGGCATGTGGTACTGTGTGCAGACGCATGTATCCAATTCCCACGGCCTGTGGTACTTTGTGCAGACGCGTGTATCTAATCCTTCGGCATGTGGAACTGTGTGCAGAAGCACGTATTTGATCCTCTGGTTTGTGGGACTGTGTCCAGACGTGTGTATCTAATCCTCTGGCGTGTGATACGGTGTGCTGATCTGTGTATCTAATCCTCTGATGCGTGTATCTCAGTTTGGATATCAGTGTTGTATTGTGCATGTGGAGTGACCGTGTGTATTGCAGTTGGAATATGAGTGAAAGACTTGCAGGTTTGTATTGGCTAAGGGGGGGCATTGTGTTTGGAATGCTGTATCTCAGCAACGGTACGGAGCGAGTTTGAGTCTCATCTTAAACCTTCCCGGGTACCTGAAGTATCTCTGTACCAAATTTGGTGAAGATCGGTCCAGTCGTTTGGTTCGCATTAGAGAACAGACAGACAGACAGACAGACAGACAGAAATTCATTTTTATAATATAGAGAGAAGAGATATACCCCACATAGTGTGCACATACAGACTTGAATAGACCTCACCAACTATTACAATCATTTTCTAGATTCCACTGTCTGCTTTTTCTTTCCATTGTTTTTAAACTCATTTTCTGTCCAGTAAAGAATTGTTATATTTTTAATACATAACTAGGTTGAGCGGCTTCTTTTTAGCCATGTGCCTTTCCTTTCTTTGTTCACATTATTCGTTCACCATGGCTTAGACGCATCCCCATATTCTAATAGTGGTGCCCACTGCTTTATCCATTTTAGAATATGTTTCTCTTCACCTCTCCTTAGTCCCCTTACTTGTCTAGTGCCACTTTCAATGTAAGTTTACCAACGGTGTGACCCTGCAAGCACCCGAAGACATCGGATGGGTGAGTAAGCTTCACTCCCTGGACCCCATCCTTTGCTAGGCCCTATTTCCAGTGGCCCCATCTATTGCTACTTGCCACCTAATGTTACTGCACAAAATTCTGCTGTACTGCGCTCCTCCAAGCTCACACATGTGTCTCCAATGAGGGTGAAACTCCTGAGCCCTTCCCACTCCTTTCTCTTTCTTCAGGGTACTAGGGTCCTTCCTGCTTCTGCATGGCTGAATTAACAGTCTACGACTTCTGCTTGGACTAAGCTGCATTTACTCACACGTTCCCCTAGTGAAACGCACTTCTTTCCTGCAGTTCAGGCTTTTTTGCCTGCCTCTAGGGGTAATTTCATTCTCCCATGAGTCAGAGCAGGGATGGGCATTTGAAAGAGTGGGAGGAGGTTCCCCTTATCGCTCTGACCTGTGCACATCAGGCCTTACTGTGGCCTCAAAAATTAGAAAATGTTCGAGGATTTAAGTACACTTAAAATTTAACTTTTAATAATGCTTTTAAAAGTAATAGTGTTAACAAAAAGAATTAGTAATAAAAAGTTCTTATGTAGGTGGTGTGTGTGAATAGTTTATTCCTTTTGGGTATGTGGACAATAGTATCTATAACACCCAGGACTGTCTGAGCCAATGCTTCAGACATTCAAAGACATTATATAAATGAACACAGATGGGGAACGATTTGTTTCAAGACTGGGAAAAGGCTATAGATTTATTATCTTCCATCCCCTTGTTTGAACCTATTCCCTCAAATACATATACACTGTATCCATTAATGTCAATAGCCCACTTAAATATTGGTTTAACACTAGCCTGAAATCAGCTGGCTATGGTGACTTGCTGTCTCTAAAGAAAGACTTAGAGTATTTCCACGTAGCACACATCCATTGACAGATTCACAGGCTGAGCTAGGGCAGGCTAAACTTCATTATTTTTACTGACTAGGGTGGGATACTATAACTTAGTCCACATACACACACTCCACACTACATGGCACATTGGTTGCCATTCACATCACTTTGTCTGACGCGTTTCTACTGATTTAACAGTTCCTCAGAGGCTATAAAAGAACTTATTGTTTCGATTTTAGCGCAATCACGGGCTTGATGGCCGCCCGGTCGTCTCGAATGGTAAGCCGCCTTTCTGTGGCCTCCTCCCGCTCATGATATGGGTGGGGTTCTGACCTCTTAAGGGGATTGATCTAACGGATGGTGTTCCACCTGGCTGTACTCCCAATACAGCCCTTTCCTTGCTACAGTGTCCCCTCCTCCCTGCCTATCTCTGCCACAGGCTGATGTTGGCTGAAGTCTCTGACTCCAGACCCATTTTATTAGACCTCTCCCCCATATATTCAACTTCCTCCTTCAGGCATATTTAGTTACTGGTTCTTGCCCTTGGCTTAGCAATCGAGTGACCATCTCATCATTGGCGCCCAGAATTGGGATGCAACCGCCTGACATAAGCACCTCACTATAATCCAAGGGTTTTGGGCTCTCCACTACCCTTGCAGTAGCTTCGGCGCTAGGGTGATTAGTTCAGACTAAGATATTTTCCTCACTAAAGGTGTAACTCTGGCCTAGCACCTTGGTCAACCTAGCCCCTCTCTCAGGGAAATAATGTTGCTCTGTCCCAGGCATAGTGGCATGCAGCAATGGGTTCCTAGTGATTCAGTCCAATGTCATCCTTTACATAAAGCTGGGGAGCTACTGTAATTTTGCCACCTGTTAGAAGTGGTCCATCAGTTGCTGACATCTCCTGGCTGTCTAGGCTATCCTGGGGAGCTTTCCAGTACCTTGTAGTCACAGGTGTTTCTCTAGACCAGAAGTTGCAATTTCAGAAATTGCTGGAGTTTCCATTCCTGCAACTAGCTCCTTCACCTACTCTTCACCTACTCTTGTCATCCTCTCATGTGTAGGTGGTCTGGACAGCCAATTACAGAAGTACTTTATCTGAATTGACCTGCCTTGTTTAGTTATCATCTTCCTTTGTTTCTTACCCTGAGCCAGTCAGGCCTCTCCAAACCGTCTGCTGATTTAGCCACGGAACAGAACAGGAATCCGTGATAGAATACCTATGCACTGTATCAGCATCGCGTCATGACTAGACTGTGGGGAAGAATGCCGGGAGTGGAATCCCTCTTCATCTTCCACCATGGGAACATACCCTTAATGTTCCTGAGCATTCAGTGCAGTAAGTTTTGGCGCCTGATATGCTATTTAGGCTGTGTATTATCATGCAAGTTTTAGCAAGCTGGGGGCGTGATTCAGAGCTCTAATCAGGAACATATAGTGCCAGACCTTGGAATCACACTGCTTGCCTACTTCTGTCTGACACCACCTACCTGACAGTAGAGAGCCTTAATGGCTTATCAGACACCACAATGAACACCACTTATTGTTCAGGACTGGTGGGAACTACAGAAAATAATTCCAATTGTGCCAGAATCAGTGAAGTGACAACTGTTAAAAGACTCAAATAACAGCAGTTGCTGAAGTTGAATAATGGAGCAAAAACAAGGCTATTTATAAATGGGATAGCTACTGACCCCTTTTGTTGGTTTAGGACAGGGGTGCTCACACTTTGTCAGCATGTGAGCTACTTTTTAACATGCCCAAGTCGAAAGATCTACCCACTTCTTGTGGGTGGGGCCGGGGTGGGCCTGTGGGTGGGGCCGCCTGGCATGTGGGCGGGGCCGGGCAGATCGTGAGAGCAGGAGACAGCAGCGTTCTGTGGCCGCCCAGAGATCCCCACTGTCTGCTTGTTCACAGCGCAGGCTGAGTTATCTCTGGACACTGGCAGGCTGGGGCTGCGGCAGCCCCACCTGCCAGTGTCCGTAGATGACTCTTAGCCTGCGCTGTGAACAAGCAGCACCCCGGCCCCCTCCATCCCTAAGAGCGGCCTGCAAGTGTCCGGAGTGCTTGTTCACCGTGCAGGCTGAGAGTCGACTCTCAGCCTGCACTGTGAACAAGCAGACACCGGGGATCCCTGGCTGCATCCCGTGATCGACCCATATGTCCATTGCAATCGACCGGTATATCGTGATCGACGTATTAGGTACCCCTGGTTTAGGAAGACAAGGCAAGGCTTCCCCTTTTCCCCTTTATCATTTGCTTTGATTATGGATCATGGCCAGATATTAAGAGGCTGAAGTATGGAATTAAGAAAGAGGAGAGATACTTTAATGCAGATGATGTGTTGATTCTATTGGCTGTTAGTTCATGTTCTAAAATCATTGCTGTAGTAGAACATTTTAGTAAGTATTCTGAGGTTAATGTGAATTGGTTGAAATCTGTACTTGCCCCCATAGATCAGAATGTGATGCTAGGAAAAATGAGCAGTGGCCTGTATCTACAAACCTAGTTTAAATATTTAGGGCTAATAATATCAATGCGTATTGGGCAATATTGGAACTGAATATGTTTCATGTTTTTAGGAAAATCTGAGATAAAGTGTCAGTTTGGTGGCACCTCCTGATCACGATTGGCACAAGTGCAGCATTACTGAATATGTGTGTATTACCTCAATGATACACCTGTAATGGTCCTTGGCTCAATATTTACGTTACCTGATGATATTCTATGTGATTTTCTGAAGAATGAGAAAAGACCAAAGATTAGAATGAAAATGATACCATATTTGTACCAAATTTGGATAATTT
The DNA here is from genome assembly GCF_031893055.1 of Leptodactylus fuscus. Classification (NCBI taxonomy): domain Eukaryota; kingdom Metazoa; phylum Chordata; class Amphibia; order Anura; family Leptodactylidae; genus Leptodactylus; species Leptodactylus fuscus. Next base: position 53,466,077 of record NC_134266.1, read on the forward strand.
ATACTAGAAAGTAAACATTTTTACCCTGTATTTTCAAAATACTTTGGGTCACAATTCCAATGTACACATAGATAAGATAAGATAAGATAAATTTGCTTAAAATCTGCAGAAACTTTTGTCTAACTTCTGTGAGAAGGTGACAGGCAGAGTGCTGGAGTCCAGATATATCAGCCCCAAGTTTCTGACATATGTGTGGTCCAGGGCAGATCTGGAGTAGGCCTCAGCCCAGCTGTAGATCCTTGGCTCATTACTGGGCCAGAAAAGGCTGCAGCTCCTGCATAGCAGGGCAGTTCCATGAGGTGAAAGGAGATGTGTGGTTCTGTCCTGTAACCCTGAGTCCGGTGAGACTATATTGCACCTGTTTTGTTAGTGTGGCTGGTAATAAGCCACATGTATAGTTAGGTTATCAGTTCTGTTTAGCTAGTGGCTCAGACAAGCAGGTTTTTATTTTGTTTTTCTGAAGTTAAGGCTGTATATTGTTATGTTTATTTTGTGCCTGAAGTCATTTATTTTCCTGTCTTTTTCTAAATAAACCAGTTTTCTGCATATTTTTTATCCCTGTCTTGACTGTTTGGGTCCGCACCACTGCTTCTTCCGAGCTAACTTCCCCACACTTCACACACTTTATTTTTTGGCCTAATTAGCACCAATATTTTTGCTTCAAAATTTCGGTGTATGTTGGCACTATTTCCCACGACGTCATATCAAACAAGGCACAAAAAGTATGTAAACCCAAAACAAAGGTGGTGAAAAGCATGTAGACCACTTGAGTAGAATTTAACGCACAACTCCTGCAGGATATGCCTAATTTATGAGATATGTGTCATGTTATGAATTAAGCATATCCTCCGCCAGCCAAGCTGCCCGTCTGCATTCAACCCAATGTAAGAAAACACGATGGACTCTCTTCCGTCATGTTTGTTTAAATTTGTAACAGTCCTCCGTGTACGACTTTACCTTCTGTGATAAAGTATGAAACGTGATGCAATAAAGCATCCATCGTGGTTTTTTTTTTATATTGGGTGAATGCAGAGGAACACCCGACGGAGGGGGCTCTATCTGCATCCGTCATTTAATGTTGGTTTCTCTTATCCTGTGACAGATGCCAGCAACGGACATTGAATAACAGTTTTGTGAACTAACCCTTGCAAATTTATTTACAAACACTAACAAAACTGCTGTCATTTCTATCACTAGAATAACAATGCCTTGTTGTATTTCTGAGACTATTAAATCACTGTACAATACAGAGAGATTGCTTAGTATTACTATAGTGCCAACATATACTGCAATGCTTTACGATTGGAGAACCAAGTATGGATGAAAAAGTAGTCACAACAAATCTGTAAAGTGGAGAGGTCCCTGTCTGTAAGAATTTATATTTCAGCCCATCTATTTACACAAATGCACACATATTCTAGCAATGAGTATCATAATAAGGGGTCAAAATATCACAAGTATTCTTCATAGTAGACTATCATCAGACGGAAAAACTTTTATACTAGAAAAATTAATTTTTCATTCTCCTGTTTTGTACTAAGTGCCCTCTAGTGTAATATTTGGGGAACTGCAGCTAGTTATATCATTCTTTGTATCTAGTGTATAGATTAAGATGAAAGTTTGTATAGAGACTGATTTGGCAATAGAAGTAATGCAGAGGGGGCACCATGGTGGCTAGCACTGCAGCCTTGCAGTGCTGGAGTCTTGGGTTCAAATACTTCCAAGGTCAACATCTGCAAGGAGTTTGTATGTTCTCCCCGTGTCTGTGTGGATTTTTTCCTATATGCCAAAGACATATTGATAGGGAAAAATGTACATTGTAAACCCTATATGGGGCTCACAATCTACATTTAAAAAAAAAAAAGTAATGCAAAGACGTACATAATGCAGCCGTATATACAGTATACTAGTAGAAATTTAGAATTGGACAGTTACTGTATGAACAGAAAGCAAACCACATTTATTTTTTATGATGAAAGAAGTAACCAGAATATGTTCATTTAGGAAAAAGCCATGCTGCTACATAATGTAAAATAGCTGAAGAATTCATGTTACATAGTCTACAAACTGAATAAGAAATGTGCAGTGCAGGGAATTTTTGCAAATACAAAGTAAGTAATAATAAGGGTCTGTTCACATCTGTGCTGCAGGTCTGACACCTTGGTGGAACCTGATATACTCTAATACAAGTCAGAAAAGTTTTGTTGGTTGCCAATGTCCGTAGTAACTAATCTTGTACCAACCAATCACACAATTACTTGCATGTATGTTATGTTATGTATGTTATGTTTCACAAATATGACATACATAAGTGTTGGTATGACATACGCCTGTCGATGATGTTGTAAAAAGGATGAATGACTGCCATTTCCTATACAAATAACATAAAGATATACTGATGTAAATTAGTGAAGCAGTCAGTACATTCTTATGGCCTTTCTCAGGGCCATAGGGGTCTGCGGACCAATTCCCTATATGCACTAAAAACATCTCTTACTACACATGCTAAGTGTACATTGCAGACAGTGCACTGGCGACAGTCCCTTTCATTGGTCACCTCCATACACTATGGAGGAAATCCATCCCACTAGTCACTGGCACCCCCAGTCCCCATTATACTCTCCTAGTTTGGCCTTCCAGAGGGCTCTGAATGTGGCTCTTTTAGGACATGGATTGGGACTATTGCTTGTCAACATGAGGTATACTGCACAGGGGCAAATTTTTGTTACCCAAAGTTTTTTTGCAAAGTCTGTGAGCTAATGCTAACAGTCCGAGGGGTCAATTGCCAAAAGCCTTTGTGGTGCTACAGCCCTAGATCTGAATACAGGCTTGTGTCACATAAAGTTCTACCACTACTGAATACCAAAATAAAATAAATGAAAGCACACAGGATTAGCATGGTGTTATGGACCAAACGCTATGGAAATTTCTATTATTCCTTAACCAATATTTTTTTTTTTATGGCTTAAAATGGTGTAAGATAACAAAGACTAATACTCACCTCTTCCTTTCTGCTCCTGCGCTGATGCTTACCTGGTTCCCTGCCAGTCTCTGTTGTTTCTGCTCCAGCAATGACATGTCAAAGTGACCTTTGCAGCAAATTACAGGCCACAATGGTGACCTCAGTCGTGTTGACAAGTTGCTGGTAGAGCCAATGACTGGTTGTAGTGCTCATGTGATATCAGAATGTCATAGCTGGAGCCAAGGGACAGACAGCTGAAAGGACTGACAAATCAGAAACTGAGGATTGGTAATGTGAGCATTACTCCTTTTGTCTTTCGATACCCATGTAAACTGTTTTAATAGAATTACTGGGGTTGGACAATCCCTTTAATCACTTGTGGTTTTGATGACTACATAATAACTAGTGTCAGAGCAGAGATAGTGAGAACCGCCTCTTGTTCTATCCCTGAGGAATGATGTAGAAAGCAGAGCGGTATCTGTGTAAACTCGATGCTAAATGCATCCTCCAAATGTGAAAATTTGGTATCTGCATATTAGTTGCCATGGACTTCCATCTGCAGACTGAAAGAGCACTTGAAGTTTTCTGCTTTATATGCACAACAATGGATTTGTCATAACAATGGTCTATTACTAGCTGTTATACCGGCTACAAATAGATCATTATTACAGGTTATTTTTTGTTGTAGGCACCATGCTATAACATGAAGCATTTACATTTTACATGTCAGCCTCATGGCAGCAATTTTCATATTGATGCACTTTATAAAAATATATGAACCTTTATACTGCACAGAACCAAGCAAGAAGTCTCAAGCAATGTAAGGGTGAAGGTCATCTGTCATGACAATAGAATAATTTTAAGTAAGAGCATCTATAAGATTAGATGGATGAAAACTTGAAGTGCTCTTGTCATACAGGCAGGCATACAACTTCATGAGACCTATGGTGAGAGCAACCTATTAGCTGTTTACATTGATATGCAATTACTGTTCCTTCCCCTAGTGGTGGCCGCATGCATTTACAATTATATCATTTCCCAATTAGAAATCTGAACTCCTTTATACAGTCTACTCTGCACTGATAAGGGACAAGCACCCTGAAACTGCTGACAACTAGACTCCAAACTTACATTCAGAAGTTCTTATTCACAGTCCAGTCACATTAATATGACCACCTGTCAAAATCCAGAATAACCCCCTTTTGCAGAGCGGACCGCTGCGAGACGTGCAAGAAGAGAGGGGATGTTGTGATGATGTTCACTGGGCTGTTGAGCTATGACGACTCCAGTGCTGTGGCCAGCTCCGCTAGGTTACGCGGTTGAACTTCCATGGCGCGAACAACCCGATCGAGGTGGTCCCACAGATTCTCTATTGGGTTCAAGTCCGGGGAATTTGCTGGCCAAGGGAGTACGGTAAACTCATCCTGGTGTTCCTCGAACCACGCACGTACACTGCGAGCTTTATGATACGTTGCATTGTCCTGCTGTTAGATGCCATCATCCTGAGGAAAAACAATTCACATGCAGGGGTGAACATGGTGCGCAAGGATAGATGCATACTTGTATTGATCCATCGTGCCTTCCACAATGATGAGTGCACCCAGATGGCTGATGACACGTGCCTTCTGCAATTGGTTATTTAATGTTGACGTCAAAAGTAGGCGGTGGTCACATTAATATGACTGGACTGTGTATCTAGAAGTAGACATTTTGAGGCAGATTCCACCTCATAATCAGGGCCAAATTCAGACTTGAATCTGTTTCCCATTGCATTATAGTATTTATTGAAGCAGGACGAAGAAAAAAAAAGTGCCGTGCTTGTCAGCTGATCAGCCACAGAGCCTGTGGTGTGAGACATTCGGTTGATGAGCCCCATTCATCTGTGAGTGAAGCTCAATGGGGTCACAGAATCACCCCTCTCATGCTGCTGCTGGCTTCCTGCAATGGCAGGAGCGAGATGATGTGTGCGCCCTGGGCTATGAGGACAGGGTGTCCCAGCGAACCCATCCCGGCATCCGCCATACTAGTACAGCGGATGTCGGGTCTGTAAAAATTACGGCAGCTGCTCTGCTGCAGATGTAGGCCTGTCATAGGACCAGCTGCAATAGTAATGTACAGAATCCATTTTTACCATTTTGCTTCAAATTTTTTTCCCCCTATTTTCCTCCTCTAAAACCTAGGTGTGTCTTATGGTCCTGTGCATCTTATAGGCCAAAAAATATGGTATAGATATATATATATATTGTCAGGGTCTGGGGTTGCTAGGTGGGGTGGCATAGACACACAAGTCCAGTTTCTTTTAGTCCAAAACAAAGGTAGAATTTATTTTCACTCAAAAATATAGTGCAGCAACAAAAGGAAACAATACAAAAATAAATACTGCCCGGCTAGGCTCTAACTAAACATAGAATAGGTTACCTCACCTAGACTAACAGAAATCCAAAAGCCAGTAGAATCATTCAGGACACAGCTCCAAAAATATGACCTCTCTGTCAGCTCTCCAGCCAAACTCTGCCAAAGTGTTGCTGCCGGAGCTGGCTTCTTAAGCCTCCTTGACGAGGAGACTCTCTGTAGCTGAGTGGCTGCCGGATCATCCCCAAAGTGTGGACTGGAGGGGGTGGAATGACAGGTCCCACTACCAATCCTACCTGTCATTCCTAAAAGTCCAGACCAGTACTGAGCATTTACCAAAATGCTCAGCAGACAAAAGTTGTCTGTTGAAAACAAACATTCCTGGAGTTTTCTCAACTCACCCACCTGAGTAGTCTGGATGAGATGTACACCCCCTACATTACCTGACCAGCCATCGGCTTACATATCCCCCCCCCCTTCTCCAGACCAGAGGGCAGGGTATTTATGGCCATCATACAATGCACCCTTGCATCAGCGTTTCCCAATAATTTCCCTGGCCTGTGTTCTACATCAAACACAGAATTTTGCAGAGTCAGGAACCATCGGGTAACCCTAGCATTTCTGTCCTTATTGATTTTCATCCATGTAAGAGGAGCATGGTCAGTGATCAATTTAAACTTTCTCCCCAGGAGGTAATACCTCAGAGCATCCAGCGCCCACTTAATGGCCAAACATTCCCTCTCTACAATGGCGTAATTTTTCTCAGTGGGGGACAGCCTCCTGCTCAGGTACATTACTGCATGCTCCTCACCATTTACAACCTGGGACAGCACTGCTCCTAGACCTGTATTTGAGGCATCTGTCTGTACCAAGAATTCCTTCCTGAAGTCAGGTGCTATCAGCACTGGCTGCTGGCATAGAGCTTGCTTTAACCTCTGGAATGCCTCCTCTGCCTCTGGTGTCCAGTGGATCATCACTGACTTCCCACCTTTCGTCAGGTCAGTGAGAGGCAATAGAGGCAAAGTTTGGCACAAACCTCCGATAGTAGCCAGCAATGCCAAGAAATGCCCTGATTGCTTCTTGGTTAGCGGTCTTGGCCAGTTCTGTATTGCCTCTACTTTATTGATTTGGGGCTTTATTACCCCTTTGCCAATGACATAGCCCAGGTACTTGGCTTCCTCCAGCCCTAAAGCACATTTCTCAGGGTTGATAGTACCTGCACCTTACAGAGGTGATTTCCCCAGACTGGACTATGAATGACCACATCGTCCAGGTAAGCTGCTGCGTAGTCACGATGTGGCCGCAAGATCTGGTCCATCAACCTCTGAACGGTAGCAGGAGCTCCATGCAGTCCAAATGGCATAAACCTGTACTGGAACAGACCTTCTGGAACAACAAAGGCAGTTTTCTCCTTGGCTTCCTTAGACAAAGGTATTTGCCAGTAACCTTTTGTAAGGTCCAGTGTGGTTATGTACCTGGCATTACCCAACTTCTCAATCCGCTCATCAACCCTGGGCATGGGATAAGCGTCAAACTCATTAAATTTTCTAAAATCATTGCAGAACCGCCAAGTACCATTGGGCGTTGGTATCAATACAATTGGGTTAGACCACTCACTTTTGGATTACTCAGTTACACCTAACTCCAGCATACGTTTAACCTCAGCTGACACTACCTCCCTTCGTGCCTCTGGTATTCTGTAGGGTTTGAGGTTTACTTTCCTCCCAGGTTCTGTCTCTACATGGTGCTCTATCAGGTGTGTACGCCCTGGTAGATCAGAGAACTTGCGTCTATTTTTCTGCAGGAACTCTTGCCTCCTAATGCTGGGGCAATGAGATGGTCTCATTCACACGGACTGGACTATCTATGTGCCAAGTTTCATCCAAATCAGTTCAGCTGTTTTTGCGTGATTGAGTAACAAACACACAAACATTCAAACAAACTTTTACATTTATAATATTAGTAGGATAGGATAGGATTAATTGCTATATAAAAGGGCAATATAATGTAAGAAAAATACTGATATGAAGTCCTATAATACATACTGACATATAGGTGCACTATATCCCATCTGACATCCAGCATCCACTGAAAGTTACTACAAATGTGCATGCCTATAGACCTCCATGATACTATGCAGACCCAGTGGAGACTACTAATGGTGGCGCATACACACAAACTCATGGCTTCTGTTGGCTGATGGTTCATATAATAGATATAATAAACACATTCTGCCAATCACCATATTCAAAACATTCAGGAGTAATAAACATAATGCATAGGCATCGATGCCTTTGGTGTCATATTTTAAAGAGACCATATCCAAAAAGTCAAATAATGACAAAAAAAACTATATAGAGTTGAAATAAGCCCACAATTGTCTTAATGGGGAACCCCAATAAAAGATCAAATAAAATATATTAGACATCCTCTTAAAAAATGGGAAATTCAGATCGGATCACTGAAGCGCCAACCCCCCCACCCCCCTCATGTAATATAAATGGTACATATTGTTTCCACCAGGACAGCTTTCACCGCTATAATTATATGATTAATAAAATCAACCCCATCAAAGACTACTCCTATATTTAATCAATAGAATAAATACATGGAATCTATGTGGCAACATGTTTAAATCACAATGCCATCTTCCAGGCCATAAAGCAGGATGCATTCAGAGAGGAGATCCCTCCTATAAGACATTAATGGGGATTTGTAAATTCCAAAATATTTACGCAACCTTGTTGTAGCACAATCCTATATTTAAAGAGCATTTCCCTGATGGTACCGTTTAGTTGTGTTTATGTAGAGACAAACGGAATCCGAATACCTTTATTTTTCAGTCTACTTCTTGTATTCGTCTCTTATGTTTATCCAAAATATGTTTAGGGTACCCACGTTCATGAAACTTGGTACATATCTCCTCAATTATTTACCCTGGAATCATCGCTCACAATCCAGCTGATTCTTAATAGTTGACTATTAGATAAGGATTTAATAATTTTTTTGAGATGGTTACTTTGGAACAACAAGAGATTATATCGATCTGCCTATTTAACAAAAATATCAGATTTTAAACATCCCTCCTCAATTTATACCAAAGTGTCCAAAAATTGTATTCCCTGCCTAGAGTAAACCATACTTTTTTTTCCCCCTCTATCAGTATGTCTTTGGAGTGTGGGAGGAAACCCACACTAACACGGGGAGAACATACAAACTCCTTGCAGATGTTGTCCTTGGTTGGATTCGAACCCAGGACTCCAGCACTGCAAGGCTGAGCTACTGTGCTGCTGAAGAGTAAACAATACTTGATACAGCTATATTTAGTTCATCATGGAAAATATGTTCCTACCCAAATCAAAAAAATATTCTCTATATATCTTAGCCAGCACCCAACACGGTCCCAATGATTAGATGTTATAAAGATGTTAGCCTAAATTGGGGCCACATTTAACCCCATGGCGGTCCCTCTGTTCTGGAGATAAAAACTGTCCCCAAAAAGAAAATAATTATTCCTTAGGACCATATCCAGAAGGGTGAGGATGAAATTTGCCATCATAGGAACACAGTCGCTGCTGGCCAAGGCTAAGGATACCACCTCCAAGCCCACATCATGTTCTATAGACGTGTACAAGATTACATTAAAAGACACTAGTCACTTGTCATCTGTATCATTGATATTTTAATTTAAAAAAAAAATCACTAGTATCCATCACATACAGTAAGATTTTGCAGGAATTTGCAATCATCTCAAGACCCTGTCCAGGAAAATGGCAATTTTGCAAAAAATTAACCCATTCCCAATACAATCCGGCCTGATGGGTTTATTGAGGTTCTTGTGGATCTTAGTGAGGGTATATAGAGCTGGTAGAGATGAGTGTTAAAATACCAAAAATTCTGCCAATTTATAATGAACTATACCCCTAATGGCAGCAAACACATGACAGTACATATACACATACACACACACACACATATACAGTATATTGTATATAATTTTTACTTTGATTTTTAGACTGCAATGCAAAAATGCCTTTCCTTCTATTACAGGCTGCCTAATGTACTGATGACAAGCCTAAGAGCCTTCGTCAGACGAAATCATTTGTGGTGAAAAGTGTGTTGGGGTGTGTTTGCTTGTGGTAAGGTGTTATTATGATACTTTAATACATTTCACTGTTTTGGTCTAACGTGGCTCTTAATACTTAATAGATTTCTGTATCCTTACATTGCACCTTACATCTGTTATACCTCTTGAGAAGACCTTTTATGGTTTGGTGTTATGTACTATTTGGTGCAATGTCCATATAATATTGGGTTGTTTAAATTTATACATGTTATCCTATTCGTGTTATGCATTGTATTATCTCAGCTATTTCCCTTACATATGCAACATATGACTATTGTGGATATATTTTGTCCATCCATTTGGGTACATGTGTACATTTTATATAGATAATCCTTTAATAAAATATTAATTTTATTAAAATCATTGTTGTAGAATTTGCCTTTTTGGCATGCGTGTCAATTATATGGAGTTCCATTATTCATTTATTCGCCAATTTTTTCTGTTATTATTTAATAAATGTGGGTCTAGGGGCATAACTATATTGCAAAGTCACCAAAAACAATGTGTGATGTAAATAGTGAAGGGGTCACGGTGATTGCACAAGTGCTGTGGGCCCTTCAAATTGTTGGTTAGAAGGGGCCCCAGGTGTTGATATTTTATTGATGACCTATCCTGAGTATAGGTCATTAATACCAAGAATCTGCAGTAATCCTTTAGAGGGGTTATCCAGCTTTTAAAAATTGATGTCCAATCATCAATTTTAGATGATCAGAGGTACGACTGTTTGGATTCTTGCAGGTCAGCTGTTTCCCAGAGCACGCAGTTTCCAGCATTGTTTGCATGCCGTTACTCACTCATTGTATTCTTGCTAACAGTAGTTGTGGGTTACTATATCTGTATTCCTTTCAAGTCTATGGGACACCAATGCTGCACACATAACTGCAGCTATGAAGTATATGCTGTAGGGTTGGGGCATAGTTTGCACCTGGGACCACAAGACTTTACTTGGTCCCACCTTTGAGACCCTCAATTATCGGGAGACCGGTAGTATGACGACCGCAGCTGGCAGGTTCGTAGCCGCTGCATTCGCTATTAATTGAATTGGCAAATATGAAAAATGATGATTCTGTGTTGCCATAGCTCAGGTTGTTAAACCTTCAAACAAACTTTGTGTCATTAAAGGGGCTCTATCATTGGGAAAACTCATTGTTAACTAAACATATACTTGCATAGCCTTTAGAAAGGCTATTACACACATACCATGCATGTTAATCACCTCAGTTATTTTTGAATAAGTCAGTTTTTATTCATATGCTAATTAGCCTCCAGCGTGCACCCAGAAGTCTCAGAGAGCGCCCTCTGCTGTGTGTAAACAGGGGGAGGCTGCTGCTGCTGATGACTCATCAGCCTAACCTGCTTTCACACGCACAGCAGACAGTGCTCACTGAGACTTCTGGTGCTCATTGCTGGCTAATTAGCATATGAATAAAAGCCGGTTCATTCAACCGACTGAGGGGATTAATACACAAAAGTTATATGTGGAATATCCTTTCTAAAGACTATGCAAGTACATGTTTAGTTAAAAATGAGTTTTCCCAATGATAGAGCCCCTTTAATACATTTTGTAATATACTTTGTTAACAAGTTTTAGCTCCTTTCTGTGAAATCCGGTATTTCTTTAATCTTTTCCTTGGTTCTCTAATGAAAACTATCCGTGCTTCTCACTGTGTATGGTGTACGGACTCCTGTGTATAATGAAAGGACAATAAGCATTTTTAACAGTTATGTCTAGGGCATTATAAAATGTAGAAAGATACTTCTGGTGTTGTATGACAGTGGAGATTCTCATCTTTCATATGACATAGACTCGGTACTTGGTAGCCTCATGTAAAGTACTTTCCACAGATCAACTGTATATCAAAAATTGGATTTCATGGAAGCATTGCCTGTTTTCCTCTTTTTATGGCTTCTTTCACACAGCAAACCCAAACCTTTAATATACGTAACTGGCACATAACATCAAAGAGACCAGAAACTCATGAACATTTTTTGGTATAGTTCTGGCAAGATCTGCCAAGGGGCTCTACTTTTTTAAGTATATGGGACAGAGCAGTAAAACTGTGAATGCCTTGCAGTATATTTTTTTTTTAACAAGTATCCCTTTAACTTAATCTAATTGTAACAGATCAGGAGGAAGATTGCAGAGGGAGAGGAGGCAAGGCTTAGGCCTGGTTCACATCTGCGTTCAGGCCATTCTGTTCCCCTCTCCAACTTTTTTGTGCGGAAACCACGCAGACCCCATTATAGTCTATAGGGTCTACAGGTTTCCTAAGGTAACTACTTTTTTTATGCGGATTAAGTTCTCGTTCAGGGGTCCCCAAGTGGACTCCTCAAACAAAAACCAATGCGCAGATGTGAACCGGGCCTGATAGGGGTTATTCAGTTTCTAATACTGATAGCCTATTGAAGGTTAGATCTAAGGAGTTTGACACCCAGACCAAGAAGATCAGCTGTAATCGAAACATTACCAGGAGCCATGCTGGTACAACTGATCTGCAGGGGTACCCCACAGATCTAATGTTTACAGGATAGCCAATGGTTTAAGAAACTGAATAACCCCTTTGTTTCATTGTAATATAGCATATTGTGTTACATCTTAGTGTAACAGAAACTGCAAAAAAACAATGGAGAAAAAGTCCTGCATGGAGAACTTTTTTCTCCACCACTTTCAGTTTTGAAATGACGTAAACCTGGGGGACCCATTTATAGTAAGTATAGAAAATGGGGTCCACTGTTCTCTGTAGGAAATCGCTGATTTAGAGGTCCGGGTCTCCATCTGCACCAGTATATACCTATCAATAGTGTGTACTGATGATGCCATCGTCTTGGCGTTATAACTGTGTGCCTGGTGTGGTCTGTTAATAGGAAAAGAAGCTGAGAATACATTTTAGAATTACTTTTAAATTAAAGTAACTCCCAATGGCAGGCAGTGATATATACATATACTATACCCATACTATATATATATATATATATATATATATATATAGAGAGAGAGAGAGAGAGAGAGAGAGAGAGAGTTATTATTTTATCATATTTGTTTTATCATTTTATTGTTATTATTTATATGAAATTGTGCTTTTCATTTGTATATCTATATACAGTATATTAGAGATCCTATCTAAAGAAGGGCTATCAGGCGATGCAGTTGAAGATATTGTTTTAAAATAGGGTTAAAACGCAAGCCTATTATTAAGACTACCAGGTATAGAAGGTGTCAGATTCTATTTATATAATTCCCCTAATTCTGAAATGTAGTTTCAAGCTAAAGCTTCACTTTGAGGTGCAAGCAAGCTCCTGTTGTGAATTAGAGAAAACATGGTAATACTGAGGCTCGCTTACAGCAAAATCAATCACTGCGAATATCATAAAGAACAAACCTGCGCTCTATGTTACAGGGCACACTAAGATAATAGGACGCTAATATAAAATGTAGGTGGAGCTCGACTCGACTTACATTACAAGCAATTGCTTTAGTAAGAAATTTGTTTCACTTGATGTCAGAACCTTTAGTCCGATTTTAGTAACATCCAGGGGAAAAAAAATTTAATAGAAATATAATATTCCAAAACATGGCATTAGAATGACTATTATGTCAGCTCCGGGCAGGCCTGACCAAACTATGATTTAATAGATGTAAAGGACGGGGAATTTAAGAATTGTCTCACACTGGGCAGCTTCCTATGGTGAATGCATTAGTGCTCCACATTACCCACCCATGTCATATCAGCAAAGAAACACTTGCTGAAATTTTCTTATTGGTGCTGTAGATTTGCTGATTATAATTCTACCACTCAAGAACATTTTTGGAAACCCTCTTTAGCCAATAATGTGATTATAATGACATATTTGCTGTGCGACCCAACCTTATTCATAAATGAGCCGCAGTTTTGAACCAGTAAGCCTATTAGTAAATCAATGAATGAGCATCCTATACAATATTCTATAGCATCTTTTCTTCTTTCCCTTTGCTGTTGCAATGCAATTTTACATCCGCATATTGCCACGATTGGTGCTACTGGGCAAATTAGACTCGAGATCAAAGCGAGCTGACCTTTCTGTAATTGGCTGAGTGGCTAACACCCAATCCATCACTGTTTATTTCAATTCTAAGGGGTTTCTTTTATACGGTTGCCCATGCAGACAGTTAACCCATCATTTTAGAAGACAATTTGGACAATTGTGGTTTCAGAATAAGAGCTGTATAGAAAAAGAAAACTCAAAGGCTTGCCACTGAAAAGAACTCAAACCAGCAACTAATGGCGCATTACAGTAACCTCGTCCTGGATATGCTGTACCGTTATCAGGAAAACTGCACGCAGGCTAGTTAGAAAGTAAATAAGCCATTCAAAAGCATAGAAGATAGAGCTGAAAATACTTAGTTGATTTGCTGATTCCAAATTGCTTCCCAATAGCGCTTAATGGTGATCTCCCACTGTGCTCAAATCATTCAGAACCTCTTTCAACTGAGAAAACCTTTGTTAATGTTAGAGTGTGGGGAAGAATACAGCACCATTCTATGTGTGACCTGAATATGTGGAGTCTACAGCTTTGTATGGTCAAAAGGAGTAAGCGTCTTATTAGTTAAAAGCATTCTAAAGAAAGATAAAGGAGACATAGTTGGATTGGGGATGAGTCAAAATATTTCTAGTTGTTGCCATTTACAATACTTTCCAAGTTGCTGCTTCTTCATCCAACGGCTCTCTCATTCCTTAGTCCCTAAATATTTCTTTTTTTCCTTTACTAGACCATCTACTGTACATAGAGACCTTAACTCTTTCCCTTGGGTTCATACTGTGGTGGTTTGAAGCGTTCCATTAGGAATGTCTTGATTCTTTTCTAATATAAATTGCATTTTAATGCAATAATAATTATATTTTAAGTCACTCTGTTATCCTCGGTTGTCAAAACTGAATTCACATTGTTAGACCCAATAGTGATATGTGTGAATGCTTTTTCTGCACAGTGCAATACGATATGTTGGCACTGCATAAATAACAGGGAATACAGAAATAACATTATAAATATTCTTTGGTGACATACATAGAGATAATTTGTAAATATAATAATAATAATAATAATAATAATAATAATAACAATAAAGAAACAGCAAAAAAAAATTCTGAGTTTGGATTTTTAGGATTTGAAAAAACAAAACTTTGAGGAAATGCTATAAAATAAAAAAAAGGTGGGGCAACACGGGGGCTCAGTGGTTAGCACTGCAGCCTTGCAGCGCTGGAGTCCTGGGTTCGAATCTCACCAGGAACAATATCTGCAAGCAGTTTGTATGTTCTCCCCATGTTTGTGTGGATTTCCTCCCATTCTACATAGACATATTGATAGGAGAAAAAAAAAATGCATTGTGATCCCTATACGGGGCTCACAATCTACATAAAAAAATAAAAAAATAAAAAATTTTAAAAAGTGAACCATTACTGCTGTTCTAGTGTTGTTGCCCCATGTTGCCAATCTATGCGGTATTCTACTATAGATCCACATAACCACTGTCGCCAGGCACTGGCACCCATACATACTAGGACCACCGCTGAGGTCAGTGATTAGCTACAAGGGTTGCATGGGTATACAGGACATCACCGACAAGATAATAACTTATAAGGACTGTCTTAAAATATCAGAACAGCAGGGGATTTAATAGGTAAATAATAGTTTTGCCCTTCATTTTTGGGCATTTGCTCTCTTTAGCTTAGATTTTTCATATCCCAGAAAACCTTTTTAACATTTTTGTTTTTTTACAGACTTCATGTATCAATAATATCTGATATATATATATATATATATATATATATATATATATATATACAGTAATATATATATATATATATATATTACACGCGTACTTTTGGAATATAGTCATGGCATGTTCAGGTGGAGAGGATTCTTATGTAAACTGTTTTTATGCAGAATAATAATTTACTCATATTAAATCTACAAAAATCTAAAACAAAAAATTTAAAAAATGAATATTGACTAGTTTAACTTTATTCCTACCTGAGAAGATATTTAGGGCTTGAGATTCATCGCAAATCACATAGTGACTCCATGACTATGAGTGCTTTCTAATATAGAGCCTGCTATTATTTTTATGTACAGTACGAAGCACCTTAATGTACACGTGAATATTATCAAGATCACACATCTTACTTACACTTTAGGCTTTGTGAATCCGTATAGCTTTTTAATATACTCTAGCTGCCATTTATTCTAATTATATAGCTCTTACCGGAAAAAAAAAAAAAAAAATAGCGAAATAAAAAATATATAAATTCTATAGTATAAAGTGCATTACTGACGTAGATCATTTAGTTCAATATATTTTACACATTTATATAGGTCTTTAGAGAAATGATCTGTTAGCAAGCTTTAATTTTCCCCAGCCCTTTTCTTATAGTTCCTAATAACTGACCTTAGATTTCTGCAGTGATTGACTGAGGGCAATGTGTAAAATGTTCAATACCACAAGTCGGCTATTATGTTTCTTTAATTAGATTCCGTGGAAGGAAAATAGTTCTTTGACCGTTCCTGACAGAAAGGCTTTTCAAGTCGATTTCATAAATCTTTCAGTTTTATTCATCATTAAAAATGGTCATTATTTTCAACTTGTTCTTAATATTTTAATGTGAATTTAACAAAAAAATATATATACTGTGCTAGCATGTGGCTCTGTGATTCTAATTGTACCGATTGTTATAGTCTCAATGACCAATTTGAACATGTCATATTTATGTTGCATAAAAGACCCCATGTGTAGAAAGTGAATAGAAGAAGAAAAAATAATAATAATCCTGATCATTAATTACCAAGAAAAAATAGGAACCGTATAGAAAGTAGATCCTGCAAGAGCTTCTAGTAGGAACAAATAGCTTCAAATCCTTCTAAATAATATCGGGTATAAGATTTTGGAGTGGGTATAGGTGACAGGAGGGAGATCAGAATTTCAGACACAGGTATAATATCGTCGCAGATGCAAAGTAATATAAGTTTTTCCTGAAACCACTATTTTTTATTCTTCATTGTCATTTTTTGACCTTGCCTTCTTAGAGCAAATTTTTGCAAACATAGCATATGAGGGTGTTTTTTTTTTTTTGCAGGAGGAGTTTATTTTTAATGGCACGATTTACTGTACTATACACTGTAGTGGGAAACTTTCATGTTGAAGGACCACGTTGCAAAAATGTGGGTTTTTTTGCCGTGGCAGAAATGCTGCAGCAAAAAACGCTACATTTTACATACTGACTAATCCCATCGACAGATTTGCAGCAGGAATGGTGCGTTTTCCAAAAATGGCCGCATTTTTTTAAAATCACAGCATGCCTAGTATACCTATGGAAATGCTGGCATTTTCCATATAGGTATAATAAAGGCAGAAAATCCACAGAAAAAAATGCTGCAAAATCACAATGAAAAATGCTGCAGAAAAAAAAAGATAGGTTTTAGCCTAAGATACAATTTATAGAGAAAGAATGCAAGTGCACTATAGTTCTTTGGTGCTATTTTGTTGTTGCTTTAACAGGTTTATGCTGAGTTTGTATGATTGTGATGATGCCGCTTTTAATGCATTTTATTACTTTAACTCTGGGGCCCCACATGGCGTAAACGCCACAGTTTGCCCACGGTGGAAACAAACACAGTGTTTTACAGTTCTTGCAAAGTGGATGCGATTCTAGTGAATCACATCCCCACATTGCAGAACATATGTGGGGCAGAAATGCTGCGATTTTTTAAAAAAACGTTGAGGTTTTGGAAGCTGCAGCAAGAAAACCTCTGCAGACTTTCTATGAAAAGCGCTGTGGGAAACACCGCGATACGTTGCTGCTACGATGCATTGATGCGGGATGCTATGTGTACACTTACAAATCTTCTTTTAGGCTAAGGCCCCACATTGCGGAAATGCAGCTTTTTTTGTTGCGTTTTTTTTAGCCAAAACCAGGAGTGGATTGAGTAGAAGGGAGAAGTATAAGAGCTTCCTATATATTGCTCATTCCTTTTGAAGCCATTCTAGGCTTTGGCTCAAAAAACTGCAACAAAATCTGCAACAAAAAAAGCTGAGTTTCCATTACATTGCGGGAATTCCAGCTTTTTTATGTTGCAGATTTTAATGCGGTTTTTTGAGCCAAAACCAGGAGTGGATTAAGCAGAAGTATAAGAACTTCCAATATATTTCCTATTCCTTTTGTAGCCATTCTTGGTTCTGGCTCAGAAAAACCACAGCAAAATCTGCAACAAAAAAAGCTGCATTTCCGCAATGTGGGGCCTTAGCCTTAAATTCGATTGTGTCACCATATTCAGAAACCAATGTCATTTGTTGGAGTTCTGTGAGCACTTTTTAAATAAAATTTATTAAAGTAATTTTACAGTACAAAGAGGAAGTTTTATCTAGCCTGTTGTTTCATATGCTAGTCTTGATCTCCCATTTGCTGAAGTAAGATGCGCCTAATTTATTAAGAGGCCCAGGGCTCTTAATACATTAGTTGCATTTCCTGCCTTTCATGCACCGGAATCTCAAATCTTCATCAGCTACGAGCTGGAATTAACGCCACTTGCTGTATCTGCCATGTTGCAGAAGGCCACAGCCCAGAAATCACTGAAAAAATTGCTAAAGGTATTCGGTTGCACTTATTAACCTATTAATAACACTAACTGACCTTTTTTTGAAGATTTTTTTTTGCCCAGAAAACCCCTTTAAGAATTGCAATTCCAATTATGCTTGATTTGCTACATAGATAATGGAGAAAAAGGGCTGTCCAGCAAACAAATTTATGACAGAAGCTACCCAGGAGCTCTGGCAAAATAAAAGAAGGAACTCTAAACCTATCTCTTCCACCATGTTGGTTTTGACAATGACCCTGTCTCTGTTAGTCTTTACTTCCTGGTGTCTTGACACACATAGGAAAGGTCTACTTAGTCAATCACTGGCTAAAGTGGGTCAATGTTCCAGGTCAAAGGTTAACTAAGTGGGCTTCTTCAGGCTTTCCCAATGTGTCTAGACTCTAGAGACACCAGGAAGTAGTAACAACCAGCAAGGGACTCAATTGTAGCGAATATGCCTTCTTAAGGCCAAGGCCACACTTTGCAGAAACGCAGCTTCTTTTGTTGCAGATTTTGCTGCTTTTTTTTTAGCCAGACCTAGGAGTGACTACAAAAGGAATGGTAAGTTGTTATACCGCTACCTTCTGCTCAACCCACTTCTGACTTTGACTCAAAAAAGCCAACAAAATCTGCAACAAAAAAAGCTGGGTTTCCGCAACGTGGGACCTCAGTCTTAAAAAGGTTTTCAGGCTAAAAATACTAATGGCCTGTCCTAATATCTGATCAGTGGGTATTCAACACATGGCAACCTCACTGATCAGCTGTTCTTACAGAGAATGGACCATGAAGTAGACAGCTCCATTCTCTGTGCAGTGGTTAGGCAAGGGTACTGCAGATAGGCACCTATTCACCTGTATGGGAACTAATCTGTAGGTTCTGCTATTACACAGAGAATGGACTTGTCTGCTTCCTGCTCAATTTTTGTATATCATCTGCTGAGAACAACTAAATAACCCCCATCAATTGGATACTGATAACCTGCCTTTATAATAGGTCAATGTGTTTAGTCCAGAATAACTTTGGTATGGTATTTTTCAATGTAATATTGTTTTGCTGAAGGAATAGAAATAAAAACCTGCTTTACCACAGCATGGATTATGGCCCATAATGGCTTAGTTCTGGATGACTGCTGAGTATAGAAGTTTGGGGGACACCTTATCTGAACTATGCAATAAACCATACAATAAATGGAATAAATGGCAATAAAACATTGCAATACAAAGAATTAAATGCAAATACACACATGGCTAAGTCTGTGTGAAGAGATAGATAATGACTATGCTCGGAAAATAGAAAAAGGGCGAAATGAACCCAGGCATTATGTCATATGTGAGTCTAAGGATATCGTGACCTATTTGATGAGTATAAACAGCAGACAAACAAGAATGAAAATATCAAAGTGACTGCATAACTTACAGTATGTAGGGAAAGAAATATAGGGAACAATGTGAACCAAAATTTCATTTAAGCAGAGTTCACACTACCATTGGATTCCGTTATGAAGGTGTACGTTAAAAAACAACCCCCCCCCCCACCTATCATAACAGACAATAACGGACACTAACTGATGTTAATGTGTTCATTTTTTTATCAGTTAAAAAACCGGACACACTAGCATCAGTTACGGCGGTTTCACACCTGCGCCCGGTCTCAGCTTTGCAGGTTTCCTCCTTCTGCCCGAGAAACTGGAAACAGGAGATGGAAACCAGCAGTCACTTTTTCAAACCCATTCACAGTGTCCACCCATGAGCGTCTTCTGGTCTCCTCGGTGAAACCATTTTTTTTAACTGGACACAAAGTCGGACATACAGGGCTCTGTGTCTAGTTAAAAAAAAATAGTTTCGCCGTGGAGACCAGAAGATGCTCACGGGCGGACACTGACTGCTGGTTTCTGTCTCCTGTCCAGTTTCTCGGGCAGAAGACGGAAATTCACAAAGCGGAGACCGGGTGCAGGTGTGAACCTGCCCTTAACATCAGTTAGTGTCCTGTTTTTTTATACTGTCCATTTTTTTTGTTTCTGCTTTCTGAGCATGCACAGAATACAACGGACAGTAACTGATGGCTATCAGTTATTGTCCATTATCAGTCTGTTGCCCATAGACTTCAATGTTAAAAAATATCGGACACTTGGCGTCCATCAAAAATCCGTTTTTCCAAATGGACACAAAAGTCCTGCATGTAGGATTTTTTTTCTGCTGGAAAAAAACCGACCTGATGGATTGTGTGTAAATGGACACAAACAGACACTAACTGACACAAGATAAAATCCCATTGAAATGGGAGCTAATCTTTGATTTGGCCACTACACGAAGAACAGCGCTATCTACTTCCTGCTCTATTCTATTCTGGGAACAGCTAATGCAGGGGTCTCAAACTCGCGGCCCGGCAAACAGTTTTGTGCGGCCCGCAGAAGCATCCTACGACGCATAATACAGTTTAGGTCCTACGTCAGCGGTTCTCAACCTGTGGGTTGTGACCCCGGCGGGGGTCGAACGACCAAAACACAGGGGTCGCCTAAAGCCATCGGAAAATACATATTTCCGATGGCTTTAGGCGCTGAGAAGCCGCACTGCCTTTGCAGCAGGGAAGATCCTAGTGGGGTGAAGGACCTGTGATGACGTTGGGACCATGTGATCGGACTCTGGTGTGGGTGGAGCTATTCAGTACAGTGCCGAGTTACACAGGAAGGGAAGGCTGCAGTGAGTGGAGACTGGAAGGTAAGATGGAGGGAGGAGACAGCAAGTGTAAGCAAGGGGTGGGACGTGGATGCAAGCAGTGTGTGAGTATGATAGGAGGGGATGCAGGCTGTGTGTGAGCATGATAGGAGGTTCAGGCTGTGTGTCAACAAGATGGGGGACATGAATCTGCGGGCAGAGATGGGGGGGACATGAATCTGAGGGCAGAGATGGGGGGGACATGAATCTGGGGCAGAGATGGGGGGACATGAATCTGAGGGCAGAGATGGGGGGACATGAATCTGGGGGAAGAGATGGGGGGACATGAATCTGGGGCAGAGATGGGGGGACATGAATCTGGGGGAAGAGATGGGGAACATGAATCTGGGGCAGAGATGGGGGGACATGAATCTGGGGGCAGAGATGGGGGCATAAATCTGGGGGCAGAGATAGGGGACATGAATCTGGGGCAGAGATGGGGGACATGAATCTGAGGGCAGAGATGGGGGGACATGAATCTGGGGGCAGAGATGTGGGGACATGAATCTGGGGGCAGAGATGGGGGACATGAATCTGAGGGCAGAGTTGGGGGGGACATGAATCTGCGGGCAGAGATGGAGAGGACATGAATCTGGGGGCAGAGATGGAGAGGACAGGAATCTGGGGGCAGAGATGGGGGACATGATTCTGAGGGCAGAGATGGGGGGACATGAATCTGGGACAGAGATGGGGGGACATGAATCTGGGGGCAGAGATGGAGGGACATGAATCTGGGGGCAGAGATGGAGGGACATGAATCTGGGGGCAGATGAAGGGTGTATATGTAACTGGGGGAAAGATGGAGGGGGGACATATAGTTTACGGCTGACTGTAGGAGGATTATACAGTGTGGGGGTACATGAAAAATGAATGGGCGGAGTCAACATAGAAGTGGGTGGAGCTAAATTTGCCACGGTGCGGCCCGCCGACTGGCTGGGATCTTGCTCTGTGGCCCACATGCTGAGTTGAGTTTGAGACCCCTGAGCTAATGCATTGGTGTGCTGGGTGTGAGATCCCCACACATCTGATGCTGATCTGTATCTGTAGGATACGTCTTTAATACTTTTAACTCGGAAAATCCCTTTAAGCCATCCAACCATCTTCTTGTTTGAAAGAAGAGGCTTTCTGCTTGCAGCCTTACAAAACTTCTTTTTCTAAGCATATTGACATGAGCTTCAAAATGTTACATGCTAAATGAGGCCCATAGAGTCTTATATGTAGACATTGGGGTTTTTTTCTGGAATTTTCAGGGCATTGCACAATCTGATCTTGGGGTGAATTTGATGAGATGTCAACTTCTGAGAACAATATTCCTCACTATAGAATAATGGACTTCACATTTTTGATAATCCTACTAAAATTATAAATGTGAAAGTTTGTGTGTTTGGATGTTTGTTACTCAATCAGGCAAAAACGGCTGAATGGATTTGAAAGAAATTTGGCACATAGGTAGTTTGTAACCTTGCTTAACACACAGGCTACTTTTTATCCTGGTAAATGACATGGCTTCATGACTGTTATGAATTTATTTTCACATACTATATTAAACTGCTCTTGGCAGTAGGCTGATAAAGTCAGGTCTGTTATCTCTCTGTTTAAACACTCAGCTAACCCTCAGTCCATTCTGTACATGCATTTGCATATTATCTGATCTGTTCAAGGAAGTGTGCTGCCGTACTGGATGGGAAAACACCTTTAATCTAAGTTTGCTAATTTTAAGCATGCTGGGAAAAAGAAAATCTAATTTGTCGCAAAATTATAAAACAACAAGAGCTATGAAGGTAGCCTGAAGTCAACAGAGTTCTCCTCAAGTGGAGCTGAGGGGGAACATCAATGCCAACACACTCATTATATGGCGTCTCTGCGAGCTGCTGAGATGCCGGAACAATCACAGGCATGGTGTGAGGAACAAGTTCAGTGTTACGCCAGCTAGAGAGCTGCCAAAACGCCGGAGCAGGTGAATCATCAACACCAACAAAAGGCTCATTACATGGCTTCCCAGCGAACTGTTGAGATGCCGGAACAATCACAGGCATAGCGCGAGGAACGAGTTCAGCGGCAGGCCAGTTTGACGTTCTGCAGCAGGGCAAATTGAGAACTGCTGAAATGCTGGAGTAGGCAAACCATCGATGACAGCAATTTGCTGAATATAGGCAGATCATCGATTCCAACAACACGCAGACGAAGTCGCAGGCAGAGGCTAGTGCACTTATAATTCTTCCAAGATTGATCACTGACATTACGTTAAAGGGATTCTATCATTAGAATGTGGCACTGGGCAGTTTTCTTGCAGCACTGGGGATGCCAGTCCACCTTAAACTGCGCTGCTCGCTTAATCCACTTCTCCCCCCGATCTTCATCGGCTGCTCCCCTCTGCCAGTCCCTCCACTGGCTACCTATAGCCCAGCGAATTGAGTTCAAGCTACTAACGCTAACATACAAAGCCATCCACAACCTGTCCCCTCCATATATCTCTGAACTAATCTCCCGCTACCTGCCCACACATAACCTCAGATCCTCCAACGACCTCTTACTCCGCTCTGCTCTCATCCGCTCCTCACACAACCATCTCCAAGATTTCTCCCGTGCATCTCCCATACTCTGGAACTCCTTACCAAGAAACATAAGACTGACCCCCACAATCACAGGATTCAAGAAGGCCCTGAAGACTCACCTATTCAGGAAGGTCTACAACCTCCAATAACACTATCACCTCACTGCCATCTGTACAGTCTCCCCCTCTCCTTCTGTCTCTACCCCCCTTCCCTCATAGATTGTAAGCAGACAGGGCCTCTACCCCACTGTGCCAGTCGGTCACTGTTAGTTTTATATCTACCTGTATATTCTGTGTATTGTAAGTAACCCCCAAATGAAAAGCACCATGGAATTAATGGTGCTATATAAATAAATAATAATAAATAAATAATTTTTAATGGCTAACTAATAATGATGACAGATTACAACGTTTCGGACCTCTCGGCTCCTTTCTCAAGTAAATTTAAAAACTATTTCTGAAGGATGCATATTTATGTACAAAAGGACACATAGGGATAGAATTCTAGGAGGAAAGGGATATAGAGGGTTATTAGTCATTTTGATAGAAACAATGTAAACAATTCCAGGTTCTTATCAGTTCTCAGGGTCTCAGGTCAGTGATTTCTGTAAGATGCCATAAACCCATGTGACAGATTTAACCCCTTCTCCAGTGTTTGAAGCAGGGTCATAAGTCCGTCGCTCTTTCCTTGATTTAAAATTCCCTTTTAAAACCAAAATTTTCATGTGATCGGTGATATTATGATCCTCATTGCAGAAATGTTTTGACACAGGAAGGTCCAGTCTTCATTCTCTAATTATATGGCGATGTGAATTTATCCGCATTCTAAGCTGCTGTCCGGTCTCTCCAACATACAGATTTTCAGTGGGACATTTGGTGCACATTATTAAATGCACTACATTAGGTGTGTTACAGGTGAACGTACCTCGGATTTGATATTCCCTATTAGAGTTTGGTATCTCTATACTGTCAGTGGCCAGTATGTGAGGGCAGATTTTGCATCTCTTCTGTCTGTATGGAAATGTTCCTGTGTTAGTTGGAGGTGACAGTGAGCTGCTAACAACCATATTCCTGAGGTTTGGTGGCTGTTGGAAATATGGATTTTAGACAGTGGCCTTTTTATAGTAGTGGATGTAATTTGCATGTGATTCCTCTCAGCGTCTCCAGGTGGGGGTTATATGTGACGACCAGGGGCACCCGATTGTTTTCCTATTTGGTATTGTATGTTAATAAATCCGATCTTGGTATTCTGGTGGCCCTGGTGATTTGGTTATCAATTGTTCTTGGATGGTAACCCTGCCTCAAGAATGTGTTTTTGAGGCCTCAAAGGTGTTCGTCTCTATCTGCAGGGTTTGAACATATGCAATGGTATCTGATAGCCTGGCTGTAGACAATGGAGTTCTTTATGTGTTTAGGATGAAAGCTATCCCATCTTAGGTAGGTTGGTCAGTAAATCAGATTCCAATACATCGCGATGTCTCAATTTTGTTGTCCTGTATCTTGATGACTGCGTCCAGGAAGTTTATTTCGGAGAAGGAGTGATTGAGCGTCAGGTTGATGGTGGGATGGAACTGGTTGAATTGTTCATGGAAGGTTTTCAGCTGTTCCTCAGACCCAGTCCAAATGATTAGGATATCGTCAAAGAAATGATAGTAGGCCAGAGGCCTGGTGGTGCAGGTGGATAGGAAGTCACTCTCAAGCTTGGCCATGAAGAGATTAGCGTACTGTGGCGCCATTTTAAGAACCCAGTAGAAAAATATTCCTTCAGCACAAGAGGTCTATAGTAAAACTTGACTTTTATTGGAAAAATTTTACTCCCCATTGCGGTGCCAGTGTGCTGTAAATAGATGCAGTCACCAAAAGAAAAGCAATTGTGGGTGAGGATGAATTTTGTGAGTTTCACCACCGATTCAGCGTTCATACCTCGCTTTTCCATGAAAAACTGGCAGGCGTTTACACCGTTCTGGTTTGGGATGTTGGAGTACAGGGATTCTACATCCATGGTGGCCAGGATGGTTCCATCTGGAAGGGGACCTATAGTAGATAGTTTATTTAATAGGTCTGTTGTGTCTTGAAGGTAGCTGGCTGTATTTTTCACTAAAGGTTTGAGGATGCCCTCCACCCATCCAGAGATCTGTTCAGTGAGAGTCCCAACACATCAAATGATCGGTCTCCCTGGGTTACCAGATTTGTGCAGTTTTGGAAGCATATCAAAGGACCCCGTTCTTGGACTTGCTGGTATGAGGCCGCTTAGGCCTTTGGCTCCATCAGATAGGCCAGAGACAACCTTTTTCAGTTTTTTTGGAGTATTCCACTGTGGGATTTATGAGTATAAACTTATGACACTGGAGAAGGGATTAAATCTGTCACATGGGTTTATGGCATCTTACAGAAATCACTGACCTGAGACCCTGAGAACTGATAAGGACCTGGAATTGTTTGCATTGTTTCTACCAATGACTAATAACCCTCTATCCCCCTTCCTCCTAGAATTCTATCCCTATGTGTCCTTTTGTACATAAATATGCATCCTTCAGAAATGGTTTTTAAATTTACTTGAGAAAGGAGCCGAGAGTTCAGAAACGTTGTAATCTGTCATCATTATTAGTTAGCCATTAAAAAGGTATCAACTACTGAAGACTATCAAGTTTTTTTTTATATTTCCTACCCACTGGCTAACACAGTACGAGAACAAACATTTTCTTTAATTAAAAGGGTGGAATCATTCAGCACAATAGCACTGTTTTGTTACCTAATATGACATATTTCTCTTCATGTTTATTATAAAACTTTTCATTAAAAATCACAGTTTACAAAAAAAAAAAAAGCGTGGAATTTGTTCTGTATTGTTGGTCATCTATGGTTATATTTACCTAATTTTAACACCCCCTAAGGACCAACAATGCTTGGCTGGACCACCAAACATCTGTCCAGCTCTAACCTCTATTTCTTGGGTGGCATCTTCCACGTTGTCTGCACTTAGGGGTGGTTATCTGGAGAAAAAAGTGAAGCCCTTGCTAATTTGCATAAAAATATAACATAATTTTTCATTAAAATGGCGCTGCAATGCAGAATAAGAAAGGCAACTTTGGAAATTACAGAAGCTGCCCTACAAGGTACTGTGATTAGCTTGATAACGATTTTACTGCTGACAGACTCCCTTTAAACGCCGCCCTCACCAGTTCCCAAAAAGGGGCCATGGCCATCAGTTCCAGCAGATTTACCATCATTTACATCCTGTTTAATGAGGACTCAAAACTATGGCAGCTAATGCTAGGTTCCCACTAGCATCGCCTGTCCAATGTTCTGATCCGTCTGACGGTTTGTTGGGTGTTTGTTGTTTTAAAATTGAAAGTGGTGGATGAAACAGTCGTCCACACAGAACTTTTTCGCGCGCCAACTTCATGTGGATACTTTGACAGATACTTCAACGCAAATGTCACTCGGCATAGATTTCGTTCTGAGGGGAGCATATAGCTAGCATAAATCTACCACTAAGTTATTCAGTAACATGGGTTACATGGAGGTTACCATTTTTCCTTCCTTATGCTAGGTTCACATCTGCGTTTGGGTTTCCATTCATGGGATATGCTCGGGAACCCACAAATGGAACCCTAATCCGTATACCCCATAGACTTAAATGGGATCCACCGGATTTCTGGACGAAAAAGGTTGCAAGTGTTAATTCTTAGTTTATCCTGGTCTGGACAACCCCTTTAAACTTATTTCCTATAAGACAGGGCACCTCAATTTTGACACAAGGGATTGGCTATACCAGTGTATCAGCCCTGCAGCAATATGCCCACTGTTTGGTTGCCCAGAAACTGATGACAGATTCTCTTCCCACATAACCCACTATAAGATAATATAAGATGCTGATCGTGACACATTTCACCAGCACACTCGTATTCTATTCCCTTCCATCAAGCACCTCGGAAAATTCTACGACTCGCGCATGCGTGACACAGGAGACAGCTCAGCGAGCACGCGCTGCTCAGCGGAGGGTGCGCGCGCGCACATGATGGCAGAATTCACAGGGGCGAACAGAGGTGTGCTCTGATTGGCTCGCACGTTTTCCTGCTTTCTCCCGATTGGTTGGTCAAGTCGCGCCAGTTCGATTGCAGAGTTCTGTTTGTCCGGGTCCTGGGTGTTTTGGCGCCAGGATTGTGTCACTAGCGCAGTACCGCAAGCATGGCCCCTGTGTCCAGAGGAGACAGTCAGCAGCACGGTAACGGGGAGGAGGCGGGGACACGTGTGACTATATAGTGCGGGAATAAGCCGGTCCCGCTGCCCGGTGTAGCCTCAGGCAGTGGCGGCCATTCCTGTGTGCAGTATTACCTTATAGGCTTGTCAGCCCTCTGTATTCTGTATCACCTGTAGCACTAGCAGTCCCAGCATGTCTTGGCTGGTGGATTATTCTCAAGGAGCTGTTGTATCTTACAAGATGTCATAAATCTCCTCCAATTGACTCTTTGGAGTTCCATTATCTCTGGTGTCACCATTGGCTTTGTGCCTTGTTCACACGCTCCAGCAGCTGCATGTGGATACAACTTGTGTGGCACATGGCCGCCGGTGATCATGTATGTGAATACGTGTATGTCTGTGTGGTCGCCGCAGCCTGACAGCTAATGTCTAATGTTGTCAAACACATCAGCGCTTCTGTTTCCTAGAATAGTCTGGACTGCCAGTGATTCGCCCCATACAAATATGAGGCTATGTACACACGGGATGTATACGCCATTTATATTCCTTCCCAGAATTGCGTGCACAACATATACAGCAAACTACACTAACAGCAAAGTGAGTGCGGAAATCTATCGTATTCTCTACACCATAAAACTGTCATAGACCGGAATAATTGCGCCGCATCTT
The DNA here is from genome assembly GCF_031893055.1 of Leptodactylus fuscus. NCBI lineage: Eukaryota > Metazoa > Chordata > Amphibia > Anura > Leptodactylidae > Leptodactylus > Leptodactylus fuscus. The sequence continues at coordinate 53,494,264 of NC_134266.1, forward strand.
CAGCGCACAAGTCATTTTATGTGCTAAAGGTGTGACACAATAATGAGCTGGGTCAGGATTGAGGATACCTTCGCCCAACATGTTCCTCTGTCCTAAGCGGCTCAGGTAAATGCTGCGGCCAATCACTGATGTCACTGGTACCCAATGTGAGTATGGAGGGCAGTGATTGGCTGCGGTGGTCACCTGAGTCGCCTAGCCCTGAGGGTGCTGCCGCGAGGTGGATGCCAGGGCTGAATCACTGCGGAGTCCGCCTGAAGAAAGGGCAGCTCACTTTCTTTATCCATGAGCGACAAAATACCGCTCACGGAAAAAAGTAAGCTAGTGGTCTACATAGACCTCCATTGTGAGGGGGCGTATTATGACGTGGATTCGTCGCCATAATCCAACCCCTCTTGCCCCGTGTGAATGGGGCCTTAGTATCTCATGCTTGTAGTGCGGAATATGGTGCAATATGGGGAACAATCCTGTCTGCGCCATACTACATGACTCCTCCTACACTCATTGTATCATTGTTTGCAGGGCTCTGGAGTTGGAAAAGTTACGGACTTTGACTTCCAAGTAAAATGATCAATTATTTCAATTTATAGTATACAATTATCAATATATCAGAATTAATTAGATGCATAGTATGTTATGTGTTTACTTTTATAGGATTAATTCAGACATTTTACGTGAAATAGAAGAGCTTCTCTGCTCCTGTCCAACCATGGTGGTACTCAGCCATTTATGAAGGAGTCTGAGCTGGTGGTTTGGTCTACCAACCCAACTCCACAGCCCCAATTGCCTGGGACTGAACTTGAGAGAAATCGTGCTGTCAACATCTGTCTGATATCTGTTCAGCCAGCACTGGCATGGAGACCCTCAGAGCCGATGTTCTTTATTGTTGTATATTTTGCTGTTGATTTCGTCCCTTACAATGCAAAGGATGAAATTAGCAGTGAAAGTACGTAACATAAATTGACTTTTTGAGGAGTAAAAATATTTTTCATGGCACAGCTCAAGGATGTAATTTGGTAAAATCTTATCTACTTTATTGCTGTGGAACACTGTGGACTTTTCACGCACATTTCCTTAGTGGAAAATGTGCAGTATATATGTCCTGTGTGGGCATACACTTAATGCATTTTTTTCATTTTCATCAATATCTGGAGAGGAGATAAGTTGCAGATTCTTGGGGTCCAAATTCTGAGGCCACCACCTGTAATCCAACAGTGGGGTTTTCCTTTCTGTTCTGAATTGAGTGGAGGTTGAATAAGCATATCGCTCTCCATTCATTTCCAGATACAGAAGATAGTTGAGCTCTGTACATACAGTAGCTGCTCTGTTAGAATGAATGGGTTGGGGGCACACTTGTCCAACCACTAGTACCATTTGGTACAGAGACCATTACAACCCTGTAATTATGATTGGTAGTATGATTGTCTTATATATTAACCACTAATTAGAGATGAGCGAACACTATTCGAAATGGCCGTTTCGAATAGCACACACCCATAGGAATGAATGGAAGCGGCCGGCACGCAGACTTTGCTGGCGGCCGGCCACTTAATCCCCTGCATGCCGACTGCGTCCATTCATTCCTATGGGTGTGTGCTATTAGAAACTCCCGTTTCGAATAGTGTTCGCTCATCTCTATCACTAATATCGTGTACAAGATTACTTGTTTAAGGCTTGTCCAATCGTGTTGCATATTACTAAATTGCTTAACTTTCTATTTTTTTTTATCAGATATGGCAGACTCTGGGAGTTTTGCTGCATCTCGTTCTCGTCGAGAGAAAACTGAGAAAAAAGGACGTAAAGAAGCCTTAGAGAAGCTGAGGAAAGCAAAATGCGGTGAAAAAGTCAAATATGAGGTAAACTATTCTAAGCGCGCGCTGTGTTTTAAAGGACTTCATTATGCTGTGCAAAGCAATCAAATAGATTTCTGTGTTTGTATAAGCTGTCTACAGAGTGAGGAAGGCCGGCACATTTATACATGCCAGGCTAAGTGGTGAATATAGATCAAAATCGGAAAGGCAGATGGATAGTTTAGGGATTGGTTTTGTGAATTAGACCCCATGCACACAACTGAGTGTATATCCTATGTGTGGTCGAGTTTGCTGCACGCTGAGCATTCACGTCTATGGGGGCTTCCGGTCTGTTCTGATGACATGAAGCAGGATAGATCATTGTAATGGAAGTGCCTATAGACATGATTGCATCACAGAATGCTCTGTATCATCCCATTGCATTCCGCTGCAAATTCTACCCCTCATTGGATGCATACGTCGTTTGTATAGGATTTAAGGCCTTTCTGGTTTTTTATGTGACAAAAATCTGTGAGAGAATTAGAATCAGTCCATTTTTGGCCTTATTCACACAGATGTGTGTTATCTGTTATTTTTTCTTTGTTTTTTTTTTTAAATATGAGGTACTACTGTCAGTTGTATTCTCATGATCTTGGACGTTTATTGGCCATCAAAATGGACAAAGCAATCACATTTTGATAGCCATTGGGTATCCGTTTTCATGGATTCTTATAGTCTATTAAGTAATCTATGAAAAGGTACATAAATATGGCATTCCCTGTGAATAAAGCTTCAGCCTGTGTACACGTGTCTTTCTCTTATACAAGTAAGGGGCTATTCACATCACGTTTTGATCATCTGTTTTACGGCTACAAAAAAAAAAAGGTACTAAAATGGATGGAAACTGATGAGCATCCAGTTACTTAGAGTCAATATTAAAAAAAAATTGGAACAATTTCTATAGGACAGAAAGGATATGACAGAAAGACGTGACAAATAAATATTAGACTGTAGTCACACTGGTGCCATTATTTCTACATTTCAATGGAGGCCATGACTCAATCTGCCTAGATCTCAGGTTTCTTAATAGGAAGAATATCATTGCATGGTACCTCAATGAAGGATCATGTGAATAGGACCTAATACATCAACATGTACATAGAGAAGGTAATTAACAGTGTTTTCCTGTTTTGCTATAAGGTGGAAGAAATGTCAAGTATTTATGAAGAGGTAGACGAGGAGTCTTACTCAAAGATAGTGCGAGAACGTCAAGATGATGACTGGATAGTGGATGATGGTAAGTAAAGGGTGTGTTTTCTGTTGTGGTGTGGGTTCAGTGATTTTATTCTGTAGTGATTAAACTGAGAACAACTTGTTCAAGTATAATGGAGCAGCTTCATTAAGAATGGTGTCTCGTACTCCATTATTTAATAAAGGCCATGACAGGTGGAGACCATGGCTGATTTATGAAGAGGCTCAGGCCTGTTTGTAATATCCTTCAGTGTTGTTCTAGAGGAAGGCAAAAACCCCCAATGCTAATGCTAATTGCTCCGTGTCAGGGGAACAATTCCTTCCCAACTCCAAATGAATCAGTATAAAACCCTGGAGAAACGTCACCATATACCTAAAATTCATAACCTGAAATATTTTTCTTTTCAAGAAAGACAACTTGTACAATGAATCCACCATCACCATATCCTGTGGCAGTGAGCTTCATAGCCTCACTGCTTTTACTGTAAAGAATCCCTGTCTATGATGCTGGTGAAATGTAGTTTCCTTTAGGCGTACAGGATGTCCCCTTGTCACTGTCACAGGCCTAGGTGTACAAAGATCATTAGAAAGTCCTTTATACTGTTCCTTCATGTATTTGTACATTGTTATCAGATCTCTCTGTAAAAGTCTTTATTCTAAGCTGAATAACCCCAAGTTTGTTAATCTGTCATACTCCAATCCACTCATTCCCTGATTATATTGATCCTCCTCTTCTGCACTCTCTTTTGTTCAGTTATGTCTTTGTACACTGGGGCCCAAAATTGGGCATAATAATCAAATTGACCGCACTAGTGATTTGTATAGAGGCATAACAATCCATATGAGGGTAACTCCTCAGGCAATTTCCCCAAAGTAGATTTCTATAGGATCTCTATTTTGCTGTCGTAGTTGCTAGTCAGAATTTCAGTCAACTCTTCTGCATATCAGTCTGTGTATGTATGAGCTATATAAATTTTTTTTTTCATGTTAATACACCCATAGGGCTCATACATATAGCTATATTATGGAGTTTTGCCATTTTAGCCCCTTTGTAGGTGAGCTTAGGCTCTGTGTGATGGTTTGTAGTGCGCTTTTTTCAACAATGGACTCGAGTGTCATGGAGTTGGGGAGCCATACAGGCACTCATCCCCAGCAGCCACTAGGCTCACATGTTTATTGAAAGCCAATATGTACAGAGGCAGTAGAAGTATTTCTAATTGGGAAGAGTATTTTCACATTGAGATAGATGGATGCAGCATAGTTCCATGTTCATGTTCCCTTTCTTTCCCTTCTCCTTTACTCCAGCACAAGGATGCACCATGTAGTTTGTAGTAAGTGCAAGGCTCTGGGCTTTAGCTTGCTTTGGTATAAAGATGGCTGGATTTCTGCAGACATAAAATAAGCAAAGGTCATAGGGGTCATATAGTCCCATTATCCAGCCTAGTTGATCTCAACAGTCTAGGCCATCCTTTGAGTTAAACAACCTAGAATCAGCCAGATATTTGCATTGGGTATTGCCTAGGACAGATACAATTGCACAACTTGTGAGATGGGAGCAGGTTTATTCATCAAGTAGCAGACTTCATGTTCAAGACTTTTAACACAGTATATAAGAAACTTGCAGAACTTTGTCTTGTCATGTTCAACATTTTTAATACGATGTATTTTTATGGTCTTTTCTGATTGTTGTTTCTGTCCTGACTTTACAGATGGGGCAGGTTATGTGGAAGATGGGAGAGAAATTTTTGATGATGATCTTGAAGAAGATGTACATCTTGACAAAGGTATACGCTTCTGTGCGCATTTAACTTTTTTGTGTGACCAAGACCTTTTATATTACTAAATGTTGCTATTTATTTTGTACTTTACCCATTTTACTCTTTTAATAAGGCCGTATTTACTTATCAAAGATTTCTGTTTGTGTGCTGTCTGTGTTCTCCACATGCTGTCCCGCTGGATATTGTATGTCCATTTTCAGACATGCAGATTTTCTCAAAGGCCATTGTTCTGCAGAAAAAAAAATGCACTACTTTTGTCCCCATGTCACAACAGAGCGCACACATTCAAGTGAAAAAGCGTCCATGTAAACCACAAACTGCATACAGGTTAAATTTGTGTCCACTATAGTGTCACGGATTGTGCTAGAACTCTGTACTCTGTAAATGGTATCTGTACAGTCATGTGACCTATCACTAGGTTGAGTTCAATGAGATGTCTCTTAGCACTTTTTATATCCTACTGTTCATTTATTCTCCTAGGACTTGAGAAACCTGGAATAACACGGGGGACGTCTTCCCAGCATAGTAGCAGTTATTCCTTCCTTCCTTATGACATTTTTGTCTTTTGCCTGATAATTTACCAGTGTGCTCTTGTTGTTTTTCACCCCTCAGAATGGGACATACTAAAATTTGCGGTTTCTGCTTTTGTTATCTAATGATTTTAATAACAATTCTTTGCAGGAAAAAAAGGGAAGAGTGCAGCAAAAGACAAAACCAACGTGAAAAAGTCATTGGTGTCCAAGCCAAGCGATATCAAATCAATGTTTATAGCCAGTGCTGGGAAAAAAACTACAGATGTAAGTTTAGTTTAGTTTATTTTATCAAGGTGTTATCAGAGACATTAAACATCCCCCCACGTAATATGGAGTGAATCTGCTTTCTTCACCCTGTCAAAACAGCCTGCCTAGATGGGGAGTGTAGTCACCAGACACCTCCCTCTGGCCTTCTATTGAAATCGATAGCAGTAGTCTCCATTGGACCCAGAAGTGTTACTTGCAAATAACTAGTAGACTAAAGTCCCCTTTATAGGGAGCGATGACTGGCCAGGTGAATAAGCATTCCTTTGAATCTTTATTTCCAACCATTTCCTCATGTATATATATGCCAGTGATCATCTGACAAGTGAACAGATGCATATTTGCCAGCTGATCACAGTTTACTGTGGCCTTAAATTGATGACAGAGTGCAGAAATTATTGAGGATACACAGGTCAGTCTCAAGTCTGTCGGAGGTTGGCCTGGCCTGTCAGGTTTGCCTACAGACAGCCACAAGTGCACTGAGCATCCTGCCCAATGTTGCTTCTTTATAAGTGAATGACCTTTCAGCCTCTGCCTGCGCCATCTGTTTGTAAGCAAATCTGACAAACTATGTTGGCCTGATGCACTTGCAGACTGATTTCGTATTTACAAAACACTTGTTTCCTATTGAAGGCCCCTACATGGTAGTGGTATGGTTTAGGAGGGATTTTGGACCTGATAAGATTCCCTTCCACGTCAAGGACTTCTTGGTTTAGAGTAGAACCGTGGTACATGGTCACTGTTCATGATAGTCGGCATGAGATGATGAAACTGCTGGGTGCTCAGCTTTTTACCATCTATGTATAGAAAGTACCTGCATATTCAGCCATGTCTGTCATATCTGTGGGTGACATTGTCATTGTGGTAGAGGGAAAACCTCTTTAGTGTTGATAAGAACACAGAAAAACTCCACGTCTTTGTATGCCCTGGATGCACGCACTACTTTTTGTTGTGCAGTAGTGCATGCGGCAGGATGAACACGACATACTGTACTTAAAGAGGACCTTTCACCACTTTTGGGCACATGCAGTGTTATATACTGCCAGAAAGCCGACAGTGCGCTGAATTCAGCGCACTGTCGGCTTTCCCGATCTGTGCCCGGTGTAAAGAGCTTACGGTGCTGGTACCGTAGTGCTCTATGGTCAGAAGGGCGTTTCTGACAGTCAGTCAGAGACGTCCTTCTGCCTCGCGGCGCCTATCGCGCTGTGCTGTGGAGCGGGGAGGAACTCCCCCCTCCCTCCCCTGATAATACTCATCTATGGACGAGCTGTGTGAGCAGAGGGAGGGGGCGTTCCTCCCCGCTCCACTGTACAGCGCGATAGGCGCCGCGAGGCAGAAGGACGTCTCTGACTGACTGTCAGAAACGCCCTTCTGTCCATAGAGCACTACGGTACCGGCACCGTAAGCTCTTTACACCGGGCACAGATCGGGAAAGCCGACAGTGCGCTGAATTCAGCGCACTGTCGGCTTTCTGGCAGTATATAACACTGCATGTGCCCAAAAGTGGTGAAAGGTCCTCTTTAAACGAAATAGAGGAGCCAGATGCTGCAGGCGGATCACTGAGGACATCATTTGGCCACTGACAAACCTGATAGTAGTATTTTGTATACGGACTGGATGAAAACGGTTATATTAATAACAAGAATATTTTTAATTCTAGCAAAAAGCTGTGGACTTGTCAAAAGATGATCTATTAGGTGATTTACTTCAGGATCTGAAATCACAGGTATCATTTTACGTTTTTACATCCTATGACTTTGGTTTCACCCTGTTGCTCTGTTCTTCTGAATAAATACCATGTAATATGTAATAGCTTTGGATATACACTAAGTATTTTTAGTTGGGGCGGGAGTACTTGAGGCAAGGTGGCACAAGAACTTCTTTGTTTGTTTTCTTTTGCTTACTTGTTCACCTCAGAGAGCTGGACCCCTCCCCTTCTCAGGGTCAGGGGGGCTCACGAGTTGGACCCCCACCGATGATAGGAGATAACTTCAAAACTTGGTACATCCCTTTACGTAGGACAATGCTGTAAAAATGTCTAGGTGACCCATAAATGTGATGTCATAGTCTGGACAAGACGCTGAGCCTCACCCAAGCACCCTAAATCAGCTGATGAGCAGGAGTGCTTAGTGGGACCCCCTTAGTTTTAACAGTGGTGACATGTTGTTACCGTATTAAGATAACAAGTAGCAAGTAATTTGCTTGTGTTTTACATCAGGCATTTACAATGTCGCAGATCCCAGTCAGATATCTGATATCTTATAGTCACTTGTATCTTTCTGTTTATAATGCCCAGTGATTAGAGGCTTTGTCTAAGGTCACTTTGGCTTTGTAATTGTGGAAAGACAGGACTTTTTATCTTTATAAATCCTCTTTTTCACAAATCCTGTCTTTCTCTTCTTAGCCAGCTCAGATCACTCCTCCACCAGTAATCACACTAAAGAAGAAGAGGCCTGCAGGAACACCTCTTAACCCTTTTTCTCTCCCTGCTACACCTCCAACTTCCAAGGTAAGACATATCCCATTCAGACATCTTGTCGTCTTCAAACAATGTCTTATTTGTTACTTTTTTAATATCTGTAAATAGGCTCCTAAAGCAGCTGTCAGGAAACCTCTTCCAGTCCCCAAGCAGGACTGTGACCGTGCTTCTCCTAAAGTGGCCAGCTACACCTCCACTAAAAAATTAGAGTTGAAGGAAGATCCTGACAGCAGTACTGCAAGTGCTGATAAAAATGGAAGCGTGGTTAAGATGGAAGAAGCATCAAAAGGTATTACAACATTTAAGGGATGTATAACAAAAAACAATTCACATCTCTTTACTACACCTGGCTTACCAGAGCCTGTATAAGCTATTTTTTGTGTTTTATTTTTTTTTAATTTTTTTTTTTAACTATTTAAATATAAATATATAAAATAATATAAATAATATTTGTAATTCCTCTTACATGACGTAGTGATTAGAATTGATAACCTCTTCCTTTTGTATAAATGGTGCCACTCGAAAATATTTCTGCAACATGCTGACTCAGATGTTAAGTTGCTGTCATTATTATATTACAACTGCTAGGATCAGAGAGAACGCAGTTCCCCGCTGTTTAGTGCCTTAGATGAAACTGGCCATGGCATCTAAGTGATTACAGATGGGAGGGAATCCCTACGTACCCCATTGAGGATTTTTCCGAAGATTCACTGTAATCCCTGCTACATTGTAAGAAGTCAAATCCAGGGTGACAGGCAGTAGATTTTTACACCTGCATTCACTGTACCCTATTGTACGATGTGGATAAGATTTATAAAATATCATTCATTTGGTTCTGTAATCGGCTGCGAATTTTATCTATGCAAATTCGCAGGTACACGCTGCAGTCATTTTTCACTTTGTGTACTTGCCCTAAAAATAAAAGCTGGTGATAACTAAACACTTGCTAGAACTATAAAAAGCTGGTTCTTTCATGCTCCTTGTAAGGCTTATTAATAGTAGCAACTCATTCAACTTGTTATTTCAGAAGATGAGGAAGACATGGTTGAATTTGATGATGGAGACTTTGACGAACCCATGGAGGAGGATATTTCCGATACAAAAGTGGACATAAGCTCCACTGTTAAGAAGGAAACAGATATTAAGAAGGAAGTGAAAGAAGAGAGCGCTGAAAAACCTCATATGTAAGGAAAGACTACCTACGAGCAGCTATTTAATTTTAGGACATGATGTGGTTTTTAAGCCTGTTTCACCTCAGTAAGAACCTGTGTCATTGCATAGTATTAATAAATTAATTAATAACAAACATATTATTAATAACTTTCTGTCAATTTGAAATAGGTTGCAGCATAAGTTGATCCAGGGTTTATACAGATTGCCAGATTTGGAGTTGGGTTGGAATTTTTTCCACTGACACGGGGCAATTTACATCAGCTTCAAGAGGATTTTTACCTTCATCTGGGGCAACTATGTAACAATATAGGTTGGACTTGAGGTTGGATGAAAACACAGGGCCGTCACTTACTATGTGAATTATTTAAGAGTACTTTTATGTTAGTGTCTTTACTTGGTGATAAGTCCTCTTTAAAGAAGACTTTTCATGTCCTTGGGCACCTGCAGCTTTATATACTGCGAGAAATCCAGAAGTGCACTGAATTCAGCGCACTGTCAGTTTTCCTGTTATGTGCCGTGGTGCAAGAGATATTGCCGTTACCAATATCTCTTCACTGTTAAAAGGGCGTTCCTGACAATCTAGCTGGGCTATGAGGAACGCCCATCCTGACAGTACTGTCCATAGCGCTGTACTGTCAGAGTGGGTGTTCCTTGCCCCTTGTGATGATGCTGAGCGGTGAGGAACGCCCCCCCCCACACACACACAGTACTCATCCATAGACTAGTACTGGGGAGGGGCTTCCTCACTGCTCAGCGTCATAGCTGGGCAGTAAGGAACGCCTCCTTTCAGTACAGTGATCTCAGCTAGTATGTCAGGAATGTCCTTCTGACAGTGAAGAGGTATTGGTAAGGGCATCCGATATCTCTTGTACCGGGGCACATAACGGGAAAGGCGACAGCGCGCTGAATTCAGCACACTGTCGGCTTTCTAGCTGTATATAAAACTGCAGGTGCCCAAGGACATGAAAGGTCCTCTTTAATGAGACTGCCTTTGTAGGGCACCATTTGGTGTGCAGAGTCTTTCAAGCCATACATGCTCTGCTAAGAATTCTGGACAAATAATATGCAATTTAAAGTCTTGATGGAAGAAGGAAAATTCCTTATAGCACCTCTTTTTGGAAGTTAGCTCTTTTGGATCAATGGGAAAAGAATACACAAATAAGTTCTTCTTTGTGGAATTCTTATCATCATGTATGGCCTGTAAAATCCTGTCCGTGAAAAGGTGACCTTCTGACCCACATCTTTGGCCGCTGACCTAGTCAACCAGTATCCTACTTTGCACTGATGAAGAGCAGTAAACCAGAAATGGTTGTCTATTGATGGCTCTCTCATCATTTTGGACAAGATGTGATCTGAGATTAAAGTCCAATCAGAATGTCTATCTATAAGATATTACACTCAGAAGAGCAAGTTTCCCTTTTTACATCAAGGAAACGTTATTTTCATATTCTTTCTTTAGATGTTTAGTGACATCAAATACATGAACATGTACTTATAAAGTCCTCCTAAAAATATGTTATTTATAGTATCTGTAGAGTCAGTAGGCCAAACCACTGCCTCAGACTCCTCTGTTTTTCCTCAGCCTGGATCTGATTTGTCAGCCATGATCAGTCAGAGGCAGTAAATATCCTCCATTCAGTAAAAAGGGTTGAATTCCTTTCAAAGTAAATAAGTAACGAACTATACATCTAATTAATTATAAATGATCTATACAGTATTAATAATTATACTATATAACTATTTTAATTTGAAGCTGGAGTCCAGCCAAAATTGGTTTCAGCTCATATATCCAGGACTCTGGTTCTACAGACCTCTGATTAAAGCAGAATTCTGATAGGCTTTTAGCAGCAGATAATATCACTTACAGGTATACAAGTTTGTCTTCTCCTAACATAAATTATAAATCTTGGTTTTACAGTGGTTCCTCTTTTTATGGAGGTTCAGGCTGGGATCAAATACCGGATGAAACTCTGTCTGTTACAAATGAAGTTCAGGTAGATTCAAGTCTCCTTCCTCTAGTAACTGGTGAAGATGGCGATCAGGTGTTTAGATTTTATTGGCTGGATGCTTATGAGGACCAATACAATCAACCAGGTAAGATTGAATTTTCTTTTCCTTATGTCTCTTTAGCTAACCTATTCCACCCACTACTAGCAGACAGGAAGAGGGGAGGAGCCGTTCCCGGACACTGGAAGGGCTTGGTAAGTATTGATGGGGGATAGAGGGGAAAGAGTAATGGTGCCACTCCGTTTCGGAAGCAGTGAAACGGAACGTCACTGGATTATCAGAAAAGTGTCCCTGGGACAGTCAAGTGACCGTTCCAGGGATATGGGTAATTATTAGGGTTGACTGATCAGGATCGGATCCCGATTGGCGGTCGAGTAAATTTCACGATCATGAACAGGTTCAGATCCCGCCTAAAAAAGGTCGGGAACGGAATTCCGATAACTCAACTTACCTGCACAGAAGTGCTGCCGCTCCCCGTTGTTCTCGCTCCTCTTCTCTCTTAATTCACATGCCTGCAGAGCGCCGTGTGCACCCCCGCCTCCCAGGCTAGTGTTACAGATGCTGGGAGAAGGCGGGGCTTGTGGCTTAGGAGAGTGTGAGCGGATACTGGGAGGGGAGACGTGAGTGATGCACTGAACTGTGTAGTGAAAAGGATCGTTTTTAAAATCCGATTTTCGACCTTTAAAAAAAATCCCATTGACTTGCATTAGGATCGGATTCGAATGGAAAATGATCGTAAATCGGATTTTAAAAACAATCCTGAATTCTCAAGAGCGGCTCAAACCTAGTAATTTTACATTTTTTTTAATTGAAGTAAATTAATAGGCGGGGGAGCGGATTTAAGTTTAGGGGTTAATTCTTAGTTTATCCTGGACAACCCCTTTAAAATGTGCATTATATGACCTGATCCTCGTCATAACTGTGGCCAGTTCTTTGACGGTCCAAGAATGATTGAGACTGGTGCACAACACACTGGTCTTGCTGAATCCGCCATTGTGACTGCAATTCTAGGTTCGCTTACATGATTCTGCGCACTGCGCTATTATTGGGTTATTGCTCCAAATGTATCTGCTCCATGGAGACTGCCTCTTTTTTTATGATCCCCTTTATTCAGGTTAACATCTTGTGCCCATCCTTCTGTTGGGTAACAAAGTTATTTTGCACAGCTCTCCTGTGTGAATACTGACCTCCTCAGTGAGGGTTTATTTATAGCGTTTTTAGTGCTTCAGGTTTAATCTGTGCGATACACGCCATCCACTAAACTACTCTTTGCTGTTTGTGTGTTTTACAAATTGTTGCTCACAGTTGTTATTTTCCAGTGCTCCAAGTAAATTTATTTGCTTTTCCTAGGTGTTGTGTATTTATTTGGAAAAGTCTGGATAGAGTCTGCAGAAACATATGTCAGTTGCTGTGTAAGCGTAAAAAACATCGAGCGTACGGTTTATCTTCTGCCACGTGAAACAGTAAGTGCTTTTCTTTTTTTTGCATTGAGTGGGGAAGGTAATGCACTGAAACTCTCCTATGTGCATGTCTAAAGCAAGTTTACAACATGCAGGAACACTGGTGTAAACAATGGTGTACAATAGATTGAATTCGCATATGCATTTAGACTTAATTTAGGAGTTTTCGTTGCAGATTTTGTTATGTTTGATAGAAAGTAGGTCTGTTTTTGGTACACCATTATAAATTTTTTGAGTCCAGCAGGCTGTGCTGGTATGTATCGTGTGGCAGATTCAGTACTGCTATACACCCAAATATTAAAGGGGTTGTCTGGGCTCATTTTTTAAAAAAAATTTTTATGAGCATAATTATATGATTGATAGGGGACTGACACCCGGCCCCCGAACTGATCATCTTGTACCCACCCTGTAAACAATATGGAACCAAAAGCCGCTGTATAGTGGGCCGGCTCCTTCACTGCAGCTCAGCTCTCAAAGACTTCATTGAGAGGATAGGCCACAAAAAAAAAAAAATAGCCCAGACAACCCCTTTAATTTTATAAGGAAATATAAAAGCTACAGCCCCCCCTGGCTGCAGCTCCTTGTAAGTGGCCAGACAGCAGCAAAGCTTTGTTACTTCAGAAGAGAAGCCAGACCATGATAAAGAGGCTTTAATGCTCCAGAGACAAAAATAGTCCAGACAAGACCCTCAGATACCACCAGAGAGAATTAGAGCTGTAAAGGAAGAGACTCTTCTGAACCTTCAGCATCTAGCCAAGAAAAGGGAGTAATTGGTCTTCTATATCAGTTTTATTTTGGGGTCTTAGATTAATAGAAATTGTATGATAATATTTCTAAACCTTCCTGAATTCCTAATTAACTACGGAATATTATTAATGGTAAAATATAATATTTAATTATTATAAATATAACTTTTTTTTCTGAATCTGACTCCATCCAAAACTGTCCCAAACTGCAGCTCCACAGTCCAACCTGTGCTTGGATTTCGCTACTCCGATAAGCTTTGGCCATAAAATTTGGGGGAGTAAGAAAATGATGCACCCTCTTCTTTACTTATTAGGTTAGCATAGTTATGACTGCAACTATAAACACTAGAGATGAACGAGTACTATTCAAAACGGCCGTTTCGAATAGCACGCACCCATAGGAATGAATGGAAGCGGCCGGCACGCTGACTTTGTCGGCGGCCGGCCGCTTAACCCCCCAGTGTGCCGGCTGCGTCCATTCATTCCCATGGGTGCGTGCTATTCGAAACGGGAGTTTCGAATAGTACTCGCTGATCTCTAATAAACACGCCATACAAGCTATATACATAGACAACCCTTTATGTAGGTTATTTTTTTTTGTGGCCTAGATTGGCTTGGCACGTGTGCCCTTTACTAGATTTGAAGGATACCAGTCATAAAAAGTCTTTCTTTGTTAATTACTTGAAGTAACAGCCTTAGTAACTTTCACATGGACAAGATTGCGCCGGAAAACTCTGATAGCTTTACTAGCCCGAAGTTGGCACCCAGCTGAGCAGAATTTGCTTTAGCCATACCCAGTGGCCTCTGACATTAGCATGTATGGCACATGAACACTGAGGTCGGAGATGGACTACAGTGGTCACACTGGTATCTAAATTGCAAACATACTGTTTTTTAATGATATAAAGAGACCCAAATCACTTTAAGGGTCAATTCACACAGTTTTTTGGCGAGGATTGTGGCACTGAATCCGTGTCAGAATTAGCATGGAGAAAACACCTCCCCATAGAGTTCTATGGGCTCTGCTAGCTTTTTTTTTTCCGCTAGAGGAAAAAAAGCTTCCTTCAGGCCAGGGCCCCACGAGCTGGTAACGCTGCGGTAAAAATCGCAGCGTTTTACAGTACTGGATTCATGCGAATCCCATGTCCACTTTGCGGTTTTGAAAATCGCACCATGTCAGTTATATCTACGGAAACGCCGGCGGTGTTCCCATAGATAAAATTGTAACAGAAGGTCCGCGGAGGAAAACTGTGAACTTTCTGTTCAAATTGCTGCAGGAAGAACCGCAATGCATTCACACCGTGGTTGTTCCCACAGCGCTTCAGCGCGGTGGTTCCAGCCCATGGGGCCTTTAGCCACCGCCTGCAAAAACCAATGCAATCAATGGGAAGCGGAAAATCCACACGGAATTGGCAAATTTCCTAATTCCTGAAGTAGAATTTTTCCTCGCCAAATTCCTTGGCAGAAAACTCAATGTGAATGGACTCTAAGGGACAAAATGGCGCTGTTTATGGCACCGAATTTTCCACGCAGTAAAAAAAAAAAAAGCATCCCATTGACTTGAATTTGTGCTGTTTGCATTTTTTTATCTTGCGGAATTTACCATTTTGTCCTGTGTGAAAGGACCCTAAGGCTTAACCTCAGCCTGCAAGGAGAAAACTCCTCTCCCCTTCTAAGGCTGTGGCTGTGACCTGTACGTAAAAGTATATAGCACAGGTGAAGATACAGGGAAGCTATGGGCAATCCTTTATCTGAGTCTGCAGAGTAGATGACGATGACACAGCCGCCATCTTCGAGAAGCTATGGATGTGCAGCATGTTAACCTCTATATCCATGTTATTAGAGGCAGGGAACCTTCTCCTTGGATGCTGAAGTCATCTATTGCCTCCTTTTGCCCTTAGACATCAGTGTATATTCACTGGCCTAATTTACTAAGATAGATATGACAGTAGTGGTGAACGGTCCTCTCTAACAAACCTGTGGCTCAAACATTGTGGTGTGAATTTTGGCTCATGGGCATGTTATTTGTAAGATGTACAGAAACCTCCAACTTTACAACAATTGCTAAACTTATTGGGGAGCTTTATCATGCCTTGTATTACAGGCATGATAAAGAATTATTGCAAAACTCTGCTCAAATCTGTTTTGTTTTCTTTCTGGTATAAATGATCCCTGAAATCTTTCAGCCCAGTGGAGTGTGCACTTGCTTCATGAGTAGGCGCTCTCACACTGCACTGGTTATTCAGGCAGGTATAGAAGACGCCCGCCTTCATTAATCTGCCCTGTTTTCTATCATTCTAGTACATTAAAAGTGAAGCGGCACTGGTGTGATTCTGACTGGTTCTCAATGGGATTCTGCATGAGCATTATGGGGGCATAGTTTGTACATGGTGGAAATCCCTGTTATCCCTAACACTGCCATATGTTACTGTATAATGAGTGGTTTATGGGATATAATATGCATTTTCTTCTTCTTAAAGAGAATTCAGCTTCCTGCTGGAAAAGACACTGGTGCACCTGTGACAATGATGAATGTTTACCAGGAGTTCAATGATAACATTGCAGATAAATATAAGATCATGAAATTCAAGTCCAAGGTATGTTATATTGACTACATATGACTATATGACTATATTTTCTCCATATTGAGGCCGTACTAGAATGTATTGTTCTCTTTAGGTATATTTGCTTTATTCTCCATACTACGGGTAATCGACATAGCCAGTAAACATAGAGGTCTGGTGGGTGATGGGTATATATTAGAGAGAAACCTATATATTTTTGTCACTGTAAGACAGTGGTCATCACTATAGGCTGTGTTTTATGATGTGTGTCTGTTGTATTATCCATACCTGCTCTGATAGCTGTATACAGTATTTCTCTCTCAGGTCATGACATTTACACTGCATTTTCATGTCTATTTTGTACCGGTTACAAAGGCAGTGTCTACTAAAGAATTCCAATGATGCCCATTGTAGTGTGCAATTTGTTGCAAATCAGGCCTTTGTAGCATTGCATCTGTAGTATTAAAATAGGGAAGCCATAATGTATAGTTGCATCAGATAGCCAGTAAATATGTGGGCATGGCACATGCTGGCTTTTATATAAATGATTACAATTTTTATGTAAAGAAAAAAAAAAAATCTGTTTTATTTTCCAGTGACAGCGCCACTACTGTCCTTGTGCTATGTTTGGTATTGTAGGTCAACCCCATTCACTTTAATTGGGCTGAAGTCAATACCAGACACAGTCCATGAAAATGGCGGTGCCCTTGCTGAAAAATTTAAGCAGATTGTTTTCTTCTGTCACAGGCAATCTCCTTAATAGACATTGTTACATTAATATTAACGTGTTGTTAATTTAATGCTTTGTGCCAGTTTGATAGATAGATAGAAAATTACAGTATTTAATTATTTTTATTATTTTTTTTTTTTTAACCTACTCTTCAGAAAGTTGAAAAGAATTATGCTTTTGAGATCCCTGATGTCCCTGCCAGCTCAGAGTATCTGGAGGTTCGGTATTCTGTAAGTATTAAGATTGTTAAACTATAAGGTTGGCCCTCAAGCATCATTTATCAGCAATCCATAGGATAAATGTTTGGCTTGACCCCCAGCTGTCTTTGTCTTACCAACAATCACAAAATGGTGGTCCCAGTGACATTTAAGATGGCTTTCTCTTAATTTCTATAAGGAAAGTTTGATTCAGAATTTGCCAGATTAAAGGCAAATTGTCATATATGACAATTAAAGGCAATGTCATATATGACATTGTTGAACAACCCCGATTTCAAGAATGGTTCCCAAGACGCCATTTTTAAAATCTGGTTTGCTAATAGTTTAAGCATAGTGACACAAATTGTGAGTCCCTAGGACTTACCACTACGGACCTTCACCCAGGGAATTGGACATGACATCACACGTGGTATTGATATTGGCAATAAACTCAGAGGGCCACATCTTCAACTTTTTATATTGTTACATACATTGCTTCTGGGATTATAATACTTTTGCGGCTGTCTTGCTGCTTGCAATAAGATGGTTTGATATTTATCCTTCTCAGACCCTTCTAATGTTTTAGAGTACTCAACAAAACCCCTGCCATCCTTTAGGTATATGGCGCTTGCATTCCTGAATTTACATGGATTATATAATTCGCTTTATCAGGCTCATAAGATGGGCTTTTCCTGCCTGTTATCTGTTTATTATCTGTGATATGCTGATGGAAGACCTTACACACTTTTGACATGTAGAACTGCTCACAAATACATTGTACATTTAACCAGCTTTGTCTCTTCGATGGGCAGCGAATTTTATTTGGATTTCTTGATCCTAAACTATATAAATGCAGCTGGGGATCTACGTGGATATGAATCATGATCACGGCAGCAGGCCAAAATACAATATTACAGGAGTGGATCACCCTGGGGTGACCTCCTGCAGTGCCACCCTGCCAACTGTCTGAGCCACCAATAGAATGGAGCTGCACAGCCACTGCACAAGGTGCAAAACAGTCTACTTTCACCTCTGTACACAGTGCAGAAGGCAACTGGACCAGCACTCATATTTGTGACTTGTCCATAAATGGGGGCACAGGACCACTGTTTTGTGAAGGTTGCTGGTCCCAATAGCTAGATTTCAGCAATCGGACACTTATTAGTGTTCCTAATGGGAAAACTCAATTAAACGGCTGCCATACAGTGGCCCATGTTTACTAGTCAAAGCCAGGAGTGTATTGAGTAGAAGGGAAAAATATAAGAACTTCCTATATATTTCCTATTCTATTTCCAGCCACTCTTGGCTTTGGCTCAAAAAAGCCGCATCAAAATCTGCAACAACAGAAACCACTTTCCTTCAGTGTGGGGCCTACACCTAAAAGAGGTTTTCTAGGACAATGAAATTGATACCCTATGGTTAGAATAGCTTAAATATTAGATTGGTGTGGGGGGGGGGTCTGACACCTGGCATTCCCACATATCACCTGTGATTGAACGTGCACAGTGGCCTCCTCACTGCGTACCTGGCATAGTGCTACACATTGTATTGCGTCTGTTCTAGTTATTGCAGCTCTACCAAGGCTATGTGACCAGTGACTACAATGTCAGTGGCCTGAGAAGAGGAAGTGGTGCTAGTCGGAGCTTTGTGGCCTCTTAGTCGGAGCCCTCTCAATCTGAAACTATGATCCTTAAAAGTTTGTTATTATAATAGTCCAAGAAAACCAATTGGTTGGGCCCAGACCTCCTCTTTATAGAGCCCCTGTGCCTAATGTTTCACCATTACGCTATTAGTAATCATGATTTAGGCCTAAGCCTTCATTTTCAATGCTTTTAGACTAGTGGACCCATTCAGCCACTGTATAAATTGAATTTCTGTGACAGACCGGATGGCGCATTGGTTTTAGTAAACGTCCTCAGTAATGGCTGTATGTCCATGTGTTGCCATATACTGAGGTGCATATCTAAGTCTGATATATTTGCATCTGGACACAAAGGGAGCCATCACTAGCTAGCATTTTAATTTTTTCATTTAGTACAGAAATGTATTAGCAAACATTTGTGCACATCCACATTACTAGTCGGTGGCTCGCTTGCTTCCATTTGTGAGCTTTCCGTGTTTATGTTCTGCTGTATTATCCGCCGCTTCGCAAGTTACCTACAGATATTTTTCCATTTTAACTTTGTGCTAATCTTATTTTTAAGGAGATTAGCAATTATTATTCTGTATGAAGTATATGCAGACACAAATTACCACACCTCATTTTATAGGCCTTGAAAGTAACAGCGTCAGGCAGGGGGTGAGTGAGTTTCTAGCTGGGAAGAAAAATAGAAATTGGCTGCGATTGTTGGACTTACAGTTTGTAGACTAATTGTTTCCTTTGACTAAATTTATTTTATGATATGTTTGGTTTGCAGGCAGACTTGCCCCAACTTCCTCAAGACCTTAAGGGAGAAACATTTTCACATGTCTTTGGAACAAATACGTCCAGCTTGGAGCTTTTCTTACTTAGCCGGAAGATAAAGGGGCCCAGCTGGCTAGAGATAAAGAGCCCACGTAAATATACTGCTTCTTTCCGCAAATTTCTCATGTGTTTTTATATATATGTATTTGCTTGACCTTGAGATCTCCGCAGGTATTTCGCCTACTTACTGCATTTGGAAGGGTTATAAGTGCCAAAGTAAAGGATTAAAAGGGCTTTTTTCTATTGCAAGCTTATTTTTATTTAATTTTGTACAGCATTATTCATAATTATGTGTGGCGGGGTGTCTGTTTTGGCTTTATCTTTCCATATTTGTACGTTTTCAACGTTAAATCATCTTTATTTTCAAGCACTTTTTTCATGTTTAAATGTATTATGGAAGTGTATATAGCGTATTGTCTGAAATTATATTATATCTTTAATGTAGTCTATACACTGTGTGTGGGATGTTTCACGGCATTAAAGATTTGGCTCTATTAGTATCTAAAGAATAGGTGCTAAGTGTCTGATCAGTTGGGGTCTGACCAGAGGATCACCAAAAATTGGGGTCCCCAAGTGCTCTCTGTGAAAGGAGCGTTGAGCGTGTGAGCTGCCTCTATATTTCGCCACTTAGGACGGCCAGGGTTGGCGGAGTACCAGTTCCGTAGAACTAATAGCGCGGCAGTTAAGGGTGATTGAGGACCTCTGTTCTTATAGTAATACCAGTGGTTAAAATCTCTCTGATCAATCACTTTACCTCCACTACCACTGCCGCCATTTTTATTGTTTTTGCTTTCTTGTTATTCACTGTAAGACCTTGGCATCTACAGGTTCCAAGCCTACCCGTGGATACTGGATAATGGCATCAAATGCTATTCTGCACAATACACAGAGCCAGAAGCAGATGGCGTAGGCTCGGTTCACATCTGCAGTCAATTTCTGTTTGGGGATTCTGTCCTCCATTCTGCTACAAAAACGCATAAAGAAAAGTCCTGAAAGTAGGGCTTTTCTTCTGCATTTTTTAGGCGAAAACCCGTTTCAGGTTCGCTTAGGGACGAACTGAACCCTAAGCGCAGGTGTGAACCTAGCATTAGTGCAGTAAGTGTGTTGTGCTGTTATACGCTAAATCTCTGCTACAAAGCCGCCTGCTTTGGGCTTTGTACACTCCTCAGAGAACTCTAGATCGGTGCAGGACCCCCCCAACAATCTTATGTT
Source organism: Leptodactylus fuscus (assembly GCF_031893055.1). Classification (NCBI taxonomy): domain Eukaryota; kingdom Metazoa; phylum Chordata; class Amphibia; order Anura; family Leptodactylidae; genus Leptodactylus; species Leptodactylus fuscus. Next base: position 53,514,909 of record NC_134266.1, read on the forward strand.
AGTGATTATCTAAAGGATATCTACCGTATTTTTCGGACTATAAGACGCACTTTTTTCCCTCCCAATATGGGAGGAAAATGTGTGTGTGTCTTATAGTCCGAATGCAGCGTGCGGAGCGTCTGTGTCCCGTCTGTGCGAATCAAAAGGAGAGCAGCACGGTGCCTGCCTGGTCTGCCCCTCCTTCCCTGTCTGTGTCGCGTCATTGCAGGAGCGAGATCTGAGAGGCAGGGAAGTAGGGGCGGGCCAGACAGGGGAAGGAGGCGTGGTTTCAAGCTTGCCGAGAAAACCACGCCTTCTCCCGTCTGGCTCGTCCCTCCTTCACTGCCTCTCAGATCTGGCTCCTGCAATGAAGCCACACAGACAGGGAAGGAGGGGCGGGCCAGACGGGAGGAGGCGTGGTTTTCTCGACAAGCTTGAAACCACGCCTCCTTCACCCGTCTGGCCCACCCCTATTTCCCTGCCTGTGTGGCTTCATTGCAGGAGCAAGATCTGAGAGGCAGTGAAGGAGGGACGAGCCAGACGGGTGAAAGAGGCGTGTTTTCAAGTTTGCTTAGAAAACCACACCTCCTTCACCTGTCTGGCCCGCCCCTTTTTCTCTTCTTGCATAGCTTCACTTCAGGGTGTCTCTTTCCATCCATGGATGCCAAACCTGTGCACAAAATGCATGAAACAATTTTAATTAAAACAACCTACATACATATATATATATATATATATATATATATATATATATATATATATATATGTTCAAATCACCCCCATATCCCTAGAATACATATAAAGCAAAAACATTACTGTTGAAACACATACACATTTGGTATCCCTGTGTCTGAAAACCCCCAGTTCTATTTACATTGGTGAAATATTATATTATTAAATATTTTACCAATTTTTTTTGCTTAAATTTTTTTTCCCCATTTTCCTCCTCTAAAACCTTAGTGCGTCTTATGGTCCGGTGCGTCTTGTAGTCTGAAAAATATGGTAATTAGTATAAGGTCTTTCATAACCCGCTGCAGTTAATGAAACCACGGATACCGGGGATTTACTGTAATCCCCCATTCTGAAAGTCATAAGTTTCTTCAGTTCAGAGTCTTATCAGGCCTTATTTTTTGCAGGACAAATTGTATTTCTTAATTCCATTTAATATTCCATTTAATAATGGGTCTGCGGGTTGTACCATAGACTGCAATACGACCGGTTTGCTGTCTATAGTAAAATCTCTGTATTACTGTTGAGCCCTGTTTGAAAAAGGTCTTCAGAAGACTGATACGTCACACCTTGGGCTAATAAAGTCCCTTCTATTTTTGGAGTGGCAACTTGTTCATTTTTTACTATACTATTTTTGGTCACATAGCTATTAACTTGAGGTCTTGCACCTATTGTTAGTCAATGGTGCTGCTCTTTTATTTTTTTTATTTTTTTATCATCACAGTGATATTCCTCACATGGCCCAATAGGAAGAGAGGAAAAGGAGTCTGAGATTTCTCACACTTCTGTGTGCTATGATGTGTCATCCTCTTTCAGTTACTGTAGGGATGCTATCCGTTAGAAAAGTAGGGTCCTATAACAAACCATATAGCTGGGGTTTGCAAGCCTAATATTACTCTTATTTATTTGTTGGAGTTCGCTTGTCTATGAAATGATAAATTTCTTTCTTCAACTTTGCTGATTGAAATTTAGCTGCTTTTTTTTTTTCCTTCTAGAGCTGAATAACCAGCCTATAAGCTGGTGCAAAGTAGAAGCAATGGTGGCCAAGCCTGATCTGGTGAATGTTGTGAAACACTTATCCCCACCTCCAATTGTTGTCTTGTCTATCAGCATGAAGACTGTTCAGAACGCCAAGACTCATCAAAATGAGGTATAGCGCTCACATTGCTTTTGCATTTTCGCATTTCATTTGTCTGTAGTGATTATGGGTGCTACTTGGATACATGAATGCATTGGTATGGCTTCCTAATGCTAGACTTAAAGGTGTTCAGCTTCCAAAATGATCTGCAAATACCTCCATAGCAGCGTTCTCTTATGAGCACATTGCTTGGCTTTATTTTACTTGTTGCTCCTTGTGTCACAGTCAATGAATTAGATAAACTCTGCCAAATTAAAACAGGATCAATATTAGGCCCGGTTCATATCTGCGTTCAGAATCGGTATTTGAAATCCTCAAAAACTGGTTGTGATCGATCTGGATTGATTGGACTTTTAGCACTATATAGAGCTTTATGGCATCGTGTGACTATTTTATAATTCTTTGCAAACCTTTTCTTTCAGATTGTTGCCTTAGCTGCTCTAGTTCACCACCAATTCCCTCTGGATAAGGCTCCTCCACAGCCTCCATTCCAAACTCATTTCTGTGTCCTTACGAAGCCCAGTGATTGCATTTTCCCATATGACCATAAAGAAGCCCTAAAAAGAAAGGTAACATAGTTTAAGCATATTCTAAATAATTATTTCAACTTACTGTTTTTTTTTACGAGTATAAGAGGCCCCGGACTGGAGGAAAATAGGGGGAAAAAAAAATTTGCAACAAAAAAAAAATAAAAAATGGTAAAACATTTATTAACGTGAGAGTTGTAGTTTTGCAAAAGCTGCAGGGCTACATTGACAGGTGTCCCTGCAGCTGTACGGAGATGCATAAGGTATCTTTTTTTCGGGGCCAGGTGTACTTTTTAGTTACCATTTTGGGGAATGTCTATTGCTTTGATTACTTTTTATTTAAATCAGAGGCGAAACAGCGAAAAAAAAAGTCAGTTCGACACTTTTGATCTAGCTACTTGATCTACTTTTATATGTATTCTAAGGAAAGGGGTTGAATTAGAACTTTTTTTTTCTTTAACTAGTTTATTAGCTCCCCTAAGGGGCTTGATCCTGCAATCATTTCATTGCAAGTCCTATAGTTTGCAATAAAACTGTCTGTGCAAGATTATGTACATTACTATTGAGCCTGGTCATAGACCAGCCACACCTGAAAACGAAATAAAAATAAAAACGATACAAGACAGAAGACCTGAGACAAGTAGTGTCTGCCTCCTGCAGACAATGGGCTACAAGTGGCTAGCAGAGTGTCTGTGGAGAGTGTATATAGCCCGGAGTCAGAGCCAACATCTTTTGTTATTCCTAGTGGCCAGGCCTAATGAAATAAGCAAGAAAATATATTTGTACTCGCCATAAAATCCTTTTCTCGTTGTATACGTTGCGGGACACACATCCCATCCTTGTTTCTTGTTGTTCCTGCCCTGGACTTTTGGTTTGTTTTCGGGGTCAGGACATATTGGTGGTTGTTGGCTCCATGTTTTGCATTCTTTTTTATTTGTGTCTCTCACACTGCTGCGGTACAAGCTTACTAGCGCAGTGTCTAGAGAGGGTATAGCCCAAAGGTGGAGCCTCTATAGGTTTTTTTCATAGTGTTGTCCCCCCCAATGAGTGCAACAAGAAAAGCATTTTACAGTGAGTACAAAATCCATTGCAGCCCGAGTGCTCTTTCCTTATGAACAGCCTCTCTGTAATGCCCATCCCCCAGCATTTAAGGTAGCAGCAGCACACAGAGGCAGCAGATAAGTGAACAGAAGGACCTAATGACTATCTCTTTCTTTTGCCTTTCCGTTTCCTTTTGCACAGAATGTAAACGTTGAAATTGCCCTTACTGAACGGACTCTTCTGGGATTCTTCCTTGCTAAAATACACAAAATTGATCCCGATGTTATTGTGGTGAGTATGTGAAAAGCCCTTCCAGTCAAGAGATGTTTTGAAAGAAATGGTTCAATACTTGTATCGTATAGTGTACACTTGTAAATTGTATTCATTGTATACACTTGTGTTCAGTCTTCATTAAGTCATTGTGACCTGGAAGAGCATTATCTACTTTCTAAAACTGGATTGCCTATCCATAAGAATGACCATCCGTTTTAGCTCGGTGAGGGTCCATCCTTGAGAAATCGCCCGCAGAGGATCAGTTTGTCTGAGCGTACATTGAACTGCACTTGTTGGTACTGCAATGGAGTCTCAAAAATATATGGCAATTGAGCATCGCAGCACTTGGCCTGTAAACAGCTGAACTGCAGGGCCCCCCAGCCAAACTAAATTTGATGGCCTATCTCAGCGTTTCCCAAACTGTGCTCCGCGAACCATCTGCAGGTGCTTCGTGATATAGCGATAATAAAGGGTTAACAATAAAAAAATAAAATAGGTAAATGTGAAGGGTTTCAAAATTAAAATACTGGTTCACATGCACTCCTAATATTGTACCAGTGCGGCACTACGGTCTGTTCGGCGTATATACGAGGCCGGTGGATGAACACTTCACCGTCGGACAGCACTTCCAAACTGGTCTCAGACCGCCCTTTCTGGCTTAATACACCGGTCTCATATATTCGCCGAACAAACTACCTACGGATGGAAGTGCTTTAGTCATCTTTCACGCTCATATTGTGCGATCGCTCGATCCTTGCTGTGTCAGTTTAGTTCACACAGTATTTGTAGTTATTCACAACGTGTTATTTGAAAAACATTCCTAATTTGGTTGTTCAGCAATGGATCGCTGGTTCCAATGGATCCTACAGAAAAGCAGTTAATAGCACTGACACAGACTCTCCAGTAGGAGCAGCGGCTTCAAATGACCGCCGGGTTTCCATCCCCTGTCCAGTTTCTTGGGACAGAAGACGGAAACCTGCTGGGTTGGTTAAAGTGCGCACGGACGCAGATGTGAACCCGCCCTTACTGACGCCAAATGCGCCAGAAGTGTTCAACGAACGAAAATGTAATATCTAGAATCTATTTGTTAGAAATCCACCCCCCCCCCCCTCCCCATCGTTAATATCGCACGTTATCTTTGGCACCTATTTTAAGTGAAATATGTTAAGTGCTCCCTACAGAATTTCTGTCCTGAATAGCGCTCCTCCACTCAAAAAGTTTGGGAAACGCTGGTCTATCATAAGGGTAAGCAACCAGTTTCTGAAAGGTGGATATCTCCTTTAGGAGCAATGTGTTACATTTTCTTAAAACTGTACATGTAAGGCCGTATTCAGATGACCAATTTTATAATAATAATTATTATTATTAGAGGCACAGACAGTCTGCGTGAAAAAGACTAAAGTGTGTTATCCCCATACACTTGAATAGGAATGTGTGCGGTTATCTAGTTCTTCAGACTCGGGCCACAGCACGCACATTAAACTCTTCTGAATGGGTCCTGTACTGATACATTTGTAATCTGATAACTTTATTATTTCTGAATGTAAATGCCAATATTTGATACATTAAACCTAATTTTTTTTTTTTTTTTTTTTTTTTTTTTTTTAGGGACATGATATCTATGGTTTTGATCTTGAAGTTCTGCTCCAAAGAATTAACTTATGTAAAGTTCCTTTTTGGTCAAAAATTGGCCGGCTTAGGCGGTCTAACATGCCAAAACTTGGGGTAAGTTTTCTTCATCCCACCAAAAGACTTTTCATGTTGTGTTTCTAAAATAATAATGTATGTACATAAATTGTAGCTAGATATCAGTAGGCAACGTACATGAGGTTTTGACATATTCTGGGTAGATGTCCCAAATGTTCATTTTATAGTCTAAATCACTATGTACTTGACTTTTTGCTCTGTAGTAAAAAAAAAAAATATATAAATAAAAGTGGCAAATGTCTTGGCAAAATTTTTCAATGTACTTTGTGTGTCAATTCCTTATTATTATATAACGTATTTTTCGGACTATAAGACGCACTTTTTCCCCCCCAAATTTTTGGGGAAAAGAAGGGTGCGTCTTATAGTCTGAATGTGACCGCCTGGCATCCGCTGTAATAGAGAGGCGGATGCCGGCGAGGGATAGATGCCAGCACAGGTGCCGGGGTCTGAGCCATCGCTACGCTCCTCTGCCCTGCATGAAGTCAGCAGGGGGGATGCTATTCTGCTCCTCCGTCCCCCCGCCGCTGGCTTCATGCAGGGCAGAGGAGCGATGTCTCAGGCCCCGATACCTGTGCCGGTGTCTATCCCTCGCCGGCATCCGCCTCTCTATTACAGCGGATGCCGGGTCAGTATTGGCGGCCCCTTATCCCTGGGGCCGGTCCCCACCGGCCCCATACCTGTAAAGTTGCAGGCCGGCCCCTGCGCGGTGATATCGCAAGAGCCGACCTGTTCGGGTGACAGCTGGGAGCTTAATGAAGACCCCCAGGCCTGTCACTGTTATATTACCATTGCGGCTAGTCTATGACCAGCCGTAATAGTAATATACAGAATGTCCCATAGACGGCAATACAGTTGTACTGCCGTCTATTCGACTTGCAATCAAGTGACTGCAGGTTCAAGCCCCCGGGGGGGGAATAAAATAGTAAAAAAAAAAAGCTTTAAAAATATATAATAAAAAAATGAAATAAATAAAAGTTCTAAATCACCTCCTTTCCCTAGAATATATATAAAAGTAGAAAATCATATGTTAAACACATACACATTAGGTATCCCTGTGTCCGAAAATGCCCGGTCTACTAATAGTTTTCCTGTACGGTGAACATCAAAATCACAAGTGCTAAACCGCCGGGTTTTTTTTCAATACAAGGTGATCTAAGCAATAGACATTCCCAAAATGGTATAACTAAAAAGTACATCTGGCCCCGCAAAAAAAAAACACTCTATGCATCCAGGTACAGCTGCAGGGTCACCTGTCAATGTGGCCTTGCAGCTGTTTCAAAACTACAACTCCCATATATTAAATATTTTATAATTTTTTTGCTTCAAAATTTTTTTCCCCCTATTTTCCTCCTCTAAAACCTAGGTGCGTCTTATAGTCCGAAAAATACGGTATATATTTTTAAGCCTTGCTGTCATTCATTCTGCTTACTTCCAGTGGATAAATATCAGTCCATGGTCATGTCATGGACTGTATGATCATTTTTATCGACAGTCCATGGCCATTTGATGGACAGTCCCTGGTCATGTGATGGACACACAGAGGAGCACAGCTCATTACAGTCACAGCTGAGTATTCAGACATATGTCTTCTAACAAGCTGTACTCCTGTGTGTTTATCACATGACTGTGGACTGACAATTTTATCCATCGAATTTACCGTTTATAGGAAAATTGTATAACTTACATTTTAAATACAAACTATTACAATATTTAATTTAAATACAAACTATTTTTATTTGTTATAACTGGACAACCTCTTTGCTGTTTAAATTCAAATTTGGCAAAGTCTAATGGAATATATATTTTTTTCTTTTCTTGAATTTACTAAACGGATTCTACTATTAAAATCAAATTTTTTCTCGTTGACACGTAAGAATAGACTTAAGAAAGGCTATTCTTCTCCTACCTTTAGATGTCTTCTCCGTGCCGCCGTTCGGTATAAATCCCGGATTTTGTCGGTAAGCAAATGTGTTCTCTCGCACCACTGGGGGCGTCCCCAATGCTGCGAGAGAACTCTCCAGTGTCACCTCAATCTTCTTCAGGAATGGCCTCTTTGCGCGTCTTCTTCCGGCGCGGGCGGTCAAACTTCTAGTCTTTGGGCTTAGGGCAGAGCGAACTGCGCATGCCCATAGGCCACAAGAAAATGGCCACTTAGTGTGAAAGGGGCCATTTTTCTTGTGGCCGTGGGCATGCGCAGTCGGCTCTGCCTGAGGCCTTGAAGTTTGACTGCCCGCGCCGGAAGAAGACGCGTGAAGAGGCCGTTCCTGAAGAAGATGGAGGCGACGCTGGAGAGTTCTCTCGCAGCATTGGGGATGCCCCCAGTGCTGTTTTAGCTTTGCCCCATTCCCCCCCCCCAGTGGTGCGAGAGAACTCCTCTGCATACCGACGAAAACCAGGGTTTCTACCGAACAGTGGCGCGGAGAAGAAAAGCCTTTCTTAAGGCTATTCCGACGTGTCAATGAGAAAAAATTTGATTTTAATGGTAGAATCCCTTTAAAATAATTTCTGCAGTGATTTAACGATACACAGTTGAACTCACTTTAACAATTTGAGAGGAACTTTTTTTTTTATTTTTTTTTTTACTTCTATCCTATAGGGTCGCAGTGGTTTTGCTGAAAGAAATGCTGCCTGTGGTCGAATAATTTGTGATATTGAGATTTCCGCAAAGGAGTTAATCCGTTGTAAAAGCTACCACTTGTCTGAGCTGGTCCATCATGTACTGAAAACTGATCGCACTATTTTCCCTCCAGAACATATCCGTAATGCATACAGGTATTTTAGGCTTTTTCTTATTATTTAGTTCCTGATCTGCGTTTAATATATAAGAAATCTCTGCACTTGTATAACCCTGACTTATTTTCCTGAGATGTTTGGCTGCTTTTTCACTCTTCTCCCTTAGGGCAGAGTTGCATACATTTTTCTGCAGTGTCGACATTGAGTTAGATAGTCACAGAAACTAGAAGTTTACATTGTAGGATCATTCTGCTATCTCCCATGCAGGTTTCTCTCCTCAGATAGACTTGGGGCCAATGAAATATCCCCAGTAATCTAGTCTTCCATGCAGGTTGATTTCCATTAAAAGCATTACTGATTTGCAAGGGCAGATTTATTATGAAGTAGGGTTGGGCAACTATGACCTAAATAAAAATTGTGATTAATCGGTCATTTTTATCTTGATTACGATTAATATTGATTTAGTCCACGCCTCTTAAAGCATAGCCTTTTTCAAGTATGATTGTGATGGGCACACCTCACAAGATTTGTCTTGTGATGTTCACTTAATGGTTTCCCGTTGGACCAAACACATCCGAACCAGAAATGTGTAACCCCAGAATATGCTAGTTGGAGACCCATGTGAGGTGAGCGAACATAACCCAGAAGAAAATGAAGACATACACTAGGTGAGGTGTTTAGCACTGGTTTTTGTTCCCCTCCCCCATTGGCCTCAGCTAATTAAACTCTGAGGTCTGAAGAAACTGCAGATAAAAGCTTGCAAACAATGTAAGAACCGAACCGAAATAACCGGTGTGCACAAAATCACATTGGATATTCGGTTGGTTTTGTTTTTTTCATTAATTGCCCAGCCCTATTATGAAGTAATTGCCACACTGTCTGAGGCAAGTAACCCTTATTGAGGAGGGGCCTGGAAAGGTTGGTACAGGAAAAATCTAGGACATTCTTTGCAACAAATTGGGAAGTTGGGAGGCTTTTTCTTGAGATGGCTTCCGCCACAAAAATCCACTTGGAAAAAATTCAGAGTGTAGTTATTTACTAGCTGTTACACAATGATAAGGTGCAGGGTTGCTACCACTTTATATGCTATCTGCGCTTGCTGTGTGCTGATTCTCTAGTATATTTCTATGGGATGCAGCTACACAATGCTCTCCTCCCCTACCTCCTGCTTCTAAAAGCTGACAGGGACAAAACCTATCACAAGCAGGAGGCAGGGCAATCTATTACTTCTCTTAGATAAGACTCTTAGCTGGTATAGTGTGATGAAAATGTGCGCCACTCGAAAACTAGAGACAGTTGTGTCTTGAACAGTAAAGGATTCCATTGACTGTTAGATGTGGTTGTGACATGCCGCATGGGACTGAGAGAGAGCAGCAACCAAACAGCCTTGTCTAAGAGTGGAGTTGGATCAAGCCAGCAAACCACTCTAGAGCATGAGAGTGGGTATTTGGTGAATTGGGACTATCATGCATGAGGAAGCCCCTTAACCAGAGTTTGTCAGTGGATTATTCCAAGTGGTTCCAAACTGCTTCCTGTTTATGCACTTGAGAAAGGGCATGTAAGCCCGAAACAGGGTGGTTCTGTGTTGTGCACCTGTTCTGACCAATAAGTTTTGTGACCTGTGAGCGCTGTCCATCGCCTTCTTCATAATCCTCCTGTTTTATCCTGGTTGGTTCCCAATCGGTGTCCATGAGACGAGATGCTCCCTCTTCCTGAATACAATACTTGCATACGTAGTTGTGAACGGTATCACAACCACACCGGGTGAGAGGCCCTTCAGGCCCTTCATGATCATCTACACTATACGTTTTGCTCGGTGTCCATTTTTTGTTTTGAGAAAAAGAAGTTTTGGGCAGCCGTATGCCCCAGCAGTCTGTGTCTGTTTTACACTCAGTTGGCATTATTATAGTCCCGTTGTATGTAATAATTGGGCCATGGTTATACCATAAATTATCTGTTTGAGGTCTTCAGAAATATTTGGCTTGGCATGTTAATGCAAAGCATGCCGTGTAAATGATCATCGCATTAGACCATTGGCTGTAGTGGTAAATGCCAGTAGATTGCTAGAATATTTCTCTCCTTGTTAGACTTGCCGTACACATCAGGCACTTTAGTTTTCAAGCATCGGACATGAGTTTTTTTTATTGGAACAACATGAAAATTGTTCCTTTTATTTATTTTTTTATCTTCCCCACACCACAAATATTCCATTTAACGATACAGTGCACCTCTGCGTCTAACCTTGGATAGGTCATATTGAAGACATTGAAAATCAAAATTGTCTTTAGTATAAAAAATATATGCTGACAAGTATATATTCAGCTCAGTGACCTGACCAATCTAGTAAACAACAACCTTTATAATGGAAGAGGCTGCTTTTACATTGAAAATAATGCATGGGGAGAAACTTAAATGATACATCACTTTGGCTCTTTGCGAACATGACAGACTGAGCGATATATTTATTTATTTTTTTTAAATGTAAGAGCCACATATTCCATTATAGAAGATTGGTCCGGACATTGAACTAAATACATCCTGAAATTGCTCTTGCCTTGCACTGGAATTTTAAGATTTTGTCAACTTGTGTTTGTTTGACCTCTATAAATTCAAGGTAAATGCAGATCATTATTTTAATGTGTTCTGTGCACATCTAAGGAGCTCTGTTCTAAGTAAAGCGATATTCCCTTGCAAGGTTGATAGGTATAGATTGTAATTTTTTTTTTATATACTTACCTCCGACATTTGCTATAATCCAGAGACTACTGGATGAGAAAAAGACATCAGAGATTTTTTTTTTTTCCTCCTCCTGTCTATTGATATTATTTATTTTTGGATCCCCGTTAATTCCATGGTGTTGTACGTAAGAAAAGTGTTTACGTATGTAATACAAAAACGAGTACAATAACTTGGTGACCTGCTAATGGACGGAGTGCTCTGCCCATGAGGACATGCAATTTGCAAGGGAATGTGTAAGGAGACAGTAGATGGGGCTACAGGCTGTTCAAGTGATGGTGTAGTGGCAGCAGGGTTGTTGGATGTTGTAGAAATCGTAGGTTTTCAGGTTGCTCTTTAGGGTAAGTTTACACAGGGTTTTTTGGTCCAAAAGTGAGGTGGAGGCCGCCATAGGTTCCGGACAAAAAACAGGTAGGTAGGCACCAGCATCCAGTCACGCACTCCGCTCCGGATTAGGCTCAAATGAATGGACCTAGTCAGGAGGAGGGAGTGTCTTTAGGCGAATGTTGCGAGGGGAATCTGCCTGAAGGAATGAGCATATCGCTTCTTTTTTCCAGGAGCCGTTTATTCCGTCTCCCGGAAAAAAGAACTGACTGGCTCCCATTGATTTCAATGATTTCAATGGGAGCCGTCTTTTTGGTCAGGATTTCGAGGCAGATACAGCCTCAAAATCCTGACCAAAAAACCCCGTGTGAACTTACCCTTAAGGTTGCGATTGTGTCGGACAGTCTTCTGTATTGCGGTAGTGAGTTATAGAGCCTACGGGATGTACGGAGGTAATCTAGCTGATGGTTGGTGATGCGAAGAGCAGATAAGAGTAATGCTTGTTTAGAGGCGCCATGTATTTCTGTATTTCAGACCTTTTAAGTTCTGTACCTAAAACACATTGTATAATGAACAGAAGGGCACTAACCCCTAGAACACTGCATGGACGCCAAATATGTAGAGACTTCTCGTATGTATAGGCTTGTTGTTAAAAGAAACATCTGTGTTTTCTAAGGGGCATAAGGTGAGAAAATCTGAATGATCATTATTATACCATTTTGGGTATTTTGGCTGAATTGATTCTGCCAAAACGGTATAATAATGATAAAGGTTTATCAGCAAAACTGGCTAATTGTAACATTTATTCTAAAACTCCTGAACCGTAAATATGCTAAAGGAAGTCATCCACCATCAAAACTAACTGCAGTGGTGGCAGGTGACAGTGTCAATGTGCAATCTCGCTGCTGAGAAATTGTACTTTTAATCTGTAAGAAACAATTCGCTACACCCGGGGTGTGGCTGCATCTACAGAGCATCAGCATTGGGACCTATCATAGTGGGCTGTGACCACAGATGAAAAGGGATCCCCTGTCAGACAAGGCTCGCGTGTCACAGACTGCTCAGGGGGTCTTACAGAATTGAGGACAATAATCTGGTTTCTGTGGTAACTGCTACTATGCTATAACCAACCTCCATTCATTGAGTTTGTGCATATTGTCCCATGCTGTAGGACACGTGTGTTTGTCACGTAATCTCAGCAGCTCTCTGATGGGATTGTGCAGAGTGAACAAGCTTGTGATTTAGTGTTTTCTATCTTTATGCCATTGTAAGTTTATTGTGGCAATTTCTGATCCTGATGACCTTATACTTTCAGGTTAAGACTCCTGCCACTCCAACTCTGTTGCTTTTGTGGTCCCCTTCCATTATTGGTGTAGCAGCAATAATGACTTACAATGCCCGCACATGACTGCTCCATTTTTTTTTTTTTTTTTTTTTTTCCCCTTTCCCAGCCTCCAAGAAAAAACCTAATTCCTGGACAACCTCTTTAAGCTCTTCTAGGTTGGACTGCTAATCCTGAAATTCTGTTTTATGTAAAGTATTGAAGTCTCCATCTGACTTACTCAATGTGCTCTTGTTCTTGCAGTGATTCCTCTCAACTTCTGTACTTGCTGGAGAACACGCTCATAGACGCCAGGTTCATACTGCAGATCATGTGCGAGTTAAATGTTCTTCCATTGGCCTTACAGATCACCAACATAGCCGGAAACGTCATGGTAAGGATTCCCTTGACCATTCCTTGATCTTGTGTCTGTGCTCCTGAGGTGCAGGCCACATTCTAAACTAGAAAATGAACAGTAATGACATCGGTGCCTAGTATATATTCATGCTGCATTTTCTGGTAACAGGGGATGTTCTTTATTATATTTACTCTTCTGCTGAGAAATGTTAGAACAAATGATGGAGAGTGCGTTTTATTATTTAATTGACTGTAACTCCTACATGTCATATAATCTCCCCAGCCATCCAATATCCCATTCCATGTTGTGCCTCCACAAAATAGTTTGAAGTCTGTCTCGTCTTTCATTCTGAGATCTTTTATGGGTTTTTTTTTTCCCCTTTCCTCTTTCCATCCAGTGAGTGCATCAAATTCAGCTTGAAATTTCTAATGACTAGAAATGATCTAGTTTCATAGCATGTCGCTCTTACTGAATCAAGCGACTGTAACAAACTGACTCCGTTGACAGAGATGATGTGTCTTGTCAGTGTATTCATCTCTCCAAAATCATGTTGAGCTGGTTTAAAAGGAAAGTGTCATTTTGTGTGCCATTTCATTCCAAAAACTTGTTCCCCGTAACAAGTAAATGTCTTTCTGTATTTTGATGGTGGAATGTTTGACTCCGGCATTTTCTTTGTTAGACAGCCTTCTTCTGTATAGACCATGTTCATGGGGTAGCTCGTGCAGCTTTCCTCTCTTTGGGAGACGCTAGCATTGCTTGACAGTCCATGTGTCGTTTCAGTAGTTGTCCTGTAACTCCCGTACATGTGCAGGGCTCCTTCACTCACACACTTTCAGACAATTTTCACAGCATCTTTTGCAAGCGTTTTGGGGACATTTAGTCCATTACACGCGTTTTTTTTTTTTTTTTAAGTGGTTGTTAAGGCTTTGGAGCAACCTGTGGGGTGGCCAGTTTGGGTGGGTGTATAAGGGGGTGGATAGTCATACTTACCTGTGCCCTGTCTGCTCTTGGTCCCCCTTCCCATGTGTTCAGTGGCCTCAGCGCTTTCTGGTAAGAGATCGGTGATGTATATGAGTGATGTCACCAGTTCCTCTCCAGCAACGGTTAAGGCTACTGATTTATCTGTGGCCATAAGAGCCTCATGGCTTCCATAGTGCACACAATGGCAGAAGGACCAGGAGCAGACAATGGTGCGTCCGGGACAGGCGAGTATGACTGCCCTGTCCAGGCTGCCCCATAATTTGTTGCAAATTTCTGGACAAGCCCCTCGAGTCCTATAGGCCCCCTATATGTATAAATGCCAGAATAACACACCATTCAGTCAATGGGAGCTGAGCTACAATAGCCACTACTTAGTGTACGGAGCCATCTGCTTCCGACTCCATACGTAGTCTTTGACAACCCTTTTGCCCATTTTCAATACATGTTTATTGCCTCCTTTATATTGGTTAAGTGTTCCAGTTATATACTTGTACTTACTGAATATATATTTTTTTGACAGTCAAGGACACTGATGGGTGGACGCTCAGAACGAAATGAATACCTTCTACTTCATGCTTTCTATGAAAATGACTTTTTAGTACCTGACAAGCAAGGTTTTAAGAAATCCCAGCAGGTTGTGGTAGGTATTTCGATACCATATGGAATGAGTTAAGCTATGTGTCTGCTGCCGACCAACACGTGACCACCACTACATTCAGAATAGGGAACAAAAATTCCCTATTCTCCTTGTGACGGGGGCTTGAGTGGTCAGACCTCCTGGATGCTGTGGTCAGGTGATTACTCTTAATGATGGAAATACCCCTATCAAAGTTATATAACCCCCAGCTAGTAAAGTCGTACTGTGTAGTATCAGATTGCTATAGCTGGTTGGGCAGCAGAAAAGGTATTAGGGACGTATGTAAAGTGATAACTACATTACGTGTGCAAGTCACTACTAAGTCCTGATGGTCAAAGGAGGACCAATGTGCAATAAATAGGTGTCTCTAATAAATTGTCCATTCAATGTATATTTTATTTTTGCTTTTTGAGCTGATAAAGAATAGCATTTTGTTGTTCACAGCCATGTCAACAGATTATATATGATCATGTCCGCTCAATATCAACCTATTTATCATGCTTACATGAGGCTAGGTTAACAGAGTGCAGAGAATCGGATCATTTTCCCTTCAACACGCATAAAGATATCCTGTCACTATAACAGACCTCAGTGTGGGTGCCTAATACCGATAAATTATGCCGTGTAAAGTCATTGACTCAAGTGCCAAACAAGGCACACTTATTTTCAGGTGTCATGGACTATACATCACTTTTATCCACTTTAGCATTGCTGACTGGCTCATGTCACTTATGTATCCCACAGAACCAGAAAGGTATTTTTTTATCTCGGCCCTCTACTTGGTACTTTAGGGGTCGTCATTCACCTCTATGAGTTTATTATACCAATGCCTTTCAGTGGCCTATTAAGTTGTCTTAAATAGTCATTGTTAGGTTAATTCCACAGCTTGTTCACTATCTATTCATGGCTCGTCATGATGGTCAGGTCATTACATTGGGGGAGCAGGTTGTTACTTATGTACAACGTAAATTTTGGTAATGTATACATATGAGCATTTTGAGCAATCGACAACTTACAGCTATAACACTCCTTACTGATGTGTTTGTGTATGCATTGTAGGCTGACGATGATGAGGATGTGGACGCCGATCAAAATAAAAACAAGAAAGGTCGTCGGAAGGCTGCTTATGCAGGGGGGTTAGTCCTGGACCCAAAAGTTGGTGAGATGTTCTTTCTTTCTCTTTTTTTAATTTTCTTTCAGTTTTGTTTAGAAAAATATAAATATTAAAATAATAATAATTATTATTAGAGATGAGCAAATATACTCGATCCAATACCTGCGCCGCATGGCATCCGGTACAAAAACTTTTGGGGCATCAAATTTTTATTGCCCCTCCCACGTTCCCTGGCGCCGGGAGCTATGCGGCGCAGGTATTCGATTGAGTATATTCGCTCATCTCTAATAATAATTATTTTATTATGTGATGTTTTGTGTCAAAAAGACTGACTAATTATAGGAAAGGTACTCATATTGGCTAACCATAAAAAGAGATTTGCAGGCTTTGCTGTCCCATCATGAGTACAAAAGTACTTGACATTGCATAATGTTCCATAAGTATAGCTTAGGGATTACAGATATGGTTCCATCAGGAAAAACACTGATCCTTTAGATCATCTGCCCTTCTAAATTTGGATGTACAGATGGAACAACTCTTTTGAGGCTGGGTTCATGTTAGGTGGACTATCCGTACTCTCCTGTTGTTAAACTTCTGCAAGCTATTGTAGCATAATGAATGCGATGTCTCTGGATCTCATCCACACGCTGCGACTAAAACTTTTGGCACAAAGTGACCACTGCTGTGGGTTCTCTTTATGCTGTAGAAGACCAGTAGTGATTCTTACAGGTGCTCTACTATAAAAAAACAAACAAACAAACACTAAACAACCAATTTTCTTTAGAAAAGTAGCAATATGTCTGCCATGTGTTGTCTAAAGGGGTTTTTGCTGCACTTTAAAGCTAAGGCCCCACATAGCGTCCCGCCGCAAAAAAGCGCTGCAGGAAAAACTGAAGCAGCGCTTCACGGTTTCTCCTGCAGCGCTTTCCACAGAAAGTGTGCAGAGGTTTCCTCTGTGGACTTTCTGCTTCAATTACACCTATATGGAACCCTCCGGCCTTTCTGTAGGTGTAATTGCCATGCTGCGATTCCCAAAACTGCAACGGCCTTGGAAATCGCAGTGTCTCCACTGCATGTATTTTATTGCATTTCACTACAATCCCATTCACTACACACTGACTGTAATACACCACGTTTTTTTCCGCCACAAGGGCCCCTGTCCTAAAAGAGTTTTCTGAGTTTGTGCAAAGACCGGTGTAAACAAAATGAGTTGTATGTGTCCACATGTTTTCTGTTAGGGATATACTGTAGGTTTGCCATCTAGAGTTGCATGCAGTTCCTAGCGCATTACAGAGATTACTTTATTGCAAGGTGAAGTACACGGGAAACCCATGACCAAATCTGTGAGTGGATCTACAACAAAATCCGCAACTTTTTTTAAAGGGAGTCTGTCAGCAGGAAACTAGGTATAAACTTAATCACAGAACCTGGAAAGGTGTTTCTACAGTTTCTAAATATGCCTGATATATAGCTACAGATAGTCATATTAGGAAAAGGGCTTTGCCTGGGAATCTAGAGCCGAGTCCAAAGCCCAGACGGCCCACGAAGCACTTTCCCCTTATTTGCTTGTGAATAAACCATTTACATGAAAATGGGGCCGCACAGCTGAGTACCAGAGGCTATATATAATCTGTACAAACACCACTACAGTGTACTGCCAATTTACTGCTGACAGACTCCCTTCAGTACATGCATTCCCTGTAGCAGTACCATCAGTCACTGATCATTGGCTGAGGATATTTTAGACTCTCGCAGATGTTTTGCTCTTCTTGGCTGGTTCTAGCAAAATAGATTTGTCAAAATGATTTTGTAATTCTCTCTTCCTCTTTAGGGTTTTATGACAAGTTCATCTTGCTTCTGGATTTCAACAGCTTGTACCCCTCCATTATACAAGAGTATAACATCTGTTTCACCACAGTGCATCGAACAGCTGCTAATGCTCAGAATGCAAAAGAGGTTGGTGAGCTGCATGGCGATCACTGGCACCAGCGTCTATACAAGTGCTTGTGTCCACGGATTTCTGTGAAAAGGCTGCGTCCTTGTAAATGGTCATGTCATACAGCGCACAATCATGGACATGGCTTGTATGCCGGACCACCTAATGACCTTTTGGATTATCAGATCAGACAGTCCAGAATAGGAACTCTCTTGCACTGAGCGGTTTCCCTATTGGGATGTGCATGTAGTATAATAATTTTCTAGTGATCCATATTCTTCTGGTATTATTGGTCAGTTCTTACGAGCTGTATCACTTGAGATGACACGCTTACGTTACATATACAGCGCACAGCTTAACTAGCTCATGCTTAAGACGACAGAACCTTTTTTCTGCAGACCTGCCATAAGCAATGGGTTAATTGTACTGCTATCCAGTTGATAACAAGCCATGTTTTCCTTTTCTGAATAAAATTGCCATTGCTGGTGGAAGCAGTCTGTTAGATTGTGATTTTTCTTTTTGGCTGCTTGGCGTCTTGCAAGATAATCAGCACATTTGAGCGGGGACAGCGGTTTAGGACAGATTATAGCTGCAAGAGACTAGCAAATGTTGCTGCTCGCCTTGCACTCCTGGGTTTGCAGAAAGAAGGAAGCAGAATTAAGGATTGTAATGCTTAATGCTTTTCTCCTGAATTGCTTTTTGCAGGGCGAGGATCAAGATGAGATTCCAGAGCTACCTAATTCCGATCTAGAAATGGGAATCTTACCTCGGGAGATCCGGAAACTAGTGGAGAGAAGACGTCATGTCAAGCAATTGATGAAACAGCCCGACCTCAATCCAGACATGTACCTGCAGGTAATGATGAGCAGGAGGCCTGTGGGTTGTAAGGATGATGAGTGCCTAATGTTCCCTCAGGGATTTTTTTTGTTTTACAGGCAGATTACGACATTCTCGGCACCTGCAAATTGTTCTTAGTATATGTGTTACATGATCAGAAAAACGTGAAGCTAAATCTTCACCAACGTATATCATAAAAGCATGTGCACAATGGAAATGAGCAGCCGGACCATTGTGTAGACATTATTTAAATAGGCAATTCTATTATAAGAATTTAGTATTTCCCCAGTTACCAAATGTCAGATTGCATTTCTTATGTTGTATACTGGGTTGTTGGTGCAGTGGTCATTATCAATGTGTAATCTCTGGGAAGGGGTCAGACACTTTCTGTGACACCGATACGTTCACGTCACTCATTTTTATCTACTTTTTATTTTGTGTTTTATGTTTAGTATGACATCAGACAGAAGGCTCTGAAGCTCACTGCCAACAGTATGTATGGCTGTCTGGGCTTCTCTTACAGCAGATTCTATGCCAAGCCTCTTGCTGCTCTGGTCACCCATCAAGGGCGAGAGGTAAGTTTTCACTTTTCTGTGCATTGTGCTTCCTGTAGGGGTAGAAACGATGACGGCTAATACAATTCCCATCACAGTGAAAGTGTCGTCCTATACTGTCGTTCTTAACTTCTGTTAAATGCAATGGGCGAACGATTCTCCAGACTAACTCTCTAGTGCGCATATTTTTAATGTATGACATTGTTCTTTATATTAAATCTGTAAAATTCATTATGATGTAAGATTCATCAGGCTTAAGTGCTGTAGCAGAAGAGACAAGCGTGATAAGGCATTGCTTTATATTCTTCTTTGTTAGTGTCCTTTTGCCATGGCAGTCAGGACCGTACCCTCAGTTATTATTTTCATGCTGGCATCTTGCCCAGTGCACCATTTCTTTAGCTTTCCTCTCTACATGTGTTTTGTTTTTTAATCTTTTTGACAAATAAAGTGCATACATTTGTTAGAATTACCTGCATTCTAGTATCACAAGAGCATGTCACCTACTCGCTTGGCATGTATACATCCAGGACGATCTGTGGAGGAAAAGTATTTGCCTGCCTCACACCATGTCTGTTCAGCTGTCTCCCAGGCGAGAAGGATCTCATAGCAGATGTTTCACTAGGTGGCGATAGATACTTTGAGATCATTAAACAATTAAGAGATTTCATGCATCTGAACTTTTGTTTTCACTGCTCAGGAGTCTTGTAATAAAGTGTGAAAGGGCTCCAATTAGTTTTTGTTTTTCTGCCCCTTCTCGGAGCTAATTGGTTGACTCAATCAACATTTATTACAATATCAGCAACTTCTGTTTTTTTTTTTTTTTTTTTTTTCTTCCCACCAAACGAATCGTCCCAAATCTAATGTATTGGCCGTATCATTTAGTTTGTGGGACTTTGTTGACCTTACAAAACATTTTTGGACGTGTTTTATCTATTGCCATTATGTCCGGCTAGGTTTCCGACACACTCATGCATGTTATTATATTTCTGAATTTCGTTTTGATCAACCCCTTTATAGTTTTATATTACAACGGGACAGACCACCCTTATTAAATCAGCTCCACCATGCCCTCCCCCTGTTCTTTTTTTGATCTGACCGTGACTATTCGTATTTACATTATGGCGGTAATCAATATGTCAGAGACGGTATGGTAATGCAGCTGTGCCCACCGCACACATATATACTGTATGGCCGTCCTTGTGATACATAATTATCGTTTCATAATTTGCCAGCAGATTTCTGGCTTGTTCAGTAATGGATGTAGCTATCCTATTCCCCTTTTTGTATTCTGGTGCCAGTCTTGGTTCTTGCAGCTGTCTTCCATATTTTTTTCTTTACTTGTCATGTCTGTACATCTACCTCCCCACCCCCTTTTTTCTTTTTGGAGAAAAAAAATGACTTACTGACTGAAACTGCCTCTTAAGTTCTATGTTTAGTTAAGCAACAAATATACTAAAAGATTAAGAGCGTGCGGTTTTTTTTTTTTTATAAACAAAAGACTGATAAATTATAGGAAAGGTACCCTTATTGGCTAGCCTTAAAAAAGATATTTGCAGACGTTGGTGCAGCTGTCACATCAGGAGCACAACAGTACTTGACATTGCATAAAGTTCCATGAGTGTAGTTTAGGGATTAAAGATATTGTTCCATCAGGAAAAACTCTGATCCTTTAGATCATCTGCCATGCTAAATTTGGATGTGCAGGTGGAACAACTCTTTCGAGGCTGGGTTCACGTTAGGTGTACTTGCAGTGAGTTATCTGTTCTCTCCTGTTGGACGCTACACTTGCCAAGTGAATGCGATGTCTCTGGATCTCATCTACGCACTGTCATTAAAGCACAAGATGACCACCGCTGTGGGTTCTTATGTCAATTTATGGTATAGAAGACCAGCAGTGATTCTTGTAGGTGCACTCCTGTAAAATCCACCCAATTCTCTTTAGAAAAGTAGCACTATGTCTGCCATGTGTTGCCTAAAGGGGTTTTCCTGCACGTTAAAAGAGTTTTCACAGATTGGTGTAAAACAATGAAAAGGCCATATTGTGTGCTGCGGTCCCTCTAATAGATGCAGATGCGAGGAGCCTGACCTCTACAGGTCTGATAATAATGTCCTATTATGATATGCCATGAGTACTATGGTTGTCTTCACTACTTACTCAGGCACAGACATATGGTTTTGACTACCTGGTTCTGCAGCTCAGTCCCATTTCCTCGTATGGAAGAGTCAATGCCAAATGGTCTCGGCCATATGTATGTGCATTTTGGGTAAGTAATGGAGGAGACATTGGCCCATGCATTCGCAAAGTTGGTACTGGGAGGAGAGGCCATCAATATCAAAGGTTGTTGCTTTAAGAGTCCAACCAGTTGGTGCACAGCATTTAGGGCCGAATGCTGCTCCTCCAATTATACTTAAGGCCCCGCTCCTACGGAGTAACGCGCCGCTCATTTAGACATGTAAACACGTGTCAGAGTGAGGCGCTTCAAAACAGATCCCATTGACTTCAATGGGTGCTGGTTTACGCGCGCTACACATTGAAATCAATGGGAGGCTTTATAACCCATTGATTTCAATGTGTAGTGCGTGTAAACCGGCACCCATTGAAGTCAATGGGATCTGTTTTGAAGCGCTCACTCTGACACGTGTTTACATGTCTAAATGAGCGGCGCGTTACTCCCTGGGAACGGAGCCTCAAAAAGGTAGTGCTGATGGTGCTTCAGATTGTCAAAGAGAGAGGAGAACAAGGGCCTAGGGTGCACCACCTCTCCGTGTACC
Source organism: Leptodactylus fuscus (assembly GCF_031893055.1). Taxonomy (NCBI): domain Eukaryota; kingdom Metazoa; phylum Chordata; class Amphibia; order Anura; family Leptodactylidae; genus Leptodactylus; species Leptodactylus fuscus. Next base: position 53,536,606 of record NC_134266.1, read on the forward strand.
ACACACAGATCTGTTTCAGAGCGGCCCACCACCCACATGTAGATAGATAGATAGATAGAATCACACAAACCACAAAGAACCCCCAAAATATTATGCTGAATAATCATATACCTTTTTGCTAATGGCTGAGTGACTTATTGGTAGGTTTATCCACATGGTGGCCCTAAATAACGGCGATGCTACAGTCTCGCTCAGGTGGGCTTATTGTTCCCCTGTGTACAGCTTTGTCCTCAGACTGACCAGTTGATATACACTGTACAGGTAAATAATCCCCCTGATGGCACTGTGTTGTGTCCTTGCCTGCAGTGACAGATTAGATTGTAGTTATTATTTATAGTTTGTTCCCAATGTTGCTGTTGCTGAGGCGCATGTCCTTGTTTGGCATGGTTTTTTTTTTGTTTTTGTTTACTGATGGTCCAATCTTTCTAGATTTTGTGATGTGCTTTTGGTCAATGTTTTTCCCCCCTCTTCTCTTGCAGCAGCTGGTCTAGATAACAAGGCAGAACCTTTTGGCTAAGCCCAGCAACCTTTCTCTGTTACATAGGGCATGCCAAGCATGTATGATAGATTATCACAAAGTTCTTGCTATTGGTGGAGATTTGTTTCGCCCCTGCCCTTTCTACTTCTGACACAACTGAAACCTACACCGTCTTCACAACTGTTGCATCCTTCCATTTTTCTTTTTAATTTTTATTTATAGCGCTCTCATTGTTCTCATAATTTCTGTACAGATCTGCAGTTCTCTATGGAGCCCTGAACATGTCCCTAGGTTTGTGATTGGTTTCCAGGTGTCCTGTGCTCAGGTTTCTGTATGTGCTTGATCCGGCATTATAATACATAATACAGAATTGCATGGATGGAGTTTATATTTTAGTTTTATTGCAGTGATTATCACCGGGAAACTCTATATTAAACTGGCCACAGAGCCCTGTAGGGGGCATTATTTGCATTATTCTGAGCACCGTCATACCTTTATAATAAATATTCAATTTCTTTGGAAAAGCCAATTTTATAAGTATGCAAATGAGACTCAAGGACAATTGGGGGGAGGGGTAAGAGCTTCATGTAAAATATGCCTCTTATGGGCATACCCTATTTGCATGGTTGCACACATGTATATCTGTACATCTAAACTTTTGACTAAAATATTGGGGTAAGGTAGTTGTGATGGTCACAACCACCCAGAGCCATTTTCCAGAAGCGGTTTGTAAGGAGGAACACAAACTCTACTTTAGGTCACCACCTCTGGGTACAGTACAGAAAAGGTAAAAAGTCGGGGCAACATGGTGGCTCAATGGTTAGCACTGCAGCCTTGCAGCACTGGAGTCCTGGGTTCGAATCCCTCCAGGAACATCATTTGCAATGAGTTTGTATATTCTCCCCGTGTTTGTGTGGATTTTCTCCCATTCTACAAATAGACATACTGATAGCAAAAAAAAAAAAGTACATTGTGATCCCTATATGGGGCTCACAATCTAGATTTTAAAAAAAAGTAAGTTTAGAGGTGTGCATTCACATACGTGATACCATGGAGAAACACATTAAAAATAGCTCTAGCATCTGGAATTATAACATGGAGAAATCTTATATCTCTATAGGGTAAGTGAGACCTACTGCCTACCTAGCCTGTAAAGTCATTAACGTAACCCCTCTCCCAATGTTACTAAGCCCTCGCTGTACCGATGTGTTACTCTTACTCTATTAGCATACCTAGCTATAGGGTTCCTCTGTTTCGGCTTGCGTGTATAAATCATTTCTTAAGCACACATTTTAAGAAGCTCCCTTTCAACTTGACTACAGTGTTATTATAGTGTGGTATTGCAATGAAATGAAATAGCGTCACTTGAAACAATAGCAAATATTTTAATGGCAGCATGTCGCTGTGTCATGTGACCGTCATCAAAGCACTAGCGGCATGCCAGAAATTTGTGCGTCTGCTCTTCATTATGCACCAGTTGTTGGACTATGAAGGTCATTCCGGCTTTGTCTCTCCACTCCCCCTTCCTGGAATAGAACGTATAGATAGATCACCAACCTGACAGACGTGCGGAGGATGGACGCACAAATAAATTCAGTCGTGGACAACTCATTAAAAACTACAATGTAAATGTAAGGCTGTGTCGGCCATGTTATAGAACCACAACATAACTTCAAAGTCGATTCTTTATCTATTACTTGTCGAGATACCGTGCGTGTACAGCATAAAGCGGATTCAAGCATACTGTCTATTGAGGAATCTGAACATCTCGCCTTATTAAATGTTATAATTATATTAATAATCATATTATTAATGTTATATATTAGAAACCTGGGCAAGTGGTAACATGGGCAAACTAAAAGCTATAGCTAAATCCGTTCTTCGGTGGGACTGGGATTTACAGCCATAATACAAATGGGGCAGCATGTACATCTCCAGAATTGTGTATATAAAGCGCCTAACTTTCCAACGTAAGTTGCTGCAGGTGCCAGACCTTCAAAGTCCGGGGTGCTGTCTTTCCCCTACGCAGGGAAGCCTATCAGAGACTTGTGAGTCAATAAGATGGACCGCCCACTGGACTCCTAAGATCACAATGAGCCACACATTTTGCTACAAAAATTAGAACTGTAATGGGTAGAATCTGAAGCCTAGCCTAACAGGGTAAACAGGACACTGTCAGATCTGAGCATGTATTGCGGCTCTATTTTGGTTCACCCCTTCTGTTTTCTCTGCTGGTCACAGACTGTGCAAAGTGAATAAGTCTGCACTGCAGTTCCTTGAGCAGCTGGGCTAAAGAAGTACCAGTGGGCAGGAATAAACCTTGGAGGGTGTTTCTCCTTCAATGTCTGTGCTCTGCTGTTGCCTTTGTCTCTTATTAGGTCTGATGGAGTAGATTAGAGGTCGGGAACCTATGGCTCACGAGTCAGATGTGGCTCTATTTACGGCTGCATCTGACTCGCATGCCGCGGGCCCCACAAGCACTATTATACTCAGGGGTCTTTTCAGACCCCCAAGTATGATGATCGGAGGCCCAGGAGAGGTAAGGGAACATAAAAAAATCAGTGTTACTTACCACTCTGGGCAGGCTTTGGGCCTACTTGCGTGATGTTCCAAATGTCACATGACCGGGGCCTGCGTCCATATGCAACGCAAGCCCCCAGTCACATGATGTCCCGGACATCATTGAAGATGGGCCGACGGCAGCGGAGAGTGCAGCAGTAAGTAACAGTGGTTTTTATGTTTTTTTAATGTTTTTAGACCCCCAAGTATAATGGGGTCCACAATGGAGCATATTACTGTGTGCAGGGGCCACTATGGGGCATAATAGTGTGAGCAAGAATAAGCGCAGGGGGTGCGGGGTTGTATTATGGCTTTCATGGAATGACATTTTAAAATATATGTCGTTTATAGCTGTCTCAGCCAAAAAGGTTCCCGACCCCTGGAGTAGATGAATATGTGGCAGCTCCAATTGCAAAACTTCTTGTCTGTCAGTAGAGGGCAAAGTTTGGGAGAATTAGTTGTTATATGACCACTGCTTCGCAGGGCTGGCTGTGTGATTGGGTTCGGGGCCAGTTCTGGGTGGAGTCAGATTTAAAAAAAAAAAAAAAAAAGTTCCTGGGGCTCTGGCTTTAAAATAAGATGATTGATTATTTTTGATTTAAGTATATATACAATTATTGATATTGTATAATTGGATGCAGAGCTTATTACAGATTCACTTTCGGAGCAATTCAGTCAGTAGCTCTTGTGAATTAGAGGAGATTGGCAGCGTCTGTCTGACCATAGCTGTCAATCTCTTATAAAGGAGTCTGAACCTAGCTGCGTTCACATGGAGAGTGAGTCAAATACCTCCTCCAAAAAACACCTCACCATACAGTCCTATGTGTGAGGCGTTTTTAGGAGGAGGAATTTGAGTCAGTTTCCTGACCAAAAAACTCTGTGTGAACGTAGCCTCAGGCTACCAACACCACAGCCATGCTACTACTACTGTATATAAGTGCTGCATAGGGTACTGTATGGGGGTGTCTGTATATTACACTTGGTAACTAACTGAACACTTTGCAGCACTTTTTTGGACAGATGATATTGCGACTGAAATAAATTGACAAGGTTGGACAGAAGGGACATCATCAGACAGGTCTTCACAGGCCCCACATTACAGAAACGCGACTGTTTTTTTTGTAGCAGATGCTTTGGAGTCGGGACCAGTTTTGGGAGGAGTTGGTGTCGGAAAAAAATTAAGTTCAAAGTAAGACAATTCTTACAACTCTAATACCTGTGTTTGACTGTAGCTGTCAGACATTTATGAAGGAGTCTGAGTTGGACCAGGAGCTGTAGTCTGTTTCAGTGGTTTGACTTACCAACTCCACAGCGCTTTATATGAACATGTAGTGATATGTCCACCTCAACTCTACTGAAATATGAGTGTCTTGTGGTCTAAGACAATATATTAAAAACCGACTGTTTTATGCAATTTTTGCTTTCTGGGACATACCATACTGAAGTTTTATTTGTCTTGTAATGTACAGTTGTTTTGTGGTCCTGTGTCACAAGGGAGGCTAGAAATCTGCTGAGCATGATGGCGTCTAGGTACGGTGCATGGCGTCAGTGATCTACAAGCAGCGGTATCCTGTTGGGTTATGTTTGGTATATTAAATGTCTTTTTACTTGCTTGCTTTATGACACTAGACAGGTGGATGGATGTCATTTCAGCCAAAATAATTGTGGAATTTACAGTCATTGTCACATTAATGAGTTATTTAACATGACATTTTGATGACTACTGCCCTTCCTATTCAGCTTTTTTTATGCAATGGGCTGTATATGCAGATGTCTTGTCTTCTTCTTGTCTTTAGAGACCGATTGAATGCAATGTATCTTCTACCTAAACCTGCCATTAAATGTCTCCTCACTCCATAGATGTCGGTGTATTCGAGGCTTTACATTCCTCCGTGTTCTCAATGTCTTTGTCAGAGTGGAATGTCTAGTGTCCTTCGTTCTGGACATTAATATTACCAGTTTGTAAGGAGGATCATTTTACAGGATAACATCCACGGTATGCAAGGAAATGCAACTTATCAGACTGGGAAAATGACATTGTTTCACTGGATCTTTAGACAACACTTTTCGTAGGTCATAAACCTCTCTATTCCCAATCATTCAGAGCAGTGGTTCTCAATCTTACTATTGCCGCCACCCTTTAATACAGTTCCTCAGGTTGTGGTGACCCACCAACCATAAATTTATTTTCGTTACTACTTCAATAACTATCATTTTGCTACTGTTATGAATCGTAATGTAAATATCTGATATGCAGGATAGGAAATATGTGTTATCCAATGGTCTTAGGCTACCCCTGTTAAATGGTTGTTCGACCTCCAATTGGTCGTGACCCACAGGTTAAGAATTGCTGATTTAGAGGCTACTGTTCGGCAGGTTGTCATTCTCTGATGTCATTCGTGAAGCCTGTCTTTATTGACATGCTGCTGTATATGGTATATAGACATTTTCTGGCTTCTGGTGCCTGATAACTTGATTTTTCTACCTAAGTAAGGACGTGCGACTTACAACAGTATTCAGAGTTACGGTATCCTCTTTAAAGGGATTCTATCACTAGAAACCCTTTTAACAGTAAATACACATAGGAATAGCCTTAAGAAAGGCTATTCTTCTCTTAGCTTTATTATTCTGATCCGCTTCGCCATTCCTTAGAAATATCTTCTTTATGTAAATGAGTTTTCTCGTAGCACTGGGGGCGTCCCCTGTGCTGCTTGAAAACTCTCCAGCGACGCCTCTGTCTTCCTCTCCGCATCCGCCTTCTTCTCACGTGATCCTTTTTCTCTGGGTCCAAAAGCGCCTTCTACGCATGTCCGTCAGCCATTTTCCTGCGGTCTCTCCTGTTGTCTAATCTAGTATCCAGTTGGACAGAAGTGGACCATCACCTGTCCAACTGGATCCTAGACTACCTCACAAACTGACCTCAATATGCGAGAGCCCTGGACTGTGTGTCTGACACTGTGATCTGTAGTACAGGGGCACCACAAGGTACAGTTCTTGCCCCCTTACTCTTCACACTGTACACTGCTGACTTTAGGCACAACTCATCCAGCTGTTACTTGCAGAAGTACTCCGATGACTCTGCTATAGTAGGCCTCATCAAATAAAAATTGAAGTACCGTAACTTTGCAAATAATCTTGGTAAAAAAAACCCAAAACAACAAAAAAAACAAGGTTCCTTCGAGGTTACTGACTGTGTAGTCTGATCCCGCAGTCACGTGTTATTCTATACGGTGCATTTGTTTAGTTACCAGAAAAAAAAGGAAAAATAAAAAGTAGTGCGACTGTCAATTGTAACCAGGAGTGACTATAAAAGCCATGGCAGGTGGATGTCGCCTCACACGTGTACTCTGTCCTATGTGCACTTCTAAGCAACAGCACAGAGTCTTAGCAGCAATGTAGAAATGGCAATGATTTACGAGGCTGTGCATGTGGCATTCGCACTTTACCTCAGGACAATTCATAGCCCCCTATACTGTATTCTTAGCCACTTAGTCAGGAATGTTCAGGACATATTTCCAAGCTTGTTTTCTTTGATATGGGAAGAACGTCTTCAAGTTATTTGAGTGTTCCTCTTCCCCTAATGTAGCTTTAGGTAACATATTCAGTTCCAGATTTTTTTTTTTTTTTTCATCCTCTGATCCAACCGTCTTATGTTCTGTTTTGTTTGGCACTTGTAAGTCATAAATCACTGTGGAACTCTGTAAATCCCTTTAATAAAAGACCACAGACACCCGGCCCTCTTCATAGTAATGCTTTTGAGTTCTGTTCTATATTTGTCCCAATGTGCTGCTACTAGTTAAAGTGCAATTCTCTGTATCAGACTATGATCTGGTGATGACCCCCTCCCCAATCTTATTCTGAGTGAGGGGGTTCTTGTAAACAAATACAAAATTTAATATTAGATGTTTTTAACAGCATAAATGTGTATATTAATTCACAGAACTATATAGGTATAGGACTATATAGGTATAGGTATTGGAATTGTGCATTGTGCTGTTTGTTTGTTTTTTCTCCAATAGTTTACCTAATCTCCTCTAAGGACTAGTTCACACGGGGTTCCGAGTGAACACATCCTGTCGCAGCTTTGCTTCGGATTAGGCCCAAATAAACGGGCCTAGTCCGGAGGGTGCTGTCGCAAGGCGGACGTCCGCGGCTAAATCAGCAGCGGAATCCGCCTGAACAAAGGGCAGCTTGCTTCTTTTTTTCTGCGAGCGGGAATAAACTGCTAGCGGAATAAAGAACACTAGCGGTCTGCATAGACATCTATTGTGAGGGGGCGGATTTTGAGGCAGATTCGGTGTCAAAATCTGCCCCCTCTTGCCCCATGTGAACTAGCCCTAAACTGCATAACCGCGTTGTATACTGGTGTAATGGAAACTTTTTTTTTTTTTTTTATAAGGGTCCGTGTGCCGTTTTGCCATCATGAAAATAAACTTTTAATCTTTTACAATGAATATAGGCACCCAGGATGTGGCACTTGTTCTTATCTGTGGTCACCACACTTTTGGACCTGTCAGTCTTCAGTACGCCAATTTCAAATAATTCGCCATTTCAAAGAATCGGAATTCTGATTTTTATCAAAACTGTAAAATTGCGGTTTGTCCCGCCCTGAAGTCTAAGGGCTAGTTCACACGGGGCACGGTATGGCGTATTTTGGTCCTTATTTTGATGTGGGTAGCCGCGTCAGAATAGGACCAAAATGCTACTGTCGTGGCTTCCAATAGTTGCGGCTTCCCCCTCCGGAAAAGAAAGGGCAGCTCGCTTCTTTTTTCCATAAGCAGGAAGATACCGCTCATGGAAAAAAATGAAGCTAGCGGTCTACATGGACCTCTATTGTGAGGGAGCGGATTTGGCATCAAAATCCGCTCCTTCTTGCCCCTTGTGAATGAGCCCTAATATATTCCATACAGGTCCTACTCACCCCCAATGCAAAGAATGATGAACAGTTTCTTCACTGTGGTTGTGTGGTAGGACGAACAAGCCAGCATCAAACGTTTCTAACTCTTACCCACCTACGCTAGCTCACTCAACTTTTTTAGTTTATTTAAAGAGGACCTTTCACCGATTTGTTGAATCAGGGATACAGTTGCTGTCCCGTTGGTGGAGATAGGGTCCCACCCCGTCAAGATTGGTAAGTAATAGAGCTCCACACGTAAACTGTGTTCAAGATAATTTATTGTAGCGAATGAGTGAGTACTTTCGGTCTATTTTTCGACCTTCCTCAGACTCTGTTGATTCAGTAGTCCAGTATGCATAGGGAGTTAATTTAGTTCTGCCTCCCGCCCGTCCGGGCCCGCATAGGGTTAATGCAGCAAAAGTTTTTGCAGAGATGCGCAGCAGGGAATTGCCTTTGGCGAAATGGAAAGAAGCGCTTCTTTCCATTTCGCCAAAGGCAATTCCCTGCTGCGCATCTCTGCAAAAACTTTTGCTGCATTAACCCTATGCGGGCCCGGACGGGCGGGAGGCAGAACTAAATTAACTCCCTATGCATACTGGACTACTGAATCAACAGAGTCTGAGGAAGGTCGAAAAATAGACCGAAAGTACTCACTCATTCGCTACAATAAATTATCTTTTCACCGATTTGGGCACAGGCAGTTCCATATACTGCTGGAAAGCCGACAGTGAGCTGAATTCAGCGCACTATCAGCTTTCCCGATCTGTGCCCCGGGTAAAGCGCTATCGGTACCGTAGCGCTTTACAGTCAGAAGGGCGTTCCTGACAGTCTGTCAGGAACATCCTTCTCCACAGCAGCGCCTATCGCGCTGTGCTGTCTGAGCGGGGAGGAACGCCCCCCCTCTCTGCTCACAGTGCTCATCCATAGACGAGTATTATCAGGAGGGGAGGGGGGCGTTCCTCCCCGCTCACACTGTACAGCGTGATAGGCACTGCTGTATATGGAACTGCCTGTGCCCAATCTGATGAAAGGTCCTCTTTAAGCAAAATCATTACAATTGAAAATCTTTGCTTGAAAAAAATGGACATTTTTAATTTTTAGCCAAAATCAAATAAATGAAAATAAACAGGTGCCGTTACAGGCAATGCATGGACCTATGTGAACAGACCCTTAGTAAATGTGGGTGCGCCACAAGGTTATTCTCTGGCAGTTTTTAACTTCCTTCCCGTCTTTCGCTATACCTTTTGAAATAAAGGTTTCCTATATAGATTGATGGCATTCCAGGATCAAGTAAATCTCATTTACTGTCCTGTGATGTTAATGACATCTGACGTTGTTACAGGATTACATTTGGCTTAGGTCAAGTGAGCACATTGTCTGCCATAAAGGAATGGGAATCCCTATCATGTCTTGTCCACCCCAAGAATGATTGAGTGACTCATTGACACAGTTACGTTAGGGTTAGTGTTTTTTCTTTATTAGCTGTCCTGTCCTTTAGCTCTGGCTCTTCACCCGCACTGTTGTCTTTGAGACAAGTATCCCGAGGCTGGTATGTTTATTAATGACAGGCTGCCATGTCCTTGAACCCCCTTTTTAAATGGAAGAATGAGAAACCTTAAAAGCGGCTTAAGTGTCTGTTCCTTGGCAGCTGGCAGAAAAGTGATCTGATACTTGGTCATCCCTCTGTCCTCCCTTCCCAGGTGTCAACATGCCAGTACCATGTAGCCCTGCCATTTTCAGTAGCACATTCGCGTGGCGGGGGTCATAAAGTCAGCAGACAAAGCCATCATTCATGGGGCCCGCTGGCTCTGTCACTGACTATTGGAATGGCTGACAAGATGTTCTAAACCGAATACAGTCTTATTTTATACATTATATTGACTTTCAGTTTCTTAGCTCTATGTATGGTATAGATTTGTTGTAAAATATTATTTTAAAGGGAATATGACTCCAGGAATTACCTGTTAATGCTGTTTTTTATGTTAAACATAATGTTAAAGAATTTTTTTGTTCTGTTGTTTTTAATATTCCACATCCATATCTATATATAAAAAGAAAATATCCTACGAACCTTGCAGTTCAAATTTTGCCGCTAAGCCTTAAAAACTCGGCGAGTTCCTGTTTCCAATAAAAGGACCATGGGCCAGACACAGTGGTGGAGCAGACCCTAGTCACATGTATGGGAGAGTTTTCTAGACATGCTCTGTGACCCGTGTACAGAGCGGAGTACATAAGCTGTGAAATCTCCTGTCACTGGTGGATTCTGTGTCTTATCTACATATACATGATAGCTGTGATTACCAGTGTGCTGTAAGTGAGATGACTGCTGCAAAAATAAAAAATCTGCAGAAAATGGGAAGTCTCAGCATACTGTATGGCCTAGTGGGCAGTGTCGGAATTACATGATTTTTAGTTTTTTTTTTTTTTTTTTTTTTTTTTTTTTTTATTATTATTATTTTCTTGAATTATATTAACATGGGAAAATTTAAAAAACCTAACCAAAAATATGTTTAAAATAATTAATAAAAATAAGTAATTTTCTAGCGACACTTTGCCTTTAAATTCTCAGATGCAACAGACATCTGGAGCCGGTTTGGATTTTTCTTTTCCTTCACTCAACCACTGCAAGTTACTGTAGGTTCATTTTAACAAAGTGGTCAAGACGATTGTCTTTGGAGGATCAAAACTACAAGTTTGCCGCAGCTGCCTGCTTTGTCAAAACAGAAGCTCCTCTTGGGGTTAAAGGTTGACAAAAGCTGTGACTAACTTGAGAGGATTGATGTTAGCAAATCTAATTTGCTGGAAAGGGCAATTAGTTCAGTCACTTATGCAAAAATTTCCCCCTCTTTTCCGTCATGATGAAGTCAATGGGATAAGTTAATGCTAAGCACATATACATGAGTCTGCCGCCATCAAAATAGCTTCTACACCGCTTATATGCGCTTGTAAGGACAGTTAGTGACACGGTGAACATGACTTCTTTGGTTTTAAGCTGTTCTGTGGATCTGGGAAGTGGCTGCTTATACTGAAATACATATGTTCGCCTGTGGTTGACATCTAATGTCGTTCACTAATGTAAGGTTCAACAGGTTACCAGTGTATGCAGCGACCACAGACCAACGCTGGTGCTCCAGCAGACGTGGTCATGCCAGAGATGCACCAGATTTGCATACAAATTAATTGATTTTTCTCATTTGCTCAATATACTACTAACATCCCCTACAAAATCATAAAAGTGTTTGAGAAAGGGATTAGAAAACACAGCGGCTTTCTTTCAGAAAGAGCCCCAATTTCTGTTCCCGAAAAGTGACTTCATGTCCATTGGTCACATGGCCATGCTGCAGTTCCATCTCTTTCAATTCAATAACAATATGTATGATGCACCGAACAACTGGAAATAATCTGTTGGAGAAACCAAAGGGGAATCCCTTTGTCTGGGTGTACTCCTATTGTGGTGATCGGATGGGAGACCAGCAGCAGTTACCTCCACTAACCACTGGGGAGGGGTGGGAGGGGGGAGGGTAGTGTGGAAATAGTATTGGTGACAAGCGTCGTGTGTTTAAAGTTTCCGGTGTGTTTCTAATAAAGTGTGATTTCCTACAAGTCGGATTTAGCGCAGTACTTTTTGGCACAACTAATCCGAAATGGGAAAAAGTTAGTGCTGTGGTCGCCATATACTCCTTCAGTTCAATGGCCATGAGACCAATGGATGTGATGCAGCATCATTTATCATTACTAGTGTAAATGATGACCGTTCTGGCACGGCCGATGGCCTTATCACCTGCGTACCATCATGATGACCTCTTTTCAGAAAAGTGGTGAGGACAGCACGAGAAACGAAAGGTTTTAATTTTTTTTTAAAATAAACATTCTCGATTTGTGGGGAGGGGGAGACACTTTGTATGACTTGTATGTCAGTTTTCAGACAAGTGCTCTCTGTGCCTAATGCAGGGGTTCACCCATGGTTGCTGACCCTCAGTACGCCCCCTGTTGCCCCTTCTATTCCGTGCCACAACCTAGTGTATCTATTATTATTGCTTGCTATTAGGAGTGTTTGTCCAAAATGCACAAACAATATTACAGTGACAACCTAGAACATGTTCATGTGCCTGTATAGACACATATATGTTCTCTGGAAACTTGGCGCTTGCCATCAATACATTATTATGTATACCAGTTTTCAGTTTCCCTGCAAAGCTGACCATTTATGCTGTGGGGTTGTTTCTCTAGTTTTATGTAAAATCTTACATAAGCTTCATCTTTATGCTCCGTTTATAATGCTCAGTTACCAAAGAAAAATTGTGGCCAAAGCTTACACTTTAGATTAACATTGGCCGATCCAATGGGTTTGCCGACAATCTGATGTATAAGGCTTGGTTCACATCAGCGCTTGTTCTCCGTATGGGGTTTTGTGTTCCCCTCTCCGCATGAAAAATACAGAGAGAAAAATCCTGCAAGCAGCGCTTTTCTCTTTGCATTTTTTGCCCTTCTCGAGCAGAAACCAAATGGAAACCATGCAGACTCTATTATAGCCTATGGGGTCCTCGAGTTTCCTAAGGTAATTGCTTTTTTATGTGGATTAGGTTTCCGTTTCGGGGTCCCCAAGCGGATTCCCCGAACAGAAACCCGAGCGCACATGTGAACCTAGCCTAGGGGATATCCTGGCGATATACATCTTATGTGGCTGGATTAGTCGTGTCACCTATATGCCTCGTGTGGTCGCTCACAAAATAATAATCTAATATTAATTAAGGGAAACTTTGGATAACTGGAATTTACTTTTTATTTTTGGCAATCTATAAAAAATACAGACCAAAGAAAATTAGTTTAGATAAATAAAATGTAAAAATAAAAATGTTTTCCGTGTCGGCATCTAGCTGTGTATTCAGCCGTGTGCTGCCATTATTGGCTAACCTGTTTTTATCCCTTTTGTTGTCCTTTAAAGCCGGTTTATTAGGAAAAGTACAGAACGGTTTGTGCTCTTGTAAATGAGTAGGACTTCTTGTATTTGGCGGTATTATTTTTGGATGTGTTTTTCCCACCCTTCTATAGAGTCCTGGAACACTAAGCCTAGTTAAGGTTTTCTCGGATTAGCAATGTTTTAAGTGACCCCTTTTGAGGGTCTTTTGTGCTTTGTTGCTTTCCGCGTGTAGTGGCCTTGACAGAACATAATTGACTATTTGGAGAAAACAATTGGTTCATTAGTGTCTTTTCTCTGTGAAGGCAGCGCGACACTGAAAGGAGGAATTTATCTGATCTATGATACCGACCCATCCTTCACATCTACTACTTCTTCTTCTTTTGTACTTTTACTTTGCAGTTTTCTTTCTATTTTTGTGTAATGGAAGAATCCTTCCAGGAGGACTCTGGCACAAACTCCTTTAAGTTTTTGTCACCCAAATACCCCTTTGTATTAAGAGGTGGATATTCCTTTTTTGGGTATAAGTAAATGCAGACTCTTTTTTTTTTTTTTTTTTTTTTTTAGCAGTAAATGACCCGTTTCGGGGTATTAGCAGACCCCTTTCTAAAATAAACAAAATGCATATTCATTTTGAGAAAGGGGAACCCCAAAAAGATAAATATTTCTCTTAAACGTTATTTGCCTATGAGCGCTTTTTCTCTCCTATACGCCCACATCGCAGTTAACTTTATGCGATAAGTTTACTGGGATGTGAGAGTTTAATCCACCTGTGATTTTTTTTAGTTTTACCATTTTCTGTACACTCGGGTAGCAGACCAACCGAAAATGGGCGCCTGGACATATGTAGTCAGCTCTGCCCGAACCCAAAGTGGCAGAGCCCATTGCGTACAGCGCTGCATCCGATGCCGGCAAAAGGCAGAAGTTCTGGCGAGGAGGAGAGTTATGATGTGGGGGTGGGGTGTTCGGAGCCCAGGGGAATGCCTCCGGGTTTCTGGGATCATAACTTACATAACAGAAGAAACAGATTTTTATCAGAAATGGTGGGGAGAAGCTTAGCATGGAAGGTAGCTGTGGAATAACCCTTTTAAGGCTCCATTCACACGGAGTAACGCCAGGCGTTTTTTGTGTGTATTTTGTGTGTATTTTTACAGCCGTAAAAAGCAGTCTCCATTGAGTTCTATAGTAAAATACACCTGTATTTTTACGTCCGTAATTTAACGTCCGTAAAATTACGGACATAAAATTACGGATGTAAAAAAACGCCAGCATTTTACTATAGAACTCAATGGAGACTGCTTTTTACGGCTGTAAAAATACACACAAAATACACACAAAAAACGCCTGGCGTTACTCCGTGTGAATGGAGCCTAAAGGCTATTCCAACGTGCCATTAGTTAAAAATGTTTTTTTCTAATTATAGACTCCCTTAAAAAAAGAAAAAAAACATCAAAAAACTTTAAAAACTGCATGCAGTTTTTCAGTAGCAGAGCACTGTGTAAACCCAGCCTAATTTTGATAATCAAATGACAGCTGTAGTCCACCAGATATACTACTGTATTTATCTAGAATTCTAGATGGATAAATGGACAGCTGTAGCTTAAAGGGATTCTATCATTAAGTTGCTATTATTTCTCACCTTTAGATGTCTTCTCTGCGCCGCCATTCGATATAAATCCCGGTTTTCTTTGGTATGCAGATGAGTTCTCTCACAGCACTAGGGGCGGGCCCCAGCGCTCAAACAGCAGTGGGGGAGTTCCCAATGTTGCGAGAGAAATCTCCAGCGCCACCAGCGCTGGGGTCAAACTTCTACACATGCGCAGTCGGCTCTGCCGTCGGGCCTTGGGCAGAGCCAACTGCACATGCCCGCGGCCATTTTTTTTTGTAAATTTGCTGTATGGAACAAGAGCATTGTAGCTTACATCTTTGGATGAAAAGTGACTTTCAGGGACAATTTACATCTGTGTTGCACCTGTTTTCAGAGATCTTGAGTCTGAGTGAGCTATGAAAACTGGCCTGAAATCCTATATTTTGACACCCTGTGTTCATGATCCATTAATAACTTAAATGCTTGAGTAAATCCATTGTGTTAATTAATTTTAATTGTTTTGAAAGTCCAAATTGACATCTGGGTGTTACCTCTTGGGGCCGTATCCCTACACACTTTTTGACACCGTCCAGTCAGTGCTGACTATCCAGGGACACACTAAGTTGGCAAAATGAATTTATTCATACATTTCTAGCAGAATAAACAGAGGAATGACCCAACATAGAGTAATAAGGTAAGTAGCCACAGAATGAATGCTTCACTAGGAATACAAATATGTACTAATATATATATGTTAGGCGAGGCCACGTTTAGAAGTATTCAGCCACCCTATTGTAACACTACAATGGAGTCACTTCTATACGCTTTCAGTATGAATCACATACACATATGCCTCATGCTTACGGGCATATTCCATCCTACAATGCTTGTTATGGGTCCATACTTTATATCTGTTCCCAATGTAAAATGTGTATGCAGCATTGCCCTTTGTATGGGTCGTGTACGGTACTTTTGCAGTATCTTATCAAAAGATGACCCCTAAGATCTTAATGGCAGATGGTATTGGGGAGTATAATTGTCATGAAGCAGAATCCGCTGCTACTGGGCAGATCCAACTCCTGACCAGCAACACACAGTTGCTAATGGAGTTTTATTCAACTTGTAATAGTATACTATGGGGTGATCCCATTAAGATATGAGAGTATTAAAATATCTCAACAACAGAATACAGAGCAGCTCTCAGTATGGCATGGATTCCATCAACAAATTCATGACCAAATGCAATAAAGATGTAGCGGTCCGGTAGGTGAATATAGACTTGTGTTTAATAGCTTGTGTTCAGCAATGTTATATGAGCGACATTTATGTCCATAGGATGGAGTATAAGTTGGTTTGGCTTTCAGTGGTCAGCAATCTGTGGCAAACCCCTTTTAATAGGTAGGGGTGTAAGCTTGCCATACACACAAGCCGGCAGCTGAATCGTACATACAAACTATCCAACCATCACTGCAGCTAGCCTGGCAGACCGGGGAGGGACTACTGAATACGCCCTTATAGAACTGAGCGAGCCGCCATTTGATGGTTCCATGTACTACATGATCTTGAGAAGCCCACATTGAAGCTTTCGGTTTTTAATTAAAAAAAAATATATATATATAAAAAAAAAAACAACTTTGGCAAAACCAATGTTTTAATTTAGGCAAAGGGTGCAAAAGTATACCAGCGCCCCGCTGTTTTTAATTACAGACATCCCCTGCCCCCTCCGCACATAGGCCTTTATTGCAGCTATCAGAAACCCTTGGCTGATTGATATGACGGTGGTGCTGTCACTCTTTAACACGCAGGCATGGGGAGAGGGAAAAAAAAAAGAATAAAATTGTCGCCTTTTTTGTTCTGCGTGTTTTAATAGAGTCCCATTAAAGCTGCATCACAGAATGAAATATCGGCATGAAGAGCCCTCACTGAGCTGAGGCCGGGAATTAAGAAGTCAGGAAATGGGCTCTGCTGCTATGCCGGAGAGCCTTGTGTGACACACAATCTCCTGATTGGGGAGATCATTACTGCTATTATGACTCGACTCGTGGAAGAATTTTAAATTCCATCTGAATGTCAGTAATAACCCTCTTAGCCAATTATCCTGAATAAAATCACGAAGGCATTTGATATAATAGGTGTTGAATTACTGAATAGATTTGCTAATTAAATACTCTTTGTTCTGCTGCAGTTGACATTACAGGGTAAGATCTTGAACAATTATTCTCAACAGCTGTACTTTGTTAAGGAGGAAAAAAAAAATTAAGCATAAAGTTTATTTTTATTTTTTTATTTTTTTCATTTTTTTTTTAAGCTTTAAGTTGGCACATTTTTTAAATACACTTGAAGTAGGAGGAGGGGGCGAAATTCCTTCATCCAATTGACGGTGGAAAGATGAATATGCAGGTGCTGCTGTGAAATGAGATAACTGCAAAGTTGACTTATTAATGAAGCTAGCAAGCCGTTTATAACCCCCTCAGCAGCGAGCTGTCGCCACTTCCCAGTGATCCTCTGTCAGATTGGATGGAATTAGATGTGCGTCTGTCATTGGCAAGACCTAAAGCTGTCACTGGTGCTAAATGAATGGCTGTAATAGCAACTGCTGGCCCATTGAAAGCCCACCTATGGCCGGCCAAGTGTGTGGTACGTGTTACCACTAATTGATGAGGAGGATTTACTTCTAAACCATCCTTGTTGATTGTTTCCTCAGGCTTTCTAACCTTCATGTTGAAAAGCAGTAGCCTAAATCTTAGCCTTGTATAGGAGAGGACTACAGTTCAGGGGCTATGATTTTAGCAGTTTTAGTTCATTGCTTATTCCATATCTATCTATCTATCTATCTATCTATCATCCCCCCTGGAATATTACTACAGTAAACAGAGCTTATATTACAATGGACAGGGATTTCGAAAAATTTATTTGCTCAGAGCTAAATTTTTCAATGGGTTTTCTATACCACACTGGTTAGTTCATAGTAAATGTATAAAGCTTACTTATATTAGCTGCTGGTCTCCTTTTCACTCTTTCTACTACACTTCCTCTGAATTTCAGCCCCGTGATATGACCATGAGCCTCCTGGACTACTCTATTAACACTACTGGTAGTCTGAGACGCCCCTTTCTGCTCTTTGATGGACTAACTGAGGCCTCCAGATTCCATTCACACATACTTTATGCCTTGGGAGGCCAGAGGGCTAGAAAATGGAGCGGCCCTCTAGCCCCTAGGTGTCTGCAGGGAAACTTACTGGGGACTGTATTTATGACTTCCAAAGGAGAAGGGAATTTACTGGAGATTTTTTAGATAATCTTGATTATTGGGATATTGTATTTATTTATTGTTTGTTAAAAATATAAGTTATAGGTTTTAGTATTTGCTGTTGAGTGGTCTGCATCTCTATACTTGCCTTCAAAAACAGTTTATATACCTCCCAGTTATAAACAGCTTTTCATATTTTAATAGTACAATTAAATATAAGAGACTTTGTAATCTATCTTATTAAGGAGCTCAATTTCCTTCTCCACTTATCAAGTCTTAATTCACATTTGCATTGGAGTCTCTGTAGGAGTCCTCCAACACAGATTCAACCTAAAATCAACAGATAGAATAATCCTGTCTGTGGAGTCCAAGGGTGTCCTCAGGTAACCGCTTTTTAAGCAGACCGTTTCTTCATCCTGCAGGTCCCCATGTGGACCTGAACAACTGAGAGCCGACTGCTACTGTGAACCTAGTATAAGTTGTTCTCCTTCTCCAAATCTTCAATCTGACCACTTGTTGACATTTTATCCTTCTCTGTATTCAACTTCACACATAGACCTCTATGGAACAGGAAGGGGAGGAGTGGGATTCTCCTGTCAGCTGGACAATTGATTCATTGCTTCTTATCTACAACCTAGCAGTGTTTAAAAGCAAGGAACAGCAGAGTGTAGCAGCTGCACGTTTGAGTGTCTTTTCTATCTCCCTCCTCTTTTCATAGATGAATATGTAGAATCTAACTGCCTGAAATGTGTAGAAGAAAACACATTTATTTAATAAGCTGTATTACATTGTTTCATATATTAACCTATATTATTAATTTATGAAAATTTGTTTATAACTGGAGAAACCCTTTAAGCTATGTATATGGTGAATATTGACTTCCAGTTTTTAGCATCTTCATACATTTCTAGTAGGATTAATCCTGCGGTCACACTAGGCGTTGTGTGACCAGGGACTCCGGTCCCCATTCCAGGACTTTTCTTTCCCCCAATTTTGGGCGGAAACCCAGCGGACCTCACTATAGTCTATTGGGTCTGCAGGTTTCTGCTTTTTAACTGGATGGGGTTTCTGGGTTCCCCAAGCAGACCCAAAGAACAGCAACCTGAACAGTATTGTGAACAGAGATGCTACACCGTACAGATTTCCGAAAATAAATCCTCTAGCTGTATTAGTTTGTGGTGGATAACAAGTATTTTGTAGACAAAGATTTTAGGAGCGTTGTGAGGTCCTCTCTAAAGTAGAGAAGATTGGAAACCTCTTTTTATTTTTGGAAGCTGCTTTAAATTTTGCTCACACAAGCGTCTTGCATTTTGGTTCACCACCAAGCCATGACAGATACGTATGCTGAATCTGTTTGATGATTTTTTTTTGTTTAGCCCTATTAACTTATAATAGAGCAGGTGGGCAAGATAATAGGCAAGAATAGCACCCAGGACTATACAAATATACCTAAAACTGCTGGTTGTGCTAAAGGGGAATAAAGTTGGGGCAGGTTGGAAACCCCCCCGCTGATATTGCATGAGGTTGCCCAGGCCTCACCTCTTCAGTTTGCTGCAAAGCGTTTTGCATTTGCTGTAAAGAATGCCGTCTCTTTCAATTGTGCAACTGGCATCGCACAGGCAAACAATAGAGCAAATGGCACAATGTTGGTGTTTGTTAGAGCATAAATAGTCTTGAATGTGATGATTTGTTTTGCAATCAGTCCCATATGGTTCTCTTGAATAAATCAATCTGCGCAACATCCAGCAAGTAACAATACTTCAAATTAGGCACAGGAAAAAACTGCAAGCCTACCTACTAATAAGGGTGACGTATAGATTTTATAGAAGGCACTTGTGGCAAGAAGACTACAAGAGATTTGAATGAGAACAAATGTTTGTTTCTGGCTAAATGTTTTATGAAATTCTTATTAGACAATTATCTGCATTTCCTTTGTTTGAGTTCTTTAGTGGCAGCTGCGCCATCATTTACAGTTGTGTGTTCCCGTCCTCTGAATAGGAACACGTTGCGCTTTATATCATTCGCCCACATCCCGGTGTTCTCCTTCGAAGTTTTAGCTTCAACAACCTACATGTTTATATCCTCCCCCCCCCAAGCCGGCTTCTCATTGGTTCAGCAGCCGGTGTTTTTGTGTTATTGTGTTTTTAAGGGGCGGGTTCCACTTTTTGATGCACTTTGGTGAGTTTGAGGTAGTATATTTCTAAAAGCCTAACTTGTGTCTTGTACCACGCAAGGGCAGAGTTCGAGTTCCCTGCTCCTGATACCAGTGGTTTGGTGCCATGTTGGTGTGAAGGGTTGCATAGTCTCTGATCGTGCGCTATTTTCACTGAGACCCCCTTTAATATATGAAAACCGCCTATGATAAGGTCACATTATATAAAGATCTATAGATTGTTTTTTCTTTTCTTCCATCCATACTGTATCTATCTACTCTATCTGAAGTAGACTTGTTTGGAATAGGGGTTTTTATGGAAACCTACAGTATAGTAAAGTTACACTGCGTGGTGTAATTCCATATGCGTTTCCATTCTCCGAGGCCTATACTTTGCTTTTGGTTTACATTGGAGGTCTATGAGTAAGTTATACAGCCGTATGTTCAGCATGCATTGAACAGCCTTAACTTTAATTCCAAAATGAATACCTCCCATTCTCGGTCCAATGGTGCATTTTAAGGTGAAATCCTGTATATTAGGCAGCAAGTAAACTATTCCTTCAAGCTGATGTGTCAGAAGATGGTAATGTGGACAAGCAGAAGCACCCGAGTGATCCAGCCATGTAAATTTAGTCCATATCAAAGTCAGAGTTTTGGCAGATTTTGTGTGTGGTGTATGTTACAGTATTCAGTGGTTGGTACTTGCCAAAATTGGCTCAAGTAAAGTCATTCAGTGTTTGCTAATGGACAATGCACCCTATTGAACTGTAAATATCATCCAGGAATTGTTGAGTTTAGGGTATTAACTTTGACTCGAAATTCGCCAGGTCTGTGGATTTTCCCTTTGTACTTGAATAGGAACAGAGCTGCATCCGACACCGTACACTGCCGTAGCTTATGGCGCCCGGAGAACAGCTGATCAGTGAGGGGTCTAGGTGTCGGGAACCCCCATCAGATACTGATGATCTATCCTCTGGATAATTGTTCACTTTGACAGTCTTTACCATTATGCAGTATGAATAGAGCCCTAGATTTTGATTGTATATGTTTTTCTCACACTGTATAGAGCTGCCGGTATGAAAGGCCTCTAGGACTGGGCACTTTTGGGTTTTCACTTGCGTTTCTGGGAGTTCAGCACATTCTGCGTTGCTGCTATTATGATAAAATAAATACTGAACCCCAATATGTGATAAAATGATAATGATGGCGACAGGCATTTCCGCTCCACAATCTCTGTGATAGATATTCCAGTCATCCTCTTCTCAACCTTTTATCAATACGTTCAGTGAATTATATATTGCTTTCAACTGCAGGGAGGGGAGATAAGACGCACTTTACATATAATGTCCCTGTATTTCCATGGTTTTCCGTATGCTATTATTTCAGTGACATTATGGTTTATGCAGGCAGTCTTGTATGTAAATAGAATAATACATAAAATGTCTTCCCCGGCAAACGGATTCCCTTTATGAAGACTTTACAGCCCTTGGCACTGAAAGAGGAAAGATACAGTAACTTGTCATTTTCAATGCTTGATCAATAAAAAGGTGATTTGTTGCCAAATGCTCAAAATGGGTCTGAAAACCCCGTGTAATACTCTCCGATTCACTATCACTCCCATTCAGATACTACCGCAGTCCCTTCCTGGTCTCTCTCTCAATACTCAGAAAATGATTGGCTACAACAGTGACCCGCCCTAAGCAGTGATTGGCTGAGCGGCATATCCTGTTTGTACAGGAAGTAGGGCAGTAGAGGGCAGCTTGGTTACAGAACTGATGGGCTCTTGGTATTTTATACCTATTCTGAGCCTTTGGTTACCCGGTCATAGAAAGTCCCTTTAAGCTAAGGCCCCAGGTTGCAGAAATGCAGCTTTTTTTTTCTGTTGTTGCAGATTTTGCTGCGTTTTTTTTTTTTTTTTTTTTTTCTCTAAAGCCAAAGCCAGAAGTGGATTGAGCAGAAAGTGGAAATGTAAGAACTTCTTATATATTTCTCACTCCTTTTGTAGCCATTATTGGCTTTGGATTTAAAAAAAAAACGCAGAAAAATCTGCAACTAAAAAAGCTGCATTTCCACAACATGGGGCCTCAGCCTTAGGCTAAGGCCCCACGTTGCAGAAAAATCTGCAACTAAAAAAAAAAGCTGCGTTTCCGCATTGTGGGGTGACAGCCTTAGGCTAATGCGTTGCGGAAATGCAAAAAAAAAAAAGCTGGAATTCCCGCAATGTAATGGAAACTCAGCTTTTTTTGTTGCAGATTTTGTTGCGGTTTTTTTTTGAGCCAAAGCCAAGAATGGCTGCAAAAGAAATGGGAAGTATATAGGAAGTTCTTATACTTCTCCCTTCTGCTCAATCAAATCCTGGCTTTGGCTCAAAAAACCGCAACAAAATCTGCAACAATAAAAGCTGTGTTTCCGCAACGTGGGGCTTTAGCCTTAATGTTGTCTAGTGTGCGTGAAGTGAGGTCTATGCATTATGTGTCATAGGTGATATACTACAGATATTTCAGTAATGTTGTCATTTTTTTTCCCCACCAGATTCTGCTACATACCAAGGAGATGGTGCAGAAGGTAAGTTCACCGGCTTTCATGTATCAGTTTGTTTCCGTCGCCTCCCCCCCCCCCCCTTTTTTAATCTGCTAAGAAAAACAAACATACCGAACAAAAAAGGCCGCACCTGGCGAAGTTGTTGTGCGCTACAAAACTGTAACCCAAACAAACCGGAAAGCAGTTCTCTTCGGATGCCTATTTACCAATGTAATCCTTCCTAATGGATTATAGCTTCATTCTTTCTCTAACACAGATATGATGGAGCGCTGCTTGAAGCCTGTATGCGAGTCTTTCCAGCAAATTAGCAACAGTGTTAATTAGAGTTTACTTGCAGTTCCGCTATATTGTATGAGCTGCAGTGTTGTGTTTATTATGATTGTTTTTCTGGCTCCCTTCATCTTCGGCTAAATAGTTTCAGCATCATATACTATTCTGAGCATAAAATAAGCACTTTTTCTGCAATTTGGCTCTTGCGTGCTAATTCTTGTGCAGAAAGAATATTTATTTTATTTCAATGCTTGGTGGTATCAGTTGTCTAGTTGCGTGCTTATCAGTAAAATGGCACATTAATAAGCAAGTAACATAGCTACCGTACACAAATGCAGTATATATATTTTCTAACGTGTGCTAGTACTTGGTGCAAAGCTTGTTAGTCACAGACCTAGGTTAAAGGATGGAAAAAAAAGTCCAGAATCTATAAATATCAGCAACTTTATTACATTATCTGTAGTAAGTCTTAGTGACTCGTAGTCATAGCATACCAAACCTAGAAGAGACAGATGCCAGGTAAATGGCATCTAAAGTAAGAATTTAGTTGCCGGACCAAGACCTGTAAAGACATTTCCTCCTATTATAATATAGGATCAGTTCAGTGGGGCTTCCATATGTCAATGTAAAGCTGTTACTTACATAAGCGCTGCAGTTTATCAGCTTCACTGAATACCGAGCACAGCGCCGTACATTGCATAGTGGATATAACTTGGTATTGCAGCTCAGCCCCATTCACTTGAATAGGACT
The DNA here is from genome assembly GCF_031893055.1 of Leptodactylus fuscus. NCBI lineage: Eukaryota > Metazoa > Chordata > Amphibia > Anura > Leptodactylidae > Leptodactylus > Leptodactylus fuscus. Next base: position 53,560,009 of record NC_134266.1, read on the forward strand.
AAGCTGCAAACAGGCCACATGATAAATGAATGTGATGTCATTAGCCTGTGAAGCACAAGCGACACCTAACCGAATGCTACTTGAACAGCTGACAACTCAAAGCAAAACAAGGTAAGTATGACACCTTAATATATAAAAATAACAATAACAAATGAAGCAACTGTTAAAATAACATATCAAAAAGCTTTATTGAGTATCAAAATTGGACATACATGTAAAACACAAGTGCATATACAGGGAAATAAGATTGGAGAAAAATAGGGTACCAAGATGGAATTAGATCCCCATGTATTGCTGCAAGACACCTACAAAAGGTATATATAAAGTAATATGCAGTGGCAGTAAAAAATGACAGTCACAGACGTTTCCCACAACAAGTGGGGCGGTCCCTACACATATAACTATTGTATGCCAATGCGTTAGATAATAAATGAACCCTGAAAAACCAGGGAAGTGTGTCCTGAGCCACAAGTAGCCGTACGGAGCAATTTCAATACCACAAGCAGCACAGAATACCAAAGTATATAACACTTACCCATGTGGGTGGTGTGATGTGAGCAACCAGGGGACCGGTCCCTACTCTCCAATGGCCCGACGCGCGTTTCGGCACGCAGCCTTCGTCAGGGGGGTGTGTCGGAAAGGGATATAAAGGGCTGGTATATATATGCCGGCATATAGAATATTGCGCCAATCAGATTCAACATGTGCGAATGGCAATCGATGAAGCAGGAACTACAATGCCGGATATCCGTGATGGCGCGTGCAAACGATCCTCCGCCCAGAGCGTCACATGATCGCACGGTCGAAGACGAGGCTGGAGTAGTACGCATAACTGTACCAGACCTCGCTATCAATCGGCCGCGTCACGTGACCCCTGACGTCAGAAAGAGCATGCGCACTGGACATACGGCGTTCCATAAGAGTATACAGCCCACAAAGTTGAATCCATCGGTTTATTAGTGAATAGAGGAATTGGACCAGGACGCATTTAAAGGAAAAGTATAAATAGTGTATCCAAAATGTGTACAATTATAATAATTACCCATAACAAATCAAAAGTTACAAAACCTCTTATGTGAGATGCTAATTTAAAAACAATGTAGCCTTATAGTGAAAATAGAACATCAAGATCCTTATTAGTAATAGCGATCCATAAGAGGTCACATAAAAGATGTTAATTAAGAATTCTGCAGTGCATAACTTGATAGTGAGTATTAATATATATAGTCTAAAGTATATTAACCATAAAAGTGTAGTGAACAAGAAGAGTAATAACCTATATATCATGACTAGAGTCAAATTAAACACATAACATATCATGTATAAAAAATAATATACAAAAAAAATTTATTATGAAAAATATAAAACAATGTATATGCACCACAACCGAAAGCGGGTGTGAATACATCCAGAAAAAATAAAAACATATGGATGAAGAAAAAGAGTTTCTTTAATCCATTGTGATGAGATGAGAAGAAACGACAGCATACAGCGGCCTCGTCCATAACCCATATCACTCATGATTACCGGCATATACCATATACCTATAACTAACAAAAAATAGTATTAGAACATATATTAAAAGACAAAACACAAACAACCAAACCCAAAAGGAAAAACCCCAATATAAAAAATTATTAAAAGAAATACCATATAGTGTTCAGGAGATGTTTATAAAAAGGAAGCAAAACCAAGGGTCTCATTGAGGCCATCAGGGACAAGGGTGCCAAGTCTCCATATCCATTTGGATTCCACTTGCGCTAATCTTTTTTTGAGATTACCACCCCGAATGTTGTTTATTACACAGTCAATGCCACGGACGCGTAGCAATGTAGAATCACTGTCATGACAGAGAAAGAAATGTCTAGCAATCGGTTTGGATCTATCTGTCACTCCGTCTACACTGGCTGTAATATCTCGTACGTGTTCACGCACTCGTACTTTCAACTCCCGAGACGTTAGGCCAATATATATTTTCTTACATGGACATGTGGCATAATATATTACACATCTCGTGTTGCAACTGATCCTTTGTCTGATCTGGTAAGTTTTATCACCTTTACTATTACAGAAATCTGTAGCTTTCTCAATGTTAGTACAGGCCACACAACGGCCACAGGGAAAACAACCACTTTTTGGAGGACCTACCCCAAAGATCCTAGGCTCTTCTGGTTCATAATGGCTCCGCACCAGCATGTCTTTTAAATTCCGTGCTCTACGAGAAACAACATTTGGAGTAGGGGAAATGTATTTTGTTATGACCGGATCGCCTTGTAAAATGGGCCAAAACTTTTTTAGTATCCGAAACATTTCATCCCATTGGGAGTGATACTGTGTGATAAAACGTACCTTTTGTGAATTTTGTTCTACTCGCTTAGAAGAATGAATTAGGTCCGATCGTGAAGATTTTTTAGCTCTACTGTAAGCCTTTTTAATGGAACGCTGGCTATAGCCCCGGTCGGTAAAACGTTGTTTGAGGTCCTGGGAAAATTTCTCAAAACCTAGATCTGTAGAACAGACCCGTCGCATCCGAAGAAACTGTCCTATCGGTATAGCTTTAATGACCTGTGGGGGGTGAGATGAAGAGGCCAATAAGAAAGAGTTTACAGCAGTTCCTTTCCTGTAAATTTCAGTTTGTAGGTTATGTGCAGTGTCTCTGAAAAGACAAACATCCAGAAATTCAATTCTGGATTCGTCACAATGGTAAGTTAAATGAATATTCAAATTATTACTATTTAATCTGGCGATAAAGTCACCAAATTCATGTTTCGTTCCCTCCCAGATGATCAGGATGTCGTCAATGTACCGCATCCATGATTGGACACGGCACATTGACGTGTCCCGATCATCTGGGAGAAGGTCCCTCTCCCACAGCCCCAGGAACAAATTAGCATATGAGGGGGCACATGCCGCCCCCATCGCTGTTCCCTGGAGCTGCAGGTAGAAGGACCCTTTAAAGGTGAAAAAATTATGTGTAAGGATATATTCCAATAGGGTAATTAGAAACTCACATAACTCCGGTGGAAAGTTGCTTGTACCGAGAAAAAATCTGCTCGCCCTTAAACCGTCTTCATGGCGGATATTTGTGTATAAGGATTCTACATCACAAGTTGTTAATAGTGTGTTTTCGTCCAATGGTAAACCGTCAATTTGTTTCAGAAGGTCACTGGTATCACGTAAAAACGAGGGTAAGGTTTCAACTAGTTGTTTTAAATAAAAATCGATAAACCGGCATACATGCTCAAACGGACCATTTACTCCGGAGATTATCGGTCTACCGGGAGGTACAGTTGGATTCTTATGTACTTTTGGTAAAAGATAAAATGTCGGTACTGATGGCTCTTCAACTCTCAGACTATTAAAAACTGAACAGCTGATCTGTGTAGGTCCTGGCTATCAGACCTCCGCCGATCAGATATTGATGGCCCTTCTTAGGATAGCCCTTTAAGGTCATCGGTATGGTCATGGGATATGTCTGTATACTGTTTTTGGAATGCTCAGCAGGAAGCAAGCCATGATTTCAATGGCCCCTAAGAAGTTATTCACCTACTCTCTATTATTAACACCTTTTAAGCCTTCGTTGGGCTGATAACTTTCTGTGTGCATGAGCTGATAGGTGGGAAATATACAGTGAAGGGAATGTATGTGATGTGTTCTATCTCCCCCATATGTAACTACTATCATCTCAGTACAGAGCACATTACGGTGATAAACAACCTTTGCTATAGATGTCACTTTTGTAGATTTGAAGAAAACCCACTTAGAAGGGTTATGCAGATGACATAGTTGGTGCAATGGGGGCGGGCCTTCAGCTCTCTGGAGCACTGCGTGTGATGCTCATGTAGCATGGGTGATGTCAGCAGTGGGAGGATCAACTCTCGCTGCACAGAAACTGATGTCACTTAAGAGAAAATCTACACCAGCTCATAGATTTGACTTTCTGGCACATGGGCAAGATGAAATTCAACAATTTTATTAAGACCCCTGTTCAACACAAGCATGTAAATCTTGCCCACTGAAGCCCAATAGTATGCTTTATACCTAGAATGTGACACGCTTGTGTGGATAAAATTATTTCCCTTATTTGACATTAACTTCTTGCTTTTTTTTGTTCTATGGCCTAGATGAATCTGGAGGTGATATACGGTGACACAGACTCCATCATGATCAACACAAATTGTAACAACCTTGAAGAAGTGTTCAAGCTGGGGAATAAGGTTTGTATTTGCTCTTTTAGGTTAGGACTACACAGACATATTTTCCTATTGGAGTGTCATGGCCAGTGGCCTGTTTTTCTCCCTTTTTCCCCCCGGATTCTCTCAGCAACATGCTCAAGTACAGTATAAGATCTTAGTTATACAGAACCTTATTATAGCCCCTACAGAAGTCTAAGAACTTATACGGAGAATTACACAACCATACATATGAAGACTGTATGAAAGAAGAAAGTTGAAGTTGTGTACTTTGTGCATTGGTCCAGATTTAAAGAGGACCTTTCACCATATCTGGGCACAGGCAGTGTTATATACTGCCAGAAAGCTGACAGTGCGCTGAATTCAGCGCACTGTCGGCTTTCCCGATCCGTGCCCGGTGTAAAGCGCTATCGGTACCGTAGCGCTTTACAGTAAGAAGGGCGTTTCTGACCATTAGCCAGAGACGTCCTTCTGCCTCGCGGCGCCAATCGCGCTGTGCTGTGGAGCCGGGAGGAACGCCCCCTCCCTCTGCTCACACAGCTTGTCTGTAGACTAGCATTATCAGGAGAGGGAGGGGGCGTTCCTCCCGGCTCCACAGCACAGCGCGATTGGCGCCGCAAGGCAGAAGGACGTCTCTGGCTAATGGTCAGAAACGCCCTTCTGACCATAGAAGAGCTACGGTACCGGGCCATAAGCGCTTCACACCGGGCACAGATCGGGAAAGCCGACAGTGCGCTGAATTCAGCGCACTGTCAGCTTTCTGGCAGTATATAGAACTGCCTGTGCCCGGATATGGTGAAAGGTCCTCTTTAAGCAGAGAAATACTGGATGTTATATTTTGCAAACTGATGCCGCTGGGCACAAACCTTTTCCCATAGGAAACTGAAATGTAAAGATTGAGAGTTTACATTTCATATCCACTGGCTAATACGGTACAAAGATAATTTTTTTCTCATAGGAAACTGTTTAGTTTTGCTATCACTTTAGGTCTGGTATAGGAGGTTGACGCAGCAGTTTGGGTTCTGATGCATACGTACACTTATTTCACCTATTACCTTCACACTGTTCATGTTAAAGATATTTTTATAAGGGCGGGTTCACTTCTGCGCCCGGTCTCCGCTTTGTGGGTTTCTGGCTTCTTCACGAGAAACTGGACAAGAGACGGAAACCTGGCAGTCACTGTCCGCCCATGAATGCCTTCTGGTCTCTGCAGCGAAACCAGTTTTTTCAAACCGAACACAAAGTCCTGCATGTCCGACTTTGTGTCCGGTTTTTAAAAAAACAACCAAAAACCGGTTCCACCGCAGAGAGGCAGAAGACGATCACGGGCAGACATTTTAAAAACTGACTGCCAGGTTTCTGTCTCCTGTCCAGTTTCTCAAGCAGAAGACGGAAACTTTCAAAGCGGAAACCGGGCGCAGGTGTGAACTCGCCCTCAATTATGATTTAGAATTCTAAGAATTAATGTGTTGTAAACATAGAGAACAATCCATATTTTCCTGATTGGATCCATATGTTATAGTCTGTCTGTATATTTTTTGTTTTCTTGCGTATTCTTCTAATCTTGAGCTAGGTTCACACTGGCATTAGTCACTTGATTCTGATCCGGCATAGGATCAGAACTATGGACTGAAAACTAATAGAATGACAGATTTTTTCGTGTTTGTTTTAAATGGAAGGTGTAATCCTGTAGTCTGAGGATTTATCTTCCATTTGAAAAATAAATTGAACAAAAGAAAGCTTCCATCTTCTTTTCAACATTATAGAGAAGGTTGACTGGTGCAAATGAAGGGTGTGTCATCTGCATTCATATTTCTGTAAAAGTTTGTCTGTTCTGAACCTATGAAGGAATAAAGAACTGCATTGTGAACCTAGCTTTACCAAAAGTTGTCTAGTATTTGTAAGCTTAATGCTGTAAATAATCATTGTGTCTTTTAGGTTAAGAGTGAAATAAATAAATCCTACAAATTGCTGGAGATTGATATCGATGGCATCTTTAAGTCACTTCTGCTCTTAAAGAAGAAGAAATACGCTGCACTCATTGTGGAGCCTACGGCCGATGGGAAGTATGTCACCAAACAAGAACTGAAAGGCCTGGACATTGTGAGAAGAGATTGGTGTGAACTTGCTAAAATGGCTGGAAAGTAAGTTGTGTTCCTCTAACAGGAGTGTGGAATGTGTCGTCAGGCAATTACATATTGTTTAAGTCAAGTTTTTATGTTTAAATATATTTTTAAATTTTTTGGGTGAGGTTTTTTTTCCCCCCAATATATTTTCCATGTTTTCTAAATATCCTAACAAATCCTGCAGCGCTCACACTAAACTGCTAAGGGCTCATTCACACAGGGGCGGTGGGGGCAGATTTCGACACAGAGAGTGACGCGGGAGCCGCGTCACTCTCGGGTCAAAACCCTCCTGCCGCAACCATCGCAGTCGCGGCTTTCCCCTCCGTAGCCGGCTCAAAAGAATGAGCCGATAGCGGAGGGTGCTGCCGCTAGGCGAAAGCCGCGGCTTCTGCCTGAAGAAAGGGCAGCTCGCTTCTTTTTTCGCCTAGCGTTAAAAAACGCTAGCGAAAAAAAAAGAGCTACCCCTCTACATAGACTAGCATTATATGGGGCGGATTATGACGTGGATTCCGCTGTCAAAATCCGCCTCCATGTCCCCGTGTGAACTAGCCCTAAGGGCTACTTCACACAGAGTTTTTTGGCAGCGGTTTTGACGTGGAATCCGCCTCAAAATCCGTTTGCTAAAACAGGTTCCATTGACTTCAATGGGAGCCGCTCGCATCTTTTTTCCTCTAGCTAGTAGCGAGATGACCTATCTTGCCACGGATTCTGCGGTTGACTCAGCTGCGGCGTCTGCGGCACGAGCCTACCTCCCGATGAGGCCCATTCATTCGGGCCTAATCCGGAGCGGAATGCCGCAACGGGATGCCAGTGCTCTGCACCAGCATTGTATCGTGGCAAGCCATGCAGTATGTTCACACTTGGAATCCATTTTGCACCATGTGAACATACACTAAGCTAAATTATGTTCTTATATTGTTCTTTATGAGATTATTTCGCAGCAACAACCTCACTTCTCAGAACACTGATGAAGATGGCTAACTTGTATTGGTAGATAAGACACAGAACCCACCAGGCGCAGTAGGTGAGGGTGGACTCTGTGCACAGTTTAGAGGGATGCTTCTGCGGCCTCTTCACGACTTACCTTACACCAGGGGTAGGGAACCTTCGGCTCTCCAGCTGCTGTGAAACTACAACTCCCATCATGCTCCATTCACTTCCATGGGAGGTCCAAGAGGAGCAGAACAAGTATGCATGCTGGGAGTTGTAGTTTTGCAACAGCTGGAGAGCCGTACGTTCCCTACCCCTGCCTTACACGGTACCATACTTTTGTGTATTGGCTGTACTTGGTATGTCAGCCTATCTTTATTTATTTGAATGGGACTGAGCTTGCGGCATGATCATGTGACCAATGAACATGATGTGTCCGAAACTGCTGGATTTTTATTTATTTATTTATTTTAAGTATAGATAATAAAAAATGTTAAAAAAAAAAACAAAAAAACCCACCAACAATTCATGTATATTATGTTTAACATAAAAACTTAAGCAAACATACCCATAAGCCCCCATTCACTAGACAGACCTAAAAAGCGTCGCCTTGGTCTCTGTGGGAGACTTTAGGCAAGAAATACAACTGTATGCTTGCACTTAATACATCTAATATAAATGTATCTTCCCACATTCAGTTTTTCCCTTTGCAGTGAAAACCCGGATATGCCTCTAAAAACCTAAACAGGTGAAGATCCAATCCTGAAATCAGAGATGCCCCTAGCGCAGCCACGTACACATTTCATATGTCGTAAAGCAAATTTAATGGGGGTGCAAACGCTGTAAATTTGTTCACCTCCCCAAACATAAGGGGACCCTGAATTTGTAGACCGTTTAGGATGTGATGGTTAGATGAGCTTGAAGACTATATATGCGCACACGCCATTTGTATTTCAGTATTTCTGGGACTTTAAATCGGTATCTATGATGCTTATTTATGGGTCAGCATACTTATTTAGCAGCAGTTAGTTTTGCCGCCAGCCTTTTATCCACGCACAATAGTGAAATGTTAAAATGGACGTTTAGAATAGAAACAGATAATGCCGGAAAAATAGCATTCCAAAAATGCAGTGTCTCGCTACGGAGACCGGACTCGCAATAAACTCAAATTGCCGTTCCGCGTCGCGCTACCTCTCGATTTTATCTTGTAAAAAGCACAATAACAAATATGAAAATATTGAATGCTGTGTGCTTTTGTTAGCGCTCAGTAAGGAACTACGGCTTGACAAAGAAAACACAGGCAGTAGGGACTCTAGATTTAGTGGTATGAATCACATGTTCCTTAAGTGTTGACAATGGCACATCTGAGGTATTTTGCAGTACACAAGAGGGACAAAATACCTCAATTGTGCACATTGTGTAATAAAGGGACAACAAGCCTGCTTAAGAAACTTGAAATAATCTGTGTTTCTTCCATCAAATAATGCAGACTTTAACTAAATAAGAGTGCAGCGATTTTTATTTTATTATTTTTTATTTTTTATATGTTTTAAAATTGGGTGGAAAAGGTATTAATTATTCCAGAGACGCAGCGGCGTCTTACAAGGCAGCACATGGGACCCACATTAAGGAACGTCGGCTAATTCTCTAATGCGATGGTATTAGTCTGAAACACTCACGGTTCATTGTGAAATACGTATATTTAGAGCCGAAAGCAACATCACATCCCATCGGGGCAATTCAGAAAAACTTTTTCAAATGTTTTATTGGGGATAATTTCTACATTTTGTTTTTGATGGGATATAATCTAATTTTGATGGTAAATATAGGTCTATAGTATATGTAAGGGATAAAAAGGACTTGGGTATTGGAGTTATATAAGCATTCTAAGCAGCAGGACTCGATATTAAGCTGCAACAAAAGCAAATAAAATATTTGAGTATATAAAAAGGGAGATGGAAACCATAAATTCCAGTGTATGTAATATTACCCCTCACTTATTACCGTATATACTCAAGTATATGCTGAATTTTTCAGCACCGTTTTTGTGCTGAAAAAGCCCCCCTTGGCTTATACTCGAGTCAGCAAAAAAAAAAAAAAAAAAAAACATTTTTTTTTTTAGGAGGGGGGTCTATGACCAGCCGCAATATCAATGTATAGAATCTCCTATAAAATAGTGGGGGGAAAAAAAGAAGCTTTGAAAAATGTTTTTAAAAAGTTGTAAATCCCTCCTTACCCTAGAATACATACAAAAGTAGAAAATGACTGTGAAACAGAAACACATTAGGTATCCCTGTGTCTGACAGTGCCCGGTCTACTGAATATAGGGGATCTGTAGTGCTCCTGTTCCGTCAGGAAGGGGTTAATAGGAGCATTGCAGATACCCTATATACAGCCAGGATGAATTCCAAGTGTGGGGGGGGGGGGGGACAAAAAAAGAAAATAGTCCTCAAGCTCAGGGAAGGGGCAGACAGACAACCAAAACACCCCCTCCCCTTTCCCAGCACCCAGCAACTACTGCACCCAAAAACTCCGACCATTTTAATTTTTGAAATTTTCCAGTGGCTGCTGCATTTCCCCCCCTCGGCTTATACTCGAGTCAATAAGTTCTCCCATTTTTTTGTGGTAAAAAACTATAGTATATACGGTAGATGTCTTCCAGAAACTTCACATCAGGTGTAGCCGGAGTTGAGCACTGGAGTCCTCTCAGTGAAGTGTGTGTGTGTGTGTGTGTGTGTGTGTGCTTTGAGTCCTTGAACTTCATGTGCTCCCCTACTCACTTGCAGCTGATTGACAGACTTCTCCCTACACCCACTCAATCAAGCATCAGGGGAAATGTTCTCCACATGTTTGAGGACAAAATAAGTGACCAAGCGTTGGAATGGACATCTTTGTGCTACCCTCTGATATGGCAGCGTAGACCTGAATGATTCTGAAAAGTGTTAATTTCTTCTTTGCCTATTTCTATATGAAATGTCTTTGCACTGTTAAGGTAACATAACAAATTAATTTAGGCTTAATTACCTTTTATTTTCACCCGCTGTTATTCATCTGTGTAAGTGTAGCTTTTTATAATCTTTCAGTATTCGTTATCTGACTTAACTCTGCAGGGGCCTTTTAATAAATACTTCGTAGAAAAGGTGATCTCAGGAAATGATTTTGGAGCCAATAAGGGGCATACCGGCGTTGGTCAGCTCCGATAGAGTATGTGCCAATCAGTTTGTTCTGTCTTCAGTTAGTTTAGGTTATTACAGAAGGAAAATCAAACTTCTTTTCACCATAACTGGGAGCGACCCTTCCGTTCCGCTATATGGAAATACATAACACACTTTCCGAGAAACTGGACAGGGGACGGAAATCCGGCAGTCAAACTGTTTCGCCATGGACAGGTACAAAACGCTCACTGTCGGTCACTTTGCAAACCCATTCTAGTGAATAGGTTTGAAAGCTGACTGCCGGATTTCTGTCCCCTGTCCAGTTTCTCGGGGCAGAAGACGGCAAGCCAGCTGGATTGGCTAAAGTGGGCACGGGCACAGGCTCTTTGATGTGAGGTGTAAGTATTTATCTGCATCTTTGTTGTCTGACATATCAGGTCCACCCCTGGTGTCCCTGTAGGCTGATCTGCATATCCATAGAATATTATTTTCCCTCTTTTGTATCATCAGTTTCTCAGGCATTTTGGACCTGATAAACTCCTTTAGACACGTTGGCCTCACATTGTGGAAACCCAGCTTTTTTTTGTTGTTGCAGATTTTGCTGCAGTTTTTTAAGCCAAAGCCAACATTGGCTTGAGCAGAAGGTATAAGTACAATAACTTCCTATATAATTCTCATTCCTTTTGTAGCCATTCTTGGCTTTGTTTAAAAAACAAAACAAAAAACTGCAAAATCTGCAAAAAAAAAAAAAAGCTGCTTTTCTTGCAACATGGGGCCTCAGCCTTATACAGTAATCCCGTAAAGAATTTGATCAGTCTGCAAGTCCTTATATAGCAACTGATGGGACTTTTGGCTGCAGTGACTTGTAATTACATAGAAAGGCCGCGTATGGAATTGATCACTTTGCTAATATTTTGTGTCTTGAAACAACAGAAAAACTAAAGAAGGTGCCTTGAGCGCGCATCAGATGGCCAGTCACCAGGGTCTAATGGGAAGTGTGGCTTATTCATTGTTGTCAGATTTTTTTGTCTGTGGGTTTTGTGCTCTGTTCTTCTTAAGATGCTTCTGTATTTTCTTGGAGAATTATCAGTTAGCTTGCACTGATTATCACTGATTTCATTTGTTCCAAGGAAGGTTGTAAATTGTCTCTTTTGTTCCTGATGTCCCAATTATGTTCCACCTGCCTCCACTGACCTCCTTAGCTCCTGATTCAGTCAAATTAGCTCACTCTTCTGATGGATAATATCGCCAGCTATGGCAGAACAGCTTCATCTGCACTTCTTTTGTTTTCTGGAAAATCTTTTAAATGTCATTTTCTATTTTTCCTTTCTAGTTACGTTATTAGTCAAATCTTATCCGACCAACCCCGAGACACTATAGTAGAAAACATTCAGAAAAAGCTCATGGAGATTGGAGAAAATGTGGTAAATGGCAGCATCCCCATTAGCCAGTATGAGATTAATAAGGTAATTGTCTTTAAGGGAGTGATGTTTCCACATTTCTCTTTGTTGTTATATAATTATTGAAATATGAAAATCTATTTATACGGTATTTAGTGTTGCAGCTTTACCACCTCAGTGTTGTGCATCTAAAATGTCACCAAACTTTTCTTTGGTTTTCCGGCAGTATTTGTGTCAGTAATGAATATTGTAATATACATGAACACATTTTGGCTCCTTTCAGTGAAATCCTGCATTTCTTTTTTCCCTTACTTCTTTGACAGCTGTACCCGGCTTCTCACTGTGTATTATGTAGGGGCTTGTGTGTAATGAAGAGAACACAGGGGTGAAGGAAGACTATTTCTACACTTATCTCATCCAAACATGGTGTCATGAAAGATAATTCTCATATGGCACATAAATGCAGTTCTATCTGTGCTATTTCCAGAGATATCAACATCTGATTTGGAGCATCTGTAGTTACATAGAAATATCCCAATCCAGACTGATGATATATCTGGACATGATACAGGTAGAACAGCAGTCTCTGTGTAATATGAAAGACAAGTCTCCTGTTTCATGTAATACCAGAATTTCTTTGTTTTATAACGCCTGAAATGTAAGTTTGAAGTAACCCTCCTCCACTCTAATTTTTCCTTCATTTTATAGAAAGGAGCCAAAATTTGGTAATAAAGTATAAAACAAAATGTATTAATACTGCCAGAAAATCCAAAGCTGTTTTATTTAGAATAGAATAACTTTCTATCATGACCTAGGGCTGTTTTTTTTTTTTTTTTTTTTTTTTTAATGTAGATTGTGAGCCCCACATAGAGCTCACAATGTACATTTTTTTCCCTATCAGTATGTCTTTGGACTATGGGATGGAAATCCATGCAAACACGGGGAGAACATACAAACTCCTTGCAGATGGTTTTATTCCCTTGGCGGGATTTGAACACCAGGACTCCAGCGCTGCAAGACTGCAGTGCTAACCACTGAGCCACCGTGTGGCCCCAGACCTAGGGCTGTTTGAGTTATAGAGTAGATTCTCCTGTAATTACTGTGTGTATTGTATGGCAATGGAAGGAAAAACAACTACAAACTGCAGAATATGTCACCCAGTGACCCAGAGAGAGTCTTACTCCTTATGTGCACACACACCAGCTGATCCTGAAAGGTCACCTGAAATGACAGTGCCTTTTAACTGCTACTAAAGTACGCTAGAAACTTTGTTTTCTCAACTTTTTCTTCTCTACTGTATGTGTCGATGGAGCCAATAAAGCAAATTCGAGCTAGTCAAAAGATATTAAGGCTATGTTCCAACTTTACCCCAGCTGCATGTGAAGGAAGCCCTGCATGCGACCACTAGTGATCACACAGTTATGCAGGTAGTTACCACTTTGGTGGCACTTTCAGACAGGCTTGTAGTTACAATGTGGTCTGGCTTTAAAGAGGGCCTTTCATGTCCTCATCAGTGTTTCGGTTTATATATCTAGAAAGCCGACCGTGCACTGATTTCAGGGGGATCCTCACAGCTTAGTGTCAAAACTGAGCAGTAAGGAACACCCCTCTTTGACAGTACAAGGCTGTGTTAGAGTACTGTCAGGGAGATTGTTTCTCACAGCCTAGTGATGACGTTAGCTTGTAAGGCCGCACTTCTGACAGTGAAGAGATATCACTGCTGAAATGAGGGCACCGATATCTCCATCACAGAGGCACGTACTAGGAAAGCAGACAGAGCGCTGCACCCCCGGTAAAGTCTATGGAAGAGTACTATCAGGGGAGGTGTTCATCACAGCTCAGCATCATCGCATCTGTGTGTCTATCACATGACCGTGGACTGATTTTTATTCACTTGGAGTAAACAATAAATCACAACAGGCAGAGATCTAATAAGAAAAACCCAAAAAAACTGAAACTTGACAACCCCTTTAAAATTTGACGACCTAACCCAAAAGGGAAGGCCATCAATGTTTGGATGTCAGCATGAACTAATACGCCAATACTGTTTTTTTTTTTTGCTTGTCTTAGTTCACAACTGTTATTAAATAATGGATTCTTTTGTTGTTCTTTGTTGTTGTTTTTTTTTTATTGTTTATTTGTTTTATTTTTAGGCCCTAACTAAGGATCCACAAGACTACCCGGACAAAAAGAGTTTGCCTCACGTACATGTTGCCTTATGGATAAATTCCCAAGGGGGAAGAAAAATGAAAGCTGGTGATACAATCTCTTATGTCATATGCCAGGTATGCTGCTCTCTCTTGGTGCTCTACATGATGGCGGTGCTATAGAATACATTTCATATAGGCCTCTTACAGACCCCTGTTCTTGTGAATGCTGTGGAGTCCACTAGTCAGATCCCCGGTGATCAGACATTTATTATCAATCTTGTTAATAGGGGATACATTTCATTTGTAGGAAAACCCCTTTAATGTGAGTGGGAGAGATTCACTTAATAGGGAAGCAGAAAAAAAAGAAATTCACATTAAAGGCTTTTATCTGCTTTTATTTTGCTTTTTTGTTACAGGTAGAAATTTGTCAGCAGCAGCGCAAGCAAAGTTGTTGAGATTTTAACCCATGCTGTGGATTTTGACAGCAGATTTCACCCTTTGCAATGCAGAGGGGTAAATAAGGAACCAGATTGCCACAGATTCGGTGCAGATTTTCCAATGGGTCTGCAGGCATAGCCGCAGTGAAAAATGGCTTGTGTTCAGGGCAAGGATATATGTGCTATACTGAGTTTACACTTTATACCCCTTGCCTTCTCTGTCTGTATTACCTATGCCAGTTGGCACTATTGCTGATTTTGATAGCTGCAGCAGGAACCGTTTCACTTGCTTTATTATATTGCATATGAATGGTTTCCAGACATGAATGCTACATGTTCACTTATGCCAGTTTTTTAGGCCGGTGAGCCCTGGCCAGCAAGATGGTGAAAATTTAGTAACTGTGAATTTCTGTGGGCCAGACAACAGTAAAATGATTATGAAATGCCAGAGTTAGCACCTGTCTGTGACCTCTGCGGCGATCGGAAGCATAAATCTGCCATTCTAGTATCTTTAAAATAGACCTTATGTGCTTGTCTCTCTTTCATGTAGGATGGGTCGAATCTGAGTGCCAGCCAGAGAGCATATGCTCCCGAACAGCTGCAAAAACAAGACAACCTTTCCATTGACACACAATACTACCTGTCACAACAAGTTCACCCAGTAGTGTCTCGAATTTGTGAGCCCATAGACGGGATTGATTCTGCACTTATTGCTGCATGGTTAGGTATGTATGACCAGTAACATAAGATGCGTGTCTCCACGGAGAGTCATATTTTCAAATTATGATGAGAACACAATACTTTTTATTGTTTTGTATTACAATAATAGCCACAGAAAGTATATTCCAATTTCTTAACTGTGCCACACATCTTGTGCAGTAAGGAGCTCTGATCCTCTGCAGGTGCAACATGGAACAAAAGGCAATGATATGGTAACATGTTGACAGACAAATTTTGGTAATCTGTGAGGTATTCTGATATATTACAGCAATTTTTTTTTTTTGAGTGTTCTTTATAGATTGCTGGTTAGTTTGTGGTAAGGGAAATAGACTTTACAGGGACATTTTATTTTCTCATTTGCAAAACAGTTTTTTAGTCTGAGGCCCCACGTTGCAGAAACAGCTTTTTTTGTTGCAGATTTTTCTGCATTTTTTTTGAGTCAAAGCCAAGAATGGCTACAAAAGGAATGGAAAATATATAGGAAGTTTTTATACCTCTTCCTTCTGCTCAAGACACTCCTGGATTTGACTCTAAAACTGCAACAAAAAAAGCTGTGCTTCTGCAATGTGGGGCTATAGCTTTAGACTTCCTGCTGATTTTTTTTTTTTTGTTTTGTTTTAAATATGGCTGTGTGTACTCTATATATTGTGTAATATCTGTGCACACAGTCATGAGAAATACAAAGTACACCCTCTTTGATTTCTATGGTTTAAGTATCAGAACATAAAAAAAAAATCTAGTCCTTAGGTTGTAGTTACCAAATGTTAACACTTTCTAAGAAGCACAGCATTACATTATTTATTTTAAAAAAAAAAAATGTGTAAAATGCAGAATCAGAGCGTGGGAAATTAACTACACCCTTTCTGCCCCCATAAGAAGTAAGAGGGTAAGTAGCAGTGAGCTGCTGCTAATGAAATGCCCTTCATTAATTGATCATCACATAGTGTGAACACCTCTATCAAGTTTTGTCAGTTTGCTGGTATGGAGCATTCAGGTATGTGTTGATACAATTCCAAGGAAGACAGAACTCAACAGTGATCTTAGAGAGCCAATTGTTGCTGCCCATCAACCTTGTGGGTGAGGGGTTAAGGCCATTTCTAAACTGTTTGAAGTCCAACACACAAGACTGATCACCTCCTACTCTAGATGTGTTTAACGTATTGTTTTATTCACTGCCCTTTTTGACGCGTTTGTACTAGAAGGGGTTAAACCCCTTCATTTCTTTGTATTTGTTCCACCCAACTGTACTGAATGAATACAGTACAAAAACTAGCACTCTTTCCTCTAGGTGGCAGCACTGGCTACCACTTAAACAAAAGTAAAAACGTCTTTGTCCATTTTTCTATCTGTTAAGGTTTTTACCTAGTTTACAACTCCTAACTCTTTCATGTTTTGTGATCGTTTGAAAAAAAAAAAAAAAAAAATGAAGAAAAATATTTTATGCGTTATTACTACACAGAACGGTCATTACGTGACACTAAAATGTCCAAACACAACCAGAAATTCTCTTAGTACTTAGTAATTGCCAAAAATTGTTGAAAAAAAAAGTAGAAAAGTTTTTTTTTTTTAAAACAAAATTGTGAATAATGGTATTCAGATCTTATACAATGCAAAAAAAAAAAAAAAAGTATCTAGTCTTCCCAGCTTCTTCGGCGTGTTTTATTTTAAGACCATTACAAAAATAATCCACTTTCCTGAAAAAAAAAGTGTAAATTCCATTTTCCCTCTCCCAGGGAGGGTGTAAGATAAAAGGTTATGCTGCTGTCTATAGTGCTAAATGATACAAGCTGCCATGATCTGTAGAGTAAATCTGAAATAATTAACAGGGCCAATTGGCTTTGTCAGTGTCATGAAGTGATAATGGAGCTGGGTGCAGAAATGAGGCTTCATCTCGGCCAGTTCTCAGGGTCTTCTATTTCCATTGTTTCTTTTGAAACGATAGTTGCAGCTTTTCCCCCTGGGAGCTCGGTGTTAAGGTTTTGTTTAGCAAACAGGGGGCCAAAGTGCCCTCCGGCAGGTGGATCCAGCCTGCCTGCCCTTAAGTTGAGACAGTGAACCGTACCGCATTTTGGGAAGCTGATGTATCATGGTCCTGCACCTCCCTGCTGTGCTTTTAGGGTGGAAAAAAAAGACAATCAATGCTCAGGATAAACTGCTGAGATGAAATGACCTTTCCGTTCCTTTATAAACTGTATTTCTGATACACAAAAATAGGCGTTGGACAATTACCACCTCGGTGAACTTCTTAAGCTGGATGGGAACAGGACATTACAAGTATATTTTTCTGCTAGCAGGTTCTGATAGGCAAATTTTTGTTTCTTAGGTTAAAGTAATGTTTGTTAAAGACTGAGAATTGCAAATTTAGCAGCTCACTCTGGGATGGGATGTGTCTGCCTGTTATGCCAGATTGCTAATCTATAAGACCTGAAAGAGTCGCAATCTTTGCTAATGTCAGGTTTTTCCCCAAAAAAATAAAATAATGTGACACTTGTGTCTTTTTCACGACCCTTACCACATAACATTTCAGGAAAGTGGAGGACAAAACCATCAGCCCTGTCATATTTATTATTATTAATTAATGCCAGATCATTGGCAAATGTGATGACTGAAGTCTATGCCACCTATGAGATGCTGCACACTGTATAAGCGAAGGATGCTCATAAGGCATGGAATCAGGTACGCCAACAGTGGCAATGTGAAGACTGGCATTAAAAATGTATTCATAAATCTTCACCATATTGTGCATCTATACCATCTAGATCAGTGGTTCTCAACCTTTTAAAGCAAAGTACCCATGGGATGAGAAAATGTTCCAACTGAGTAACCCTAAAGTAGCAATCATTTATAAATGTTTTTAAAAAATTTTGTGCGTTTGTTAAAGAATGTTTCATTAACAAGTATGTATGTGAAATCCCTCTCAATGTCATCATACGTATTATAAAGGCCCCCTCCATTTCCCCACACTCAGTATAATGGTACCACCAGTGCCTCTACATGTAACATGTACAGTAGTATAATGGCCCTCACACCTCAGTGTCTCACATATAATATAATGACCCTCACAGTGTCCCCAAATGTAATATAATGGCCTCATCATGTAAAACAAGAACCACCACAGTGCTAAGTGTCCTCCATATAGTATAATGTCCCATTGTGGCCCCTCCATGCGGTATGTTACGTAGTGGGCTCCAAGCAGTATAATGTCCTCTACATTAATAAAAATCCCACATACATAGGGATTTTTCTTATAATAGCAGGATCAACCGAACCCACATTTTACTGTGGTTTAGCAAAACCTGAAATTTTAGGGGGCTTGTCACCCACAAACTACAATTATACCCCATGGTTTTGAAGAGTCCCTATAATTAGCTGAGGCTGCGGGGAGATAATCAAACATAAAAACAGTGTTATTTACCTGTCCTGGTCTCTGACGCTGCTCCTTGGTCTCCTATGACCTACAGAGATGAGACCAGGGACGCTACGTGACCCATATCACCAGTTGATGTAATCTCTGTAGGCCAGAGGAACACTGGGGGAAACACTGGAGCCCAGGACAGGTAAGTAACACTGTTTTATGTGTGTTTACCTCCTGCGGTGTCCGCTACTTATAGTCTTCCCATGGCTCGTACCTGGGGGATTGTTGGACGCTACACAGAGCTGTCTGCTTCCTTCTCCATTCTCTTTGAATCACTGCTTTGAACAGTTGATCATAGGGGATGTCGGACTCCAAGTATTGTAATCAGATATTAATGACCTATCCATAACATAGGTCATCAGTATTTTGGCATAGAAACCCCTTTAATAGACCAACCAGTACTTTTCTCCTGCTGTGTACCCCTTTTTCTCCTCTGGTACCTTTTCTTTCATTTTCATCAGTGTAGGGTCTCCTTTGCTTCCCTCGACACTTTCATCTAGCTCTGGAATCCAAGCTCTGTGGGGTTGAGGTCGGGCGAGCGGGCAGGCCAATCGAGGGTTATGAGGTCACTGGTGTGTTTATTAAGCCAGTCGAGTGCCAACAAAGAGCAATGACATGTTGCATTATCCTGTTGGTACACAGCATCTCCATCAGGGAACTTCAGCTCCAGAAAGGGGTGCAGATGGTCTGCCATAAGTTGCACATATCGAGCACCAGTCAGTTAATACCTGGACAATGGGGCCGAATTGTGACCCTGTGAACACGACCCAGACCACGACAGAGCCCCCTCCCTCTTGGACATGTCCCTGTTGGCATGCAGGATCCATGGCTTCATGGGGCATACGCCATACTCTCACACGCCCTTCATCAGACCGTGCCACATGCCTCCACTGTTCCATGGTCCAATGACGATGGTCGTTGGCCCATGAAAGTCTTCTAGCTCTGTGTTGTGGCCTCAGCAAAGGGACACTGGTCGGGCAATAACTGTTGTAGCCTATGCGGTGCAGTTCTCTGCGTACAGTCCTGGTGGAAATGGGGTCCTGGCTCTCCACATTCAAATCAGCGGTGATTTGACCCACAGTAGACCGTCTAGATCCCTGTAAGACACTGCGGAGGTGACGTCTGTTCATGGAACACTTGTGGTCAACCAGTGCACCAGTTTATGCGGCTGTCAACGTTGTCTCTGCAATATTGCAGGTCCACTTGAGATTCTGTTGACCTTAAAACCCAAATTCCCAGGTAATCTCCAAAATGCTATGCCGCATGCGTCTTACACCGATTATCATCCCACGTTCAAAGTCGCTTAACTCTCAACATGCTGCCATGTTCACAAGACACCTGTCTGCATCAGACTGCTCAGATATGCTGGCGACACTAGCGCCATAGGCCGCATCGCGCCACACCGTTTGAGCGTTATATCTGACACAACCGGCACTGGGACACGCCTTCCTGTGACTTTTGGCCACGGAGTGTATCTTGCACTATTGATTTAAGGATATCTTCTTAAAAAGTTAGTGGCCAGTTGTGTCACGTACTTTACTCTCATGACCACTTTAGCCAGTAACTGGTGATACAGGCAGGGGCGGCACGTGAGTCCAGTGATCATATGAATAATGTTTGTGGTGTCATCAGTGCAGGCACCTGAGCAACAGGAGACTTAATGGGGGGGGGGGGTAACTTTTTATTTATTTATTAATTACAGTGGTCCCTTGACTTTCACGGGGGATACGTTACAAGGCTGCCCGCAAAAGTCAAATGTCCGCGAAGTGGAGATGCGGTGTTTAATCTCAAGTTAGGGGATGTCCTGCAATACTGTTCGTATCCAAAATAGTCTACGTACAGTATGTGAAATGATATGGGTACTCACCATTGAAGAAGATACACAAAACTTTTCTGATGATATTGATGAGTGGCTGTGGGAAAACCCATGGTGTTCAAAAAAACAACGGAGTATCCTTCCATTAATATTAAAACCTGTGGTATAGCCCTTCTGCGAAGGTCAGACCCGCGAATGTCAAGGGACCACTGTATTATCATTATTTTTGTATATTTTCTTGCCCTTGGCACATTTATGAATAAAATCCAAGACAACCCATTTGAAGGCGAGTTTGTACAGAACAATCCTGTCTCTGCTTCTCCAGAGTGGGTAGAGTTAAAATAGATTCACAATTGTGAAGACT
The DNA here is from genome assembly GCF_031893055.1 of Leptodactylus fuscus. NCBI lineage: Eukaryota > Metazoa > Chordata > Amphibia > Anura > Leptodactylidae > Leptodactylus > Leptodactylus fuscus. Next base: position 53,580,715 of record NC_134266.1, read on the forward strand.
TTGCTGTATGTAAAGACTGTATATTATATGAAGCATCCCCCACCTCACTGCTAACTACTTTAACTTGACACATTAAATGAAGGAAAATACTTTTAAAATCTTGATGTGTAGGCTGTGTCAAGAAAAGAGTCAGTCTCTGATTATTCATTTGTTACCTATTTACGTTCGCCTTCACACACTTAGCATCCAGGCAAGAGTTTTTCTACCAATTAACACCTTTTCTACACCAGGCTGCTCAGATTGGTGGAATATGCTAATTCTTCCGCTTGTCTGTAGGATTGGAGCTGCGCATTTAGCATTTAATTCCAGAACGTCGCAAACCTAACATGAGAAACGCAAGAAGTCCGTGAATGAATTCACCTCCAGCTTATTCAACAAATATTCTTCCCCCTACTGCAGTAGTATCTTTTCAGTAACCCTCTGCGTTCAGCACAGTAGGAACCTGTGAAGTGAATATGGTGCATTCAACATCCTTCCATGTTCATCATATGTTTGTATCACTGGACTATTGTAAAGGGCAAGTTTTTTTTTTTTTACTTTACAATTTTCCCAAATGGTATTTTAAGACTTTTGCTCTTGAGGACCGATCCTTAGGAGAGGTCATTATCAGGTCAACGGCAGTCTTACACCAATCTCCCTAAGGCTGTGTTCACACGGAGAAATTTGCAGCAAATTTGGTGGGTGAATTTCACCCCCAATTTTGGAGCAGATTCCTCCCTTAGGCTGAGACCCCAAGTTGCAGAAACGCAGCTTTTTTTTGTTGAAGATTTTGCTTCAGTTTTTTTTGAGCCAAAACCAGGAGTGGATTGCACAGAAGGTAGAAGTATAAGAACTTCCTATATAGTCCCCATTCCTATTGTAGCAATTCTTGGCTTTGGCTCAAAAAAACGCAACAAAATCTGCAACAAAAAATGCTGCATTTCCGCAACGTGGGGCTTTAGCCTTAATCTGCCTCCCATTGTTTTCAATGGCAGGCAAAGATCACAGCAGAACGTGGAAAAAAGAAGCGTCCTGCTCATTCTTGTCACGGATCCTGCGATATGCACTGCCGTTCCGGCTAGACCGCGGTGAAAATGCAGTCAGCTGCAAATGAAGAGGAGTTCCTTTTTATTTTTGCCGTGTGAACATACCCTATGGGTATGCTCCACATAGTTTTTTGCAGACTGTAAAAATCTGCTTCAGAAATTAGGAAATATTTTATTTATTTATTTTTACACAATGTGTTTTTTGTCGTGTGGATGGACCTGGAAAATTCACTTTAAAAAAGGCAGAATCCTAAATATAGGTCATGTCACTTCCCCTCCTGCTATAGCGGAAAAAATCTGCTACTGACTCCCATTAAAATGGATGAGAGGCTTTTTTGTTTTTAAGGCAGATTCTACCTCAAAAATCCTCAGAAAACTCATTGTGAACCCTATCAGATTGGCACTGCGTCTACATCAGAAGCCATATGTGATATCATATCATCACTTGGCGTATTTGAACTCGCCCCCATTCAAGTAAATGGGGCTGAGATGTAATGCCAAACACGGCGGTGTACTTGGTAAGCAGCTTTTTAAAGCAAAGGTTTATGCTCGGCATATATTTTTTTAAACCATTTCTGATTTGAATTTCTAATCTTTCGTGTTATTGGCTATGGCCATGACTGGTAAGATAGCAGATAAGAAGCTCCTGCAAGGTTGCAGCCCCATGATCATGTAAAGAAAATAGAATAACAAAATCTACTATATGAAAATATATTAGAAAAAAAGTGATACATTTTGATATCTGGTTTTAATTAAATGGCACACCTTCAGTAGCTATGGGATGAATGAATTCAATCAACAATGTATCTCCAATCTTGGCCATGAGGGCATATGTTCCTGATGGGTGGCTTGTATTATTCCCGTCTTACTAATGGTAATCCACCATGACACCCATTCTTTTCCCCCACCAACACCTGGCAAACAAATGTTGGTTGTCAACAGAGTAGAGTGGCGGTGGGATTTGGTGTTCCCCCGTCAGCTATATAGTGTGGCACCTTCACAAATATTGATACCTGTCAGATTAGTCAGAAATCAATGGAGGGGGGGTTTGTTTATATAGTAAACCAGTCTTTTGGCATAACATTTTGAGACCATTTAATGCCACTTGCAACAAAAATAGTTGCAATTTACATTTTTGCACCTGCCTCACCACTTTTCAGAAGGTGAGTGGGAGTTTTCACCTTCATTTTCCAGTACACCTCTTGGCTGACATAGATCTTCACCTAGACATAAGGACGCCGGAGTATGCGCCTAACTAATGGTGTGACATAGACTCATCATGAATTAAGCACATTGTTTGCTGACTCATGGGCCATCGGCAGGTGGAATGTGCCCGTCTTTGTGAACCCCCTAAAATGTAGTGCAAACCCTGTCCCTGGGCCCATAAATTTCCAAGTATTTAAAGGTGTATTTGCTTGTCTAATGGGTCAAAATAATAAGGCTAGGGGGCCACATGATGATATTGACAGCAATTCAAGTCACACAAACAAAAGAGCCATGTGGCCCAGTGATTTATTCACTCATGTTAGTGAATGGTGTCCAAATTGCGACACTGAAGGTGCCACGTCCTTTTTTTTTTATTTTATTTTTTTTTTTTTTTACAGAAACATTGAGCGGTGTTGGAGCAAATTTTTTTTGTGTGTGTGACTAGAGGTCTCAGTACCCTCGGGGCTTCATTGCAACTCTATTCACTAACATGAACGACTAAATCGATAGGAGGCACACCAATCTTTTGTTTGTGCAACAGGAGTCCTGGACAGAGTCACTGTGTGGCCCTGTCCTAAGGGCTAGTTCACACGTGATTACGCGTGTGCATATTCTGTCGCGGCTTTCCGCTCCGGATTAGGCCCAAATGAATGGGCCTAGTCCAGAGGGGTTGCTGTCACGAGGCGGACACCACAGCTGATTCAGCTACGGAATCCGCCTGAGGAAAGGGCAGCTTATTTCTTTTTTCTGATAGCGGCAACAAGAACGCCAGCGGTCTACATAGACCACCATTGTGAGGGGGTGGATTATGACATGGATCCCGCGCCAAAATCCGCCCCCTCTTGCCCCGTGTGAACGGGGCCTAAAAGTGATGAATGAGGATGGCCTCAGCATTCCGAAAACCCCACCCCCACATATGTCATCTTCCTGTACCGCTGTGGAGTGTGATTGGACAATACTGATGTACACGTTTCCGCATTTCCGAGAACAGAGGTCTTAATTATATTTTGGGTACAATTTTCATGTCAAGGTAGATGAGGTCTATGCATTTAAATTGTCGCATTAACTACTCGTAACAATTATCGGATGTTTTGCTTCTTCATCATCTTAGTGTCCTTTATGTTTTTTGTTCTTCATTGCATCCCTTATGCTCACCCTATTAATGGTGCATAGGCAAATAACCAATTTATTTAAGGAGCTATGCTTAAATGAAATGCGACTTTTCTATAGTATTTTTAGCGCTAGTGTTACTCCAGATTAGCCCTTATACTTACACCATTATTAGGCTTTCAAGTTGCATAATGCTTCCTGTCATACACCGTACACGTAATATTACATACAAGAGAAACATTAGCTATTCAATACCGTTGTACAAATCCTCAATTAAACAAGTGGATATTGCTTCTCATTGGCCTCTGACAGGGAGAGAGCAAAGCTTTGAGTGATTGGCGTGCATTGTGCATATCCGGCTGTAAAAAATAGCTGCTTAAAACTTAAATCATCACTTGATGTTAAATGAAGACTTTTTGTTCCTTTCTTTTGGTCTCATTGCTTTTTTTTTTTGGTTTAGCGGGTTACACCGTTAGGCCAGGATCCACGTTCTAGTGAATCGCATCCACACATTGCAGAGAAATACGTACAGTGAACACGCTGCAATTTCCCAAACTGTTGTGGTTTTGGAAATTGTGGCACGTCAATTCTACCTACGGGAACGCCATTGGTTTTCCTATAGGTATAATTGAAGCAGAAACCTCTTGTGGACTTTGTGCGATAACTGCTGCAGTAGAAGCTGTGATGTGTTGTTGCGTCAGATTTTCATGCAGCTTTTTTTTGCTGCGGCCCACTACAATAGGCCTTGTCCTTACTATGGAGTACTATTGCTGTGTGTACCATATGGGAGTGTGGCCTGACAACACCCCATCACTACGATCTGTTTGTGAGGGGATGTTGTTACCCACTTATTCTAAAATGCCTTATAGTGGGTGTTATAACATTATAATAGTCTGTTCATCTTGTGTCATAGAATGGGGATTTAAATGGCAATAGAATGGTACCCTAAGAGTAGAAGTGGGAACAGTATGAGGCAAAGAAAGATAATCCCCAAAAATAAAAAATAAATGGGCAAAAATAAGAAAGGAGATGTTGAAAAGTTCTCTTTAAGAATCCAAATTCGCTTGTTTGGTTCTCACTACTTTATTAAATGTTTTTTTTTTTCTATACCTGGTTAATCTCTGAATTGTTTGAACAGACACCAAAGCTGACCATAGACATGGGCATATGTTAATATAGATGTCTGCTAGATATGATCAATAGTAGAGATGAGTGAGTAGAATTCGATCGAATACCTCCCCGCCATAGGCATGCGTGTAAGCGGCCAAACACCAAGGGGTTAAACGCATCGACTATTCAATGCACTTAACCCCTTGGTGTTCAACCGCTTACACGCATGCCTATGGCGGGGAGGTATTCGATCGAATGCTACTCGCTCATCTCTAATCAATAGGGTTTGAATCCATCCATCATTAGTTGTTGGGACAGTCGGACTCTGTCGTTGGTAAATTCTGTCAATATCCGCCATCAAAACTCTTGTAAATAGAGGGGCCACACGGTGGCTCAGTGGTTAGCACTGCAGCCTTGCAGCGCTGGAGTCCTGGTGTTCAAATCCCGCCATGGGCATAAAACCATCTGCAAGGAGTTTGTATGTTCTCCCTGTGTTTGCATGGATTCCCATCCCATATTCCAAAGACATACTGATAGGGAAAAATGTACATTGTGAGCTCTATGTAGGGCTCACAATCTACATTTAAAAAACAAACAAAAAAAAAAACTCTTGTAAATATGGCACCTTGTAGCTTTATGTTGCTTGTGAGACAAGTAAGTGTCTGTAATCTGCTGCGAAGTCAAGAATATCTGAATTGGATGAAGGAACAGCAGTACAAAAAGATGTAAATGACTTGGATATTACATTTTATACGGACTGTTCTTTTTTTTTTTTTTTCCTTTTAGGGCTTGACCCTTCTCAGTTTCGGGTTCAGCAGCACTATCAGAAGGATGAGGAGAATGACGCTTTGCTTGGTGGTCCAGCCCAACTGACCGATGAAGAGAAATACAGAGACTGTGAAAGGTTTAAGTTCTGCTGCCCAAAGTGTGGAACCGAGAATATTTATGACAATGTCTTTGATGGATCGGTTAGTAGCATAAGTTTATCAGTCTTCTAATGTCTTTTTCTCCGTCATCATAATAGTTCCTTATTGTGGGTATTATAAGATATGTACAATGACTTACTATTCAGGTGTTTCTTCTATGCCTTTATTATCATGGATATTCCAAAATCAACCTCACACAGTTCAGCATATGTACTCAATGTAGGCTAAACAGTAGTACCAGCACAGTAATATTGCAGAATTAATTAGCCATGGACCATTGTACCCACTACTCATAATTGCCCATAATATTGTGCCTCACTGAATAGCAGTACTATAGCAAAGTCATGCTGGACCATGTCAATGAATTCTGTGACTTGTTTTCTGTATGGTTGGGCAGCCAGGAGCCTCATTAGAGGCATACATATCATCCTATAGTATATAGCAGTGCCGCACCTCCCATGAGGCGACCTGAAGCGAGTGCATCAGGCGGCGCTATGTCAGGACCCCAGGGAGGGCGGCATTTTTGATTATCTAAGCCAGTCCAGGACAAGCTGTCCTGGACTGGCTTAGCACTGAGCGGTGGTTTGGGGAGGCCACTGGAGCAGCGCTGCTCCAGCGGCCTCCCCTCACGCTCAGGCAGAGAGCAGGTCTTCTCCGTGCCTGCTCTCTGCCTGCGAACGGTGCTAAGCCCCGCCCCTTCGCTCCGCCTCCTCCTCCCGGGGAAGGGGGGGGGGCGCGCGGCTTTCCGCAGTTCGCCTCGGGCGGCGAAAGGGGTAGGTTCACCCCTGGTATATAGGAAGTGCTTATAATAGATATTGATGTATACATTGCTATAAATACTTTCAAATTTTGCTTAAATGAATATCACAAGCTAATGTTAGTTTGACATCTGGGTTGGAGTCTCTATTAGAGACTGCCACAGATTTCGTCTAAAATCGCCGGAGTGAAAAGTCCTGAAAGAAGACTTTTGTTTACACCCGCTTTTAATATAAAACTGGCAGAAACCCAATGGACATCTGGTGGACCGCATTATAGTCTATGGTGTCCATGGATGTCCTCGGTAACAGTTTTTTTAAGAAAATAAGCTCTCCGTCTTTTGGGTCCCCATGCGGACCCGAATGCCAGTGTGAACCTAGCATAATATATGAAACTTGATAGGATAACCCTTTAATAATCCCACCGTGGGGAAATTCAGTTTGTTACAGCAGCATGGATAATACAGTAATAGTACAAGAAAACACATACAAAGCTCAGAATGGAAGATAAAAACATACTAGTAGTCATAACAATAATAAGAAAAAAATCTTCAGGATCATTTAGTTCTCTGTTCGGAGTGATCTTCACTTAGCCTGATGTAGATTATACAGCCTGACCGCGGTTGGGAGGAAGGATCTCCGATAGCGCTCCTTTCCTTCTCACACTTGGGGTGAAGACGTTTCCTTTTTGGTGTTGCAATTTCAATATTGAGGATTGTATTAGTTTCTGATCTACATCGTGGAACTAAACCAAACTTGTTTAGCCTAAAGCAGCCCATTAGCTAGCTGGTCCCAGATATCCCTACACAGATGCACCCTTGATCTGGATCTAGCAGTGCATGTACTCTGAACAGGGCAAGCTACGAGCTTGTACTACAGATTTCCTGGCAGCGACTAATCTCCCAGAAAGCTATAAGATAAGACACAGTTGAAGTCCAACCTTACCCGAGCCTGATTTCCCCCATCATACTCATTGGATGGTTGGATGAGCTTGTCGAAGTCTGTGATTTTGGCCAGTAGACGTGTGTGCGGCCAGTCATCCATTAGTTCTGCTTATTCTGTATTCAATGATTCTGTTCTGTCAGTGGGTACTGTATATAAATGTCAAGTGTCTGCCTGCTGCGTTTTACATTCACACTAATATGGATAGTTGCCATTATGACAAATTGCTCTTTACCACCTGCTTCTTCACAGAGTGTCAATGGCAATATATAACAGTGTTTGATATGATGTAGCGGTGACTATATTAATACTTCGGTAGTGGCACCAATTGGGTTTTGGTGGTGCTTACAACTTACATATACTTACAGTACACAGACACTCATTGGACACTACAACATGCAGGCTTGGAGGTCCAAGGAGGTTTCCTTTCTAGTTTGCCAAGTATTTTTTTCCATTCTTGGAGCCTCTATCACATTAGGTGCATATTTCATTCTCAGTATTTTATCCCTTCCTCGTTCCACATCCCTTTCTTTAATAACAAGTTTAGTTATGTTATCTCGCCCGCTGTCTCTTCACTTCAGACATGAAAGCCCCATGGTGCGTTCCTGCCATGAAGTGATGCCAAAAAATGCGTTGTCGACCTTGGACCACTAAGCATAGCTGGGCCAGCTTGACAACTTCTCTTCACTGTCAGCCACACACTCATTTTTGGCATGGTATTAGACCGTGAAGCAGCTAAAACCTTGAAAATTAGAGAACACGGATTCTTTTTTATCTAAATTAAAAGTAATTATTTTAAGATAAGTTGGACAAACAGCAGATGTTTAACATTTTTTTTTTTTTTTATAAAGCGAAAAAAGACAGCCATTGGTAGCAAGCTAGAGGAAAAGCCAGACACAGATCAGCGGTTCCATGCTAAATCCTTGACTTTTGCTTCATTACAGCTGTAAATAAGAAAGCTAATTGCATAGAAACTTGACGATTTGCAGATGGGCTAGCTATAGAAGAGCCGGATGTCAAGCTTAGAAATCTCTTCCACCTGGAATTTCTCTGTAATGGGGGGGTTGGATGAGCGAATGTTAACAGGGAAGGGGAAAGGTGAGCTCTTCTAGGAAGATTTAATCTACAAATGGGCAATTTCAGGATTCATTTGCTGCAATTTTAGTTTGCGCTGGAACTCGCGCTTGTGTTCACCTGCAAGACAAGCAATGCAAACAGCAAATGATAAAGTTATATAATCCATCTCTGATTGGATTAAAGGGATATTCCGGCAAGGAAAACTGGCTTATCTACTGATCCTTGCCATTTCCATTCTGATGCATACCTGGGTCCATCTTGACATAGGAAATGCCCGCTCAGCCAAACCGTGTATAAGGTGGATCACTTTGGTAGCCAGTAGGTGACTGAGCAGCCATTTCCTGTATGTCAAGACGGGATCAGGAAATAGACCATCGAAATGTGGGATTGTCAGGTAAGGATTGCTGCTCTTGTACCAAACCTGTTAAGTTCGTATTAAATCACACAGATTTCTACTTGATATGCCACAGATTTCACATACAGCAATGTAAGGGGTAAATAAGAAATGCTGCAAATTTGACATCTAATACAAGGATGTAGACTATGGTAGAGCGGTAAATATCAACTATTTGTGTACGTGGCCTTGTAGTGTGAAGTCAGTGGATCTTGCAGTGTAAGGCTCAGTTCACATTTGCAGTCCGTTCGCCTATCCAAATAAAATATGCAGGGAGAGAAAAGTCCTACAAGCAGCACTTTTCTCTGCAGAAACCACACAGACCCCATTATAGTCTATGAGGTCCACTGGGTTTTCTTAGATAACCGCTTTTTTATGTGGATAGGTTTCCCCAAGTGGACTCCTCGAACAGAAACCTGATCGCAGATGTGAACTGGTCCTAAAATTGCAATAACCCTCCCCAAAAGGTCACACTCTTTATCACAGTCAACACGCTTGACTTGATTTAGGTAAATAAGGCTACTTTCAGTTTTACCTTGTTGCAATGTATGCTTCAATTTGGTACACAAAAAGTTTTTTTGTCCACCTCTTTGTTTTAAAACAATGGACACCCTGCAGACCCCATTACGGTCAATGGAGTTTGTCAGGATTTTGTATATAACTATTTTATTGGTCCACCTATCTGTCGACATGGTTCTCCTATTGATTTTTTATTTTTTTTTTAAGCGACACTAAGGTCTAATTCACACAGTTTTTGGTTTTTTTTTGTCAAAATCTGGGTAAAAAAAAACGCCTCCCATTGAATTCAATGGGAGCCGGTCATTTCCTTTTTCCGCGAGCTATAAAAAAGAAAAAAGAAGCGACCTGCCCTATCTTAATGCAGATTCCGTGGAGTGTGTCAAGACAATCCCTCCGGACTAGGCCCTTTCATTTGAGCCTAATCCGAAGCAGAAAGCCACAACTGTCAGAAGCCGCAGCAAACGTATTTTGGTCCGGATTCAAACACTGCTTCCCGCGTCAAAATCCAGACCAAAAAAAACTACGTGTTAACTAACCCTAATGTGAATTTAGCCTCCGTACTACATAGAGGTGACCTCTTCTGACTTGTCTGTTTTAGTAAATAATTGTATTTGTCATGCAATAACACAACGGATCCTGTTTTCTTATAATTGTTTTATGCCGTTTTCTACTATAAATCCTATAAATTTATAGGATTAGTGGTTAGAGTATGTTCACATAATAGAATTTGCTTCTGATGTTGAGACTTAGAACCCACAGCATGAGACACTCCTTCATTTGGGGTTGGTCAGCGAATGAAAGCTAAAAAAAAAAAAAAAAAAAAAAGCTGCTGTGAGTTGGAGGGTCAGAAAATGAAGAAGTATATTAGGTGGAAATTTACGTCAATTCCTCTTCATTTTCCACCGTCTGAATGGGCCCTAAATATACAGGAGGTATACGGAAAGATAATCCAGAAATATTTCATGAGGAATATTTACTAAGACAGATCTGAATGGTGATGGTCACAGTAGCCAACAATTGCACCATGACCATTATGGGATCACTTCTTTCTGGACATATAAAGTGTCTTCACAGTAAAGTTTTGCTTTGGGAGTATAAGTCAGTAACCTCGTCTTCGCAAATTGTTTTATTCCTTTGTAATTTTTGTTGTTACTGCGCCGTTGAGAAAAATTCTTTGTTTCTTACTCCTTTTATTCTTTCAATTTTAGGGCCTCCAGATCGAGCCAAGTTTATTCCGATGTAGTAAACCAGAATGTGACGCTTCTCCACTGAATCATGTTGCGCAGGTGCACAATAAGTTACTTTTGGATATAAGAAGACACATAAAGAAGTATTACAGTGTAAGTAATGTATCTGCTGTTACACTTATCCTTGTTGCTTGACTATTGATTCTGTATATAGGCTACACAATAATCCAGAACAAAGTCCCATTTATATAATATATTTTCCCATCCTAGTTCTGAGTTTATACAATTTAAGAAATCCAAATAGTCCAGGACTTGGAATACAAATGTCGTCTTTATTGAATCCATTAAAATATCATGAAATGAGCATTACAGCCATAATGGAGTACACCAGGTCTCACAAGTCTATAATGTGTACATGCTTTTGGCTGTATTGCCAACGTCATAATGTTCTAGCGTATTACCACATTTTTTTTGGATTATTTATACAACCGAATCGGCCTATATTCTGTGCACTGGAGCAATAGAACTGGGGTTACAGTGACTACACTAAAGAGTAAGAAACTTCTGGCATTTCCTTATTCTGTGTATAGGATTTAGGCCATGCACACATGGTGTTAGTATCTAAAGTACAATACATTGCATGTGAAGGGTTCTTACTGGACCTGTTATATTGGGAGCATCTTGTCACAGATGTCTTCCTGTTATGCTACTGATTTCACATGCTGCAATGTAAATGGTAAAAAAAAAAAAAAACACTGCAAATTTGACATGTAACATATGGATTTAGGGTATTGGTGCAGAGGTAAAGATCAACTATGCCTGCATATTACCTTATAGGGTGAAGTCAGGGAATCTGGCAGTGTGAGACCTCCTTAAAGGGATTGTCTGGAAACCTGAATGCATATTAATTAAAGGGGGATCTCCTCTTCAGGGTCCTCTTTTTTTGTGAAACGTAGTTACAAAAATCACTCCATATTAAGGACCTTTTTTGACCTTCAATACACAAACAACCCATTGATATGATTGGTTGCTGACGGGAAATTGACAATTTGCTCTTTAGTTTCCCAATAGATTACAGATGATCTCTGTGGATCTAAGCAATTTTTCAAGTGACCCTTCGATCTGTCATATAGTCATCGTCTATTGCAGGGAGTCTCTTTAATAATATGCACATAGAGTGCTCCTAAAACAATATTGCCCAGTCATAAGGACAATTTTATGGCAATGCACAGAGAACTGTAATCCTATGCCGTGAAGTTCATGGCACACACCTTTTATGCTGATGTTAATGCCACCTGAGGTTTGGTACCCCAGCACTCGGCAAACCCCACTTTCTTAACTTTATGTGGTCTGCCACTTCAGACTTATCCATACCATTCTGTCTCTCACTGCCATTGCCTAAAGGACATGTCACTAAGTGTATACTATCCAATCAGGATCGCTAATATGGGAATAACCAAAATTCAGAGGTGTATAATTAAGGGGGTGAGGCATGTAGTAACGGGGTGTCCTAATATTGTTCCTTAAAGGGGTTGTCCCATCACAAGGATCCTATCTATACTGCTAGTTTATGTGGATTTAAGACTTTTCCTAAATTGCTTTATCAAAACTGCTTTGTTTGGCTGCTATCTTAATTTATTCACTTCATTGTTTACACTCTGTTTCTATGGTGCTTGGGATTATCTGCTCATTTGTCAAGTGATGTAGCTGCCTGCTCTCAGAGGGGGAGGGAGGGGCTGGGAGCAGCTCTGAGCTGTTTGTGTCTGATAAGTAGTGGAGCCTTTCAGCTAGGTGAGGTGAGAGCTCCGGGATTTCTGAGCTCTTATCAGTCGGTTTAATTGAATTTGGCTGATAAGGGCTGAGATAGGGAGTCCGTTACCTCTGTATGTAATGCAAACTGACTCCAATCCATCTCTGCTACATCAGCTTCACACTGTGGTAATTCATTTACAACCAATCCCGTGCAAGTGAAACCCCGCCCACTTATGTGCCGAAAAAAGCAGGAAGTGAATAGAGCACAACAGCCTGCAGGTGGGTGAAAAAGTGTCATGGGAATACCCCTTTAATCACAATCAAGGTAAAATGATCAAATCATTGTGATTTTGAGGCACAATCGCCCAGCCCTGCCCTACGGCAAGATTCGTGGAGTCGGGAATGGTTGTAGAGGGGTTTCCCTGTGTTGAGGTTGTGATTCTCTGCACTACACATCCATAAAAGCTGCACAGCTGAACCTGTAGGAAATTTGTATTGCCGACTATGTATTGAATCTTCAAAATTGGCTTCAAAATGTACATGGCCTTTACACATTTATTAGATCAGGCACACAAGTTTTCTGGCACACAACTGTTTGTGACCAAAACTGTGCCGCTTTCCTTATTTTCCAAATGGCTTGCCACCTTTCAGAAAAGTTGGTGGTGATCAAGGCAGCCTGGGGTGAGGTTTATTACTACGACTATTCCTGAAATCTATGCCAGTCCCTACTGGATATAGATTTCAGTGTTGGCTCAGGTGACCTCACAAGTTGCACCAGAATGAAGATCAGAACCTTTTAATAATTCAGGCGCCTCTCACGTCGGCGGGGAAATGAATTAAGATTGGTGTAGGAAACGGCAGTCTTAATAAATCCCCCAATCATTCTAAGCCCATGGCATCGCTATCAATGTCCAATAGATGACAATGTGACGCAAATAACTACTGCGTCTGTTATGCATGGTTACAGAAAGCAGAAGGCTCTGGCATATCTAATACAACATGCAATATATTATATTCTGGTCGGTACATTTCACATTCTTATTTGATCAAGGGCAGGCGGATACACGATTCTGTCTCTGGCCTATAGTCCCAATAGTTTCTCATCCCTCCAAATCGTGGGCAAAGCTTGTGAAGCCTGGAGCAGAGTTGTGGAGTAATTGTATGCTGCTCTCTAATGGGCCACGTGGGATACCTTCCTGCCATATTGCACTGAGCAGGATGATTTTTTAATTGTAAGCTGCACATTAAATAGATGAAATAGAATTTACTTTGCTTTAGAAATAATAAACTAATCTATAAGATGGGTGATTTTGTAAACAAGGAAACACTGCCTTGCATATAAATTTGCTGGAATTGTCTCTACTGAGCAGCTGTTCGGAAACAGCTCTGTCTAATGTGAACGAGTACTTTACCAAAACGTGGTGTCAATGTATGTATATACGTGTGTTTGTGTTCTCTCTCTCTCTCTCTCTCTCTCTCTCTCTCTCTCTCTCTCTCTCTCTCTCTCTCTCTCTCTCTCTCTCTCTCTCTCTCTCTCTCTCTCTCTCTCTCTCTCTCTCTCTCTCTCTCTCTCTCTCTCTCTCTCTCTCTCTATAATATATATATATATATATATATATATATATATATATATACACACACTTAAAGGGAACCTGTCACTTTGACCAGGCCACACAATCTGCAGGAGCTAAGGTTAAGTGATTGATATATTGATTATATTTATCTATCATGATTTCTGTTAATCCTATATAGAGTAGTCATGGAAGCAGCTCTATCAGTGACTGACAGCTATCTTGTATGTACCATCATGGACAGTCCATTATAGAGCCATCTCATTGACTGCTCAACAAAGAGCAAGTTATAGTAAATATTTTCCAACAAACTTGTATATTAGTCAGTTCAGCTCCTTCTGCTCTATAGCATGCTGCTGCCTACAGATTTTCATGTGACATTTTCCCTGTAAGTATAGACTTTATGTACACTTGGGCCATTCTCTCATAGGGCACCCTCCAATCCTTATTCCCCTCAGCAACACATTCTGCAATAGAAGGAACACAGAAGGTCCTCCTTTAGTATTGGAGGGGGTTTCTAATCTTCTGTGCAATGTGTTGATGGCTAAACAAATCTTTTAGCTTAAGTTTTATTTTCATTTCACAAAAAGTTTAGCAATATGAAAATGTTTTTATTCATTTCCTACAAATCCCTTTACAAAGCTGTACTTAATTTCTGAAACTCATTTCTTTCTGAAATGAATATTGCCATCTCATGTCCGATCTGTAGGTCCCCCCGCTAATCCTAAGAATGAAGCAAACATGACACTGATTTGGGAACCTGGTCAAAATTGGTGCAGCCCCATATCTGCAGTCGTTTTTGGCTGTACTGCTGTGCACATAAATACGATGGAGGAGCAATAGTACTTAATCTGCAATGCAGTCCCTTCCTTCTCAGGTACAGTGACCAGTCATAAAGTACCGTGTATACTCCTCGATACGACAGATATCTTCTATAAGACACAATGAATCCTGCACACAACAGCCACTGACTTGTCTGCAGATGTTACATTCTAGTGGCTACAGGACCTTTGTTGACATCACAGTCACATGACCTACTTCACAAGCCAATCACAGAGCAGTAGCACTAAATGACCTCCCCCTTTGTTTAATTTATGTAGGTCCTTGCATGTATCTGTGCTCCGTGGACCCTGACTCAAGTATAAGCCGAGGGGGGCTTTTTCAGCATAAAAACTGTGCTGAAAAAGTCTGCTTATACTCGAGTATATACGGTAATATACTCCAGCCATAAGTCATCACTTTGTGGAATGGGAACACTCCTTTAGGTTAAAGGGGCTCTATCAGCAAAATCATGCTGCTAGAGACCCACATATGCGTGAATAGCCTTTAAAAGGGCTATTCAGGCACCGTAAAAGTTATATTAAACTACCCCCCAGTTTTAAAATAAAACCCTAAAAAAAGAATGTTATCTACTCACACATTGTGCACGCTGGGTGGGCATTCAGAGTGCACCATCTTCTTCTTCCACGCCTCTTCTTCCTCCGACGTCCTCCGGTCCCGTCTTCCTCCGGCGATCGAGCGAGCGGACACTGATATAAAAAAATGGCCTGGGCGCCTGCGCAGTAGCCGTAGTAGAAGCCGCATGCTACTGCGCAGGCGCCCAGGCCATTTTTTTATATCAGTGTCCGCTCGCGAGCACCGGAGGAGGACTGGACCGGAGGAAGAAGAGGCGTGGATGAAGATGAAGACACATCCTGAAGGCCCACCCAGCGTGCACGATCTTTAAGTAGATAACATTCTTTTTTAGGTTATTATTTTAAAACGGGGGGGGGGGGGGGGGGGGGGGGGGGGTTGGGGTTGGGGCTGCTATTAAAGGCTATTCACACATATGTGGGGCTCTATCAGCATGACTTTGCTGATAGAGCCCCTTTAAAGGGGTTGTCAAGGCTTAAATTGTACTTTTAAATGAGGTCGAGGGAGGTGAAAACCAAACAACTTAATTCACATTGTTCCCAGTAGAAGTCCTTGCCATACCTGAGTGTTGAGGCCAGTCAGCAACGTAAGGAAAGGACCCGTGGATGTAGCTACCTGTGGCATCTCCAGGCACCCTCCTGTGATCACTGAGGCTGTAGATCTGACCACAGGGAAAGTACTGACCAGTAAGGCCAACCAGCAGTCTTAGTGGTAGGGTAACTCATAGCAGAACACTGCAAGAAGACAGCTGAGTGGAAGGAACGGACCGCGCTGGGAGGAAACCAGACCACTGGGGACAGGTGAGTGTGTTTGGGGGTTTTTTTTCCACCTCCCGTGGCCTAATTAAAAAAAAAAAAAAAAAATTTACCCTGGACAACCTCTTTGAGGCCACACATTGTGAAAAGCGGCTAAAATAAAACACGGCAGAAAAACACACAAACACTTGTGCTTTTCATTGCTTTTCGATGGCTTTTGTCATGTTCAAGTCTGTGGGGAAAAAAGGCATAGCATTTCTAAAGGTTATCCATTGCATTTCCACTACAGGCAAAATTGCTGCTTTTCCGGAATGTGTGGCCTGTAGTTGTTAAAGGTGTTTTCCAAGACTGATTAAATTATTGATGACTTATCCTTGGGAAAGTTCATCCTGATCAGATCAGGATTGTATATCAGCTATGCTTTGTATTGCAGCTCAGCCCCACTGACTTAAAAGGAACTAAACTGAACACCTCCTACTTGGCAAGCAAATGTGAGTTTACTGGTATGTGGAGCAGAGGCAGCGCTCGTTCCTGCTTACACCAGCTGATCTGTGGGGGGTCCCAGGTGTTGTACTCACACCGATCAGATATTTATGACCAGAGGTTGCATAAGCACCTATATGGGCAAATTTACACTTAGTAAAAAGTCTCATTTGTACTGAGGAATCGAAACACTAAGAAAATAAGAACTTTACAATGAATTTAGTTTTTACACACAATGTAAAATCAGATATCCACTTTGTAATATAAAATAATTATAAAATTGACTCCTCCTTAGGACTCCCATGGAAAATGTCCCTTCCACTTCTCAGGCCAATGAAGTTGTGTCTATTGTTCACATGTCCTGTGAAGCTCAGTTTCATCCAAGTGAATGGGGCATAGCTGCAATACTAAGCACATATAAAGTGTATAGCGCTGTCCTCGGAAAGCAGACAAGAGGCTATATCATTCGGACATCTGACTGTTGGGGGTGATGGGTGTTGTTATCCCACCAAGTGGATATTGACAGCCTATCCTAAGGAGAGGTCATGGATGTCTTATAGCGGAAAAATATCTTTAAATGAAAGCACATGGACCCCATAGACTAAATGGGGTCTGTGTGTTTTCCATGCGTTGTCCGCACGGAACATGCAGAGAGAGAAGTACTTCATGAACCACTTTCCTCTCCACATGACTCGTGTGGAAAACACACGGACCCCATTATAGGCTACAGGATCTGTGTACTTTCATTGCTCAGTGCTTGTTAATGTGTTCGGTATTACATTCCCCAAGCGGACTTCCCGAACGGAATACCAAACGCAGATGTGAACAATGACAAAACAAGCTCTTAAATTATTATCCCCAGATCACGGGGCAGTGATCGGGATTAAACAATCATTTGACCACTTGACCCCTCTACATACAGTATACAGTATAACGCTATTAAATAAAATACTTATATGTGACTTCTGTATGTTATCTATAACACAATAGTTACCTGTCTCCCGTAAATGAGGGACATATTTTTTTTGTTTGTTTCTGTACTGAATTTTCCTTTTATTTATTGTAAGATGGCTGACGGGGTTAAATCCAGCTTGAAGATTTCTTCGAATACATTCTGCATTGTAAAATCCGGTTAATATATATGCAGTCATTTTCCTCCAGTGATTAAAAACTTGAGATTTCTGACAGGTACGGCTTGTCACAACAGATAACTGAAAGCATTAATTAACGTTCAGAGTCCCTTTCCCTTCCAAAATTAACATGTTCAAATATATAGCAATAAACCTGTTTTTTTTTTTCCCCCCTATTTTTCCTTTGCTTTTTTTTTTTCTATTAAAAAAAAAATTCTGAATAGAAACCGTCACAAGCCACCATTCCTCCTGCATGTTTTAGAAGCTCCGACAATCATGAACGACGCAGTCTCTCCCACATAAGAAAAGGGTGAAAGCTGGAGAGAAACATACAATTTGACTAGCTAGGGGGAAAAAATTAAATAGAAGAAAACAAGAAACCAGACTTTAACCCATATTTTTATGTATTTCTCCACATGGATATTCATTAAGTATAAACAGTTTTTGATTGAAAAAGAGTCACTTTTGTTATCTCACTATTAATGTGTGTTGGCCTCGCGTAACAAAGCCCAAACCATTAGCTGGACTGAGTAATCCAATGTATTGTATTATAAGGCGGCTTACATGCATGCACATTGGTAGGGGCTCCATGATCATGCCTATTGCATGCGTTCTTGTCATAGGAATATGGTTTATCCATCCCCTAAGGTATCCTGCAAAGCAAGCAGCCATGGCAGTCTTTCGGCACTGGTCTTCCATGGTCTACCCCATTGTGATGTTCGCCTATTTTCACCTTTGCAATTACACATAGACATAACTACTCAGGTATCAGACATAGAAACTTTGTGTCTAATAATTGCGTCCATTTCTACTGTGACATAAGATACAGCTTGTGAAGAATAAAAAGGAGTTTAGCCCTCTTCCAAGTTTCACCACGGAGCGCCATAGTGACCCCTTAACGTAATGTCATAATATTGTACATGGTGATTTTTTTGTGTGTGTGCATTATTCTTGTGCTTTGATATCATGTCATACATCCTTTGTATTGTGACATCTCTGTTTATTAACCTAGCACTGTGACATCACTGTGTATATTTTCCATATGCTGTGATGATACTGTGCCCATTCCCCCTTTTCTGTGGAATCATTTTCAGTATTAGACATCACTTTAAGTTCTTTGTGTTCATCATACCTGCACTGTGACATCAGTGTATTCATTATCCCTATAGGGAAACATCACAGTGGTTATTGTTCCTCTGTAGTAACCCCACTATGGTTATTGTCCCTGTATAGTAACATCATTGTGTATATTACTGTGTAGTGACATCATTGTGATTATGGTCCCTGTCTAGTGACATCTAGTTCATCATGCCTGCACTGTGACATCATTATCCCTTTATAGAAATATCACAGTGGCTATGTCACTCTGCTTATTGACCCTATATAGTGATGTCACTTTGGCTATTGCCCCTGTATAGTGACATCATTTTGGATATTGTCTTTATAATGACATCACATTGGTTATTATCTAGATATAGTGACATCACTGTGGTTATTGCCCCTGTATAGTGACATCACTGTATTTATCCTCCCTTTATCCCTCCCATCACTGTATCGTCCTTATAGTGACATTACTGTGGTTATTGCCCCTGTATAGTGACATCACTGTGGGCATTGCCCCTGTATAGTGGCATCACTGTGGTTATTGCCCCTGTATAGTGGCATCACTGTGGTTATTGCGCCTGTATAGTGACATCAGTATGGTTATTGTCCCAGTATAGTGACATCACTGTATTTATCCTCCCTTTATCCCTCCCATCACTGTATCGTCCTTATAGTGACATTACTGTGGTTATTGCCCCTGTATAGTGACTTCCCTGCGGTTATTGCCCCTGTATAGTGACATCAGTATGGTTATTGTCCCAGTATAGTGACATCACTGTATTTATTGCCCCTGTATAGTGACATCACTATGGTTATTGCCCCTGTATAGTGACATCACTGTGGGCATTGCCCCTGTATAGTGACATCAGTGTGGTTATTGTCCCAGTATAGTGACATCACTGTATTTATTGCTCATGTATAGTGACATCCCTGTGGTTATTGTCCCAGTATAGTGACATCACTATTTTTTATTTTTTTTTCTTTTAATGTAGATTGTGAGCCCCACATAGAGCTCACAATGTACATTTTTCCCTATCAGTATGTCTTTTTTTTGAATATGGGATGGAAATCCATACAAACACGGGGAGAACATACAAACTCCTTGCAGATGTTTTTTTGCCCATGGCGGGATTTGAACACCAGGACTCCAGCGCTGCAAGGCTGCAGTGCTAACCACTGAGCCACCGTGTGGCCCCCCTCATCACTGTATTTTTTGCCCCTTTATAGTGACCTCCCTGTGGGTATTATCTGTGTACATTAGGGAGACTATATGATCTAAGTTCTTCATATGCTAAATCTGCTTGGGAGGCCCCATTCCAAGTGTTGCTGTGGGGTCCCCGCCGTTACTACTTGTTATGATTCTTAACTAATTTTCTTAATTTGGGTCAGATTTGGGGAGAAAAACAGCTTGGCGTTTTCTATTCGCTTACATCATCCTGCATTTGTTAAAAAAATGCGGAACGTGTTATTGCAGCGTTTCAGCTTCTATAAAGGGCTTTGGAATTGAGTTAGTGCAGATAGTGCTGACTTATATAGCACATGCATATTATGCTCACTAATTACGCCGCGGCACAATAATTGATATAGTGGCTTTTTTTTTTTTTTTTTTTTTTTATTGAAGAGGAGGGGTGCAAAAATAGAAATGCCATGCTAAATCTAATTTCAGAAGTGAAGAAGGCTTTTTTTTAAAAGCAAGAAATTTCATCATCTTGTCAGCTGGCAGAATGCCTGCTGGGGATTCACAAAGGCTAAGAATTACACTTTCATGAAATTTTCTTCACTAACTGCCCTGGTTAATTTGAAAGATAACCCACTGTTCTAATTCATTCTGCGGCGGGGAGGTGCAGGTTTTTTATCTTTTGATCTGACAAAGCGTTTGTGTTAATCGTTTTGGCCCTCAACTAGACACTCTTGGGATGGCGCTTTTACAATAAATGTGTCTGTGATAGCTCTTTAGTCTATTATACGTACAATAGATCCATAGAACTGGTAATTAATTCTGTACTGCTTTGGGAAGCGGGAAGAATAGGTGTAACACTGTCAAGTGCTGCTGGGAAGTTTGTTTAGCCGATTCATGTTGAAGTGGTACCCTCATGATGTACGAATGTATCATTAAGTACTATGCATGGAGTAGTAAAAGCTATTTGTTAGCAATGCTGGGGTTTTCTTGGATCAATACAAAAACACCCCTTAGGGCATTTCTATGTTTTTACGTCTATATATACAGATATTATTCAAAGGAAGGTATTCTTAAATATTATCGAGGTGACTGCTGTGATACGTTTTTTAAAGCATTTTTTATATATATATACTCTAAATGGCAATTTCTGGATTTGTTTGACAAGCGGGTGTTTTGCTGCTGTTAGCAGCATACGTTATTGTTCTTGCCGCAGTCAAGGCGTTCGCTTGACTAATAACATAACTGGGAAATTGAGCAGGATTGGGATTTTTTTTTTTCCGCCGAGATTTTTCCAGGATTGTTTCTATAGGGGAAAATTTATAGAAATTTTTGTATAACAAAACAAAGGCCGATGCTTAAAAAAACCAAAACATGAAATTTAGTTACAACCACTGGGATCTATGGTAGCTTCACTGTGGTTGAGATTAACCAAATCGCATCCACATGCCGCATCTACTGTAAAATCCACAGTATATAGTGACTTGGGCTGCGGGTTTGACACCTGCGGCATATTGGTGGTTATTGATGGTTTCACCGATGGATTTCAGCTTTTGCAGTTCAAAGGTTAAAAGCTATGGGGGGCAAAAAGAGAAATCTGAAGGTGACATGCTGCAAAACCTCCCCATTTTAGCTTGTTGTGTCATGGTGTTAGTTTCACGGACATTAAAAATGGATGAATGGATTCGTAAAATATATATAACATTTAAAATGATCAATGAAGTACATTGTTTTGTTTTTTTTAAAAAAAAAAATAATAAAATAAACTGACAAACTGATGCAAGATTAACATTAAAAATTGAACAG
This sequence comes from Leptodactylus fuscus, assembly GCF_031893055.1. Lineage (NCBI taxonomy): Eukaryota > Metazoa > Chordata > Amphibia > Anura > Leptodactylidae > Leptodactylus > Leptodactylus fuscus. The sequence continues at coordinate 53,602,157 of NC_134266.1, forward strand.
AAAGTGAAAATTTGTGACCACTGATGTAAAACGGATGTTTAAAACTGATACTTTCATTCACTTTTAGAGTCCCTTTTTTTCACGGTCAGTCTAAGGGTTAGTTCACATGTGAGTTTTTTTGGGCCGGAATTTGACGCGGAGGCTGCCTCAGATTCCGGTCCAAAAAACAACTAGCCGCGACTGGATGTCGGTGCAGTGCATCAACATCCAGTCGTGGCATTCCTCTCCGGATTAGGACCAAATAAATCCAGCCCAAAAAACCCTGTGTGAACCAGCCCTAAAGCTGTGTATATTAGAAATGAAATGACTGACAGAATAGCATCACTTATTGGGGGTGGTTTTCAGTCATCTCTCCAGCCAGTCTTGGCAAAATAATACACACTACTAAACGTTACCCAAAAAAGCTCCGTCTAGAAAGATGCCTGAATTCTACGCTCGAAAAAGGGGCACTGAAGCCCTAAAACGCGTTGTATTTCGACACTAATAAGAAAAGGAACATTTTGTAAACATCAGGTAAGTGCTGATCATTTCCATCACCCCCATCATCTGGGTTGTTTCTGGTCCTTTGGTTTTCCTGTCTAGAAATGTAATTTTTGTTGTGCACAAGGTGACTACAGAACATGGCTGGCTCATGGGCCTTTTGCAGAATCTGCTCACGACACTTAGGTTTCTGCTATGGATTTGCAGATTCTGTGCAGAAATAAGTCGCTTATTGCACAGGCGCCCCCATGAAAGGCAGCGCCATTAAACACCATAGAAAGTGGACACAATCTGCATGTGGGAAACGAAACAAACGATTGATCAGCCTCAGTAATAAACAGAGTAGCGTTGCAGAACATTTGTGCGTTTATAGATGATATATATATTTCTTCCAGTACCTAAATAGTCTTGTGTATGGGGAGATTTTCTATGAGAAAATAAAGTGAAATATCCATTCAGTCCTAGAAACCACTTTGGCAGTCTAGCATCAGGGAATAATAGCTTCCTGTGACTTGATTAGCGCAGCACATTACTTCCACAGGCTTCACTATATAGATTTAGTCACTTTGTAGACAGCATCAAATAAGCCACCCCACTCCCAGAATGAAATAATGCTTTAAGATACAGAACGGGGGGAAGAAAAAAAAAAAATCTGCAACATCTCTCACGCTCTGGGACCATCCTATGATGTGTAATTGCTTTTACATCGGTGACAGGAGAGAGACAAGAATGTGCTTTCCTTGAACTTAACAACAGTTTGGGCAATTTTCTATAATCCAGTAAATACAAATTGTAGCTTGATTATCCATCTACATCTGTCAAGTGAATTTTAATGGATGAATGAATGAGTCAAATCTATGCATGAAAATATACAAATGTGCAAAATGTGGGTCTAATTATAAGGCTGCTGAATTTACACAAGGTCAGGTAAACAAGGCACTACTGTAATGATTATTAATTGTTAATAATGCCTTTGGGAAAACATTCCCATTTCCTTTTACTGAGTAGTTTCTGCCGCTTCTGCGCTAGTTAGACAGCAGAAAACCTATTTTTCTTTATACCTTTCTCTGCTTCATGTAATTGCTTTAGTAATTCGTCACTTGCAGGCGAGATGACACTTTTAGGATTCGACTGTCAATGGCAGGCTTAGTCCCTTTTTTTTCTATTATATAAATAACAATGGTTTACTGTACTTCCATAACCTCCCTTTGGGTCACTGTGTGCTTTTTAATAAAAAAAAAAAAAAAAAAAAAAAAAAGCAATGCATTGCCTGCTTTCTTCATTTACAGGAAAACCTACTTATTGAGATTTCCCACAACTGGGGAGGTAGGGGGGATGAATGGGGAAGGTGGGGCCATAAATTATTCTTGCCTTAACCCCCCCCCCCCCCCTCCCTTTTGGTATATTGCCATAACCTTCTGCTTTTGATAGGACCTAATGTGAATGGAACCAATGTCAGGGGACATGAGAATTGGGTTTTAGATTTCAACTGCCCAATCTTTTAATTCTTAGATAAGCCGCCATTAGCGGCTATTTATTTTCCTTACTTTGTACTACTCTCTAGGTCTGAGTATGTATGGCAAGGTGGGTGGGGGGCTGGAGACCACTATTGGCTGAAAGCTATCTAATATGTGTATGGTGGGGCAACATGGTGGCTCAGTGGTTAGCACTGCAGTCTTGCAGCGCTGGAGTCCTGGTTTCGAAACCTGCCAGGAACAACATCTGCAAGGAGTTTGTATGTTCTCCCCGTGTTTGCGTGGATTTCCTCCCATTCTACAAAGACATACTGATAGGAAAATAAATGTACATTGTGATCCCTATATGGGGCTCACAATCTACATTAAAGAAAAAAAAATAATAATATATATATAATGTGTGTGTGTATGGTCAGCCTAAGGTCAAGTTCGTGGTTCTTTATTGCCGTAGAGAAACTCTAGATTGATCAGTATACAGATCCTGAAGAAATTCTGTATATTTTTGCTAGGATCCATTCTCATTTCCTCTTAAAGGGTCGATCCATAAAATATCCTCTACGTTTATAGTGGGCATGGTGGTTTCTGTTACCTCCATAGAGCCTGCATGTAATGGAAACACCCATCCAATCCAAGCTCCATTTAGATTTTCGTGCTGTAGTTGTTGAAGTGAGGGTCACCCATTCAAGTGTTTGGACCCCTGACAAATATACCCTTTATTGGTACTGGGAGTTGGCTAGGCTATGGACTTGACTGTTCTAGTGACATCTTAGGACTGTAAATGTTGTAATAGTTTGACAGCTGGGTTGCCATTCCAGTGGTCAATATTGCATGCCCCTTATACTCCTTGACTGTGCTATCTGTGCTGACTGGTGCTTTGGAAAGGCAAAGGCCCATGTTTGCAAAGGCTACTGTGCCTAGAAAGTGGCCAGAAACGCATCTCCGCTCAGTGCATTATGGGGCATCTCCGCAGACTGGCATGAGTCCTGGTACACCTAGAAACACAATGAAGCTTCTTATCAGGGAGTATATTAAGCCTGGTCGAACAATCACCAGTCTGTTGTCAATATATTCTTACATTTCCTATAGGAATAACAGAAGAATTTCACAACTTTATAGCAATTGCAAGTGTTTACAAAAATAGACCTGTCAGGAAGTTTTACTGATAAAGTTTTTCCTTCATTTAGGTTTATTTTAAAAGCTCCATGTTAGAAACTTTTCTTTTTTTCTTGTCTGTTTTTTTTCGTATGATGTTTTACAACTGAGAAGACCAGACCTGGGTTATCCTGACCGCAAACTGATAACTGATGTTTCCAAGTTCCTTGTTGTCCTTACAATATCCTTTTTTGGGAACATCAGCTGAGACAGCATCCGTACCATCATTGGATTGCTGAATAGTTTTGGAATTTCCCCTTCTATCTCCGGTCAAAACACACAGTATATTTTACTTGGATTATACAGTCCTATGAAAAAGTTTGGGCACCCCTATTAATCTTAATCATTTTTAGTTCTAAATATTTTGGTGTTTATAACAGCCATTTCAGTTTGATATATCTAATAACTGATGGACACAGTAATATTTCAGGATTGAAATGAGGTTTATTGTACTAACAGAAAATGTGCAATATGCATTAAACCAAAATTTGACCGGTGCAAAAGTATGGGCACCTCAACAGAAAAGTGACATTAATATTTAGTAGATCCTCCTTTTGCAAAGATAACAGCCTCTAGTCGCTTCCTGTAGCTTTTAATCAGTTCCTGGATCCTGGATAAAGGTATTTTGGACAAACAATTCAAGTTCAGTTAAGTTAGATGGTCGCCGAGCATGGACAGCCCGCTTCAAATCATCCCACAGATGTTCAATGATATTCAGGTCTGGGGACTGGGATGGCCATTCCAGAACATTGTAATTGTTCCTCTGCATGAATGCCTGAGGATTTGGAGCGGTGTTTTGGATCATTGTCTTGCTGAAATATCCATCCCCGGCGTAACTTCAACTTCGTCACTGATTCTTGAACATTATTCTCAAGAATCTGCTGATACTGAGTGGAATCCATGCGACTCTCAACTTTAACAAGATTCCCGATGCCGGCATTGGCCACACAGCCCCAAAGCATGATGGAACCTCCACCAAATTTTACAGTGGGTAGCATGTGTTTTTCTTGGAATGCTGTTTCTTTTTGGACGCCATGCATAACGCCTTTTTTTATAACCAAACAACTCAATTTTTGTTTCCAAAATGAAGCTGCCTTGTCCAAATGTGCTTTTTCATACCTCAGGCAACTCTATTTGTGGCGTACGTGCAGAAACGGCTTCTTTCTCATCACTCTCCCATACAGCTTCTATTTGTGCAAAGTGCGCTGTATAGTTGACCGATGCACAGTGACACCATCTGCAGCAAGATGATGCTGCAGCTCTTTGGAGGTGGTCTGTGGATTGTCCTTGACTGTTCTCACCATTCTTCTTCTCTGCCTTTCTGATATTTTTCTTGGCCTGCCACTTCTGGGCTTAACAAGAACTGTCCCTGTGGTCTTCCATTTCCTTACTATGTTCCTCACAGTGGAAACTGACAGGTTAAATCTCTGAGACAACTTTTTGTATCCTTCCCCTGAACAACTATGTTGAACAATCTTTGTTTTCAGATCATTTGAGAGTTGTTTTGAGTAGCCCATGATGCCACTCTTCAGAGGAGATTCAAATAGGAGATCAACTTGCAATTGGCCACCTTAAATACCTTTTCTTATGATTGGATACATCTGGCTATGAAGTTCAAAGCTCACTGAGGTTACAAAACCAATTTTGTGCTTCATTAAGTCAGTAAAAAGTAGTTAGGGGAATTCAAATCAATAAAATGATAAGGGTGCCCATACTTTTGCATCGGTCAAATTTTGGTTTAATGCATATTGCGCATTTTCTGTTAGTACAATAAACCTCATTTCAACCCTGAAATATTACTGTGTCCATCAGTTATTAGATATATCAAACTGAAATGGCTGTTGCAAACACCAAAATATTTAGAACAAAAAATGATTAAGATTAATAGGGGTGCCCAAACTTTTTCATAGGACTGTATGTAGCGTGCAGCATGTTCAGGTTTAAGTTTTTACTCACATGTGTTTACTGGGGGTTTTAACACATGGGAAAGTACAAGAGAAGAGGCATAAAAAATCATGCCGTCTTAGAGGTCCTTTCCCCACCTCCAACAAGACCAGCTCTCTACATCATTAAATAGTTGCCACTCCACTGATTCTGGGACAGTTGAAATTTTTTTTCTCTAGCCCCCACAGTTCCTGAGCAATCAGTGCAGTTAATTTTGTTTTTTTGGAAAAAAAAATAGGGTTTCCTAGGAGTCAGATCTCTTTTTAGACTGAATTCACACCTGCACTCATTGCCTGTTAAGGGATTGCATGCATCCGTTGGCTTAAAGAATTCCTTAAAAAAATTACTTTTCTATTTTCGGGCGGAAACCCGGTGGCCCCCATTATAGTCTATACCAGGGGTGCTCACACTTTGTCAGCAAGTGAGCTACTTCTTTAAATGACCAAGCCCTAAGATCGACTGCCCACTTCTTGTGGGGCGGGGCCGGGGCGGACATGTGGACAGGGCGTGTCTGTGGGTGGGGCATATGGGTGTGGCCAGGCGGATCGTGAGATGCCGCCCAGGCATCCCCGCTGTCTGCTTCTTCACAGTGCAGGCTGAGAGTCATCTACGGACACTGGCAGGCGATCGACTGGTAGATCGCGATCGACATATTGGGCACCCCTGTTCTATAGGCTTCACGGGCAACTGCTTTTTTTTATTTATTTTTTTTTAAGTGAATTAGGTTTCTGTTCCACAAATGGAAACCTGAAAGTAGGTGTGAACCTAGCGTAAGGCTAAATCATTAGTATTTGTTGGCTGGTGGTCTAACACTCAGGAGCCACTCAATGAGCTGTTTGAAGAGACTAGTATTTGGGTGAGCACTACAGCCTCTTCATTTAATGTCAAGCACAGTGCCATATATTGTATAGCAGGTGTGGTTGTTATTGTATCTCAGCCCTATTCATTTGTATGTGACTGAACTGCACTTAGGCCACATGAACGTGACATGACTGGCCTCTGAAGCATAAGTGGTGCTCGCCCAAGCAGCTAATCTGGCGGGGTCTCTGGGATCAGACCCTACTGATGAGATATTGGTGACTTTTCAATATGTAACACCCGGAAAACTCTTTTTAGCCCTCGATATTTAAATGTGACCATAGCTGCCGGGTCTCTGTTGTATTATCTCCGTGTCATGGCTGGCCCTAGTTCTGTGCAGCCTGTAGAGATGTAACAGAGGACACGATCATGTTCCTCTTCCAGTCCTTTTTCTTTTAATTTTAATTATACTTTTGTTCTGAAGACTCAAATACTGTGGGACAAGTTGTGGCTCCGGTAGGAGCAAGAAGCTTTGTTAGGCACCTTGCACCTCTGTGTGACTCCTTCTTTGTAACTTTTCCGAGTTCCCATTGTTGGGCACAATCAGGATTAAAGGTAGATTTCGGACACTAAACCAATCCATAGGTACATGTTTGTGACTGGTTCCCTTCAAGACTGGAAACAATGGTATTTGTACTCTTTATCCCATCTGTGTAGAGGTCCGTCACATGGCAACACTAATGGCTCCCAATGGACTCCGTTGACTCGATGGTGTACACAAACGTGAAGGTATTTCCTTGCACATGTCACAAACTGGTTGGCTTCCCATGTAAACCAACCCTGCCAACCAGCGCATTCTGAGCATTGGTTTTATATTAATGCATATTATACGCAAATCTGTTTCCCAAGATGTAAATAGGAAAACAGTGCCTCTGTTTGCTGCCCTCTAGGGGTAGCTGCCTTGAACATCATGCCTGACTTTCCAACAAGCCTTTACTGCTATGATGCGGGATTTTGCCAAGTCAGTATCCCAGCTGTGGACAGTGCTGTTTCGATCTGGTTGGATCTCTTCAGCACAGCGTAATCCTGCATCGTAGCAGTAAAGGCTTGTTGGAAAGTCAAGGGAGCCACCCCTAGAGGGCAGCAAACAGAGGCACTGTTTTCCTATTTACATCTTGGGAAACAGATTTGCATATTTGTCCCATAATCCCCCAGTGGAGCTAAAAAGGCTTTTTATAAGACTCCATACCCCTGAGAAGGTGATCTCTCCTTAAGGAGTGATTTTATCCCCAGAACCTGCATATTATACAATATTCTTCTCCATTCGATACTGTAGTGTCTGAGGACCTGTATTGGGATAGTCTGTGACGGTACTAATTCTATTCAGTGTCATAGCCGGTAAACCCAAGGGTCTACATTCCCCTCCACGTCATCTGTCCACACATGGACGATTGCTATAATATTTTTTTCCCCGCCTTCTACTTTTGCTGATATTGATTGAAGATTCAATTGACAAACATGTTTAGAACGGTTCTTTCTGTAGTAATCTTACAAGTCAGTGGGGAGACAAGAAAATTGTATTGAAAGAAAATACCGTGGCGTTTTTTTTTTCCTGTGTGTTTCGGCATAGATTATCACTGCCAAAATAATAGCACATATCTTGCGTTCCTCTCTGTATTAATCCCTCATTTCATTGAGTCCGGCGGACATCTGACCCAGATGGTTTTCGCCAGCCCTCTTACTATTAGCATTAACTAATTTCCTATAAAGCGCCCGCATCTGTGTGATGGGAGATGTTGTGTGCTGTTATTGGGTGACATTGAAACTGTTCAGAATTTCATTTATTGCTCGTGAAGGGGAAGAGATGGAAAACGTATACACTAAGCCTATAGGACTTCCCGCAGCGCCTATTAATCCTTTCTGGATCATTTGAAATGTTTCTAGTTTATTTAAGCTGTGCTGCTTGTATCAGACTGTTCCTGCAAAGATGAGAGGGGAGCGAAGGCAAAGAGAAAAGTGATCATGCTTAGAATTTTTTTTTTAAAAAAACCATCTCACTTTCAGCCAAAAAGCACTTTTATGCTCCATTAGCGCTGAATTTGACCAAACTCTTACATCACATTAATACAAGGCTTGCTGGGTATACAGAAGTGTTGTTTCAAAGACAGCCTTGAACTTTACCAAACTGCATATTAAGATTTGCGTGCATGCGATGCATTTCGTTGCCGTCTCTTTTGGTATCTCGTCGTAATTCACTTCTTAGTCGTTTCCTATTGGATATTATTTGTGCGTGTTATTAATGGTTCATACTTAGTTTGGGAATCTTTCAGGAATTTGTGTTCTTGTTTTGTTTTGTTTTTTTAAAATAAAAAAAAAAAATGTATTAAATGTAGGGGAATTCTCCAAAAATTAATAGCTTATAAATCAAAGGAACATGGGAAAAATATGCAAATCTGTCTTCCATGATGTAATTAGGAAGACCGTGCCTCAGTCATGCAGACCAATAAAGGGCGCTCCGTTTAACATCATGCCGACCTTCCCAGAGGCCTTTGTTTGCAATGATGTGGGATTTTACCAGGTACAGTCTCTCAGCCGAGGACAGCTGTTTCGATGTTATTGTATTTCTTCAGCCCAGCGCAGAGAGGACTGACCTGGCAGAGATGAGAGGCTTCTAGACAGGGTTAGGGGAAGAAAGAGAATGGCCAATGTATTAAGACTGACATGTAATTTACCCATCTTTCTCATCTGTAGCATTGGAGCAAAGTTGAAATGATTTAGAAGTATTTATCAGATATTCATGTGCTAGAATCTAAATGACAATATATTGTTGCTCCACACTTCTGTCACTTTTCCTCACAGTGGCATGAGCTACAAAAAATTAGATAAAGGCACAGTTTTTGGTGCCAATACAGTGTCTGCCAAAACCCGATCCTTTTCTATGGCTTAAATCCAATGATACATTGTCTACTATCTATGATAAAAGCCAGAAAAGAGAGGTGGCCACTCTTGTACATTGATTTCTATGGAGGTCAGGGGGATCTGGCTTGCTCAGGCTTTTAGACCTGTTCATATACCATATATGTCTTAAAGGGGGTGTCTGGCCCCAAAATCATTTTTTTTTTTTCTGTTGGGTGCTGACACTGGGACCTGCAGAGATCATCTGTTCTAGCATCCTTTGGATGTCTAAAGCTGCTAGTGAACGAGCGGGGCGTACAGTGCTGCTCCTATTCAAGTAATAGCAGCGATGCTGAAGTTCACCAGAACCACCGCTATGCAGTGGACGGGCAGCTGCACCATTCCTATTACCGTATATACTCGAGTATAAACAGATTTTGTGCTGAAAAAGCCCCCCTCAGCTTATACTCGAGTCGGCAAAAAAAAATAATTTATTTTTTTCTTTTTTTTAGGAAGGGGGGGGGGGGTCTATGACTAGCCGCAATATCAATGTATAGAATCTCCCATAAAATAGTGGGGGGAAAAAAAGAAGCTTTAAGAAAAATAAAAGTTGTAAATCCCTCCTTTCCCTAGAATACATATAAAAGTAGAAAATGACTGTGAAACACAAACACATTAGGTATCCCTGTGTCTGAAACTGCCCGGTCTACTGAATATAGGGTATCTGCAGTGCTCCTGTTCCATCGGGAAGGGGTTAATAGGAGCTCTGCAGATAGCCTATACTCAGCCAGGCTGAATTCCAAGTGGGGGAAAAAAAAACAGTCCTCAAGCTCGGGGAAGGGGCAGACAGACAACCAAAACACCCCCTCCCCTTCCCCAGCACCCAGCAACTACTGTACCCAAAAACTCCGACCATTTTAATTTTTGAAATTTTCCAGTAGCTGCTGCATTTCCCCCCCTAGGCTTATACTCTAGGCCCAGCTTTTGTGGTAAAATTAGGGGCCTCGGCTTATATTCGGGTCGGCTTATACTCGAGTATATACGGTACTTGAATAAAAGTAATGCTGTACACTCTGCCCATCCACTAGCAGCTTCCAGCACTCAAAGATCTGTGCAGGGTCAGGCTTTTGGACCCCAACAGATCACATATAGGTCTGTATGAAAATTTAATTTGGAATTGTGTGGGTTTAAGGTTTTTATGGCCTATCCCTAGGATAAGCCATAGGTACTTGGTCGGTGGGGGCCAACAGCAGGTTCCCAGACCAATAAGCTATTCGGGCTGCTTTTAGTGTTACTCCTATACACAACACAGGGATGGAAGCAGAATGCTCCATCCCACAAATGAAGTACAGGCCTATGTTAAGTATCGTCAATAAAACTGTATAAATTAAGAACATTTGCTATATATTATCAGAGGAAAATATTTCCCCTCTGATAATGATGTTTTCCTGTTAGCCTTCCTTCTATTAAAGTGATTTTGACTCTGAAAATGATGCTGTATCTGTCTTGATGGGAATGCAGGTTGAATGTCAGTTTGACTGGAGGAGAGAAGAATGAGCTTTGAGGGAGAGGTTGTCAACAGAAACATACGTTTTAGTGTTGCTGGAGCTAAATTGGAGCTTCTTTTCACAGCCAAAGTATATGAGCCACATCAGTACACATCACTATTTCTCTATACATTTTGACCATGGTGCTGGGGCTGTTCTTGAGTGAGACAGAGACTGTCGTGGAGCAGATTCTCCTATACTTACTGTGCAGTGTACATCCAAACTGTACAAAGAACATGTAGAAGGGGAAACTGGCAAAAATGTCAGTCGTATAATAAAGAAGCACTGTTACTCTTCGTTCACACACAGTACTGTTGATTTTGGACTGTAATTTTATTTTTTTTAAAGAGTTAGTCTATTTATTTATTTATTTTAAAAAAAAAGCATGTATATCTGCATTAAAGCATAAATTGTTAGCCCCAGCGGAGATGAGGACTGAGGCAGACAAAAAAAATAGAGTTTTATGGCAAGCAAGAACTCACTATACACTTGTCTTCAGTTTGTGGACTGGAAAATCAAAGCTAGGATTTAATTTGGTGTCTTCTGGAACTGAAATTCCTCTTGTACTGACACATGAGACCTGTTATGTACAGTGCTGCAGTGTTTAATGCAAGTTCTTCTCCCCTGTATGTGACTGTCTGATTTATTTTAGACAGTTACATTTATTTAAATCGATATCAAATGACTCAGGACTCACCTAGAAATTCCTTATATTTCTTTCCATATTTGTGTACTATATCACTTAAGGGGGCGGTCACACTTTCACCCGGTGTCCTCCCTGTGCCATTCCGCATGGTTTTCGTCCTCAGCCCCAAGACACTGGACAGCGAACGTCTTCCCGCCGGTCAGCTTTAAAACCCATTCATTTGAATGGGTTTTTAAAGGTGTCCACCTGCGGCCTCTCCGGACATGCAGGACTTTGTGTCTCGCAAAAAAAAAAAAAAGTTTCCCCATGGAGAGGCCGCAGGCAGACACGTACAGTTACCTTTAAAAACCCATTCAAATGAATGAGTTTTAAAGCTTGGCCGCTGGGAAGCCGTCCCCTGTCCAGTTTCTCGGGGCTGAGCACAGAAACCTGGTGGAATGGCACGGGATGAACATCGGGCGCAAGTGTGAACGCCCCAAATACGTCATTGGTATATACATCATTTGATCATTTGTATATATACAGTGTATATGCAGTGTGTATATATGCAGTGTGTGTGTATATATATATATATATATATATATATATATATATATATATATATATATATGTGTGTGTGTGTGTTTGGCTCCACCTGATGTTCAAAGTGTATAGTTACGTATATGTCCACCATAAGAGCCTAGTCCTGGTGGACACACATGACATGCTACTCACCCTCCCCACAGCCAGTTCTCTACATAGTGATCCTTGTTCAGAGTCTTTCACTAGCATGGTAATATAGCTGGGAGGTATTCTACATGGGAAGGAAAAAGGGACTACCATACACTGCCAGCTGCCAGAAGGAAGGAGACTGATTCTGTCCAGAGCACAGGTTACATCACCAAGGGTCTTGGGATGTGACAAAAAACTGATGAAACATTGCAATATACTATATAACTCCCCTAGAAAAAGTCTATCAGGAGCTTTGCTATGGATAAGATTCATGGAATAACCCCAGAATTTGCAGCCCTCAGCCTATCACTGTTATGGACGGCAGGCACTAGCACTTTACCGTCACTTAACAAGCCGTGGCACGGATTTGTATTTTCTATCTCCATCTATCCCATTGGCCACGTTCTTTCTTTCCCCGCGGCACAGGGAGCTTTCAATATTCTAGGTATTGAGGTAAAGAAGGATTATGACACCTCACATTTTTGCTTTTGCTCCTTCAATTCTTACCTAGCTTGTGTGGTTAACCTTTGATGGATTTCTTTTCTCACATATTTCAGTGGTTAGACAAATCAGTCATGCAAGCTAAAGGTTAATGTCATTTCTAAATAGCTGTCAATGTAATAAGTGTTTTCTCCCAGGGGAAGCATGTTTTATCGGCTGTATGAAGCGAGAAATGACAGAAACTTTATTATTTAGATACTATCCGTTGGGCACTGACTGTCAAATGAAAACTTGCTTTGGGGGTTTTTATTCCCCTCCCTGGTTTTGCTTATACTGCTTTCAAGTTCTGCCTGTTTATATGTAAAGTGTTAGCAACTCTTTAAAATGTAAAAAGCCATCCATGGAAGGCCTTGTATCCTCGTCCTTCAGTGCTTGCCCTTCCCGGGCATATATTGCCTCTGTCATTGTTCAGTGGTTATAATCTGTTATGATGTCCCACTGAGAATGGGAAGGGCTAATTCTTGACATCTTGGAGTAACAACTTCCACATTGTATGTTTTCTTGTTTGTTTGCTTGTTTTTTAGGATAGATGTAGACTCAGGAATTTTGGTTGCTCATAAATCTTTAAGAATCTTTTAAAAAATTGCCGATTGTAACACTTTAAGGGGTTTTACCATGAGCATAGCCATATTTAAGGACACTACATATATGAAAAGATAACACAACCACATTAAGGAAATCAGAGCTGGATTTCTGACAAGTCCCAAATTATAGAAAGTTCCCACATTCATGGTGGACACTATTGGAAACCAGTCAAGACAATAAAACTATCACTTTCAAGATGGTTAGAGAAAAACATTAAAGCTCTGCAAAAACTTTATCTTTATTAAAGAAGACCTTTCGTGTCGTCAGAGATGTGCGGTATTACACACTGCTAGAAATCCTTCAGAGCACTGAATTCTGCACACAGTCAGCTTTTCTAATATGCAACCCAGTGCTGGAGATATCTCTCTGCTGTTGGAAAGGCACTATAGCCTAGCGCAGTGATGGCGAACCTTTTAGAGACCGAGTGCCCAAACTGCAACCCCAAACCCCCTAATTTATCACAAAGTGCCAACACGGCAATTTAACCTTAATACTGTGTGGATACACAATTGCGGACAATTAAGGACCCACAAAATATGGTTGTGTGAATAGGGCTTTACCTAGCTTTCAATATTGCAAACAACTTTGTACTGTGTTTGGTACTTTTGAAAAATTAATGTTCATTATTTACATTGCACAGATCTGTTTTATAGTGACCACGTAATGTTATCATGACCTGTAATAATATCACATGTCTGCTACAAAAACAGATAGTGTGATATAAATAGTGAAGGGCTCCCACATAGTCCAATCTGCTCCACAGTGAACCCCACACAATACAATCTGCTCCACGGTGGCCCCACACAGTCCAACCTGCTTCACACTGGCCTCCATACAGTACAATGTGTTCCACAGTGGCCCCCACACAATACAATCTGCTCCATGGTGGCCCCACACAGTCCAATCTGCTTCACAGTGGCCCCCCATACAGTACAATGTGCTCCACAGTGGCTCTTACACAGTACAATCTGTTCCACAGTGGCCCACACACAGTATAATCTGTTCCACAGATGGGTGCCCACAGAGAGGGCTCGGAGTGCCACCTCTGGCACCCGTGCCATAGGTTCGCCATCAAGGGCCTAGCATCTGCAACTCAGTCATAGATAAAGCAGTCCTAGCACAACTTGTGACACATTTATCCAGTGTTTTAGACACTTCTCTGATTGAGGTGGGACTCAGTGTTTAAGGGTGTGGCTTCATGAAAAGTGCGAGAGTTTAGGGGTCAGTTCACACGGCGGAAAATGAAGAGGAGTTTCTCTTCATTTTCCTCTGCAGGTGCTTTCGCCGCGATCTATCCGCGACAGGATGCCGATGCAGTGCAACAGCATTCTGTCATGGCATGCCGCCCCTGATTAGGCCTGGATGAATGGGCCGGATCAGGAGGGAGTCTCAAGCCGTGGAATCCGCGTGAAGAGAGGTCATGTTGCTTTTTTTTTTCCCCTGCAAAAAGTCGCTAGCAGAAAAAAAACTGCTAGAGACTCCCATTGAAATGAATGGGAGGCATTTTTTGAGGAGGATTCTGCGTCAAAATCCACCTGCAAAAAACTCCCTGTGAACTGACCCTTAAGGTGCTTTACTGTCTGCCAAAATATGTAAACGAAGGCCATTAATAGGGTAGTGCAATGTTAGACTAGAAGGTCTAATAACGTCACAGATTTATCAAGCAGCATTAGACACTTTGGGCCCATAACTACCAATCGCAGCGCCATTTTCATTTTGCTGTATTGTGACTGGTTGCTACAGGCAACTAAGTTGGAGTCTGATGGACCCCATAGACTATAATGGTGTCCGTTGTTTTTAAACTGAAATGACAGAGGAAAAAGTCCTTTGTGCAGGACGTTCCTCCGACGATTTTTGGTAGACACCACAATGTAGACTCCAGTGCAGTTGTGAGTGTAGCATGAGCCCAACAAGTTTAGTATAACTGTTTAACTCATGGCAATAAGTGTTGTGGGTTTTTTGTGGGTTTTTTTTATGTTTTGTTTGTTTTAGTTTTCGTCTTGCTCACTTTCCTGTATCTTGTGTCTCGTGTAAGGTATACATCTTGAGCATGCACTTCGAGGGATAGATTTGTTCCTAGAATTCAGGTGTTATTTTTTCGGTTTTATTTTGGCGCACCTTTTATAGATGTCTCCAAATATATTGGAACGCAAAGCAAAATCTTGTGCAGTCTTTAAATGGACTCTGTAATGTAATGCAATATAGTCCAGACATTAGGATCGCACCCTTAATCTCTCTCCACTTGTCCTTGGGCACAACCAGGATCCTTGTACTTCTGTGCTCCAGACTGTATAAGGTTTCAGAGGTTCGCAGTATATCGGCCGGTTTCCTTGCTTCAGTGCTTTAATCCTAGATAATTCATACGCCCAGCTGGCTGCTGGAGATTGTTGTCACACCTTCTGTATGCTACATACATTCAGTGTCTTGGCTCGACCACAAAGATGACAGGAAGATTGTCCCACAAATGTGAGAAGGAAGTATGCATATTAGTCCACCTGTTAATGTGGTTCCCATGTGATCATGTATCATCAGGCTTTGGCCTGGTGAATGACTTGTACCACTAGATGCTTCGGGTGTTTTCTTGAGCATCTCAAATCTCCTTTGAAGTATTTGACGTGCAGTCTTTGAGCTTACTCCTTACTTCTACCGTCAGACTTGGCTGCTGTTTATGATGTTAGGTTTTATGCGACTTATTGGTAACAGAATTATAAGGAAACTTTTATACTGTCTAAAATGTGAGAGCGTTTAATGCTGTTTTAAACAGAGTTTTCTGGGTTTTTTTTTTTTTTGTTTTGTTTTGTTTTTTTTTATATGTGAGCCTCATTAGTTTACCACATTTATTAGATATGCCAGTCTTAAAGAGAAGTTTATTGGAGTTGCCTTTCACTAAATCTTTTAAAAGTCGCACACCTTCATAATATTGGTATTTATAATGGGCAGAAAATAGTTTTCACCACTTTTTGGCAAATAATGTAGTTGTGTGTTTGGGCCTATAGAAGTGAATGGGTTGGTACTTGTATCCGCAATTGCAAATAAAAATTACAGTCAAGCGCATGAGGCCTTAAACAGAGGTTTTCGATATAATGGCCATTAACTCACAACTGAAATGCACAGTACAATGTGCTGCTTATTGCTGCAATAGAAAAAAAAAAAAAACTCATGCAGTTCTCTGTTAATAAAGCAACATGTGAACCTAGCTTAAAGGGGCTCTATCATTGGGAAAAGTCATTTTTAGCTAAGCACGTACTTGCGTAGCCTTTAGAAAGTCTATTCCACACCTACCTTTTGTATGTAAATCGCCTCAGTAGTTTTTGAATAAGTCTGTTTTTTTTGTTATCCATATGATAATTAGCCTTCTCCATGCACCCCGGAAGTATCTGCGAGCCCCGTCTGCTATTCTCTATGTGTATGAGAGCAGGGAGATGAGTCATAGAGAATAGCAGAGGGTGCTCACAGACACTTCCGGTGCACGCTGGAGGCTAATTATCATATGAATAAAAACAGAATTATTCAAAAACTACTGAGGCAATTAACATACAAAAAACTAGTTGTGGAATAGCCTTTCTAAAGGCTATGCAAGTATGTGATTAGCTAAAAATGACTTTTCCCAATGATAGAGCCCCTTTAAGGCCACACACTGCCTATAGCCACGTTCACTGTTGTGGCTGGTTATAAGTATGTGAAAAAAAAACTATTAATTTCAGACATAGCTCATGTCTAGTCACACAGTAATGACATATAGTCGTAGTGAACACATCAGTGGCGCGAGCACTGAATGTACCGTACCCGTGTGCCAGCAGCCGGAAAACCATAATGGTTTTATGTTTGTTTTATAATCTGGATTAGATTATAGTCTCTACACCTGTGTATTCTAACACGATATGTTATTCCTGTATGGAGAATACGTTCTAGGCCCATGGTAGGTTTTGATTATTAGGTAATACATATCGTCTGTAAAATAGAGATCACATATGTGGCCAAGTGCATAAGGAGTTTTACATGTCATGCTAGATAACCTGAAGAATAGCATGGTTTAAGACTTATGAGTACTTTGGGTACAATTACTATAAGACCAGGGGTCCCCTTTTTGTATTCCATGTACTGTAGTGTTACTCCCAATGCAATTTGACCTGCACCTCTGTTCATGTCACCGAAATTAATCTTTAACATAGGTGTTTATAATAGCTAGTACAGAGTTCATCTGTATTTGTTCATATCTATGTTGTTAGAACACAAGTGCTTGTGAACATATGCACCTGTGCAAATATGGTGCTGACGGAGTTTTCTGCAGTCTGCCTTATATACAGTAGATGCTAATACCAGTCTCCCTTATATACCAGTCCTATTTCCTGATGGCTTCAGATACTTGGCATAGCTCGCAGTTTAAAATTCATGTGAAAATCTATTACTAGGAGGTTATTTTAGTGCTATATCCTGGACAGTAAATCTCGTCAAATACTTACAGGCAGCATTGCACTAAATGTGAAGTAGGGGAACTAGTGGCTGCCATACAGACACTCATCCCCCAACACCCGCAAAGGTCTGTTGTTTTTATG